>NW_024374923.1:1276058-1876058 GCF_014805655.1 Passer montanus | reverse complement strand
AAACAGATGTCACAAACTCTCCAAGTGTGACAACAAAAGCTTTCACTTCTAGGAGGCAAGTGATGTCAAAGTGCAGCAACCTTATCCATGAGGTAACAAAACAAAGATTATCATGCAATGGGAAAATGAATGACCCATAAAGAAACTACTGCAGTGTAAAAATAAACCAAGCAAGATTCCAACCAAACCAAACCAGCCCTTACCTCTTCTGCCCCTTCCAAATACCTCTGGTTGCTAGCATCTGGGATGAACTGTGGCACAGGGGGTTCCCACTTAATCCAATATTTATATACAGCCTCTCTGCAGAGCAACCCTCAAGAACTGAGAAACATAGTGTTTCTGCATCTTTTACAAAAAAGAAAAGTCCCTCTCACAGAGAGCAAGCCTGTTTTCCACCTGACCTTTGTCAGCTGAGGATGCTGCACTACCTTTGGATGTAAGTAGTAACAATGGATATGAGCTGCCTTGCTTACTCAAAGCTAAGTATTAATAAGGCCTGTGCTATCTCAGCCATGGCCACTGCACTAGGCAAGATTTCCCTTTATACAAACACCAGCCCAGCCTCTGTCAAGGACAGTGCATCCCAGGTACAAAAGGAGTTAAAGGTATTTCCACGTTGTTCAGAAGAACCATGCAGTAAAAAAAAGGGTGAGGAGAAATATAAATCCATATTTGTAGAAAACTCAGCCATTTATCAGTCACAGAATGCTTATTTTCATCTTCAAGAAATACAGATTTCACCTTTGGAGGTGGCTTCTGGGTTTCTCTACAAATAAATTACTACTCAGCAGACAAAGAAACAATCGTCCCCAGTCTGTGGGGATTCATCTTTTCAGTTTCTTAGACACAGTGGAAATTTTGTTATCTGCTGCCATGGAGAGGGAAAGCTAGCAGAAGTTTTATTGCAGCACATTCTCAGGATTCTAAACATACCATATCACATACACACGGTAATGAGTTTTATTTTAACTGCTTTTGGAGATTGCTTTAGTGGACACTGAAATTGAATAATCAGCTCTGCTCACCGAATGAAAGGAAAACTATAACAGGATACATAAAAGGTGTCTCATTATTTTACAGAGGGCCTTGCACATAACCCAGACAGGAGGGATGTGGTGGCCATCATATAAATATTGTCCTCCTTGTGTGTTTAAAAACAACTAAAAAAACCCAAAAACTCCAAAAAACCCCTAAATCCCACATTATCATGGACCCATCATGTGCATGTATATATCCTTCACCAGAGTGATGCAAAGGTGTCATGGCTACAAGCTGGCTAGTCACACACCAGCACTAAAGGAGCTTCCCACCCTGCAACATCAGAATGTCCTTATTGGCAGGCATCTGCCTCTCAAGTTTACATTTTATGTTCCCTCCTATTTTAAATGCTCTGCTCTACCCTGCTTTCTCACCTATAACCTGTCTTTGACAACTTTGGTCTGGGGAATTTTTGCATTGGGAAAACTATTCTGCTCACTCTGAAGCAAGGAGAAAGGGGTATTCTTCACATCTTGGGGAAACCAAGTCCTACTTTCCACACTTACTGTACTAAGGTAAGTGCATCTGTACTTGAATTTCAAATGCTGAACTGCGTCCCAGCTTTATTTGTTCTACCTCCCATAAATGAGTTCTTTACCCTTTAAAAAAGCCTGTACTGACCTCTCTTCCCCAAACTCCTTTTTGCCCCTGCCTTCTTAAGGCAATTTGACTTCAATCAGGCTTCCAGTGGAAATTTTCGTTTCCATTTTCTTCTGTGAGAGCAAAAAGATGAACCAGATCTCAGAAGCCTCACGTGTCCACACAGTTAGTAACAAATAAGCCTGTAGGTGAAACCAACCCAAGAAAAGGCATCACAGAAAACAACGCAAATCCTATTGACTCTTAAGTTTTTCTTTGCAATTTTGCAATTAAGAACAAAATGTATTTTAGAACAACTCTTTTCATAGATCATAGGATCCACTACACATGAAACACTGCTTTTACTGACTGCCCTGAGCCTGCCTCATTCTCTATGTTGGTTCATGTGCAATATTTCACTAAGAAACCTCTAAGCTAATGCTTGATGTTGGCAGCTCCGAGAGGTTACCAGTATTGCAGTTCAAAGCAAAGAATCCAAGACACTGCCAGTATTTGGAAACATTCCCCACCAATGACAAGGAAGAGCAAAAGTCACACTAACAAATTATTTCAACATCAAAAAATGGAAATGCATTGGTGTTATGCTGCATGTACTTTGTCCCTACTTCTGAAGATTTTTCATCCTCCTTACAGATGTAATACAGGAAGCCATTGCCCTACAAAACTTGTACCTCAAACTATTTCACTACCAACAAAGACAAATTTTCCTTTCCAGACATTATGAGCTTGTTCAGCTCCATTCTCTCCTTCATTTTAATATTTGGATGCCGTTTCCATTTGTTCACATAAAATAAAAAGCACATAATAACAATCTGCCTATGCACAAGAACACAAATGAAAGATGGAAGGGGAGAGAAGATTTTGTGAGATAAAAGACCACAAAGTGGAAACACTCCTTTATCAGACTTCACTGAGAGCAAAAAAACTCTTTCTTGGGCAAAAGTCCCTGGAATTTTTTTAAGAATGTTTTGCAGTATCAGTACTATAGGTCATGGAGACCTGACAGTATTCATAGTCAGTAATTGTAGTCATTGCCCGACAGGATGTTAGAAGAGCTTCCTTAGTAGATCATAAAGCAGGTGAAAAGAGATACCCGCTACCCTTAAACCACCAGGAAAACACTAATAGAATCTTCACATGTCACAGGTCCAGACAACCCTTTAGATAATGCTGGGGACAGTTCCCAAAGCAGTTTTTTCTAGCAGTTCCCCAACCTGTATAATGCCTTCTTCCTTCAGCTGGTCTCTCACTCTTTCAGTACTCGTTTACCCTTACTTTGCATGGGCAAAATCTTGGCGTTTCCAAAAATCTGGGGAGAGCTGAGTGGCAGAACTTGCACAAGGCAAGTCATCTGTCTGAAGAAGATCTTTTGCAGAGTACAGCAGTGCTGCACCCATAGTTTCTCACTCCTAGCTCCTCCTCCTTCCCTGGACTTCATTAGCACTTCAACGTACATGACGTGATTACATTTTTATTTCTCATCTCCTGCGCCATTTATCACCACTGTCTCCTGTCTCTCACTATCGAGACTTACTACACTAATTTTGCTAATCCATGACACATTGCACTGCCTCCCCCAGCCCTTTCTCTCTCTCTCTCTCTGCAGTCTTCATTCCCTCCTGCTGGTTCCCTGCCAGTGAGGAGCCCCTCAGCCAGCTGCACTTCCACCCACCTGCCTTCCCCAGCCAGTTGCAACTTGGTGTTGTTTGTGTGCACCTGCCCAGGACTCCCAGCCAGCAACAGGGTTCCCAGGGCACAAGACCATAAAAGTGCATCAGAGCAAGCCCCCAGGAATGCTCTTGGTCAGCAGCAGGGAAGGAAAATGAGTTATTTGAAAAAACAAAAAAAAGAGGCTTCAGAAGCAAAAACATGTAGGAAAGGAAAAAAACCTAGAGAGAATGAGAGAACTGCTCATTATTACATTAGCAAACCTAAACTATTTATAAGCACTGCATCTATCACTTCAATAACATGTTTCTAAATGAGGCTGAAGCAAGATATCCGTAATTATTACTGAAATGCCATTTTTACATTAGCCCAACAGTTGTACATGTTCCTTACAAAATGCAGTAAGCAAACCACCAATTTATTTTTTCCTGTAAATTGGAGATAAGTTATCTAAATTTTAGATTAATTTTGCAATAAATTTGATTTTGCAATATATTTGATTTTTAACCCAGAATTTATATGTCCTTTGAACAGCATAAATTGCACAAAACATCTTTTTCCCTTCTATCTCCTCTTTTAGGAAGCTTTTTTCCTGCTCTATTCTGTTTAGTCTATGGATGCTCAGAGGAAGAAGTGACATTAAAAAGGCTTGTTTAACTTGTTTGATAGGACTGTGTTATTCCTTACTCCTCTTCCCCCCCTTTTCTTCAATTTGTCCTTTTGTGAAGCTCTTTCTTACAGCTCCTAATGCTATCTGCTCCTCTTTTCTGTCACTTTTCCTCTTGCTTCCTCATCTGTGAGGAACACTGGAGGTGAGGTCTGCAGCCCAGGGATAGGTGAACTTCACCTGGAGAGATAAGGAGCTGCCTAGCCCCTGCCCTCACAGCCCCAAACCTGGTCATGCTCACCCCAAGTCAGCATACAGTCTGGGGACCACTACATTATGGTCTTTTACCCCTCCATTCTCCCATCTGTGCATCCCTTGTGCTGAGAGATTTGTTATCCTGGTCATTTTCCCTCTCTCTCATTCCTTTCTCTCCTTTGCTAGTGCAACCAGCTTTTTTTCCAGGCTTTCATTCCTTGCCTGAGCATCCATAGACTAAACAGAATAGAGCCTGGAGAAACAGAGGATCAGGGGAGACCTTGTCACTCTCTACAACTCCCTTATAGGAGGCTGTGGCCACGTGGGTGTCGGTCTCTTTTCCCTACTAATGAGCAAATAGGAAAAGAGAAAACAGCCTCAGGTCATTCCAGGGGAGGTTTAGATTGGATATTAGAGAACATTTCTTACTGGAAGGGGGGTCAGGCACAAGAACAGACTGCTCAGGAAACTGGTGGAGTCACCATCCCTGGATGTATGCAAAAAAAGTGTAGATGTGGCACCTGGGACATGGTTTGGCGGTGGCCTTGGCAGTGGCTGGGTTGATGTTGAACTCAATGATCTTAGAGGTCTTTTCCTACCTTAATAATTCTGTGATTCTTGAAGAGGTGAGATACATTTTCCAAGATCAAGAAGCCCTCCCTGAGCAAGACTGAGCACAGATCCTTTAGAGATGCTGATTTACTACTGTATATTTTAGTTTGCAAGAGAGGTAATGGTAGTCTAAATGTTTGCTTTCACCATATATAATTTCCCTGCCTGTGCCAAGAAAGATTTAAGCCACATGTAAAGTAAAATCTTTTCTAGGACAAACTTTTACTTTTTTTTTTTCAATTAAATTGTTACAGCAACAGAAGTTGTTTGGAATGGTTGGGCAGAAGCCCCCATATCACTCCCTGCTATCACTTATTTTTTATCAGTCTCCACACAAGGAACAGTAATAAATCCTTTTATCAGATGACTGATGACTTTTTACCAAAAAAAAAAAGAATTAAAACTAATTATAAAAATGGAGGGTTGCAGCACAAGCCCTGTTTTTCTTTCTGCCTTCATCCCATGCCATTCTACTTTGAAGATCTACTTGTGCTTTTTGTCCAATTGCCAAGATCATGCTCAAAATCTGGACTCCAACTTGGCTTTCAGGACCTTGTCTGGATTCTAAGGTTTGCTCCACTGTAACCACAAACACTTTCAATACCCCCCTTCGTATCCAGTTTGAGTTGTAAGTGCTGCTTTGACTCTGTTGAGGTACCAGGCTGTGTTGTTAGAGGGGTGCCTGTCCTACAACCCTATCCTTTTCTATTTACTTACTGCCATTTCTGCCTAGACAATTGTTGGAGGTTAGGATTTTATTTCTTTTTTTCTCAGGAATTTTTCTCCCATTTGTTGCCTAAGAGATTATAATGACAATATTTGAGAGACAAAAGATGTGGCTGGTAGGAGGAGGAAAGGGAAGGCTGCAGCTTGCTACCGTCTCTAGCTCAGGGGCTTTATCTTTGGAAGTGCAGAGATACCTGGAGATTTTGGCTGGGGGGTGAGGGGCTGGGCTTGGCTCTCCTGGCTCTCTCACGCTCAGGATTGGGATCAAAGACAGTCATGGTCTTAGTGCCAGGCTGCTGTTGCAGGGACAATTTTTTTTTAAACTTACAACAGTACATTTCACTTAGTGTCTTACGACTGGAAAAATCTTTGTAAGTTCAGCTACCTTGTCACCTTTTCCCTGCATTTGAAGCCTTGCTAATACTCTACTTTTTTTTTATTATAGTTTTCTGCAACTATGCATTCTCTTGCCTACAAGGAAACATACAGAATAACAGAATGATTTGGATAAGAAGGGATTGTGTCATTCCAATCCCTCTGCCAGGGGCAGGGAGACCTTCCCCTAGACCAGGTTGCTGAAAGCCCCATCCAATCTGGCCTTGCCTACAACTCAAAATACGGTATTATTAAAATTATGGACAAGGCAAATTAAGAATGCCCTGTGTTTACACAGCTATTATTTACATATCCCATCACCCACATTTTCTGTAATTCAGATGGCCAGCTTTCTGGAGAAGACAACTTGTCATCAGGGGCTTATTTGAGGAACATGATGCCAATCTTTAATTAGGTTTCCCAAAACAGAACCTAGGACCCAGATATAGCTCTTTTTTCACAGTAAATTCAGGTGCCAGCATGCAACCACTTTAACACATCATAACACCATGTAGGTACAAGTAGGGCAGGAGTCTAGATTTATTTTCTGCTAGATGTGCCCTACAAGCCTGTTTATTTTGTGACTGTAAGATATTTGCTGCTGACACAAGAAAGCAGCAGGAACAAGTGTCCAAAAGTGGGACCTCCAATACTGACAGCTGTGCAGATTCATACCAGATTAAAGAGAAGTGAAACCAACAGCCCAAGGAACCTGTCTTGTACTAAGAATGCTCTTGTGAACTTGTGCTGGAGAAGAGGACATCAAGTCTGACTGCAAATGTGACGAGTGGGTAATCTAATTATTACATAATATTCTGAAAGAGGCAATTATTTAAGTAATTTTCAGTGCTAGTATGTTCTAGCTCTCTGCATGCCCTCCTCTGTTGGGTCTTTTTTTCACTTGATTTGACTAAATAATCAAGGAGGATATTTTCTCACTCTGATTTTACTGAAGATGCAAGCTGTGCATCCCAAGGATGGACATATTCACATTGTATCAGAAATATTCAGTATACAGCACAGGTGCCAAGAGCACAGAACCACATAGTGCAGCACTGGCAGATCCTACAGACATTCAGTTTATGTGACCACATCAAAAAAACAAGTCACCAACACACTTATTTTAAAATGAAAGCAACATCCAGCGTAATCTGGACATAGTGAAATTAGTGAATCAGAGCCCAAATGTCTCAAAGAGGACATCATTACCTGTTTCACCAATTCCAATTTTTTAATTAACACTGACAGAAAATACACATCACTAACAATTGCAAGACACACACAAAGTGAAAAATATATTCACATCAGGGCAAGCAGAGATTGCACAGTGAAAAGTAACCCAGCCTCAGTTGCTTTATCTGAAGGGAGCAACATCATCCTGACATTTGGGCAGTTGTCACTTAGAGATCTCCCAGAAGACTTAAGCCAAGAAATCTTGACTAATTTTTTGCACGCACCATAATTCTATCTACAATCAAGAGCTGCATATGTTAGAATCCAGATAGGGTGGACAGAGACAATTAAATTTTTTAAATACAATTCTATTTTATTTTTTTTTAAAGTTGGAATGATTCACCCAGAACAATGAGAAGCAGACGTTCATGCTGAATAAAACCCCACTTCAAGCTGATTATGGCCATCATGTGGAAAATAACACATTATGAGCAGGTGAAAGAAGCAAATGTACACTTCTTTGCCGACTGTAATTTTAGCCTTGGCCCAAACTGTCCTTCTCCTTACCCAGGAGTGCACTTACTGCATCTTAGGTTGCATCTCTCAATAAAATATAGTTTTTAGGAGACAGCTCATTTCTTTACCTTTAGGGAATGCCTGGGAAGACTTTTCATTAAAATGCTAATAGAACCAATAAAATTTAACACCAAATTTCCCCCACTTGAGCTTGACAGCACATGCTTTGGTCTAATTCTGATCAGAATAGTGTCTATTTTGTCATTAAATTTTATTCTGATTCTGTATTTATTATTGAGGAGCCTATGAGGAGCTGCATTATATTCAAGAATGAACTGAAATGAACTTTGAAGCATGAAACAAAGCCCGTCTATGCAAGGGAGTGAACTGCTTTAGGAATCTAGAGATGAGGCTTGCTGCATTTTTAAGTGGTTTTTCACCACAATATAGCAGTACTTTGTTGTTCTTGGAGATACTAACTGCACTTACCCCTTTGGTCCACTTTATTTGGAGTATTCATTAAAAACAAAGCATTAACACTTAGCATGCACGTTCATGATGCTTCCTAGACTGGCTCTCGATTAATCTACATACTAATGCAAGAGGACAATTCAGGAACACAAACAAGCCCTTGTGTCATGCTGAGTTACATGTTCTCTTTTTCCATTGTGTAGGAGGGTGCAGATTCTCTACAGAGCTACCGCTACCCAAAAAACAGAGCCAGAACATGTCCAGCCTCCATCACCCTTGTCAGTCAATAAGAATCAAGGATGAAAGAAATGCTTAACTTAAAACTTTTCTTTTTCAAATTAGATGTAGATCAGCAGTGCCCAGTGCTTCTCTTACTTCAGTACTGCAGCAGCTCCAAGATATAACCTATGGACCAGCCATGCAGAGCTGAAGTACATGATGAGATTTAAAGACAATTCAATATTCCAATGCCTGATCCCTCGGCTCCACTCATCCCTCTTGGAGTGTTCTTTAGGAGCATTGGCTTATACCCTCTCAATAACAAAACACTTGGAGAAGCTTCAATCCATGCACTTGCATGCACACAGTCACATGAGTTTCTCATGAAAACCCTCTCCTTTTCCTCTGGTCTTCTCCCTTCATCCATTTGGATTACAGCCTCCCAGGGACCGAGCCCAAACTCTCAACCCGTGCAGTCCCCTTTAGTAAGGAGGCAGAATATACAGTAAGGAACAAAAAAAGAATAGACCACATACACTTTTCATTTTGTATATGAAAAGGAATCTACGTTCTTCTGTGTCACCTGCCCTTATCTGAGAAATTTCTTTTTTTCTGGTTCTCATTATGGTCTTAATGAAGCAAGGAGAGCTTATTTAAAATAATATGCTACAAATGATCTGACTGAAAAAAAAAAAGAAAAAAAAAAGGAATGCATTACTAAAAGAACTCTCTAAGAGCATGTTTTTCCAGAATCCATGTGGAAGACAGTATCAGGGAGGCAGATCTCTGCTTCCAGGAGAATACTAAAGAGGAGCTGACAGGCACACCTTGCTTCTGCTATGCTGGAGAAAGAGGAAGGCAGCTCTGCATGGTGACACCCCAAGGAGTGAAGGGCTGGGGGAACAGTGCTGGTGCTGGAGACGATAGGATAAGGAGAAGAGAGTAACTAACCCCACCCCACACAGGGCTTCTGGCCTTCCTGCCATCTTCTGTTCTGGTCATTGATTCTTATCAGTTCTCATGTTCTCCTCAGTCTTCCTAATCAAAATGCAATTGCATGGCATATCTCTCCTTTCCTTTATCAGTCCAGTCACTAGCAGAAGGATTCACAAAGAGCAGCAGCACCACAGGCTCTGGGTGAGGTACATGGACTGGCCACAGGGCAGACAGGCTATGCTCCAGAGCCCATGATAGCTTCTCAGGGTGAGAGAGAAGGAATTTTAGCTTTTCCACTGATGATGGAAAAAACTGATAATATTCCCAAAGCACCAAAAGCTAGGCCTGCAAGAGAATTGTACAACTGTTCTCCCTTACTCCACAAAATTACCTTTGCATTTCAAAGATCACAAAAATTAAATTGTTAACTACAAAGAAAATAACCAAACAGCTTCCCATCTCAATTACTGCACAAACATTCCTTCAAATTTCTTAGAGCTACATGAAAGGAAAATAAACACAAAAATAATTTGAGTAATGCCTGCATCTAGGAGTTACTTTGTAAATAGCACACACCCCAGCACTTTTGAATCACAAGGCTCATTCAGGTACAAAATTTCCAGAACACTGTTAACAGCTCAGGATGGCTCCATTTGTTTTTAGCCCTCCACACCCACTTAAGGTCAAAACACCAACACCATAATGCAAAATCAGCACAGGGGCTACCTGGCTTACAGAAGCTTCAAGGTATTCTGAATTGCGCTTTTACCAAAGAACCCAAATCCAAATCTGTTTAACAAAACCTCAGCTTGTGGAGGCCCGTGACTCTACTGGAGAGAGGGGAATGGTGATCCCTTGGAGAGATGCACCTTAGGCTCTGGGCATTCCTCATAGCTCAGGGCGAGGAAAGAAGCTTCCCCCATGGTGCTCTGAAGCATCAGGATAATTTACCCCAGTTCTGTCCTTCCCATTGGCCTTTCCAACCCCTTTTATCCCTGTATGTTCATGTTCTACAGAGTTCTCCCTTCCCTGTTTTCCCATTGGTTTATGTAACCCTGCCCATCCACCCTGGCACTCCCTACTGGTTTCTCTGTACCACCCCGGAGCCCTCAGCTATTGGATCCGTGATGCTCTCCTCCACCCCCTCTTTCCCTGTATTTATAACCTGGACCCCTTCAGCACTGCCTGGAATAAAGCACGTTGGAACTCCATTTCTGGACCCTCCTGTGCCTTCACTGCTGAGCTGCTGTGTGTCTGTGTAAGCTGGTGCTCTCATGGCCTCGTGGCTCCCAGCTGCTGGCACAAGATGCTCATGGGGAAGGCTGCATCCACCACCACTGCAGACCGCAACATCAGCTGGCACCGACCAGACATAATCTTACAAGGGTCTTTTGTCTCTGCCTGAAATTTTCAGGCATATAGCACTCTTTGCTGTGATAATTGGTTTGGCTGTCCGTTCCATCCATCAGGTGATAGAAAATATCCATCAGACTAAATGCAGTGTGAGAGAATTCTCTTTAGCCAATTAGTTGGTAATGAGAACATTAGCCACAGTATCTTCTGCAGAGGGCACCTTAGCAATTCCAGCGAAGCCCACAAAGATGACAGTTCTATCTGTATGATTAATAGTGAGTGTATGACATTATATGAATTCTACACAGTTGTGTAAAATTAGGGAGGAATGATCCACTTTATGCTGTTAAATATTTTAAGAGCCACAGATGATTTTATATTACATTATAATACGTACACTTATTTTGTATCTTGAAATTAACTCTCCTGAACCAAGGATAGTTTTTAAAGCATTTGGAGTTCTCCAGACAAGAGGAGAATTTATATAAATTCAAGCAATCAGTAACAGCAGTTACAGGATGATAAGATTCTCCATTGTACAGTGTGGTTTTGAACATCAGGAAAGGAAAACTAAGCCTGTTTCTCCACTTTCACCTCAAGCATATTCTTCTGACTCTATAGATAAAGTGACTTAACTTCCAGCCTGGCAGGTTAGAAACAACTGCCTGTGTAACGTGAAAAGCAAGGGAAAGTCAATATTTGTTCTTACCCATAAGATTTTTAGTGCAGACTGTGTTTTTTGTGTGAACATGTGCACAGGTACACCCAGACCTCAGTGGGATCACACCCCAAAGTCCTTCAATGGCAACATAAAACAAAGGGGTAACTGTGTGCCCACAGCTGACCTGTGCACCAGTGGGGTGTGGTGAGGGGTGATTTGAGGATCACCACACCCAGAACTGTGCCACCAGCCACAAGCACCCGTGAGAAAAACCATGTGAAAAATCTTTAAATGGGCACACTGCAAGGCTGTAGTCCAGATTAGCCTAAGTGGATTTAATTGCCAAAAGAAATAAACAATTTGAGTTTACTGTTGCGCCAGAAGGGTGTTTGTAAGAGAAGTCTATAATGGTGCAGCTACTGATACATCAATTTATTTACACTGCAAGACTGCCTAACACAGACAAAGCCTGAGTGACCTGTGTGGGGGCAGAAAAAGAGGGGAAAGGCAGAGGAGATTAGTGAATGGTGAAGTTATGGGAAGTGACAGAGCAATCAATAATCTCCAGGTTCAGAGGATAAATTGAACTGACAAAAGTCAGCCCTAGTTTGCATACCAAAATTTCATTTGTATAAATCCTCAGTGGAGAAGGAAGGAATAACGTAACAACTAGGATAATTTGAACATATTTTTCCCCTTTAACTGCTCTTCCAAAGTGTCATTTCTTCCTCATTCCAAGTCTTCCTCTTACTGGAGCTTTGTTAAGCTTGAAACATAGCAAATTTCAGATGGAACATATTAAAAAGTGCTTAGATACCACGGCAATAAGCACACTGGGAACACCACTCAACACAACAGTCGAGACAGACAAATGGATTTGTATGCAGTGAATTTTGTACAAGAGAATTTTTAAAAAATCTGCAGAAGGTGACAGGTACTAGGTGCCTCCCTGCTGCAGGCAGGGGCAGCAAGGAACAGTCAGGAGCAGCCAGAGGAGGAGCAGGGCTGCAAATAGACTGGTTGAGCTCAGCTGCCAAGCTGCACAAGGGAAAGTGACCCCTTATGGAACAGGACTCCCCCAACCTTGACTACAGACTCAGGTACACCCTTCACAATCTGCTGAGACTTTGCGTGAAGGAAGAAAGATGATTCTGAGAGCAGAGACAAAAATGAGACTTCATCCTGAGTTGTTTAGTTTTCTTGAAACCTATGGATCAGAACAATTTTTTAATCAAGCACAATTCTATGCTTTTATGCATTTTTTTTAAATGTAAGGACAGTTAATCTGGTGATAATGCAAAGGGAGTTCAAAACTGAAAATTAAATTCAATTGATTGCAGATTGACAATGTGTCATCTGTTAATTAAAAGTGACAACTGTAACATTATATTTCATTGTACAATGCAAAATTATTGACTGTGGCAAGCTCTTCCAAGTTCTATCACTCTTTTACAGTCATCAGCTGGGCTAAGGAGGCAAGCACAGGATTAGCTCTACAAAGCACTAAACAAGATTGAAGATTGCCACATACAGCTGGGCTCTGTTGGCTTGAAAGGACTGGTATTGTGTCTGTGCTCGGTGGCACAGTGGCAGCTGTGACATGTCATAGCAAGTGACATGAGTGACTTACATTGTACGTGACTATAAAAGCAGAGCAACCTTTTGTTTCAAGGGATGTCCAGCGAAGCACTGCTGACCTTATGTTAAACTATTGCATCACTTGGATTCATTTCAATTTCAGGCTGCTCTTCCTCAGCAGAGAGAACAATCTTTGTCCCCAGATCCTTGCCTGGCCATTGACATCTTCCCTAAACCCCACCCTGCCCTCAGTTCTCCCCTGCAGGAGCAGACTCTGCAGCAGAGCCATTCCAGCAGCACAGGGAAAGCACAGCTCTCCAACCTGTGTGATTTATTGCATTCCATGCAATGTATGTGTTACACTGTACAACCTAATACACTGTGGACTTCACTGCTCATCATCTTCTGGTGGCAGCTGGAGAAGACAGACGTCTGTGCTGATGCTTTTAGATTATCACAGGAAATCCTTCACTGCTACTGCTCAGAGGCATAAATAAAGAGTTAACGATCATGATGTGGCTTAAGTAGATAAATTGTCATTTACGAGTAAAATTTTTCTAAAAAAAATCTAATTTCTTTAATGGAGTATTTGAGTTTCACAAATTTACCCTATTCATCAGGTCCAATCACCAGTTCTGAGGGGCATTTCATCCCACCAACCACTGTCTCTCTGTAGATACCTTTTATCTGCCCACCATTTGCCTTGAGGTTTGCAGCTGGGAAAGCTTGGTGGTTGTGACATGCAAACAATAATATTGGACATGCTGCTCTCATTTACACTTAGAAAGAAGGTTGTGTTTTCCTTCCAGATCCAGAACTAACTGCAATCATTCACACTGCTGCTTAGAGGCAAGGAGTGTGCTATATTCCTCACACAACACAGCAGACTCAAGCCAGCCATGGGGCAAACACAAGTACTTTTTGTCACTGGCACTGATGGTTTACAGAAAAAATCCATTAATTTCTTTGTTGTGCCTAAAAAACTGTGCTCAAGATGCAAATATCTTTAAACAGCAAAAACTTCATATTACAAAACAATCTACACTAGGTTCCTGTCAGAACCCAGGATCACAGCTGAATACTTCTGATTTCTTCTCGGACAGCTGGGTTGGGGAAAAGAGACTTTTAGCACACCTCGGGATCATCTCTGCCAGAGAGAAAACCCCAAGAGGTTCCCACTGAACATTAGGCTACCAAACACATGCTTTATCTTACCACTTAAATCACAAAAATCCTGTGCTGCATTTGTGACAGGGGAGCCCAAACGAATTTCTTTTTTTTTAACAAAATATGTCTATAAAATGGCCAATTCCTATAGCTACTGACAATGTGGCTATGTGCTCACTGGGACTACAGCCATCACACAAGTGTCTGCAGTGTGCTGAGCAACTCCCTCTTCCCAAAAACTCCTGAAGGAGAGCAGGGAAACAATAGCTGTAAGGTGATAATTGTGTCATGGCTAGTGACAGGAAGGCTGAAGCAATGCTCAGTGTTTCTCTGGTCGAGGAAAAGATGAGCCTTACAATATATTGCAGTGTCAGTGATTAGTAGATTAACAGCTGCAAAAAGCACAGCAAAATAACTTCATAGTGTTAATTCATTTCCCAATCACAGCTTGGAGCTCACAGCACAAGGAGAATCATGTTTGCCTCTGTGTGTGTATAAATACAAAGGAGCATAGGATTCTATTTCTTTCCCCAGGTATTACTGCGTGTATCACCAGAACACAAGTGGCTATTATGAATTATCTTCACCATCCTGTATTCTCCCTCTGCCCTCCCCACTTCCATGTGAAAGGGGGCGGGGGGTGAGAGGAGAGCAAAGAAAAGATGGCATCTGTTAGATTCTCTTTCTTCAGCTTTTAGCAGCCTTCAGAGGTCAGGATGCTATTGGCTCTGCTCTGTGTGTGAGCTGGAGCTGTTCACTTAGCAACAGAAAGCAGAAGCAGCAGACAGCAAAACTATCTGGCAACGCACCCATGAGAGAAAGGAGGAGAGAGTGATTGTAAGGATGGCTGAGAGGATGTTCTCTGCCCCTGCTTGCAGAGGGTCTGCTCTGCACCAATGCTGTCTCCTCCAGGGGTGGCAGCAACAGGTGCTGGTGCCCTGCATCCCACTGAAAGCAGCTTGAGAGGTCAGCATATTGCATTTTTAATACAGGAGCTTAATTAGAGTCTACAAACAGCAACAACAACAGCCAATCTCAATAAAGCCTGTATTTAATGCAGGTTGTAAAGCATGGATTCTGTGCCTGAAACAATACAGATGTAAAATGTGATGCATTAGAAGAAAAAAGATGGGGAAGGAAGAGAGCCAGAGATAAGATTATGCAGGAAGAACAAATGAATTTACCTTCATCTACTTTTTCTCCTGCTATCTATTAGCAAAAACCCCAAGACTTAACCAACTGCAGTGAGACTGTCTGTGCCATTATTTAACCTCCAGAAACATGAGCTTGTATCTCCGCTACTTCTGAATGACAGTTTCTTAAAAAGCAGGGCAAGGAATAGCAGAGGAAAGTGTTAAGACAGAAAAAAAATGCATTTTGCAGATCTTAGTTCCTTTATGAAGCACAGGAGACTTGTGCTGAGAGATTACTGATTATTTCAAGCTGCTGTTCAGAACAACACAAGATATTTCATGCAGATCATTCCACAGGGAACATATAGCCTGCAACCCTCCCATGCAACTGGCATCAGGTATTTTCCTTTCCTGCAACCCTCCCATGCAACTGGCATCAGGTATTTTCCCTTCTGCCACTGTTTAAGAAGAGCTCTGAGCACCCACCAGGGAAAGCATAATTTTGTCACATGTAAGGTATGTCTCTCTCCTCTCCACCCATCCCCAAATGAAGTAATTGTAGAGCAAAAGTCACTGACCCTTTTCTTTCTCCCACTTGCTTTACATTTCTGTAGATCTAAATTTTTAATTTTAAAACTAAATGCAAGTCCCTCTACATGTGCAGTGCAGTGTATCACTGCTGATCTTTCCAACTTTGAACACATAATCTTGCAAATCAGGCCTACTGAAATGCAGCAGCTGATCAGCTCTAAACAGTTTAGCTCAAAAAAAAACCCAACCAGGACCTTCTTTCTACTTAGAACAAGGAGCTTAAAAGCAACCAAGAGTGTTGTTTTATCCTTTTCACCTCTTTTGTGTGACAATTCTATTACATTTTCCTTATATTCAACAATACAATGGATATGTAATAAAGGAAAGGAAATGGTACTTCCCTAGATTCAATATATCCAAAACATATATGTAGTTGTTAAAGAGGAACCTGTCTTTTTGGAGGAACAAGTCCACAGCATGGGTTGCAGGCCTAGTTCTCCTATTACTTCCTCAACAGAAGGACTTCACCTTGCCAACAAAAATCTACAGATTACAGGGGCTGAGCAGAGGTAGAAAAAGTTCAAGAGTTGTCCACTGGTATTATGAGAAAGAGTCTGGTGTAAAGAAAAAAAAATAAATTAAAAAAAAAAAAAGAGGAAGGGGGAAAACCAAATCTAAGATGTTTACCTGGCTGAGCATGGCCAAAGAGACTGGAAGTGCCTCAGAGAAGCAAGGCCCTGGTGTGGTCACCTTTCCTGTGCTTCAGGCAAACTCTTACCAAAGCCAGTGGGAATATGAGTGCTCTCTTACTGAAAATCCTTCAGATTTTATAATTTAAAGAAGTAATGATCGTTTTCACCAGTAGTATGATAGGCATCACGTAGAAGCCGGACACCTTGATGGTCTATGATGGTGTGTGCAACTAAAATTTTTGTTCTGTTGGTGAATGTGCTGACCTGCATTTAAGGGACACCACGAGAGGCTTATTCCATTTCCTCAGCCTCTGCCAGGACCTTGCTTTTACAGTTCCTACAACATGGGCTGCAGTCTGCCATTGTCTCCCCAGCTGCCATGGCACTGGTGACTTGCCCAGGGCTTTGCCTTGCTTGCCCTCTGCAGAACTGCTCTGGCAATGCCTGAATGTGTGGCACTAAGGACAGTGATTTGAGGACTGCAGAAAGTCTACCTGGGACTTTTTAGAAGGTGCCTTTCCACACTTTTGGCAGGGAGGTTATTTGAGGCATTTGAATTTACAGTCATCTTCTACAAGTGCTTAAAGAACTTACTGAAAATGTAAACTTGGGTTATTAGATAGCTTTGAGGATTCCCATTGGGATATATTCATAACTTTAAATGAAGTTCATGGTCATTGTTATTATCTCATAAATGTGAAATCTGTTTGCAATGTCAATACAGTAGACTGAAATGAAAGCCCAAACCCAATAATATATTTTGGCTTCTGACATCCCATTTTCATGTGTCTGCACATTGCATTTTAAGTGGAGAATAAAATAAAATAAAAAGACCTGTGATACCAGGGCTCTGAGCTCAGTGGCACTGGCATCCTCCACCTGTAAGTAAACTCTGAGGCCTTTTTTCCTCTCTCATCTCTTTGCAGCACCAAGGAGTTGAAAATAACACTTTTGTCAGCGACCCAGTGCCCACCTCATGTGGAGCACTGAAGTCCTGGGGGCTGTGAGCCAACAGCAACAGCCCTGCAGAAAGCAGGGACTTGGCTCTGCTCTGAAGACATCATCTCCTGTTCATTGCTGAACCCCAAGCTTAGGAAGAGCTGGAAGCCAAGGCAGACGAGCACCTCTCAAGGCAGCCTGTTCTCTGCTTGCAGGAAGTATGGCACTGAATATAGAGAATCATGGAATAATGTGGGTTGAAATGAACCTTAAAGATTGTCTTGCTCCTGTTGCCTAGAACTGAAAGAAACTTTCCAAACAATATTAGAGGTGATAACAAAGAGCAGTTCTTTAATGAAAGCTTTCAGGTGCACAAAATATAGATATGCACACCCATGGTATCAGATTATCAAAGTTTTTATAAGTTTAATTGATTAGTATATCTAGCATGTACATCAAATAGGAGAGTGGTTTGTCCTAGTGATCCACCCTTGAGCCTGCCCCTTGGAGTCTCTTCAGGAGGTTCTTTGCCCTGTTTCTTGTTATGTCTTCCAAGTGCTGGTGCAAAATAAGATGTCCCTATTTGAAATTCTTTTCTTGAAAATAAGACTAAACAGAATTGCAAAAGTGTGACATAATGTGTGAGAAAGGGTTAGCCATTGTCCTGAAATGTGAGAAAGGGTAAGAAAATGCTGGAAACTATACAACTATATGTTATAAATCTACAAAGCTACACATATATGAAAAAGCTAAAAATCTTTAGGCACCACTCCAGCTCCCTGCCATGAGCAGGGACACCTTCTACTTTTCACAGGTTACTCAAAGTCCCACAGTCTCCACATTACACATACACAGTTAAAAAGCTCCCACCTGAGGGACCGATTTGAATGCCACCTCTGAACTGGTATGATCTGAGGAAGAACAATGCCTGCTAACAGCCCATCTTTTAATTTGTACCTTAAGTTACTGGAATAAGCAGGGAGAAAGAGAATAATTAAGCATTGGTTTTGTTTTTTTTTTTTTTAAACACCACAAACATTTCCTTTATGCTTCAGCAATTTCACTGTAGGAGACAAATCAATACTCTTCTCTGTGGAGTTAAAGATTCTCATTTGGTAAGGGAATGGGGAATTTACCTTAAGAAAAATAATTCTTTAGAAGAAGAAAAAAAAAACCAAAACCAAACCTTCTTTTTGTCTAGTTTCTGTTTTGTTAATAAAAATTAAACACACTCAGAGGGAAGTTTTTCTGTATAGACAGGATTCTCATAAACACACTTGCTCCTTCCAACACACTGAAGGAAAAGTAGGAAAAAATGCCGAGTAGAAGAAAATGCCTAAAGGAGAAAAATGTTTCGGAAATAGCCTGGATCTCTCTCTCAACACCCAGCTACCTAAATAGCCATGGAGGAATAGTTCAGGACAACAGAATAAAACAATAATGAAAGAACACATCCTCAGTCTATGCATGAGATTCAGTTCTGGCTGTGTTTTGGGAGGGGGTTTTTTGGGGTGGTGGTAGGGGTATCACTCTTCACCCAATCTCTAGTCCCATTTGTGCCCCTACTACGTTACAAATAAAATTATTGTGACAAACACAGGTAAACTCTAAGCCCCTTATCATGCCACTCATTTTAGCATAACTCGTTATATAGCCTAAATGGAAAAGTTTACATATAGAAATTTTCTTAATGTAAATAATCTGGAATTCCTAATAGCCAAAGAAGTTTCCCACTGCTTCTAAAATGGTGGTTTAGTTATACTTTGTATAGATCCTTTTTAGGCAACAGCTTGTTATTAAAATATCTATTCTGGTTGAGAGAACAGAAATGAAGGCAATAACAGAACGACGGTGTTTTGCTGACAGACAAACAGCTGGAATGCCAAACGTCACGATGTGACCTTGCTAACTGGTGCATCCTATACATTGTGTATGAGGTCTCCTCAGTAAACATGACCTGGCACTAAACCATTGCCTCTTTGCTTTTTTAATGGATTCTCTTCTTCATCTGGGAGGCCCTTACTCTGCCTCATTTTATCAGAGCAACTTAAGACATTTCAGTGGGGTCACCAGACCCTACTCAGCCCAAAACATTTTACTGTTTGACCAATTCTCACAGCACACTTACAGCATATCTAGGGCAGTGAATACAGAAGGATACACACTCCCTTCTTCAGATGAGTGAGGCAGCTCACATAACTGCTCCATCACACAACAGTATATAAATATCAGCATGACAATGAAAAGCTCAAGTAGTCAACTCCTGGGCTTAAATTTTTTCTGACTGCATCACTAATTGTCTCTTTAAGTCTTACAAAATTACAATAAAAATGCATTTCTAAACTGTGGTGTTACATTTTATTTAAATGGTATGCTCTGTCTCACCCCTCAAAAATGTACGGTTTATTCCAAGCCTGTGTTCCTCCCCTGAACCATCCTGTATCTGTAATCCCATTGGCCCAAGTCTGATTCCGTGCCCACTTTGAATCTCCCAGTTAAGCTGTGCGAGGCAGACCAGACTCACTTTTGGCTTCTTCTCTCCCCTAGGCTTCCCCTCTCTCCCCCTTTCCCCTTCTCCCTCAGTAACCATGTTGCTCCTGGGGATGGGACCCCCAATAAACCCCCATCTAATCAGCACCCCAAGAAGCCGTGTGGAGTCTCCTTGCCTGCCTGCTGCTGCCAGCCAACTCACAGCCTAGGGGGCCCTCTGGGGACTCCCCGGGGTGCTCCCCAAAATGAACTGCAACACTAAACAATCATGACCCATTTGGTAAAGCTGCTGCTTTGTGTTACTTGCATCACTGGTAACGTAATGCCAGCTGAGAATCTCGCTGTTGGCGTCAGGTAGTTCCGCCAAAAAACCAGGATTCTTTTACAAAACTTCAGTGGAATGATAGCTCTTATGAAAGAGAATAGCTCTTGTGAAGGAGAATTTCACAAGGCAGAAGAATAATGGTGAAATGCTCTGTGAGTGGCAGAATGAAATCCAGTTCCACAGGCAGTTAGGAAGGCAGCACCAGTGGGTGGTTATCAAGACAGTTTCATCAGACAGTCGAAGGCCATGCAAAGCTTTATAAATCAGCATGAAGAGTTTACAACTGACACACCACTGAACACAGAACACTAAAGACTTCTCCTGTTCTGAAAAGCTGAATTTTGGCAGCAGCCTTCCTGCAGCTTTTAGATTTTACTTACAAGAGTTAAAGGGTGGAGGCGGATAGAATCAAATAACCCAGTCTCAAACTCAAGAAAGAATGAATTGAAATCTGTCTCCATGACAGAGAAATTATCTGTCACTGATAATATTCCTCAGATAATAAAAGTCAGGATGTGAAACAGCCCAAGTACTTCAGGGGAACCAAAACAATAAATCAGGGTGCTAGACAAGTGTGACATCCTCTGCTACCTGACAGGCAATTCTGTCTCCCTGAGGCTGGACTACCCTGACAGGGTCCTACACCCTACACACCCAAGCAGGGAGCTCTGGCCACAGACGCAGGTACCCCAGGTGGCCCTGGGGTTTTGACACCCACAGCATGATGAAAGGAATGCCCCTCAAACCAACCTCAAATGGAGCAAAACAACACCTGCAAATGACAGCCAAAGGACTTAAGTCTTGCGAGGAGATGAGCATGGTGTCTTCCTGCAAGCTCAAGATGTGATTCTAGAGACAACTGCAACAATTCAATTGTCAGCCTCTTAAGATTGGAAAGGAAAGAATTTACTAGGGCACCAAAACAGCATTTACAATTACACATTTCACTAGTCTGAGTCTAAAATTACTGAATAGTAATTGAAACTGGAAAAATCTAAAGCAACTGATCAATAGGAAAGCATGCAGGAACAGCCATATTCTACACTACAGAAAATTACCTAAACGTTAATCACCACACCACCAGACTCTGCCGTAGTCACTGAAGAGGAAAACTTCCTCTGTGCCATTTTTTATCAAGTGGAGATAACACAAAGGCACAAACAAGAAATCCACACAGACTAGGGATACAAGAACTAGAGATGGGCTCAAACACCTTGTGTATTTATCACCTGCTGAAAACTACCCCAAGTATCAATGGGGCTGGACCCACTTTCCAGCAGAAATACAATGAAAGAAAAGGAACAACTATCCAGATAACATATATCCATTTTAGTGATACAGGCAAAACCTTCCATTAATAAATTCCCAAGGAGAAATTCACAAACAATTTTTTCAACTAAAACTCAAAAACTATTCTTCAAACAATAAAACAGGTTTTGCACAACCTTTAAAATATTTTCCTAGGGGGGAAAAAGAAGACAGAGAAATATTGAACAGAGAGAGATGAGAGACAGTTCTCATTGTAATAAACTGATTCTTGGAAAGTCTGACCCACCAGAGAAGATAATTAGGCTAGTAATTCTCTTCAGCCATGCAAGTACAGCTGTTAACTCTTTCTGTAAATCAGAAAGAGATAAAGGATGACTGCAGTGTGGATTTTCTAAGTGATGTTCCAACAGCTTAACATTTTCTTCTTAAGTTTGATATGTCCTTCTGCAACCAGCTGGTGATGTAATGTAAAATTTAATATGTCATCTACATGAAAAGAAATCTAAATGAAGAATTCAACAATTATGGGAGAAAGTTCTTAAAATACAAGATGTGCAAAATGTTTGACAGCACAAATATAAGAAATTCCCCTGTATAACAAATCCTTAGTACAGTTTGGAAGTGAAGCATGGCAGATATTCATCTTAATGTGCTAATCACATGACACCAAGGAACAGACACATTGCAGTAGCAAATCTAAGCTAAAACGATGAGAAATCCAAAAGGAAATCTGAAATGGGACTGAGAGGGCAATAAATGGCCAAAATTAAGAGAATTATTGTGAACTGAGCGCCAAATGGAGCAATTTAAAGTATAGAGAGATATAACAGGAGCATTCCACCTAAGCAGCAGAGATTTATGAGCAGACATCAGTGGGAGTATGTTTTGGGTCTTATAAACCACCTTTCCATCATTTAAAAAACATTGTGGATTTCACAGTGACCTGAAACACTCTCAGGGCCAGAGTGAGCTTATGCTGATTTACATGTTCTGAGGATGATGGTGTACAATGCTGATGAAGCCAGAGCAGTTGCTGCCAGCCAAGGCCATGCTCCACTGACTTTGAAGGAGCTCTGTTAAGTCTAGGCCAGTTGAGAGGCTTCTCCCCCTCTCCATTCTCCCCACCTTTCGACCCTGGAACTTCCATGGACACTACAGCTCATTGTCCAACAGGAGGTCATACACTGAAAGAAGAAAGTCAGCAGACTCCTCTTTTCAACACTCAAACTCATCTCCACCCACCCTGCCTGGGTGGGTCCACTTCAAGGTCCAAACTTTGTCCAGTGAAATTAACACAGACTTTTGGTAAGAAAAATTATTGAACTTTTTTCATTATACTTGAAAAAAACAACTTGTAAAACACACCAACAAAAGCAGCAGTAACACAATTATATAAATGACTGCATGATGGAACCATTTATTTATTGGCTACTTTAGACCTTGGCATATAGTGAAACCTCAGTGACAATAATCCAAACACATTCCCCACAGTGATTTTGTGTTTCATTAGCAAATTTTTTTATTTTAAATCCTTTTAGAGCTACATGTCCTTTTTACTACTGTTTTGCTAGCTAAGAGCATCTTGTCTGAATTGCTGGATCAAATGTAGAAAAATTGCATTACAACCCAAAGCCATCACCATCTGGTGACTGTTCAGCATCCTGTATGGACACTAGCCTGTGTCCAGCAATGGGTGAGCAGGTGTCCACATAATAGCAGCCATCACAGTTGTCACTGGTTTGTAATCCCATCTCCAGTCTTGACACTCAGGCAGAATACTAAAAGCCTGTCACCCTTCAGCTGATCCTTCCCCTGCTCCTCTGCCTGACATTGTTGAGTGGCTGGTGGTGAATTCTGTGTTGGATTTCTTTCACTAATACCTCCATTCTTGATCATTTGAAAAGAACAAGCAAACAGCATTAACAAAAAGAATGCCCTTGGAAATCCAATGTTGTGCAAATATACAGGGACTAAGACCGCTCTCTTTGCGCTTCAGGCTCCAGAAACACTAGCACTCCCCACAAAATGTGACCCCTTCACTTAAGCAGTAGTGGAACCAGCTATTATTCATGCCCAGTAGCAAAAGCATTTGCTACCTTTAACATTGGGGAAAACAAAAATAAGACTCCTTCCCTAGATTCAGTGAGTATCTAAAAAATTAATAATTTTCATTGAAAATGGCCAACCCGGCCATAAAATCTTACTAAAAGATTCCTGCAGGAACCTAAGAACCATATACATTTGACTAGCAACAGATGACAAATCAGTCAAAATAAAATAAAAAATAATAGAACTAGAGGATACACAGAATAAGGCAGGCTGTGGATTTCACTAGTGTCTGAGAGTTCAGACAAGCATCCGAGTTTACAAGCACAACAAATTAGCAGGACTTGGATGAGCCACAGGAAGTAATTGTGCATTGCTGAATTGTAGCAAATATGAGGCAAAGGCTCATTAGCTTACAACTTTCCGTGGAGCTACAAACTAACACTTGTTACGTGGTATTTCCTAAGGGCTCACATACAGTCATTGAACTCTTCAGCGGAGGCCCAGAAAATTTCAAAGCCATGGACTTCCCTCAGGCACAGGACCCCTAAGCTGAGTGATAATAAATAATCCTGTGTTCACAGGCAGAAACATCCTCCATGTGGAAAATCCCTTCTCAGTAGCCACCACCGTGCAGTGTGGCAGGGCAGCAAAGGCTGCCTGCACAGCTCCATGCCAGCCAACTTTGTTACAGTCATTTGAATCCCTCTATTCAACCTCTATTCAAAAGTTCAGAGCCCTCTGAACTTTTGACAGCCAGGCTGGTTGGAGCTGTTTTGAGCAAAGACCAGATGGGGGGATATGTTTGTTTTGACGGACACAGACTGGTTTTTGGTAGCAGGGGAGGGCCACAGAAGTGGCTTCTGTGAGAAGCTGCTGGTTCTCTTCCACTGTGTCCAAGAGAAGCAATCTCTGATGGCTCTGAAGGTGGACTTGCTGCTGGCCCAGTCACAGAAGTTGGTAACACCTTGGTGATGACATATTTAAGAAAAAAATCAAAACAGCATATGTATATTTTTTTCCAGGGCTGGCAAAGCGCTGTTGCTGGGGCCATCCTGGCGCTGCTGGCAGCAGTGGAAACGTGACGAGCAACTCCCTGACACAGAACCTGGGTGAGATCAACCTCTCAGAGCTTTGGGACCCTGCAGGAACCCTGGAATTGCTGGAACTTGTTGGCAGTGGTACCTACAAGCAGCAGTTTTTCTTCTAGTCAGAGAAGAGGAGGAAGTGAGGACACAAGAGGGAAAACAACAAGGCAAGGTCAGTGGGAAAGAGGGGGAGGAGGAGCTCCAAGCACCAGAGCTGAAATTTTCTCTGCAGACTGTGTTGGACCATGGTGAAGCAGGCTGTCTCCCTGTAATGCATGAAGTCTGTGGGGGATGCAGAGATCCTCTCACAGTCCATGGGAAAAGTGCTCATGCCTGAGTAGATGCCAGAGAAAGCTGTGATCCATTGGGAGACCCATATGGCTTCCAGAGATAGAGAAGGAGGGCCCTTGCTTCCAAACTAGAGGAGGACTGCACCCTGTGGATGAGTGACACACACCACAATAGTTTTGGACAAACTGTTTCCTCACGGGAGGGACCCCATGGCACAGCAAAGACTTTTCTTTCTGAGTGAACAGAAAAACTCAAGTGGTGAACTGACCAAAACTCTATGCCCTGTCTCCCTGTGCTGTTGTGAGAAAGAGGGAGAGGCTGAGAGTAGGGTGGGGAGGAGGTGTTTCAGAGGCTTATTTTCTCATTATCCTCCTCTGACTCTGTTAATAATAAATTTACTTTACACCTTTAAATTTGAACCCATTTTTCCCTTAGAGTGTTTTTCTTCCAACCCTTGTCTCGACTCATGAATCCTTTGTTGGTTTATTCCTTCCTCTCCTTTGCCCAACTATAGCAGAGGAGACTGAGGGATGACTTTTTTGGGTGCCTGGTGTCTGACCAGTATCAAACCACTACGATGTTCTCCAACAATTTCACAGGGGTGACTGTCCAGTTTCTAGCTGGTTTCGTTTGTTTCCTTAATAGCCTGCAAAGAACAAGAGCAAGGAAGAAACTACAGTCCAAAACCCCTGTGCTGAGGTCTTTATAGCTAGCAGAATGTAGTACTACAGGTACTACAGTCTTCTACAGGCTTACACCATTAGCCTGCTTCTCAATTTGGAATTTAGGAACATCCCTAGCAAGTTGCCAAAGACCCTCCTCTAAGCAAAGGATAGGCATCCTAAACTTCTGCTCTTTTTGGCAAGTGATCTATACTATCTGGGCATTTCCCAGCTACCACGGTACCAGTAACTTTCCTTGTTCTATATAAACTTGACCAACATTTCCATGGCCTCAAAAGCACAGCCATTCTAAGCAATGATCAAACCAAAACTTTCTACTTATAAAAAGCACTATGGTGCTTGCTGGGAGGATAAAATATGATTACTTTCAAACACCAAGAGGAAACCAGCATCAGAAATCCTTTTGCAAGGTCTAGAAAATTAGATTCTTAAAGTGAACCTGAAATGACCAAACTTAGCAATTACACATTTTGCCACATAACATCCTTATCTAAATTTTCGTCTTTGTGCACAAATAGACAGGGTTTTGTCTGTTTGGTCTGTTGCCTTAGAATTATTCCCTTTGTATCATGAAAATTAATTACACCAACTACAGAAATTGAGTAGAGAATCAGGACTGGTTTTTGGTTCTATGCATGTCTACATATGTTAATATCTGTCTTTATGCACACATACCCATGAACATACACACTACACTGAGATAAAACATGAACAGAACAATGAGGCTTTTATCATCTTTAGTACAGTTCTGTTATATATAACCTTTCATCTTAAATATAAGCTTAAACTTGAATCTCTCACATGCATACAGTTATATATTTATTTATAGCTACAGCAATAGAGAGGCTGCTTAGAAAAGTAGAACATCTTTGGAAAAAGTGGGTGGTGATAATGCAAAACAGAATCTACTTTTCAACTTTACTGGCATCTCTGGTCTACAAAAATTGAACTTGAATCCCCTTTTTCAGCCCAGTGGATTTCTTTGAATCATGTGTCATAATCCTGTCTGTAGGAATTTTTATCTGCCCTATCCCCTCAATCATCCTTTAGGAGTTTGACTGCATTCTGGCCATCAGAAAATTGCAGAAGGAATAGAAATGGGCTCCTTCATGCTTTGCATTCTTATGCAACAAAAAACAGGTAGTCCTGGGCATGAAGATAAGTTCTGAGTCGCCTTGCCCCACACTGAGTGAAGATCTCTGAAGTCCATGACTGCTGGAAATAGTGGGACACCATCTCAGAGCAGAGGGTGCCTTACAAAACACATACCCACCCAGCCTCCCATACCTTTCAATATTTGTGGATTAAATTTTTATTTTGTTTCATAATCCAGGGGACAAGAACAAGTCCACTATTGGCAAAGTCTGTCACTTCAAAAACTAGTCACTCAAATTCATTAATCCCCAAAAGGAAAGCAAATACTTGAGAACAGGTCATATGGCACTGGGCTGACCCCAGGAATACTGTGTCATGTCAGCAGTGTCAGACAAAGAACAGGACATGGTCTATTTGCAGTACAGGTATACTTGACTAGAACTGTGTAAAGTTTGATGGCAAACACACTTCAGCTACATCTTCATGACTGTTTTCCTCCAGCCTTCCCTCTGTGAGGGTCTTTGGACAGAATTCATGTGTTCTGCATTGTAAACTTTAGCAAAGAGTAAAGTTTCTAATAACTAATAACACATCACAAATGTGATTTTAATGTGTAAATCACACCATGGGTACTTTTCATGTTATATTCCTATATGTAACTGCATAGACTATTTAAAGGCTATTTTCATATACCCTCAGCCCTCTCTTGTTCCTTTCAGCTCACAATAACTGCAAGACAAATAAAGCTGCATCTGTCTCCTCACAGGAAAGGTGACAGGAAATGGGAAACAATGACAAGCCCAGGCCTGACTCTCAGCTTGCTAACCACTGCAAACTGTAAAGTTGCCTTTCACTGCAGTCAGCACCAGGCCTGCCACTTTCTTCAGCAGCACTAGAACTTCACCTCTGCACAGGATTCCTTTGGCTTTATCGAACCACTTATACCAACCATGCAAGTATTTTAAACAAGAACTTTAAAATACTGCAGGCTAATTTCAGTATTTGACACTACACTAGAAAAGTTCAGCAAACAATCATTATGAGCATGGAACAGGCTTCCTGTACCTGTCTTGTATAGGCAGAGACTTTATTAAAAGCACCTTATACTTGGACAGGCTGTGCAAACTGGCTGCTAAAAAATTTTGCTGACCTCTTCTGTAAGTTAGCTGCAGACTTACAGGAAGATTTATAAAACACCTCTGCCTCTAATATGTTCAGGTTACAATCAAGTAACTTGTTCATGGTGCATCCAATTCAGTCAGGCATGAAATGCTTTCTGTAGATAAGGCAGACAAAACTGCTGTATTCACTCCCATTGCTTGACCTTAGTGGGGCTGTTGGGGTTTTGCATGTTAAGACAGGCAGGGAGTGCACTTGAAGAATGGGGTTAAAACTAAGTCAGCCTTTTTGTTCTCTCTCAATGATTTTTGATCGATTCCAACCTCTGCTATTGTCAGCTCAGCACAGATCTCATCTACTGTGAAGTTTGCTTTCCTCTGCCTCCTGCATTACAGCCACTGCCAAGGACTTTGCAGTGCTGGAACCACCTGGCTGTTGTGCTCAGACAAAAGAGACCCAGTGTGGAGGCCCACGAGCCTTCCAGGGAAAGGGCAGTCAGTGGTAGTGCCCTGAGGAACATGCTGTAGGCTCCATTCCCCACAGCTTAAGGTAAACACAAAAGCTCCCCACATGCTCTGCAGCACTATGTTAATTTAGCTGCCCTCCCCATTGGCCTTCCCAACCCCTTTCACCCTTAAAAGTTCAAGTTCTACAGAGTTCTCCCTTCCCTGTTTTCCCATTGGTTTATGTAACCCTGCCCATCCACCCTGGCACTCCCTACTGGTTCCTCTGTACCACCCCTGAGCGCTCAGCCATTGGATCCCTGATGCTCTGCTCCCCCTCTTTCCCTGTATTTATAACCTGGGCCCTTGTTTGTCTTTGGTCTCTTGACCCCTTCAGCACTGCCTGGAATAAAGCACATTGGAACTCTATGCCTGGACTCTCCTGTGCCTTCCCTGCCAAGCTGCTGAGTGTGTGTCTGTGTGCTGGTGCTCTCCTGGCTCCCACCCCTTGGCACAAGATGTTCTTGGGGAAGGTTGCACCCACCACCACCACCGTGGACTGCAGGGACCCAGCAGTGCTGCTCCACTGACACAGCAATGCTAACAGGAACAAAGGCTTGGTTGTGTCATTGAAATGAATAATTATGACTTGCTGGATATGCCATGAAAAGATCTCCAGAAACAGAGGGACTCAGCTATGGTTTCACCCTGGGAGCAGCTGTACTGCAGTCTGGAAAACTTGCATGTTGTGCTGATGCTCTGAAGGGCTCATCTGTGGGGCCTTGCACAAACACAGAAGAAGGCAGAGATCCTTAAACATGAAGATGGCAAAACAAAAGCTGGGTTTCAACACAGCTGTGAGGGTGGTAAGGCACTTGAAGAGGTTGCCCAGAGAAGCTGTGGATGGACCCATCCCTGGAACTGTTCAAGACCAGGGTGGATGGGGCTTTGAGCAGCTGGTTTAGTGAGGGGGTCCCTGCCCATGGCAGGGAAGTTGGAACACAATGATCTTTAAAGGTTCCTGTCAACCCAAATGAATCCATAATCCTCTGGAAAAAGAGGGAGGCTACACAGAAGCACACAGTGGCACAGCACACAGACCACCAACTGCAATGTTTCATCCACAGTGGCAGAGTGGCAGCATGACATATGTTATCATGACTGTGGTGATAAAAATATGCCTAGAGGATATATAAGTTATGTCATGCTGTCTGAAATCTCTGCAGGCCCAGTAACTAAGCAACACCTAAACCTTTGTATTCCTCATTAGGGTAGTGCAAATCCATTAACTTCGCTTGGACCAACAAGGGTCAGAATTTAACCCATTATTTCTAAGCTGGCTTTTTTTTCCCCCAGTGCTGATAGAAGTCACGCACTATTATCCTCCACAGGGTACCAACAACCAGTTAAACACCTGGAGGAACCCGTTATTAATGACCCAGCTCTTCATTCCTCCCAACTGTATGGGAACTAAAATAGTTTGATCTTTGTTTTGTCTGTAAAAAAAAGAAGTTGATTTTCATTCACACTTCTGCCATTTCCCTGGCTATTTCACGTGCATCACCCTTTTTCTTTCTCTCCCTGCCCTATGCCACTGGGGCTACATCTTCATGACTCCCTCCAATCCACTAAACAAAAATGGAATCAAAACAAAGCAAAACTGAAATGGAAGCAGCAAAATGCTTCCTAGCATCCCCAGGTGTTTCACTAATATAATATACACCTTGCCTTCTATTGTTTTTTCTATTTCAGCCTCATTCAACTAAGCATCCCTATTAGGATACAATCCAAAGAAGTGCTTAAATGCCTATTTAAATACAGATGGTTTAAATACTTTTCTGATTTAGACCCTTTAACTGTCAGATCTTCAGAACAGAAAGAATGCTTTAATTTTGGCTTACAGAGAATTGAAAAATCAGATAGAAGAATGCTCTTCATGGTTCTATTGGTGGCTTGCTGACAACATACACAAACCCAGAAATATCTTCTCACTTCCTCTTAATTTTTCTGCTTTTCTTAAAGAAGCAGACAACAGAAAACACTTACAAATCTCATCAGACAGACCACTAGGCATGTGCTCAGAGAAAATCCATGGAGCTGCCATTTCTGGCAGAGAATTGCAATCATTCAATGTCAGAGTTTTCACTTGTACAACAGGAAAAGTGCTGCTCAATTCATCCTAAGAGACATTAATATGATTTGTTGCTTATCCAGTACTTTGAGATAAAGGGTCGTTTTTACTCCAATATTAAAATAACCAGGATCTCTTTTTTCCCTGAAGTCTGCGAGTCTCTTACTGTGGGTGGACCAAATTATCCTGACAATAGCTGAATGCAGCTTCCACCAGAGTCTGTGAGAAGCACTCCTACAGAAGGCAAAGGGGCCACCACAAAACAACCACACATGATCCAGAAGGGCTTCATGGACCCTGCAGTGCTTCCAAGCCTCCCTGCTTTTAGGAGGTGGTGTGCTCAGCTCAGCATTTTCTGAGTTAGGAGTTGCATTTTCCTTCCCTTTCCTTTCAATAATTTCATTAAATCCTTTGTGAAACAATAACAAACAACAACACCCCTCCCACACTCTCATGTTCCATTTCCACGGCAGAAAGCACAGCACCTTTTGCTCAGGCAGCCTCCTCCCTCCCAGCTGTGCACCAAGTGAACCGAAATCCATGGATGTGGCAAGGCCACAGGGAATATGTGAGTCTCATACAGTCTTGCTCACACACAGGACTCTGATCGTGGCAGCATGTTTTGTGTCATTTTAATGACACGCAGCCCTGCTAGCTTCCCCCCACCCCCCAAAGCTTTACGTAGGATGCAGAGTTATATAATAGAATTTCTATTTCTGCAGCATTTGGCCCATACCAACACAGAAATGCAGGCTTTATTATTCTTCCCAACTGGCAGGCACTGAATTACTAGTGTTTTAACCCTCTTTGCACTAAACCCTCAGACTGATTTCTGACTCACAACAGCAGGAAAAACAGCCACTGATCATTTCTGCTCTCTCCACTTGTGAGGATGATTCTTGGCCTTTGAGATCATTTTTATCAGCTCATAAACACCTGCTTACTAAGGATCAAGTTTATTTCCTGGCAAAACTTTTATTCACCGTGCTTGAGTTGCATCCAGGACTAATGTGCCTCAGCCTTAGGACAGAACTACTTGACCTGGTTTTACATTGTGGCTGCATTGAGAAAGATGGAGCTCATACTGCAAAAGGGCAAAGGTACAACTGAGGGGTGCATTGGGCTGCTCTGCCAATCACAGGGTTTCTGTAAAGCCAGGACTGCAGGAATGTGATGGATACTGAAAGGGAAACCCAGGGTAACCACCTTTGATATCTTGACCATATGCTGGCAGGACACATCTCCCCTTGCAGCAAGGAGCTGAGTTTCTAGTCACTGTTTCTCAATACAAGGCCACCAATTTGCTTTTCACCCTGCTTTCTGTTACTCAGGTGTGCAGGCATTTTGGAAAAGCTAAGCCAAACAAGGACTGAAATCTCACTGAGAGACAAGTAAGTGGTCAACACAACTTTACTGGTGTCTCTTCCACCAAATCAAGGAGGGGTCTGTCTATTGTGGAAGAATCATCCACACCCAGACAGCAAGACCATGATCACCCAGAAAGAGAAGGCCTCTTACATTCCCAGAATTACACTTTTCCAGCCAAAGCATTAAAGACACTAAGAAGAAGGTTTCTGAAGCAGATGCTGTTAAGCTTACTTGGGAGTGTTCTGAATAGGGAAGCATTTACAGTTAATTAACAAATAACCCCTCTTGGGCTACCAGAGCTCCCACAGATGATTTGGAAAGGGATCAAGTACTTGGGAACATGCACACTACTGGCACAGCCCCAAGCAAGATCATATCTTGACATGTCCCTATAGTGCCTGGCACCAGTGACCAAAGCAGAGCCCAGGACAGCTGGGCAAGGAAGCCCATGGGTGCTCAGCACAGCTTCCCTCCCCTGCCACAGAGCAGAGCCTTTTGCAGACCTCATAACCATGTCCTGGAGCCCCAGCTCTTCCATGCCTAGAAAAGTAAATGGCCACCTGAGCTACATCACATCTGACACCCACACTTCCAAATCTCCTGCTTACAGGGTGGAGACTGCCAGGGCCTTCCCTCCACCTTTCCTCGCTGTGGCAATTCTGCCAGGTCAGTGAGCAAGGGGAGCAGGGCTTGGTCCCTCAATGAGGTACTTCTGCAGAGAAAATGAGCCACCAGCCACAGCATGCCCAGGAACAGAACCTGAATTCTGCAGGCTTCAGAACAGCGTTAAACCCTGGCGTTGAGCATCTGTGTATCATTTCCACAATTACAATTCTCAGCAGCTTTCTCACCAGAGAACACAGCTGTCACCACTTTAACTGTATTCGTTCATCAACACTGACTGACCTTCATTCACAATCTCCCTGAGCGAGTATTTCCAGCTACCTGTCTGTGATGGCCTTGAAACACCCAGCAGCCTAATTCTGGGATACAAATAGCATTCGAGCCATTTATTCACATGGAGCTGTGAACACGATACATAATCTTTCCACTAATCTGCACTGAGTAAGGCCTGCTGAGTCACTATCTTTATTTTTCTGTAGGCATAAATTTTCACAGCCCACCATGAGTGCAGTGTAAGCAGTTCCACAGCAGTGCAGACCAAAAGAGTAATCTTAACATGAAGGAATGAGGGGTGCTTTATCATCATGACCCGGCTCCCTAAAACAAGGAGGAATTGAAGATAAAACCATCTTTGCCCAGCCCTGCCCCACCCACACTGACTGATCTGGTCAGCCTTGCTGCCTCCAGCAGCTGTTCTCTAGGAAGACTAATGGGGAGCATGATCCCTTGCTGGTTAGTCATGTCCCAGGCCATTTGTGCTGCTAGTTAATGGAGCTGTCATCTGCTTATCCTGGATCGTGTGCTATAAATATACCTTTTGCTTTTGTCAGCAGCCCACGCTAACGAAGTTTTCCACAGCACGGAACTCCAAAGAAATTCTGCATTCTTAAATAAAGTTACAGGGGGAGTTGTAAAATCTTCTGCTCACCTGTGATGATTTGGTGTTTTTTTTGGTTACCCAAAAATGTTTAATTAGGGAAAGGAAACATTTTTAAAATTATGAAGATTAATTCTGCACTTTCTCTTCCCTTATAAACACACATTTAAATAAAAGGTGTTGGAGTTTTTTTCTCCCCAAGTTGTGCCACAAGATTCTTGTGCCACAAGAATCTGGGGAACAGACAGCAGAAGAAATGATGATCTGACCTTTGCTTATAAAACAGCTTGGGAGGCATGGGGGGGAAGTTCAAGAAGGTTTTTCCTCCTGTGAAGCGTCAGGCAGCCACAGGAATGTACCTCTAGGAAGAGGCTGGCTACATAAACTGGATAGAACAAGTTCAGAGCAGTGCTGCAGCTTGCTCTGACACCATGTCAAGGTGGGAGGGAGAGGAAGGGAGAGTTTGGGGTACAAAGGCAAGCAGGTGATGTGGGGCTGCTGCACTGCATCCTCCACGTCAGCAAGGCAGTGATGGGGCTTGCAAAGGAAGGGGCACAGCTGCAGAGAGCAGTGTCACCATTTATTCTGGCAGCTGCTGCATCTCCAATCTGTGTGCTGGAGTGCTGGTTTTTTGCTGCCAAGGCTTGGCTGTGGTCATGAAGGAGCTTGGGTAGGGCTGGGATCAGGCTGAGACATGAAGGTGTGTCCCTCAACAAGCAGGGCTGGGATAGCAACATTTCCACTTTCTAATGATAAGTCTTATGAACTCTGGGTAACAGCAAGATCACTGTGTGGGTGGATTTCTGTTGAAATTAACTTATGTTTAATCACATGCAGCACATAGCTGGTTTTCTGTCTGCTTTAACAGGGTCTGTTTCCTCCAAGGATGGTACTTGCCTGAACTTGAACAATAATTCAGGTGAGACTAAAGCACAACTGTTGATCCTGAAGAACTGCAAATGTGGGTATCCCCTTGTGGAACAAGAACATCTTGATCCCATTTGGTTGAGCTTATCTAAGAGGATGACAGCATAAGTCACACTTCTGAGTGGTCCCCAATCAATTGTCTAAATTCTTATTAATAGATGTATTTTCTGTCATGTGCAGTTAATGAACTCACACCTTTTTTTTTTTTTTTCAATTTGAAGCAATATTTTAAAAATATTTTGCTACTCTAGCATTTTACTGTAGCAGTTCAGAATTACTTTAGGGAATTTTTTGGTTTTGGGTTTTGTTTTTTTTTGGTGGGTTTTGTTTTGTTTCTTTTTTTTTAATTGTTGTTGATTTAACATGGGTATGGGTTGTTTTGGCCGAAGAACTTGTGCATGCAGTTTAACCTGCTACAAGTATTCAGTTGCTGCTGAGTTTGGCCAGGGCTGGGACCATGGATATCAGCAAGGACAGCAGCTGACATCCACAACTCTCTCCTGGGATGTCAGACCTCAGCCCTAAGTGGCCAGGCCAAGCTGAGCCCATGCACTGGCAATAAGCCGTGTTGTGTGGCACAGAGCTCACTGCAGAGCACTGGCTTTACACTGTCATAACTTCCACAGAGGCCACACGGTTATAAAATAGAGAAGTGCAATGTGAATCGAATCCAGTGGTTCTTAGATGGAGCCCACTGGCATGGTTTTTCCTTTCAGTCATGCTAGAGAGACTCTGGAGCATCCCTGTACAACAGGCCCCTGCAGACACGGACTTACACTGGTCCTAGTGACTTTCAACTTGATCCAGATGTTTGGAACACCCTCCAGGAAGACACATTTCTATTCATTCCACAGATCCCATTGACAATACGACCTGATGCACCAAGAATCTAAATGACATGTCCAAACATATAAAAGCCAGCAGAGAGCAGGTAAGGAATACTGAGTCTCTTACAGAACAGAGGAGACATTATCTGAACTTTCTGTACTGTTGTGCTTTTTTATATGGGATATGCATGCAAGAGCCAAACAAACACAATTTATTTTTATTATCTTACTTCTTCCTGTGCTGAAAGCAAATCTAGTAGTTCAAATATTTTTTCTTTCAATTTATAAATATTTAAGATCAGATAAAATAGCATATATCTCTAGTTGTAAGGAATACATAATTTTTTTCTTTAAAAAAGATGACAGAGTTTTCTGTTGTAAACATATTTTTGTGCAAATACATTTATCCTTCCATACTTAATCTACAGGAAAGAAGAAGGGAACATATGTAAGAAACACGACTGTAATCAGCATAAAATAAAGGGAAGACAAAGAAAAGTGCCTTAGAAATGCTGCTGGTAACAGTGTGCTCTTACAGATTTTTCCATGCTTTTCTTGCAGGTTAGATTATAATTGTTCTCTCAGTATATTCAGAAAGCCTGGACCAAACTCTTCCTCAGTATAATTGCACTTGGAATGATCAGGATGAATTCAGCCTAGTGCTTCAAAATCACAGTTGGTTTCTTTCTCAGATATAGCAGAATATATATTATGAAACTGAGGAATAAGAGCATAACTAAGGGACTCAAAAACAAAGCATCTCATCTTTCTGACTTTATTCAGGCAAAATTCCAACAAAATTGTATCTCAGGGTAGTGTGCTTTTTCCCTTTTTTAAGACCCATGCTGTATACTTCTTTTTTTTCTGTTTAACACTTGCTATTCATACAAATAACATTTATAAGCTCTGTAAGGGAAACACATTAAAAAAGAAAAGTTTCTGACTGTTTGACACGGTGAAGTTGTTGATTCACAATTTGTGTAACTGCAGACACCCTGCACAGAGACATCCAGCTACAATGTAGTGACACTACAGAACACAAATTGGCTGGCAGCCTTGGGCAGGTGCTGTCTCCAAAACAGCTTTTGCTATTTATTATGACGATTTCTTTTTCAAAATACATTTCACAAGTTTTCGTGTCAAATATGGCCTGTCTAGAGACTGTGGTTTTCACCTTGTTTACCTTCTCTTTTTGTCTTATTTAACATGCTCTGGCTTCACTTTTTCGATAATCATAGAATCATTGAGGTCAGAAAAAGATCATCTTACATAGTTGGAGTTTACTCATTTACCAGAACTACAAAAATTTAAAAAGTATTAGAACTATACTGGCAGTTATGTGAAGATAACCTACTGACAGGAATGTGTTTAAAACTAAAAAAGAAAAAAAAAGGCAAAATAATCAAAAGCAAAACAAAATCCCCAAACCCCTCATTAAATATTTTACAGACTTCAAAAGAATTGTTCAGTTAAGAATAGAAAGGTGCCCCACGCCCTTTATTTTTAAAATTGTGCCTGATGTAAAACCAGATAATGAAAAAACTTAAAATATGAAAGATAGTTATCAGGTTTTTAAGAAGTGATGGTGAAATAAACATCTCTTCTAAAAACTTATTTTTCCCAAGTAATTTCTTTTCAGTGCAATGTAACATTTTCCCCTTCTACTGTGAAAAGAAAACACACCCATTCAAACTCACACATAAAAAATGCTCATTGTAGGAATCACGATGAAAACTGAGACCCCAGGAGGTGAGCAGTGACAGAGGGAACAACAGAGAAAAGGACTTGGGGTAATGACTGCTCTCTGCAGCAATGTAAGCAGGTTGATCCTTGCTCTGAGATCTTTGTCTGGGCTGGAGTGGATGAAGCCCCATATCTACACAAACTTCTGGTGCTGTGACAGAGGGGCAGAGAGGAACCAGCTCTGCCTTAGTGCACGTCCCCACGCTGCCAGGGCAGAGCCTCAGCAGGAAGGGGAATTAACATCATAGAGCTTCTGGCTTCCTGGAAGTACACACCAAATTCTGGCAGATCAGATTTCACCACAAACAGAGCTTGTGTTTGCCATTTCACCTACACAGAAGCCTGCACCACGGCAATGCACTCTGCTGTCCCAGGGGTGGGCAGCACGTGCCCTTCCCACCTGAATGAACAGAGCATATCATGAGCATGAAAGGCCCTTCTGGAATGGGGCTGAAGTTTGTTTAAACTGTCACTCCTTTGATCAGATTTACATTTCCCACACTAACCTTCTCCTAGTTTACTGCCATGTGCCTTTCTGGAAAATGTGAAGTTTGGCTTTGAGGGGCCACTCTAAAACATCTAAGGGGGTACTAAAGTAACAGCAGAAGCCATCACAACAAAGGGCTCAACTGAAGGGACTGCTCCCATAGGGGAAAAAAATAGCCTGAGAGTAGCTGTCCAATGAGGTTTGCTGCATGAGCATAAGGAACAGGCCGGGAAGCTGCAGAACAGAAAGAATTCCTGCTGTGTTTCCCCCAGTGTGTCTCCTTTAAATTCAAGAGTATGCATGAAAACAGTTTCTAAATCCATTAGCTTTTCACATCTGGATTTGTGGCTTCAGTCGTGCAATAGCCCACATGTCTCCATTTCTTCACTAAAGACAAAAGTGCATCCAGAGGCATGCAGGTATCCAGGGGAGCCCCACAATTAAAGGGAAAATAATGCATGTTCACTTCCAGATAAAATCTGACTACAGGTTTTCAGCATCTTGCATGTTTTCTTGAGAACTACTTACAAGCTGTAAAAATCCTCTCGTTTTTGGAACAACTCTTTTGAACATGAGAATGTACAACACAGAGAAGTATGGATGAGTATTTAGGAGATGTAAAGCGATGATTAGGGCACAAAATCCCTTAACTCACAGGTACCAAAAAGAGGAGGTCCCATATTCCCTTTCCACCTACTATCTCTCACTACTGTCAGCCACAAAGATTACTTGTGTTGCCCTCATCCTTGTCATATCTGCCAATGAACCATTTTCATATCTTAAAAGGGTACAAAGGACAGGAGGTGGGCAGCAGGAAAGCTACATGTATTTCCAGTGGTTTAGGAGTTTTAATAAACAAAATAAACAAAAATAATCTCCTGAGATAGCCTAACAATTGACAAAACAGTGAGGAAGTAGACATCAGAAGCTGAAAATTGGAGTAGTAGAAGTCACACACAGAAAAGTATTTCTTCTCTTTCCAGGTTTTGCAGCAAAAATATGTCCGTGCCTTTCAGCAAAGGATTGAGACCAAGAGGAAAAAGCTTCTTGCTATGCAACTACAGAAAACTGGGCAATTGTGGGTGCATACCAAAACTAGGAATGGGCTCAACCAGGGATTAAAACAAGTTAATAGACTGTAGATTCCTTTTGCTGTCCTTAGAATTGTTTCTAAACATCAAGGTCTTTGGTTGAGTAATTTCCTTGGCCACTGATTGTCAGAAACTGGAATGCTTAACGGCAAGATATGAGGAGCGTCGCTCTCTGCCCTCTTGAGATCTGCTAATGCCCACTACCAAAAATCAGAAGGTTAAATACAGCTTGGCACAAAACCATCCCAGAAGACACTGCCTTTAACAGGTTCTGGCCCAACCAGTAAGGCCAGGCCTGCATTAGCCAACTTGTTCTGTTTCCAGAGCATGGATTAGAGCTGAACACAGCCTCTGCTGACCTCCTCCTGCAAGGTTGACTATTTCGCCACTGTGTCTCTTTCACATCACTATGCCACAAACACTTGAACATATTGTCAAATATTTATTTTATGCTGGGTTTGTGTTATCCTTGTGTACCACCGAAGTCCTCACGATCCAGGAGAGGTTTCCTCAACTTGAGGGTTCAGCTGGACTAAACACTTTGAAAACTCCTCTTGGAAGGTTTCCCAGTTCATCCATGTACGCTTGATTGACCAAACCAATGTTGTATCTCTTTTAAGGACTGATAATCAAGCTGCTTAGCCTCTCTCACAGACCATTAGTACTGTCATCATTCTGTACAGCAGCATGACTCCCGAGGTGCTCTGCTCTTAACATTCTCCTGCTATGACAAGCCAGCCTTTTCCCCTGGTACAAATTTGCAATTTCTCTGCTTCCTATTTAAGACAGTTATTAAACCTGCAATGTGACTGTAAGACTCACCCCTTGATTACCTGCTTTCCCTAACAGCCTCCTCTGAAAAACTTCAAGAAAAGCCTTTTAGGAGTACAAATAAGTTAAAGTAAATCTAACATTTCTCCCACTGTGCACTACTTTAACTCTTTGAAAGAATTCTAATTATTTCCAAGAATTCTTCCTCTATGTTAGAGGAAGTTTACACTTAGAGAAAGTTATGCTGGTTTGCACCTCAGGTACTTTATAATGAAATCTATAATGACTTTTTCAACAATTTTCTTAGGCACTTAAATGAGGGTCATGAGTTTATAATTCCCTGGATCACCCTTATCATCTCTCCCACCTTAATAAAAAGAGCACTGGCACTCTTCCAGATTCTTATTATAGCTGTAACAATAAATTAAATTGCATTTATTTTGGGGTTGTTTTTTCCTAGGAGGTAATTCAGCTAATACTGAAGAAATAACTGCTGACTTAATAGATTAATGTAGTTCAGATATTATAATATTAATATTATCTATATTTACATGTACATGTCCATCAAACTCAAACTGCTTTAACAACAAACCCACTATCTTTATCTCCATTTTGAAGACCAGGAAAATGAAGCACAGACAAGGGCATTACAGGGCAAGGTTACAAGCAGAGTCCAAGTCTCATATTTGTATCACTGCCTGCTAAATCATGAGATTCAATGAGGGCTTATTAAGTATAAAAGTAGCTCTACTCCTGACAACTCTTTACCAAAAGGTAATGTTAAGTGTGCCAGGTATTCCACTGTAAAAAGTATTTTATATTCTAATTTTCTCTTCTTAATTGTCCCTTGAGCCTCCAGAGCTATTCAGGCGCATCAGCTCTCCACTGGATTTCTAATATAATTCTGGAAGAAAATTACACACACACACATATATATATATATATGCATATATATTTGTCCTTTTAACTTCCTTTCATTCATTTTGGTTTCTAGCTTTCCTACAAAGGCATCCACTTCACTACTTGCATGACTCATACTGAGTTTATTGTCCCCTCACCAAGTATAGCTCTGCTCTACATTAATATTTGTCTTTTCTCATTTAAGCATTTTTTCCTTTGCTTATGCTCCATTCTCTCCCATTACACTACGAAAATGTGTCATCATTCTGTTTGACTCTTTTGTTTGTATAAGCATTTAATCACATTCAGTAGCACCAAGCTGATGGATTCAGAGACACTCTGCAGTCATCAGTTCCATGCAGTAAACAATTAGGTTCTTAGTTTTTTGTCAGGCCCAGCTCCTCAAAATGGGCTAAAACGGAAGTGTTCAGTGTCAGCCAAAGACTAGGAGTGAATCAGTCTCCCTGTATTAAGTCAAAGGAGTACTTCACCTAGTTTCAGGCTCTTTTTAATTAGCTTCCTCAGTCTTCCTTTCTAAAGACAACCTGATGATTCTTTCATTCCTCTTTCCTGAAAAAAACCACTTCCTTGATGCTAGGTATCACATTAACATTAATAACTTCAGCATACATAGTGTCTGTGATCTAAAAGAATCCCAAGGAGCTTTGGAAACCCTACACAGTCTCATTGCCTGAAGCACCCCATCCATGAATGGGAGGAGGATTTGCAGCAGCTGTTTATCAACACAAGGAAACCCAGAGCACAACAGGATGAGTTGCAGATTGACAACACAGTGAGAAGTTAGGTGAGCAAAATAGAATTCTCTCACCTGGAATTGGGTTAGACATTGCTGTTAACACCCTTTTTCTAGGAAAAGTGTCATGGGATAACTACTAATAACATTTTTCAAATTCTCAACTAAACACTTCATCCAAAATACACCAGGCGAAATTTCAGCTCTTGCTTCAGTATTTGTGTACTGAAAGAGCAACAGGAAAGGGAAACTCAACTTGAAAGCTCCCATGGTGTGGCAAAAATGAGAGCTAGCTCTACAGCTAACTTCATGGTCTTCTTTGGAAAAGTTTCCAAGCAGCAATATAGAATCATGGAATCATGATGGTTGGAAAAAAACTTTTAGATAATTGAGTTCAGTCATCAAAACAGCACACTCACCACGTTCACCATTAAACCATGTCCTCAAGTGCCATATCTGAACATTTCTTGAAAACTTCCAGAGATAATGATTCCACCACCTCCCTGGGCAGCCTGATCCATGCTTTACAACTCTTTCTGTGAAAAAATTTTTCATATATTCAACCCAAGCCTCTCCTAGCACAACCTGAGGCCATTTCCCCTGATCCTTTCATTTGTTACCTGGGAGAAGAAGCCACCTCCCCGACCTGGCTACAGCCTCCTTTCAGGGAGTTGTAGAGCTTGATAAGGCCTTCCCTGAGCCTCCTTTTCTCCAGACTGAACACCCCTGGCTCCCTCAGCTGCTTGTCACAGGACTTGTGTTCCAGACCTCTCTCCAGTTCCATTGCCCTTCTCTGAACACGCTCCAGCACCAGAATGTCTTTCTTGTAGTGAGGGACCCAGACCTGAACACAGCACTCGAGGTGTGGCCTCACGAGCGCAAAGGGACAATCATGGCCCCTGCTGATCAAGGCCAGGATGCCACTGGCCTTCTTGGCCACCTGGGCACAGCTGGGATCATGTTAGCCCCCAGCATGAAACACCCATCCCCAGAAACACATTTCAGTGGGCCCCTCTCAGGACTGCAGACCTGCCATGGTCCTGTGGCCAATGCACAGTGTCCCAGGGCATACACTCACCCATGAGCACATTTTGGCTTATCTGGCACACCTGACCAAATTATTTGCCCCATGGACAGCTGTGTGTCTTATAGCCAATCCTGGCTTGTAACAACCTCCCCATTTTAAGGTCGGCAGACACCAGATTCAGTATTCCTAAGACATCGGGCTGCAAACCATGGATTCAAAAGCTACTGTGAGAGCTCTGCTACCTAGACAGTGTAAGTCAGCAGGCAGCTCAGGGTGATATCTCCACCAGTTATCCCAATGTAAGTCACCTCTACTTATGTGTCAGACCACTAGGGTGTGTAAGTAATGCTGAAGTTTTTTCAAGCTGCAGATCAGCCCTAGATCAGGAGCATGCAAGAGCAGTTCTATTCTGGTCCATCCTGTACCTTTCTTAAAAACAGACATTTCATGTAAGCTATCTTTTCCCTTTATTCTTCATCATGCAGCTAACAATACCTGGGCATGGAATCAAGGCATTTAAGCTGTAGGTACCTCAGTGTCACACTTTGTGGGAGTCATAATTTTCAGTAAAATAATCACCTTTTCCTCTCCCTCTACAACTAGTCACATTAGTGTCTCCCACCAAACAATGACCTGCCCAGTCTAGTAACTTGAAAGATGAGCTGAGAGAGCATTTCACAGTACAGTGCAACCACATTCTTTTATGAGGATAACTACTGGAAGGCATAAAACAAGGTGCTGAAAGGGGCCAGATATTTACTCCTAGAAAGAAAACAGCCTTCCTCTTGAATATTTTAGAAAACTAAAACCAGCCCTGTTTCAAAACATTGTTTGTCCTTACCCACTCCTACAAGCTATGTCCTCTGTCATTTACAACCTGTTTACATTAGTGGGCAGATGGAGCCATTACTGCCCTTCTGGCTGATTTTCCCAGGTCTTTAAACTCTTCTTGAGCTGCTGCTGCACTTGCTATCACTGCTTTGATCCAGAGACTGACAGCACACTACTTATTGCTGCAGCTTTACAATCTATCCTGGAATTTTTATTCCTGCCATTTCTCTACTTTATAGGCCTTCAAGCTGAAACACTCTGCAAAGGAGCTCCTGGAATCATTTATGTAATGCATTACCTTTCCATGGGTGAAAGCAACCTGTATTACAATATTCATTGCCCACACTGTGCCTCAGACATGCCAGGCCAGTCTTGATGTCATAGCATCAAGATCTGACTCTTTGGACTCTCTTCTTCTCAGTCTTTTAAATCTAAAAGAAGGAAGTTTTGCTTGTCACTTATAAATATTATTGAATTAACTACTTTCACCTATTAATACTGCAAGTCAGGGTGGAAACACAATGAGAAAGCCGAGTCAGACTCTTCCAAACTATGGTTGGTGTTGAATTTCAAGCTGTAAAAAATAATTTCAAAATTAAGGACAAATAATGTATGGAATGAAAATTAACTATTCAGTATAATAAATGTGTATATTATCTACCAATTTAAGTTATTGTTTTTCTTCATATGTGAAGGAAGTATGTAATCCCCTAAGCTGGTCAGTGTGAAATGTACATTTTTAATTTGTAAGCTTATCAGAATACTAAATCCTATTTCCAACCCTCAGCTAGTATTATATCTAACTTGTATTACTGCTCTCCTTGCAGCTTCTACCTTAAAAAAAAAAAGACAGCTAGTCAATCTTAGGCGACGACATGACAAACGAGACACATTTCAATAGGATTTAACAATAAACAGCCACCTCAACAAAGAGAAGCCTTCCCCCGCCTCCCCACTAAAGCAGCATCAGACAAGAAACTAAGTGAGACATGTTAACAGAGAAGCATTCCAATTAATGTGTTACATCTCCTCTAAAGCACAAAGGCTACTGCTGCTGGGGATGCTGGGGGATGCAGAACAATAATTGTCACTTAAGCATTTCACTCCCTGCAGCCCGGGCCCTTCCAGCCAGGTTTATCTCTTGCCAATTACCGCTGTCATTTGTATTTCAACGTGTGCCATCAGGAGCCAGGGCACAGGCACCAGCCCTGGTGGCACACAGCAAAGCCAAGCCATTCTTCAGTCCCCTGTACTCAGGGAAAACATGTCCAGGACCCATCTCCCCCTCCTGACACCACACTGAGCTCCAAGGGGTACTCAGGGAACCGCCATCTCCAGGGATGGGAAAGACACCCCAAGCCCAGCTGAGAGCCTGCAGGAGGCCAGAGAGGAGTTTTTCAAGAGGAGGTCAGGCATGAAAGACATACACTGGATATCAATGGTACATGTTTTGTTTCTGATGCACCTCCTGATACTCCATCATCCCCGGTTGCATTTTCTAATCCAAATCCATTGAATTTCCATTGGATCCTACACAGCAGGCAGAGTTGGTGTACTTTAGTATGACTATTCTTTAGTTCTTCACACAGAATGGTGAGGTTGAAGAGGAGCACTGAAGGTCTAGTCCAACCTCCCTGCTTGAGCAGGCTCCCCAAAAATTCATTAACTCGGGGTTGTGTCCAAATAAATTTTGAGTATCTCCTGGGAAGGAGACTCCAGGCTGCATCTCTGGCAGCCTGTACCAGAGCTCGGTCACATGCACAGTAAGGCACTTCTTCCTCGTGTTCAGGTGGAACTTTCAGGGTTTTTTCTTTTTTTTTTTCCACTTTCTTTTACTGCTGCCCTGTTGCCTCTCATCCTATTGCCCAGCACCACCAAGAAGAACCTGGTCCATCCTCTTGACACACCCTCTGCAGGTATTTATAGACATTGATAAGATTCCCTCTCAGTCTTCTCCAGGTTAAACTGGCCCAGTTCCCTCAGCCTTTCCTCCAGAAGAGGAATGCTCCAGTCCCATAATCACATTCACAGCCTTCACAGTCCTTCAGGAGCCCCACTTATGGTACTAAGGACCCAAAAACTGGACACTCCATGTAAGGTCTCACCAGGGTGTGGGTACAGAGCACCAGTATTTGTACTCTTGTAGCACCTACCTGTGGAAGATGCACCTTAGGGCCCACAATGTTTATACCTGTGTACTTAGCAGGTTAACGATACTGGATTGGTCAAGGAGAACATGGATAAAACAAGGATTCTCAGCTTCTCAGCTAGGGAATGGTCACAATACATATTGGTGGCGTGCCATTACCTGACTGCACAGAGCTGGGAATGGATGTGGAAGAGCCTAGGATGACTGTGGGAAAGCTGGAATTCCAGAGCACAACTGCTACTCTGTGGAGGTAAGATGAAAACACAGCACCTACAGCTGCTCATTTACTGCTTTGCTTCCTAAACAGTGCAGCTAAGACAATAAAAAATAAAAGTTCATCATCACTTAATGGATTCCCTTCGTTGAAGGTTGAAGCCTGCCTGTGTCGCAACAAAAATTTACCACCAGTTTTAGAGGTGCATCAGCTCTTTAAACAATCCATTTACTTAATAGTATTTGGAGCTCAGGGATCACTCTTCCTTGCTGACAGAAAAGTCTGTGGTGCCTGCATTTGTCAGCCTGCTCTGTGACATCTCATCACCACACGAGGTGCAGCAGAGACCTCCGAGAGGGAAGAACCACTTCAGCTAGATCTAATTCAACACAGCCTCTGCCACTGAAAATAGTATTTCTTCTGATATCTGCAGTCAAAAAGAATCAGGCGCACACAACCATCAGTTTTATTTACTGACAAGATGAATTTCCATGGGTTTTTCCATGAAAGAATGAATTTTAAGACATCCTGTGGGCCACTCAGGCTGTCCACCCGTTGCCCAAATGGAGTGGGATACAAACAGCCAGCAAGTGTGGAACAAATGCTGCCTCCTACTTAGGAGTGTGGTAGGGAAAGGTTGTTTGTCACTGATGAGCTGCAGTCAGAGGCTATGAACTATCCTTAGCACATCTGAGAAGCATTTTTGCTCCATGCTAACCAAGAAAAAACAGAGATCAAGTCAAACCAAAACAAAATACACTGCTTGCCTTTGCTTCTTAACTAGCCAGTAGAAATGTGATGGAAGACTAGGATTTGCTGTGACACCTAGATTGCCACTTCAAGTTTAAAAAAGCACCTGCATGTAAACCTCACACAGAGCTTATTTTCCCCTTCCATCATGACCTCTCTTATTGGAAAAAAAATAAAGGATGTTTAAACAAATAAGCTAAAGCAGCTTCTAAAAGGTAGGCAGAGACGGGACTGTGGTTAATTGAAGGCAAACAGAATTTACCCATTTTTTTGTTTCTTTTTAATTGTTTCTAAATGGGCTTTTTTTTTGGCTGTGTATTTGAAATCCTCTGTATTAATAAGCTGATCAGTTACTGATCAGCTTTCTATCTGCTAACCTGAGCCAAAAAAACCTGCTCTTTTCTCTTTTGTCTCTAAGCCAAAATAATTTAGTATGGGAAATGAGTCTTCTCCTTCTCCCTGCACTGAGTCACAACACAACGGTAATTTGAAAAACCCTCTATTTATCACCAGGAAAAAAAATGCTAAGGCAGATAGCATCTCCAGAACAAAAACTCCCACCACTACAGTCCACACAACTACTGACCCAGGCATTCTGCCTCTGAACACCACCACAGCACAAACAGCGCTGCCCTTCTGTTTCAGCTCATGCTGGCTTGACTGACCTCATGTTGTCCTGTAATTCTATATTATTTATGGGTTTTTTCCTGCTACAAAATACAACAGTCTTTTGTTACTTGGCTTACCAATCTGGTTCTGCCAAACTCAAAATCTGCATTTACAAAGTAGGCATTTTTTCTGTGCTTTTAAAAGTGGAATGGTGATCCAGGCATTGAATATGTTAGGTGGGAAAGAAGTTCCACAGAGGGAATTTCTTCAGACAAGTTGAGTGACAGCTGGGGAAGAATGGTCTGCTGGAATCATTTGGGATTAATTCACTGACTGTTATTGCTTCTTCAAGTGACACAGCAAGGACAGTAGCTAAAGACGAAGGGTGGCTCCTTAGTGTTGTGACTAAGGAGAGATGACTTCCCAAATGCCCCACCTCAAGTTTATTCTGTTAACCCTGCCTTTAGCAACTGGTCAAGCCAGCTCTCTTCAAAGGATCCTGGCCATGGAGGGCTCAGCAGAGCAGCTGAATTAGTGCATATTTGTGGAAGCCTTTGTCACATTTTATAGAGCTTTGACTAAAACCTGCTGCTGCTCCTTATTTTGGTGTCCCTTTCACACAAACTGAAGGATGTACATGCTCCCATCCTACAGAGAGATGCTGCTTCCTTAAGAACACACAGTATCTACACTTAATGTACCAGCAGGTATGAAGCACTCTCCACATGTAATTTTCTAAAATGATGTCTCAGTTTGAGAGAAGTTAGGAGGAAATATCCTGAAATTAATATCTCCTCTAAAGAAGGCAGATTTTGGTACTCCCCCACCAATACAAAAAGAATTTCTCAGAGGAAAGTGAAAAAAACTGCTTATTTAACAAGTGGAGCACACGCAGGGTACAGGGAAGAATAAAAAAAACAAAACACTGTTAATATTTGAACCTTCTCACTGCAGAGAAAGCTGGTGGATTTTAGAGTCCTGCTGGGCTCCTCTCACGGTCCAGTGCTGGGATGTGGCATTCCAAGACTTCCCTCCCAGGCTGTGGCATGGGGCTCCTGGGGATGCTCTGGTGTTTGGACTGGAGCGAAGCTGAACAGCTCCAGAAGAAGCAGCCACAGTCTTGGAAAAAACCCCTTGCCTCAGCTGACAAAAAAGAAGCTAGCTAAAAGCAAAGAATTTAACTCTCCCTCTTTCTGCTGAGAAAGAACCAAGAGAGAGAGCAGGAGAGTATCTGTGTGTGAGCACAGACTGCCAAATGTATTTGCCCAGCTTCCCCCACTTCCCCTGGACCTAGCTTAAAGTTACAGGACCCATTTCTGGGCATAAAGCAGACCATAGGGTGTCACCATGATATTTTATGAAAAATCCTCTGCTAGGATTTTTCCCCTCCTGAGGAGCTGAGGGCCTCAGGAAAGAAATGTAAACAATAACTATCTGCTGCTGTGGAATGCAACAGGTGCATCTGTGACTCGGGCATGTGGATTGTTTCTAATTAATGGCCAATCACAGATGCAGCTGCATCGGACTCTGAGAGTCACAAGATTTTGTTATTCATTCTATTCTTGTTCTTCGTAGCCTTCTGATGATATTTCATCTCTGTTCTTTTAGTATAGTTTTAATGTAGTATTTTAATATAATATATATCATAAGATAATAAATCAGCCTTCTGAGAAAATGGAGTCAATCCTCGTGTCTCCACATATGGGGAGTCCTCAACAATAGGGGAATAAAGTATCATAATATCATCCCAGGACAAAGCATTTTATATCTTCTCTAACTCATTGTTTTAGTGATCAGCACCACCATCTTCACATGCCCAATACTCTTTCATACTGAATTCTTAGAGGGTTATGCTATCTGAAGACCAGAGAGAATCAACAAGAGACAACAATAGGTTGATCAGGTTGAGACTGTACATTGGGTCCTCCCAGTTATGATTACCTTTGGCTGAGTGGCAGTAATTATTTGAAGTGTCAAACTCCAAGAAGCAAGAAAAATTGCACTGAAATCCTGGACCACTTTGAAACAGGACACACAGTACACCAGCTTCTTTTCTGCCTGCCCCACGTCCCCAGGCAAATACAATGAGTCAAACAGTATGAAAAATACAGCTCTAGATTAATAGTGCATACAGGTACACCAGCTTCTTTTCTGCCTGCCCCACGTCCCCAGGCAAATACAAGGAGTCAAACAGTATGAAAAACCAGCTCTAGATTAATAGTGCATACCATCATCCAGAGGTTCTCAATAAGGAAACAATAGCTACAAATAGCTACATTTTGTTTTTTAACCCACAGAGGACAAAAAAGGTCCTTTTTTGGGACTGAGATTTAGTGTTTCATCAGAGGCAGAGCTCTCTTGTGCATGCATGTGCATATATCATCCAAAACAGCTGAGAGTGTATAAATTTCAGGTTCTCTCCTAATGGTCAGTCAGTTTAATTAACAGCAATCTTTAATTGCTACAGCAGGCAGAAGTAACCTGGCTATAATTTACATCTTGACAACAATCCATCAGCCAAATTTCCAGAGGCAGACAGCACTCACTGATCTTAGAACTTAAATGAAGTTTGGGTACTTGGCTTTGGCTTTCTTTCTCTCCTTTTCATCTTATCCCTTCATCCAAAATTCACTGCTGTATGATTCTATCTGCTGTATGTCTATATAGTAGGACAGGGATTAATGCATCATCTTCCATGCCAGGAGTGTAATTTACTAATAAAAGTGTGAGTTTTTGTGGATCCTCTGGCTTTTGTTCTTCTTTTCAACCAGGAGTATTTACGAATCTTGTGTGCTCATTTTCCCTTAAGGGTGTGACATCACACTTTTTAGTGTCAGAGGCAGGATGCTGTGGTTGAAAGAATTTGTTTGGGATACCATCACTCTACCCCTGAGTTCTGGCCAGGGCATGCTGGGAAGTGATCTATTGGTTGTTAACAGTCAGGAGAGATCTGAGCAGCTGCAAGCCAAGACTGTCCTAGAAATGTCAGTGCTTGACTGCTCCCTGATTCTGGAAAAGTTGAGAGACTATAATGCCTTCCCAATTCCCCTGGGCACAGAATAGGCTAATGAAAATGGGGATAATCCTGACATGGTGGTTAAACGCATAAATGTGGTGTTAGGAGAATAAAAGGTAAAAAAGAGGAAAGGTAAAGCAATTTTATGTGCAGTTTTGGGAGCAGCTTTTACTGCTGCCCAAAAGGAAAGGTATACCAACAAATGAGTAGAAAGGAAACAATGACTGGATGACTGCAGGATTTGGTGAAAAGATTGCAGGACCAGTTAAATAAGAGAGAAAGCAGGCTTTGGAAAAAAAATGTTGGGTTTTACTGAGTGTGAGCATACTAGGAGGCTTCAGGGGAGCTTTGGGATGTGGATAAGAGAATATTATAAGAGGAATTGCAGGATTTAAAATTTGGACCATTTGCAGAAACACCACTTCGTAACACTGATTTCTTTGTAAACAGTGGAGAAGTTGGAAGACAGTACACAGGTCTGTTTTTCTGACAAAGTGAGATGTAATGTCTGCATTGCCATCTGATGATGAGGAAGTAACATTAGGACCCCTAATTAAAACTGAAACCACAGACAATGGTCAGGGTCAGCAAATTGTTACCCAAACAGTTCTGTATACAGCAACTGAGACACCAGAGTTCCAGAAAAAATACAGCAGACTTGCATAGTATGGAAATGTATGGGCTGATCCTGACAACACTGAACAGGGAAAGATGATTCTTTATCTTCAAGTCTCCCTGAGCCTACTAGACCCCACCCCAGGGTAGAGAGGAAAAAAATCACACAAAAAATTACACTTCCCCCTTCCCCCTCCATTTTATTTGATTCAGGTGGCTGATTTGCCAAGAGCATTATGGCCACAAGCCAGATGAGATGGAAATCTGGCAAGTAGAATCCTATTGCACGCATTGCAATCGCCCATACATTCAGATTCCAGTAGGAATTTCTTGTCAACAAATAATAACATTTATAATAGTAACTCAAATTCAGAGAGCATCCCATTTGTGGAGGCAACTTGAACCACAGGAAACCCTCCCAAAAAGATGGGGGAAGCAGTAACAGCAGTACAGCAACCACTTCATGAAGTAGGAGTTGAGATCCCACCTGAGCAACGTCAAGGCCCAACTGGCCCTGACGGACCAAAGAGATCTTTACAATTCAACTCAACTACATTTAAAGAGACAGATATTCTGAGTGGAGAAAAATAATTTTGTCATCAGCTGGAGCTGTTAAACAACTTGAGCCACTAAACGCTTGAGCCACAACTTGAGCCATGGACAAACCCCACCAGGACTTGTATCATTTTCTAATCCCAGGAACGATACTGGGAATTATGTCAGTATATCCAGAAGGACTGCTTATCCTTCTTGCAGGAGCAATGACAGCCAGCAAGAACCAAATTTGGTTCACACATCATCAAGCTGAACCCACAGAGTGGAGACTGTTCTTTACTTACGGTAACAATAGTACATTCTGCACCACACATTTCTCAGCTGTGAGGGCAATTTACTATGGCATTTGTAAAGGAAGGAGATGAAAGTAATTTACCCACTCAAATTCAAAAGGTAACCTGGGATAATTCAACCAAATTTGAAAGGGAATTCCACTCTTGGTGGTAACTCATTCATTTCACTTATGACTCCACCAAGAGTAAATCCAAAATTTTTGTTTTGTACATACTACATACCAAATCATTGTGTCAAGATTAAATCCCAACAGAGCTGTACTCTATTCCCTAGAGCAGAGAGTAAGGGCCCAATGGAATGGATGTGTCTGCATAAGAACCCCTTGAGATTTTATTCTTGTAGACAACCCTATTGTAGATACAAGTAATCACTCACATTTTTGTCTGTAACTGCATTGAAATTATGAGGTCTGATTTTAGTTATTGAGCTTCTGTTACATCTTATCAATTGTTATGATTTAACACTGATTTAAGACCTACACCTACACTTGATAAAGCTGCTACTGAAGCAAGCACAAGAAAATGGACAAAAGACTGATTACTGCTCCTCATGATGTAAAAGAATTCCAGGTGATGGAATGGGTGAAAAATGATGGGGAACAGCATTGGTGGGACATTTTATTTGGATGGTTGCCAACAGCAACAGGAGTTTTTAACAAGGTGTTGCATCCTGTGATTGTTCTTTCAATACTAACCTTTCTGCCTTTCCTTTTGATAATTGCATTTTACATCAAGTTGTGAAGGAGTATAGAGAGATTACCGCCAAAGAGTTGAGATAGAGGGGGAAATGCATTCTATCAGCTTTCTCATCTTTTCCATTTTCAAAGAATGGTTCACCAAGTCCATATTGATGTTTGTGCCACAGTGTGGTGTGGAATCCCAGAAGACAAGGGGCTAATGTGTGTGTCTCAAATACCAACAGCTGGATGGTTGCAGAGCTGACCAAGGATTGTTGGTAATGACACATCATGAAAAAGAACAAGATGAGGCTGGAGAATGGGCCCATGCAGAGGCAGGGCAGCACTTTTGCAGAATAGACATCCTTGTTCTAGCTCCTGGAGATAAGCACAACATGGTACTGCACAAGTGCAGGAATGAGGTTGAGAAAAGGACATTGAGTATATGTCAGGGACTGAAATGGTTCATGCCTTAAACATTGTTATGAAGTTTTGCCCATTTTTATCTAGCAAAAAGTGGATAAAGAAGCTACAACCACAGAAGCCTCCCTGAAGAACTTTGCACTGAGAGTTAAGCCACCCAGATAAGATAAGGAGCACACTATTGTTTAATCATCTCAGGTCTAGGGAGAAACAAGCAAAGCTGAAGGAGAGGAATGTGTCCACAAGAGAGCCAAACACAGCAGAGATTCTTCCCTGGCTGAATTTGGGGTGCGAGAGACCACAACCCACAGAAGCCAGGCTTACTCTCTCCAAAATGAGGGGGGGAGGAGGTTTCAGGTGTAACCTCTGGTCAGAGATAGTGAACACCCATCCTCCCTTACACAGATCAGCCCAGCTGTGAAACCTCCAATCCCATGGCCCCATCCATGGGACATTCCTGTGAGAGGAGCTGAGGGGGTGCCTTAATCCTGCAAAGACCCCCAAAGTGCCCTGGAGTAATTCCTGAAGCCTGGAACCACAGGACTGCAGGTGATGCCACAAACCCAGTCTGTTGTAAGGGACAATGGCAAATTCCCCCCACCAGGGAGGGTGCCTGATTTTGCTACCTGGCCTGAGCATGTATTAACCCATCAGATTCTATACTTTTTGTGGGGACCTTCACCACCAAGAAGACCAGCTGGAGATGATCAAAGGAAGATCATCAGGATCCATGGATGGTCATATTTTCCTTATTCTGTCTATGTCACTGCCTTTCTGTCCCCCTGCCTCTTTCTCCTATTTCTTTCTCTTCCTTTTTATGTCTCACCCTCTCATATTTACTCTTAAATAAAATCCATACTATTGTCACTGGCATATGGTCTCATTTGCACCTTAATTCAGGCAGAGGCATTTCTAAGAACTTTAATAACTGGATTGTGACAGTGCAGGGGGGAAGGGGGGGAGGGGTCAAGACCACCCAAGACCCCAAAGCTCTCCAGGTCATTTCCAGGAAGGACTAGAAGAATGGACTGCACATGGTAACTAATTTGCATAAAAAGGTATTCCCATCAAGCCTGGGCAGGTTCTGGTCCCTCATTGCAAAGGTGTTCAGTTCAAGCAGTACTTATTACATACAGTAGATGAAACACTCCTTCTATCTCAATAGTTAATGGATACTAATTAATTAATGAGAGGTGCCTTCATAACTGCAAATCCCATAAGCAAAGAAGTACTCCACTGTACACTGTAAACTCTAATAAAAGAAAATTAAGGATGTAAAGTCAAACCATGGGAAAGGATGAAAAAGGCATTTTTTTTTGCCAGCTCATACAATACTTGGCTACCAAATAACACCAAGTACACCTTTTTAAAGCTTCTGTTTCTCCCAAATGTACAACTCTCATCAGAGAATGCTGCTGCTTCTTATCATCTATTTCCCTTTCCAAAAGGTACTCAGGAAAATTATTTTTTCCTAGTAAACAGAAGTCCATAAAAACTTCCAAATCAACCATATATGCTACTCCAACTTGCTTTTATTACAGAAGAACAATTCCAGCACTGATATACTACTATGTTTCATTCAGTAATTTTCAAACCTGCCTGTCGGAAGGTTTGCTTCCAGAAGTTCCCAGAAGTGCACTTCAGCACTTAAAAGAAGCTATTTGGATGGAAAAAGTATGCTCCATGTTAGAAGTGGGGAGAGTTAACCAAGTGCAGTGCTCTTTTTTCCTGCCTCGACAAACAGGCATCATCACTACACCCATCCTTAATGCATTGCAAAGGGGTTGTGTTAGGTTCTGGACTGATGATTTTACTGCCTCACAGATTACATTCACTTCTCCAGAAAGCTACTTCACATCCAAGGTTCTTCATAGCCTCTCTTTGTCTCTTCCAAATTACATTTAGGCTTCCACCACTGATCAGCCCATGGCAGACACTGACCCCTCTCTACTAAAACTGTCAAACAAATTTCTCCATGCTCCCCATAAACTCTCATAATTGCCCAATTCCTCCAGTTCTGGGGTGGAGAATCTACTGAGAGACCATTGCTATCACGTTAGTTAATATCCAGTCACAGCCATTTTGCTTTCTGCCTGCTGTCCATTTGGGATCTGTTCTCATACCTGGAACACAACCTTCTGTCAGTATAGCAACAGACCAAAGAGAGCTGTGGACTTTGGCTAAGCTCTTGATACACTGGTATACAACAAAGTTAAGAGCCTCAGCAACAAGGAAACTGCAGAAGGGTTTCATAGATTCGACCACTTACGAGACTAACCCATAGGAGCACATACCAACCCCTTTACACGTGCTGACCTCCATCAAAAACAGTTGCACAAAAGCTTCATAAATCACCACTACCAACATCACCCCCTCTGCTCCTTGGGCAGAGGCTTTTTTACCTGTCTTTTCTTTAGCAATAGGATGAGAGAACACAGTTTTGAGCTGCACCAGGAGAGGTTTAGGTTGGATGTTAGAAAGAATTTACTCACAGAAAGGGAACATTGGAATGCACTGCCCAGGGAGGTGGTGGAATCACTGCCCCTGGAGGTGTTTAAGGAAGGACTGGATCTGGCAGTCAGCACCATGGTCTGGTTGACAAGGTGGTGTTAGGTCATAGGCTGGACTCGATGATCTCAGAGGTCTTTTCCAATCTAATTGATTCTGTAGTTCTTCCATTACTGCTAGAAGGAATCAAAAACCCCTCTGCTGCTAGAGTTCTCTGCCCTGTCCCCTGAGGGCAGGCATGATTTCTTCGTCAGCATATTTATGATTGTGTCTACTGTGCACAGGCAGACAGAAAGGAAGGGAGCATATTTATGATTGTGTCTACTGTGCACGGGCATTTCCAGGCAGACAGAAAGGAAGTCCTGCTCTCACTAGCACGTGGTAATCTAAGGGCATGTGGAGTACCCATCAAGCTGGCATGACAGGCATGGCCTGATACAGCCCAAGCTTTGGGATGTGCTTTCACAAGAGAGTTGAAACTCTGAGACACAGAATGTCTGTCAGTCCTGAGAATGGACTATGCATTTTTATCCATCCTAAAGTCACAATTAATCACCACAGCTACAGCTTCTTGATAACATGTGAAAAGTTTTGGCTTTTTTCTCTTTGGTCCAGAGCACACGTTGATCAGCCAAATGATGCTCATGTAAAAGCACAAGCTCTGGTCCCCTTTGTTTTGTGCCGCAGCTGCACTCAAACTGAGAGTGTGTCAGTGTTGGCATCACTGGCAGAACAAAGGAGACAAAGGCTGACACAGGAGAGAGAGACTGTTAGGCTCCTAAAGAGCAGCAATATTGGAAAAGAAAAAATATAAAAAGCAAACTCTAGGAAAGGACACACCTGGACCAGAAGCAATTTTTAAAGGAGGAAGCTCTGCCCATCTGCCATGTGTGGAGGGCTCACCATTCATAAACCCAGCCTTTCCTTACAGTTTTGTGCCAGAGAGCATGGATTTGGTGAGCAGGGGGATCCAGAGGGCTATTTCCTATGCCACTACAGCCATAGCACTGTCTTACCTCTTTGCCTGCACTGCCTTATCTCTTTGTAAACAAGCTAAACTAGACTGGGCTAAGTGTGCAGGAGAGTACACTCACCATGAGTGGATTTAAGGCTCTTGGCACTAGACACGGCCACTTGGTTTAAGTGGCACGTGTCTCAGTATTAAGGCTCACGCTGAGCAGTTGCAAATGGATATGGCAGGCACGCTCTGCTCTGCATTGAGTTTAATGCAGGAAATTGTGTGAGCTCCAGTACTGTAACACAGGAAATCTGAGAGCTAAAAATGCACCCTGGGGAATTAAATCTCTGCTCTTCCAGAGTGCAGCTCAGGAGTGCCCAGAGTGGCCTTTGTGTAGCCTCACCTCCAAACATGCCCTGATCTGCACTTATTCCCTGCAAGGGACATTGCCAGGGAGACAAAAGGCTGTATCTGCATCCCAAGCAGCTCACAAACTAAGGATATGCAGAGGGGACGGATGTGCCACTTCAGTCTCTCTCTGCACAGCTTCAGAAAGCCCAAACTTCCTTCTATTCACCCCATGAAAAGAAGTACATTGCTGCATTTATTTGTTAGTGCAGCAAGAGACATCCTTGTCAGCAGCACTGAAGCTGTGCAAGTGACTCTTGCAGATGCCATTGTTCTTAGACATAGGATTTCATTACATAAAGCCTGCCCACTGAGAGATATGTTGGGAAGGGGGGGACAGGAAGGAGGGGGAGGGAGGAAAGGGGGGGAGCCTTTTACCAGAAAGGGGAAAAGAAACCCTCAGAGATCCAAAATAAATGATTCTTGATTCACAGGGAGGCACGAAACACAGCTCACACCCAAACAGAGACACTCCTCTATGGCAGACAAGCATCCTGATGATTGTTGGCTTTGTTGTTACAACAGGAAACTCCCCCGACCCGCTTTGTAGCGCTGGATTCTTGGAGGCACCAACCACTGCTCGCCTTTCGCTGCCTCCTTTCCTGCAGGAGCAAGGGGAGCTGCTGGAGCGCTACACAGCAGCTCCAATGGGAAACACCTCGGCGTGCACTGTCTTTAAACTCACCCAGCAAATAATCTGCTCTAATTCAAAGGGCTGGCAGTGAACAAGATTTTACAAAAACATATTTCCTGTGCGTTAGTGGAGCAAATGGCATAGTACAGAACTCATGATACACCACCATATGGCTTCTGCCGTATTATTTTTGCTAATAATGTAAAACAACACGCACCATGGTAGCTGCAACGACCACAATGCCACTACAGCCTGTTTGTACCAGGATTAAAGTGGTTTCTTATTAATTATTTAGGTATAGCACTGCATTTAAAAAAACTCTGAGGACAGAATAACATTATTCTTATTTAGTTTTCTTTTCACCTAGAGTATGATTAAACTGTTCAAAAGTCAGAAGTCCCAATTTTTTCAGCAAAACGGGGAAAAACTTCACTTACCCAAAGAACAGTAAGCATTATGTCAGCAACCTTGCAAAAATACTTGTTAAAAGGCATGGATTTATAGTGAGCAATAGCTGAGCAACTATTCTGAGCTGTAAAAATGAGACAGAACCAGAGAGCTCTGTCCTGCTGCGATGAGCTGCAAACTTAATCAGGATCCATAGTGGCTTGAAATACGTAATCTGTATTGTCCATTTCCCTCCTCCTCTGTGTGTGTGTACAGATGGTCAGAATCTTACAGCTAACCCTGAGCAATGGATAATGAGGTAATAACACTTCCCAGCCTCCAGCCTCCGTGGTTACTTCCAAATTAACATCCAAACTGCATAATGCAATTCACAACACTAGAAACAAGAGTCTGGTTCACCAGTCAGACTGACTTGTTAGTCAGGAAATGGTTAGAGCAGCTACATTTCTGTACCTATTTTTGCTCTTTAAAATTGTGTACGGCTACTGTAAACATCAAACCTCCTCCGTGTTCCAGCTTCAAGAGAAAAAGAACAACAACAAAACAAAAAAACACTGGAAAAAACCCCAGCCCCCTCCTACCGAGACTTGTCCTGAATACTAATGCTAAAACTATTACAAAATGCTAATTTGGTGCCAGCAACCTATGATTAAAAAACAATGAAGCACCTCAAGCACATGAATTAAGGCATCATCTTAAACATGGTTTTTTCTTCTTAAGCTAGAAAACCTTTATATATACACATCTGGGCCTTTTCTGTCTCTTGATGATCTCAAAGCTATATTAAAGATGCAAATCTTTATGTAAGCTAGTCTAATGCATTTGGGGTCTGAATGAAAGCTGAAGACACCACAGTACTTTTAAAGGCAACCACAAATGAAACCAAAATCTCAGCTAAGATTATTTTCTGTCAGTAAAACAGAAGGCAATTCTCCCTGAAGGCAATTCTCATGGATTACTGGGATGTTTATTGAGTTACTTGAGTACCATTACCTGACACTGGGTATTTGGTACAGAACATCACTACATGCTTTCGTACTTAACATACTTAAGCAGTCAGTGGTAAAGATGCAATTTCATTACACTTCTGAGGCAAAGTTTTAGTAATTAATTATAATAATTAATAATATAATAATAATTAATCTTTACAGGTTTTGTTTCCTCTGCAGTTTAAGGCATAGGAAAGGGTGATTTCCTTCTCTGTGCTGCACTGTTTACCAAAAACAAACCTTGACATGGAAACCTCAGTGCTCAGCTTCATGTGCTCTAACCATCTGACACTATTCCCTCACTACTATACTGAACTCTTTTACTCTCCTCTTGCATTTGTGCATAGTATCTAACTTACCTAATGCCTTCCATCAACAGAGTGAAAAAGTAGGCAAATCTCCCAGAATTCTTGCAAATGTCCTGGCCATTCAAGACAAGGAACAACAGATTGCTTGGCCAGGACCAGCCATTAAACTGCAGGACTTTTCCCACTCCATCCTTCACTTTTTGTCTAAAACACTGCAATGTTTAGAACAGGGATAAAGACCTGATCTTGATCAAAGCTTGGTCAAAAAATAGCAAAAAAACCCAGAGATGAAAAATAGAATGAATCCAGAAACTCCTCTACTCTCACCCAGATCAAAACTACCAAATCAAAAAGCGAAACTTTACCAGACACATTGTATAAAGGTGTTAATTTTGCAAATTCATTATAAATATTCAACAACTCCCTATATCAATAGTATCCTTGACAGATCCATAAATAAGTATTTGGCTCTAGTTAAATGCTCCGTAGGGAACTTTGATGAAAATAAAAGTTCCTCCTACTAGCAATGAAATATTTGTGTCATCTACAAACGCCAAAATACATAAAACCAAAACATGTTATACTGGGTTCTGGAGTGCAGAGAAGCTGAATAGCAGGTTAGAAAGCACTAAGCCAGGAAATTTTTTATTTTTTCCATTTAAAATTTTAGCCACATCAGATTGATTATATCCTTCAACTGATAAAACATTTACATTGTTTGGCTGATGTTCTTCAATTCACAATTGCATGCAATTAACAATTACAAAGGTGCAATTAAAACTTGCAAGAGGTAAGCAAGAAGAAAAAGCAAGTAGAAAAAGTACTGCAGGAAACAAATACTTCACATTTAACAAGAATAATTAATTTTTGTACTATCATTTTCACTCTTTTCTTTGCAAAGAGTTCACTTCCATTAGAGAGGGAAGATAGTTCAATAGCTAGTACAAGGCAAGGGGGACTTGCCAAAATGACACAGATTAATTTCAGTGTCAGAAACTACTGTAAATCTCAGTGGTTTGAAAGGTACCATCAGCTGGAAAGGGGAGGGGGATGAGAGTCAGAATCTATTTGAAATGTCACAGAATGTAGGCCTCAAACCCATGAGAGAGAACAGCTCTGGAGAAGAAATTACTTTATAGCAAATCCAACAAATGTTTTCTATAAGATGCCTTGACTTTGAGGTGATATTTCACAATTTAAGTTTTTTAAACATCTCTAAATCTGGACAACTTTCTGTTAGCAACTCTGCGGTACAGTAGTGAATCATCATCTTTTCCTCTGTTATTGTTGGGTTCTAGAGCCTGCTCCAGCTCCCACCTAGAAGTATTTGCCATTCTTCCCATTTCTTTTCCAGCTCAGCCTAACACCACCATCATTTTGACTTTGAGAAAGCAGCAAAGACATAATAATGATGATGTATATTTGTACATATTTTCCCTGTTTAAAACTGATTTCGTTCATATGAAAGCATAAACAATCTAAAGAAGCATCCCTGAGCCATCCACAGCTTTCACAAAAAGCTGCCTTTAAAGCTATCTAGTTCTCTTCCACCCAATCCTATAAACACTGCTGGCAATTTTTCCCCCCATGCCTCTAACATATTTTCACTTAGCACCAGTTTGATGTATAAGATCTGACAGGCAGGCAGTTATAGGCCACCTGCATCACTGTTGCCATGACAACAGTGAAAGACAATCCATGATCCCATGCCCTGGTCACACGTTTCAATACAGCTTATCTGTCCAAAGCCACTGAGTCTAATGGAAGAGAGTAATTACAATCTTCAACTCATTGTCAAAATTCTCACCATATAATGCTCTTCAAAATTATTTTATTCCTCTCTCATGGGTGCTCTGCAAAAAAAAAAAAGAAAACAAACCCCAAAAGAAACCTTAAGTGGGTTTGGAAGGGAGAGAAATAGTGAAAAGCAAGTCTGTGCCTGATAGAAAAAGCAGCAGTGTGAGCAAACTGGCTCTTCACAGTGCTGAAGGACTAATCAGAAGCAGGGGAATGTACCAACCACTAAGAGGGATAAATGAAAATTTCTCTTCTATTTGTAGAGCATCACTTAAGACCCTTTTGGTTTTGCACTGGAGGTGAAGAGAGGATATTAGCTGCCCTCCTTTTCCCTCCCCTTCCTGGAAGACTTCTTCCTATCAAAATGAACAAGCACCGTGCTGCACTGTGCAGCAGCAGCCTCAGCAAGAAGCATGGCTCTTCAGATGTGACTGTCACTAAAGAGAGAGGGAACTCTGTGTATGAGACAGCAGAGCAGCAGCTCCTCCTCTCCACCCTCTATAACAGACCATCTCTTAATTCTTAATTTTTAAAGCAGAACTGCAGGGCAGTGCTTCAGAATTTTACCCTTTCTGATCACTGTCCCTAAAGGATCACTGCATTCCCTCCATCTCTAGCAGAAAATGCCAAATGTTATTCCTTTGTCTATGGCCACAGCCATAATTAGGATGGAGATCAGGGTAAAATGACACCCAGTCTGCACCCATTATACAGGGACATGACTTCCCTGCCCTGCAGGGAACTGAGAGGACAGAGGGAATCCAGCCATGACACAGACCAGAAGAACTTATTTTGAAGTATGGCAAATGTTGGACAGTGAACATCTCTGCACTCTCACCATGCAGTAGGTACAAATACAACACCTTCTGGCACAGAATTTGGTGCTGGAGGATTAGGTTTAGGTCACATCCATAATAAATGAAAAGCTTTGCTTTCTGCTTCATACTCCTTGTCCCAATCCTTCCTTCTTCTCCAAGCACCTTCATGCAAATCAGTCAGCATGTCAAAGCTCCAATTTATTAGTCACATAATAAATACCCCTGAATTAGTGAAATGTGATAAATGTGAACAGACAAAAAGATACAGTAATTTATTAAAATGCTTCATCCACCCATATCCAAACCACAATAGTAAACAAAATGTCAGATGACTGCCCATTTTAGAGACATATTTTTAGTTGAATGTTTTTGGCCACAGCCTTGGCACCAGGAAATGAAAGCTTCATTCACAGCACATTACTTGCATTTGCCATACCGGGTTACCCTGGCTCAGCTGACACAGTAACCCCACTGTAGCTCCAGCCTCAGAGTCCTGACTCTCAACTCCCAAACCACAAGGTAAATAAAAAGTCAGTCTTTTTTGGTCTGTACCTACAGGAACACAAACAGGGCTGAGGACCCTCAGTCCTGATGTAGCTCAAGCACACATTTGAAATAACCTTCAGCATTCATGGCAGAATTACTTTAAGAGAAGCAATGCTGTGATTTAATGACCACCTTTTAACATGTCAGCCAAATAAAACGTTACAACCAACAAAGGTAATAGTATCTTCAATAGTAGTATCTTATGTGACTCCGGGTACAAACCTAGTGTTTCCTGCACCACAGCCAGCCAGCCGTGGTGTGGCTGTGCACCACAGGCTGCCCAGGAGGGCACAGGGATGCTTTGGGAGGGCAGCAGGCATGGCCTGCCATGGGCTCTGCAGATTGCACTGCTGGAAATCTCTACTGATGACAAGGAGGTGAAGCCCTGCTTTCACCCGGTGTTTTCAAGGGACTGGACGGATTTTTCAGCTGGGGTAAATCAGGCACCCCAGCGGATCTGTGTGGCTTTACACCAGTCGGGAAACTGGTCCAGGGCTCTGCCCCCAGCTCCTGCCTGCCTTCTGGCACTGGTTCAGCACCATCGCAAAGGGAAGGGTGCCACCTACAGCACTGTGCACAGCGCATCCTCCAGCACCATGGCTCACCTTGGACGTCTCCCAGTGAAGAAATAATCAAGGCCAGCCCCCTCAAATGGAGGCTTGACGACTCTTCCATGACGGAGATAGGCAACGTCCTCAAACTGGTTTCTTATTTTAGGAATGCAGAGGTAGAGTGTCTCAAATAGATTCCTTGCCTTCTTCATGAAGAATACTGTTGCAGTATTCTACTATACCTGCATGTCAGTACTATCAAAATCACTGCACTAAATCCTATCTTGTTTTTTAAAGATATCTTAGAGTGTCAAACATTATTTACTTCAGAACTTCTTCCGAGAAGATTTGGTTCCTGCCCCCTCACATTTATGCACTTAATTCCTTTCCCTCTCCTTTCCATGGGAAAGATCAATTCAAATAACATATTTTCAGGCTTGTACTAGCTACATCTTTTGGAGTTCCTCTGTGTGCAACACCCAACCTCTGGGAAGGAATTAGAGTCGAGGTGCCTCTTCCTGTTTTTAATCTTACTGAACTACTACTAATTCATACAGGGGGTGAATAACCAATAGACAGAGCCTGCAAACCAATTCTTGCTTTTATGGAAGAGTGCTGGCTCTATTTGTCAATGCTAATCTGAGATAAATGTCCCTATGCAGAATACATGACACACACACACACACTGTCCAGAAGGAAGACAAAGAAGCTGAATAAGTCTGACAGAGCCCACCTGCCACTGTTGATGAAACAGTCAGAAAACAAATAGGTATCCATAGCCACTGCAAGACCTAAAAGCATAATCCTGTAAACCAGAATAATAGTTTAGCTAAATATGAGGATTAGGTTCTCCTCTTTTCTTTACGCCGTGGTTTTTATTATGCAAGAATCTTTCTAATTATTAGGAATTTGCCATGAAAAGCAAGCTCTGGTCAGAGCATTGAGACTCTACCAAGTCAGGAAATAGGAAAAATTATAATTAATAACTCTTTAATAGACTGTATCATTAATAACTGCCCAAGCGTTCTCCCTGCTTGGGTGACTTCAGGAATGACCCCAGGGAGCCAAAGGCCACAACAGAATGCTTCCCAGAACTTGATGTGGTCAGAAGGCATCTTGTCTAGGAAATTCTGGGTAGTATGAGGTGAAATGTACCAGTAAGTGCCTCTCCATGTCCAGGGGCTGTGCCTGGGGACAGGCACAAAGCAGCCACAGGGAATAGCCACAGACCAGCGCCACACAGGATCTTTGTCAGCACTGCATACAACTAGTCTGGAGTGAAAAATTGTACTGGAAGCAGGCCAAAGGAAAGTCACAGGTGTACCTTTGCACTAATCCAGCCAACTTTGGTGTTCTGTATCTCTGGTGCAGTTCAGCTACCAAAGGAATAGCAGCTGGGAAACTCCTTCACAGCATCCCTGTCTTCCGCATGCCCACATCCAAACACTGGCAATGACATCTTTTTCTCCCCAAGCCTCCCTCACATCTACAGCTGCTGCAAGGATGTCATTCCTTATCACATGAGGCTGGGGGGGAGGACAGAAGGCCACGCTGCTTTTGCTGGGATCTTTTGCATGCACAGGATCACTGAAGACTTTACACTGCGGCTTCCTGGCAACAAGCCAGCTGGGAAAGGCCAGCTGGAGATGTGAGTCTGGTGGCCTGGCAGCAGAAACCCAGTGCAAAAATAGGAAGATACAGATCCAAGTGCTCTGGATCAGAACTCTGCTGTTCTGAGGCATTTGGCCTGTTAATTCTCTTACTCCTGTGACTAAGAACCACCAAAGACCTTGTACCTACATGGAAACCACTATGACCCAAAGAGACTTCAGCATTCAGAAGGGCAAAATCCTACCACTGACATGGGTCAGAAAATCTGAGATACAGCCTCATCTATCTGAATTTTTATATATACATATATATATATATATATATATATATATATACACACACAGCTATTTATAGAAAAATAAAGACTACTAGAAGCCAAAATGTAATGAGCACAATAGGCAGCAGAAAAAAAAATCCCCAGACAACTAAGCAGAACCACAAACGGAAATGTAAATCACACCTGAAAGTGAGAGGAAGCATCAAATACCAAACAGTGACCAGAAAGATGTGCACCTATGCATCACATGATTCCACATCTATCATGCATCTCCTCCCAAAGTAGAGGTGTTTTCTGCAGGCCAGTGCTGCAGCTGGCAGCATGTTGAAGAGGAGAGGTGGAATACTCCATACGTGCTCTGTCAGACAGACTCACCAGATACAGATGTCCCTGCACATATAGCACTTCCATTCAGTGCCTGCTTCTATATTAATGTGCCAGCAAGTTCACAAACAACAAGTCACATGTTCAACTGGACATGTTAGACACCTCCAGCTTCATTGTCACTGCATGTGTCAGTGTCTAACTGCATTTTTGTTCTGGTATTTATTTATTTATCCTCTCAGACTTAATTTATTCACATTTAATTTTTATACAGATACAGTAGACACAGAACCCTGTACTCAGAGCAACACCTGTCTGATAGGCTTTGCAACCACCCAAAATCATGCCTAACTTGTGTTGTCTAAGACCTATTCCTTAGGACATTATTTCCCCTATGTTTAAACTCTTGTCTTGCAGGTTCTTTGAGTTTCAAAATCTCACCTGAAGTCTAAGGACGGTGAAGACTTGCCAGCTGGATGCAATATGAAAAATGGAACTAATCTCACCAATACCTTCCTAGTTTTCTTCACAGCAAGCAAATGCTTTTCACAGTACTGACCTCCTGCTGGAGCCAAGGAACTCAGCTACTCCAGTGAGAACAGCTGTAATACAGCTCCACAGATAGATACAGACTCGGGAGTGAAATCCCCTTTCACTTCTTTGTCAAATGTGTAGGGATGGCTTTGCTGATGGAAAGAAGTGTATTCAACTAGTGTTTTGTAGAACTAGTACTTGTACATAGTCTGGTAAGCATCCAACACGTGTAACTTTGAATTGGTGTTCAGTCTTTCCTCAGGAATAAACACAAGAAATCCCCTACCAGATCTTCCCCTTCCTGAAAGGCAAACTGCCACAAACAAGCCACAGCATTCCTCCCTCCGTATCACTCCCCTATCTCCCTACAGCAGATACAGACTAATCCTAAAGGATATGTGCAGCACATTTACTTTTCTATGATATAACAATTAAGAGATTTTTCCAGATGAAAACAGAAAATATGTCATGAATGAAATTCCCACATGTCAACAAGTAAACTAGTATTAATTGCAAAGAAAGTCACAAATCAATCAAGCAATTCTCCTAAGTGAAGCCTGACTAAAGGGAAACATCTACAAAGTGAGCCTGGATGCCTTTGCTAATGAGTAATGAGAGGTGTTAAATTACAGGCTGCCACAGGCACTTCTGAAAAAACCCAGCTTTTAGGGAAGGTGAGGACTTGCACAACAAGCAACTAACTATAGAGAAACCAAGAGAACCCTTTCGACAACTCCAAACTCATCTTGAAATGTGCAATGTAGTTTTAGTGAGCCACAATTGGCAAAACTATGACCATACTTAATGAACAGTTGGACACTATTGACATCACTGCCATTTCCACCCCCTCTTCTCATCCTGCCCTCTTAATGAGTTTTCATATTTCTCATTAACATTTTTTATATTAAACCCTGCACCCACCTACAGGTGTGCATACTGAATCTGATCTCTGTCTGGAATGCACAGTATTGTATCCATACTGTCTGTTCCAGGCCCTTGCAGTCCTCACACCAGATCATCTGCCTGCTAGTATCTACAAAAAACCTCTTCCATTTAACTGAGGCTTCAAGCTGCAGAAAAAGTGCTTTCTATAAAATAGTGCAATAATTTCCCACCAAAAGGAAAGGTGGGAGCAAGGGTAGTGACTTCAGTACTATTTCTCAGTTATATCAATTAAGGAAAAAGAATTAGTATTAGAGTATAGATTACTTACTCCAGCATAACTGAGAGCCTGGTCTGAATTTCACAGAATGGTTCAAAGATTTTACCTGTTGTGAACACCAGTCAGATTTGGGCCAAGCATTCAGATATCATCAAATAAACTCTGCAGGTATTTACTGATTAACAACTGTGATGCATGGCAGATAATTTCTACTCTTGTACCACTTCATTAAGTATCCATTTTTACTCCTACAATATAACCGGATAACTCATTTTTCAAGACTTCATTACATACAGAACTTTAGTGCCAAGCATGTCTGCAAAGAAGTGATATAGGTGTATCTGTCTACATTCTAACACAAATATAACTGGGAAAAGCAGATCAAGCCACAAAAATGTTTCTGCATTATTTTTTCCCATGTAATTACTTTCCCATTTTCCCCACAGACCAATTTTTGAAAATCTATTTGTAGTCTAGAATTTTATCTTTTTCCATGGTCAGAAAGGTAAGGTTGGTCACAGTCAAGATTTGCTAATGTTTTCCTAATCACAGAATCTGTGGGGGAAGACAAGTATGCAGATATTTTATTACCCTGCACTCAATAACTAACTCCAAAGTGCAAAAGAGAAGAGTTCTCTCTTACATGCATATCTACAAATTAAGAAAAGATCATGATATTCAAGCAATCTCTAGTTAAGCATTTTCCAATATGGTCAACCAGGTTACAGCTGACAAGCTGTACTTAAATTATTCCTGAGATACGAAGGCTGTAATTTTCTACAACGTTTACTGGATTTGCCAGATCTGTATGGACTGCTGAATTGGCAACAGTATCAATTATATTTTCAATAGGTAAACACAGACTTATATTAGCATTTTTGGCAAAACTCCATGTCATTTTATACACACACACACACACACACACATATATATATATATACACACACACACAGAGAGTCTTTAACTGCTCATGTCAGTCACTTGTAATAACAACTTCAAAATTTGTTTTTGGACTTTGTCCATCTCCATAATGAAGGAAACAGTTACGAAACCACACTGAACCATGCTGCCTATTCCATCTGATCATTGGTGCATCCCAGGTGTGCCAGGTACTTCCCAAACATAAGCACAGCCTTCTTGCTCTAATGAATTACCAGGACAGGTTAAAACCTTCTACCTGCCCCTTTGCTTTCTACTGTGGCAAGATCTGTACAATCAGAAAAGTAAAACAATCTGCCAAACAAGTTCTCTCTTTTAATCCCTTTCCTCAAGGAATTTTACTATCCAACACCTTCATATTTCCCACCCATATTCTTCTAAGGATAAAGAGCTATCAAGATCAGGTCTCCAGCAAATCCAACACAAACTTAGAACTCACTGGTGATGGAAACATGGCCCAGTCTGCACTGATTTGATTGCAATCTACACACTAAATAATGCTGAGGAAGAGAGTATATAAAAAGACTCTTTTCAGCCAGCCAGACTAACAGAACAATACAGCTTGGACACCTGAACTCACATCTACTACTGCTTCAAAATTTCTGGATTACATTTGATTCCTTCCCTTTGAAGAACGGGAAGACAAGCCAATCTAGACACTGAACCTGAGATGCTGGAGATAATATCAGCATTCCACAGCCCTCAAGCTCATCTCCTAGTTAAATGTCGTGGTGTGCAATGTAGTGCATTACTCTTCAATTTAAACACAAACCTCGTGGTGTGAAATGTGGTGCATAACTCTTCAATTTAAACACAATTGTATCTTTTGTCACAATGTCTGCTCACTAGTTTCCAACAGGGAGAGGGGGTGGTGGTGCTCTTCAAAACCTTACACCACAGCAACATTGCACTTCTACTTTGCACCTAGTTCACTACTAAATTTCTCTAAAACTTCTGTGTTTTACTTGAAGATGTTGTTTCCTCATTGTTTTTGACACTAAAATTACAAATTATTCCAAAATGCCAATTGATGCATCAAAAAAACCTTCCCATTATGATATATCATAAATCATAACTAACTTAAGTAAATAAAAGTAATCTATTTACCCTAGTGAGTAGAACAGTGCATTTATGAGATCTGCTTGCTCTGAAGACACCTTCTCCTCCTGGCAGCTGAGCACAGATAAATGATCCATCTGATCTGGAGACTGCAGCTGAAAAAGTACCATTTGCTCCTGTGATTTCAAGTTAAAGGGAAAGAGACAGGGAGGGCCAGAGTCTGATGTCCTTCATTAAGAAAGAGAAAAAAAACCACAAACCAAACTCGTCAAAATCTCACTGAATTTTAGCCCAGTAAAAAATAAACAGAACTGAAAATGGTAAAAACAAAAGAAATTAACTGTATATAAACAGGTTTCATTATGATACAAAATATTTACTGATGACAAACATCTGTAGAAATTATACATTTGTGCTGCATTATCATCTCAATTACACTGTTAAACTACTCAACCCCTTCCTTATTCTGACATAAGTGAAAAAAACCACAGACATAAAGGAACATGTTTGAACTGATGAGCACAGCAAAGGAAGTGCAGATAGGTAGCAGTCAAACCATGTAAGCAACTCAAAACTGAAAGATGGAATAAGTGTAGTGCTAAATGGCAGAGAGGCTCAGGCCCAGCACATTCCCACTTCATTTGAAGGCAGAATGGTTGATGTAAATCAAAATGATTTAAACTGCTGAATTTAAACAGGATTTAAATTATCAAGCAGGAAATCCTGATATGAATAAATCAGTTTGGGAGCATGGTTGGATTTGTACTGATTTTCCTAAGGAAGGGTCAATTCCTACCGATTGGTAACTACTAAAATGTGTTACTTGACAACTCCGTATGTCCTTTGCACAAACACACAAACCACTCTGCATTAACACAGCAAAATACTGTTTTCTAATTAATTTTTTTAAAATACCTTCAGTGCACCTGTTATGTGAGAATAAGTTTACCAAATTGGGTTTTTGCTATATTTACAAATACTTAAAGATTAGTAGATACCTTGGCTTTCACCTTATGGGAAGCAGAAATCTCCAGCTGTCTTCACACTCAGCTTTCAGCCTTAAGCAAACTAAGTGAATCTAGCAAACTGATGAAGACCCCATGTCAGTATCAGCACAGAAGGCTTCCATTGCCTTGATCAGAATTTTAAGGCCCCCTTGTTCCAGAATACTTCCTAAATGTCTACCTTTGCTGGTTCAATTTCCTTCAAAATTTCAGTGTAAATATAGTGGTCAGTTGCTTTTTTTTTTAACGGTTGGATTATTTTAACAGGTGACAGGAAGTTTAGGCATAAGCTATCCTATTTTCACATCTGATTTGTGTTTTGAAAATTAATTTTAACTTTACTAATAGGGCTCATAAATCTGAATTAAGGACTAGGAAAAATTCAGTGTTTCAGGTAGGGAGAGTGTGTGTGTGTGTATCAATTAAAAAAAAAGAAAGCAAAACACACTCCAAACAAGGGCCTCAGCAGAGAAATGGAAATAAACACCTATGACAAACGACTCACAAAAGAATAACTGCAGCTGAGGTATGAAAAAAATTATCACCCTCATCCGTCAGTTTAACCTGGTTAATTTTGAATTATCTTTTTGGAGCACAGACTGCAAGTAACCAGAGGACAATAGCATAAGGTCGGATGGGGCTTTGAGCAGCTTGGTCTGGTGGAAAGTTTCCCTGTCAGTGGCAAGGGGGCTGGAAATAAATGATCTTTAAGATCCCTTCCAACCCATTCTATGCCTCTATAACCACCTCAAAACCTGGGAGAAGAAGAGTTCTTCATGGTCCTGAGGTGAAGGAGCCTTAGGATATGATATTCTAAATATCTATATCTTGTTTCAAAATTTCTTGTCTTACTATTCTAATGCCACTGAAGTAGGTGAGTTACATGAAAATCCAGATGAAGTGCATGTGAGGGGTGGGACACTGCTATCAGTGGTTTTTCACTGTGACAGAAATCATGCTGTGGGAAATTTGAAAGAAACCCTTCAGACTGCTCTGTAGTGATCAACACATACAGCTTAATTTTAAGTTCCCTGTATCCTCCTTCAGCTTGCAAAAAGCAGCATCAATTCTGTTTGCAGACAAAAAAAAGGCAGCAGATTTTTCCTTTCACCAGACTAACCCGTTTTACTAAGCATGGCAGCAGTTCCTGAGAAAGACACCAAGAACTGCTACTTTTACCAGGATAATCCACCTTGGGGTTCTTTCTTCTGTCTTGGTGAATTCTTCCCTTGCTGCCTCTGTCACCTTTCTGGGGCAGAAGCTGAACAACCAGGGTAGTCAGGAATACATCCATATAAAAATGCTACAGTGAATCCGTGAGTGTTCCTCACACATCATGCCAAAAATAAGAAAAACTGAGGCAGAAATACTATGTTTGTTTTAAAGCTCTTGTCAAATCTTTTTCCCACTGCACAAAGTGAGTGAGAGTGACTGGACAATGTGCATTGGAAGAAACCACTGCAGAAAAATAGCAATTGAAAAAAATAAAATAAAAATCAGAATATGAGAGGTGGAATATGAAAGGGACACACATTTGTTACAGTATCTTTTTTAAAGTATTTGTCCCCTACCTCAAAACCATTCATCTAACAACTGGGATTTAGTCCCAGAGGGACACAGTACTTTGGCCACTGCTGACCAGCACATCACACAATGAACAAGAGTGTCCATTTCCTGCCTCCTAAGCCTCCTTGCAGCCCAGCACAGCCTGGACAGCTGGCTATTTTTATGTCCAGGATAGCGTGAGCTCAAAGCTTATTACCAAGGGTTTCCCCCTGCACACAGGAGTAATGCCAAGGGTTTTGTTTTTAAATTGTGGGAATGGGCTCTGCATACTGTCCAACTTATAATACCATACATTTTGTGAGAGATTTAATTTATATGCTTCCCTTAACTTGTATTTTAAGAGTAGACTTTATTTCAGCACTTATAATTGTTTTGTTTCATTCTTTAAAGTACCTAATGTACTTGCTCATATGAATGTATTAAACTAGTAAGCGCTTTTAATATTAAATATGGAACAAATCATCTTTTGATGCTCTTGTTTATCCTTAAAAAACAAAAACAAAAACAAAAAAAAAACCCACCAAAAAAAAAACCCACAAAAACAAAACAAAAAAAAAACCAAAAAAAACCAAACCAAACCAAAACAAAACAAACCAAACCACAACCCTGAAATCACACAAGTGAAGGGATCAGCCTGGAGCTCAGCACATCCTGATCAGGGACCAGGAGATTCTGCCTCTCTGCAATACTTTTCTCTAGCTTGAGCAGCAAACAGAGGCGCTTGGATGGATCCAACAGGACACCAGGGAACAAGTCAGCAGTATGGCCTTATTCCTTTTTACCTTGTGCTGCTGGTGGTATAAGGGGGCAGATTAATGCCCTTTTCCCAGTGCTTCCTCATTTCCTGGACTAACACACACAGGTGTAACTACTTCAAAAATACAGAGCTAGCATCACCTTGAGAACAGGCACTGAAATGAAAATGAATTTTATTTTTGCCCATCAGGGTCTTCTAGCTGTATGGAATTAGCCCTTCCAAGCCACTGGCTATTTACTACTAAAATTAAAGATGCATGCGTTTTTTTGTTTGTGCTGAGGAAAACCTGCAGCCTTTGTTACTGTATAGGCCAGAATATATTTCTGACATCATACTAAATGAAAATAGTTTCACATACCACCACTGGGAAAGCTATTGCCACTTCTCCATTCCCACACATCCAGCTCAATGAGATGAGCAGATTATGATTCAGTTTTCTTAAAAGCAGTGGTCTACACCTGACAGAAGCTTCAGCCAGAAAGAATAAAGTCACCACTAAACAAATTTTAAATATGATCTAGTTCTGAAACTTCATCTCCTTTATGTGACTGAGCCATTACTGAGATAAATCTGTATGCAGTGATAGGGGGGTACTGAATTGAAGCAGTCAGTAAAACTATTGCAGAAACAGAGTCTTGTTGTGAGCTTTTACTCATACACACTTCTCTTGGTGGAATTAAAGTAACTTAACTGTGCCAGGATGAAAGACCTTTGCAGAAAAATGATTTTGGAGGAAATTAGGCCTTTTTCCAATCACATAATTTTCTTGAAGTGTCAGAACCCTTCAATTCTTCAAACCTCCGCCTTACAAATGGAAATGAAAAGTATGGTCCCAGTTGTGAAAACACACATTTACCATAAATAAATCCCTTACTCACTGTAAGCTTCTCTCTGTATTAATTACACTGTCTTATGAGCAATTTCTGCATGAGGCCACTGAACTGCAAAGGCTTTCTTGTGTGGCTCTGCCCTGACACTTAAACTAATGCAACATCCTCTGCTACAGAGTGATAGAGCAACAGAACATACTTATCATGACAGAGAACTTGTGAAAGTATCTTTTCATATATAAACAAACCATCAGTGGCCACCACCTATGCTGAACAAAACCCATCATACAGTGACTGCACTTAAATATCCACACCCGTATGAAATGCAGTACAGGTTTACTGTGCTGAGGAACTGATGTGTTTTTACATCAGTTATACAAAATAACACCCAAACGGTAAAAATTCAGAAGATTTTTGTCTCTTCCCCTTGAAGGACTGACACGAGCCCCTACCACAGAAAGAAAAATGAAAGGGAAAAGGAAAAATGGGGGAAGAAAGGGGGGGGGGAAGGAGGGGAAAGAAAGGAGGGAAGGAAGAAAGGAGGGAGTAAAAAAGGAGGGAAGGAGAAAGAAAAATAGAAACAAGAAACAATAAGAAAGAAACAAGGATAAAAAAGGGGGAAAGAAAAAAAAGGAAAAAAAGAGAAAAAAAATCTGGTTTTTATCTTCTTCCTTTCAGTCATGAGCCCAGCCAACACACTTCAACAATCATTTGAATCTAATATCTCCTAAACTTGCAAAGATCTTGCACTTGACACATGGCTCTTAAGGTCTGTATTAGTTTTTAACAGCTTACAGTTTGTGGATTCTTAGCTTTCAGGGAGGGAGGTTTCTTCCTGGCAGAGATGCAGAGGACTTCCAGAAATTTCATATACACAAATTGTTTTTCTTAACTGTGAGAAATGACAGCTCTGGTTTTCTAAATTCTACAGGTTTAGAAATAAAACTTACATAAAGGGAATATTGGAAAACAAGACCAGGAAGTGCTGATATGTGACACAAAAAAAGTTATTCATAAAATCATCCATATAAATGGCTCAAATGTAAGCAATAAGTTGGAGATTTCTGCAGTATTTTTTTTTCCTACAGTTTGCCAAAAGTCAGTTTCTTAAAGGAATTAGGATAGTTCTTTATGCATGTATTGGATAAAGATACTGCATAACTGTAGTATGCAGTATACTGGTAATGTCAGCAGTAACTTCGCAAGATATAGCCCCAAATTTGTTCTAAATATTACCAGTAAGATTTCACTTCTGTCACCACAGACATTTGGTGACATCTTTCAATTTGTCTCTTTTCTTACATGTTCTGTGTCTCAAAGATGAACTAAACTGAAGTTATAGGACACCTTTTATATCTCATTATACAAACAATCTCTTAACAACATAACAAAGAAGAAGAGATTGACTCATATTGATACTTAACAGAACAATGAAAGCAACAGAAGCAACACAAAACCACAGCTGTCAATAATGAGAGAGGAAAATAAGAATACTATTACTTAATATTACCAAAACAATATGAGACCTTCTATTCAGTTCTACAGTCCCTGGGAAAAAGAAAGGGTCTCTCTCATGCTACAGCCTACATACTAGGTGTGAAACTGGTTGGATTTCCCTCTGCCCTCCCAACAATATGTCCATATCATTCTTTGTCTTTCCCTTGAGGCCAAAGCCAAATTATCCAAACTGAGCTCAGATACTTCTTGGACTTTACTGTGCTGAAAAATCCATAGTCAGTTCCATATGTCCTTCTGCCACCCTCCAGACCAAAGGAGGCAACTCTGCAACACAAGGACCCTTACTGAAATGTCAATATTATGAATGATTACTAATTGAGGAATGCTGACCTCTCAGTATTATGACTGAAACATGAAATATGGCATATAAAACTTTGTTCTGTCAACTGCCCAAACAACGTCTGCAAAAGGCAGACTTTTGGATCATACAAATCATGTTACAAAACACTGTGAAGAGTTCTTGATTCTTGTGGAAAAACCCAATTCTTTTGCCCTAAGACAGTAATGGCCCATATAGGTCTGATGAAAGCCAGCACTGATTTTCAAGCTCACCTGTTTAAGGATATGCAAATCACCCCAAATATCTGAAGCACCAACTTCACACACCAAGGCACAGAGAGGGTTGCTTGTAGAACAAGAGGACAAGACTATAACTGTGGCTTATTAAACTGTAAATCTTCCAAAATTCCTGGCTGTTTGGTGCTGCATTTTTACCTCAGGAACAGCAGCTTATTCCTTCCCTACCCAAAATATGAGATAGTACTACTCAAGGGAAAGGAAATCTCTCATAGCTGTTGAGTGTGCCTGCAGCACACTGCTGGGCAGTTCTCTCTATCTATCAGAAAACAGGATCACAGTCAGCCACTAAAACACTGTGCCTAAACCACCTAAAATTCTTTTCACTTGTTGCACTGGTTTGAGAACACACATTGCCTTCTACCTGCCACAGCAATCACTTCTAAAATCTGATTTCTATTATATATTTATAGCAGGGGACATATGCATGGGCCGGGGGGAGTGGGGTGGAAGTGCATTGAAATGCAGCTTGTTTTAGAAAAACAGAGCTAATCCATCAGGAGGCAAAAAAACCCCACACCGCTTACTAAACCAAGTTTAGAAATGTGCAAACAGGATTTGGACATAAAGGATTCCAAATACACACGTGTCCACTACTAATGTGTAAGAAGGTCCCCAGGCAATGGTTTTCACATGGACTGCTGGTGCCTTCCAGGGAATAAGCATCAGGTAACTGAGAAGAGCAAGTCTGCCGTCCAGAGGCTTACATTTGCTGATTGCCATACACATTCATCAGCCATGTCACTGGAAAGTGTTTAGAATTCCTGAAATCTGAACAAAAGAAAGGTCACCACCCAGTTAAGAGCAGTGCAGAAAATCACCTAGCATAACACACTGCAATGTTCTGATGGACATAAGGCCTGGAAAAGCAAGAAAACCAGAGCAACTGATTCAGCTGCTATTTGCAACTGACCATGAGTATGGCCCTGTCGAGTGTCCCAACACCAAACTGGCTACTCCAGGTGGCAAATGCTGGGCTCCTTACAATTCCCTGTGCTCTCACTGGCTTTGTGAAGCCCAAGTACATGGGCAGGGGCAAAGTTCTGCTCTTCAGACTGGTTCAACAAATCCAACAACCTCTTATATATTTCTGTCCTTCCATTACAGCTGATGTCTGCTTAGCTCCACGCTGTCTACCCCACATCCATCCCACATCCATCCATCCACCCATCCCACACTTCTTTCCTGTCCTCCCAACTACTTCCTCAGGTGTCTGCATTTCTGAAGCAGCACCTTCTTGCTTCTCCTTCCAAACCACAAAATCAGCCAACCAAAAACCATCAAAGAATAGAAAAAAACCCGCCACCTCACAAAACCCCCAACTAATCAAACCAAGGTTAAAAGGCAAGAAATATATCCTATAAAATTAACCCTTGCAAAAAAAAAGTGTATTATAAAATTGAAAAAATATGGATGCCTAATTTAAAAAATATCACTTTAATAGAAGTTTTATATAACTGTAGGCATTTTGTTCCTTCCCTTCACAATAGGAAAGACATTTCATCCTCAGTTTAAATACAAAATCTTGAATCATGTGAGAACTGTGTATTTGTAAACAAAAAGCATCTCTGAAAATTCTGAAATTTTATGAGTCTGTTTGTGCTACATTTCTCACAGAACCTGATATATATGGCTCAGTCATTTTTTTTCACTTACTGGCCTCAGTTATTGGTTATCTTTCTAAGTTTATAAATGTTTAAGTTTATAGATGAAGAGCTTTGAAAGTCCTCTCAAAAAAAAAAAGTCATATTGTAAAAGTAGAAAAAAAACCATGAGGTGAAGTACTTTGGTCAAAATTTGTTACATATTCTACTGTTGTTTGAGACAAGCAGAACAATTTTCTCCTGCCATTACATTTAGGGACAAGCTAGCTAGTCCAAACCTGCTCCCATAAATCCTTTACTTGACTTTATGACATATCTTCACTATGCATTCGCTACCCACAAGAGATAAGTCACAGATTTGGGAGGTAAAAGATTTTCAAATCAGAAACAATGTCTTCTCCACTAGTAACTGCTAGTGAAACTTAACATTGGGAACACTGCACTAGAAATACCAATACTGATAATAGTCTTATGTGCTAACAGCTTGGATTCATTAGCAAATGAGCTAATTCTGAAATAAAACATCTGAGAAGGCAGGTAAAAAAACAAACAAAAAAATCCCCCCAAAAAACCCAAACCACTGAACTTTTTAATCACTAACTTATCATATTGCCCAGATTTGGATTCAGATAGAAGGAAAATAAAACTACATGTGAGTGTCTGTCTTGGATACAGCCCCTTGCTTCAATGTTACCTCAAGTTCCATAAGCAAGTCAAGACATCACAATGGTGACAATTTTTATGTGGGCTTTTCATAATTACTTAACCTAGTTATTGTTCTACATGGAACAATAGTTTAATTGTTTAATTCTACATGGAATTAAAATGACCACAACACACTGAGTAGCCAAAATGCAATCACCATACTGCAAAGATCAAGCAAAACTATGTTTCTCCTTCTTTTCTTTTAGCAAGAGACCAAGTTTATCAATTTTCAGAAGGAAATTAGCAAAAAAAATTTGAAACAGAATATATTTCAATATAAAAAAATTATTTCTATATTAAAAAAAAATTAACCAAGCCCTCCCTCCTTTTTCTTTCCTCACAGGAAGGACAGTTATCAGCTACCTGATACAAATCTGTGCTGTGGGCAGCTGATATCCTCTTTGGACTAGATTGAATTGAAGGGATACTCTCTTCCTCATCCTTTATACTTTGGGCCATCACCTCGCCCTTAAGGGTAACTCTAGCAGTATTCCTGAAGGCACTCCCAATAATGTTCTGCCTGATGGTCCATAAACTGCACAAGCATTTCACTCCTAAATTAACTCAAGCCATGCACCACAACCACCAGGCTTTCAGCTGGAGGGCTGGAAGGACCCTTAAGACCATGGAGTCCAACAATTAAGCCAGCACAGCCAAGCCCATCACTAAACCAGGTCCTTCAGGGCCACATCTACATTTCTTGAGTATCTCAAGGGATGTCAACTCCAACACTCCCCTGGGCAGCATGATCCAATGCCTGAACACCCTTTCAGCAAAGAAGCTTTTCCTAATATCTAGAACCAGTTGGTCCATGGAAATGCATAGCTAAATCTCCATGCATGAACCCTGGGAGTAAAGCTGCTGATTTTGCAGACCTATAAAGGACACTGCATGCAGAATTACAGGAGATATTTTGAATTGTTGATCAACTTTATTACTGAAGTTTAAAGCAAACTACATGGGACCTTCTGCCTCCCCTTTCCTCTAGTCTATCTTCCCTGGTAGGGCACGGTGTACCTTCAACTTACTCCTAAAAAACCCCTCACTGTTTTCCTCCTAGACAGCTAATTTTCCTCCTTCATTGCTACCACAGGCAGACAGTATAGGTGTAGGACTGCAGCCCTGAGACCACCCTGTTTCATGGCAGCAAAATATTCATTTGTTTCGACTGTTTCATCTAGTTAACCCCAAGGCAGTACTATGTGAAGACACCATTAAGTGGAAAAGAATACAGTCCATACCAGAACTTTCCAGAACCCCTATCTGGCTGTAAGTAAATGGGCACATTATCACAATGATACGTGAAATTTTCAAAAACAGTCAAAATTAATTTCATTTTTTCTGTTCTACATTCACAATTTTTCATTCCCCCTACCCACTGCTGACATTTTCTACAGCAAATGTGTTACTGAAAAGGACAGTAAACCTTACTGTGACCATCAAGTGGTTTTGTTTTGTTGTAAATGAAATGGAGGAGAGAAAATAAGTGGAACTTTTTTTGTTTTGTTTTACATGATGTAGAATACATATTAAAATTGGTTAAAAAATAAGCTCCAGGAAAATCCTATGGGGTGAAAAAAAAATGTAAAGTCAAATTCTCTCAGGTAAATTTTAAAAATTGCAGCAGTCCAGCCTTTAAAGCTTTCAGTGTACAAACTACCTGGCATAAACTAGGGGGGAAAAACAAAGAGACAGCACTGCCACCTCAGCATCATATCTCCACTTTTACTGAAAGGTAAAGACTGCAAGCTCAGCCCAGAAACATGCAATAATAGAAGGACCTACAGATTATTTTAAACCACTGCTTCATATTCAGCCATGGATTACTGACCAGAACACTTCAGCCAATTTCAAACAATGTGACCCCCGTTTAGTTACAGAAATTTACAGACTTCTGCATGAGTCCACTAACGCCTTCAAAGCTACATTACCTGCTTTGATGGCAACTAAAAACATGTCTAATGAATAGCAACACTGCTTGCTGAAAACATTGTTAGAAATTGGCAATTTACTGTCAATAGCAGTTTTCCCTCTGCTGCCTCAGTTATGCACTGGAATGCAATCCAGAGAAATCAGAAGAACAGTCACCAGCTCTGGAAACAAAAAGGAACAGCAGCACAGATCACAACTGAAATGGAACAATCCATTTAGCAGTCCAAAGGCAACTAGTGTGAGGTAAGGCAGTCAGATTTAAGGTCATTCCTGCAGATGCTAGAGAGTCTGAAATACAATATTCTGCATAAACAGAAGTGGTAGGGAACACAACAACTTCTTTTTTGGCAAAGTGCTGATCTACCCTTCTTAATGTGAGGAATTAATGATTAAAAAACTTCTATACTTTCCAGAACTCTTCTACAATCTCATTTGCCATAGCCACCTCCCTTCCTCCTTTAGATGAAACACAATGCAGAAGTGCCAAAACATCACAGAAGATTAGATATGAGCTAAAGTAAAGAGAAAGAGGATGCAAATATAGAAAATGGGTATGTATCAGTGATTCTTAAACTTGTGTGACTATTACATCCCCTTTCACCATTGAAACTGATCATAAATCTTTTCACTTTGCCTTGGAGTACAGTTAAAAATCAGTGTGTAAGTACAGGTACAAACACACATACATAGGCGTATTGGCTTCTTGGTTGTCATGCTGCCCAGGCTCAGAGTAAGGTTAAAAACCAATTCTCTGCTCTTTTCCAAGGTACACAATATCCAAGGACCTTCTGAATTGGCCCAAGATTTTCACAAACATCATAAAGGTAATGCAGAAAAACTACACCTTCACTGCATCACTGAGCAATTGTTCCTCTGAATCTGAAGAGCAGAGGAAAATGAAGTTGATTTGTTCCATTAAACCTGAAGTGTTACTGTGTGGCACACAGTAAAAGTAATGTAGGGAGGAGACAGGAAAGTGAAGACAGGAGAGGGAAAGAGGCACAGCCCCACCTTCCATCAGTGAATGTACAACTCCACCAAGCTTCAGGTGATGAGAACTTGTAGGACACTACAAGTAGAGCCCTATATGAAAACCTTAAAGAAAGTAAAAAAAAAAACCACCCAGAAAAACAAATCCTTGACCTGTTGATTTTTCCGTTTATTCCCTTAGTTATCCTGCAAGTCATGAATACAAACCTCTTTCCTACTCCCTGTGTGCTGTGGTTGTGAAGAACTGACAGCAAGCAAACAGCAACAGATCATCTGTGCTACCAACAGCGCTGCAGCATTAGCTTCAGCACTTTCACAAACTTCTAGAAAATGCCAAGTTCCTATGGGTGGACACACTTCTCTCAGATCAACTGAACACTGAATTATTCTTATCTCCTCACCGATTTTAATGGTGTGTAGAGGCAAACAAAATCAGTATGAAAGAGGGAAGTTTTGAAAGAAGGCAGCTCTTCCTGTAAACACAGAATTTCAGCAGCTGCAATCTTATTAACTATTCCAAGTTTAAAAAGACATTTTCTCTTAAGCCCTATGAAACTGAGTTTCAAGTATTCAGAAAGGAAACAGGAGCAGTTTGTAGGACTTTTGAGCTACAAACATTGGGAAACTAAACTAAGTAAGAGGGAAGCAAAAGAGCAATCAAAGTTACATGATGTTGTGATTCACCAGCATAGACTTACTAGACAAATATATATTTCAAATTGTTAAGGCTCCAAAATTCCCACTGAATGTACAAGCAAGCTGCTTATCTGAACAGCCTGTGAGATCCCAGGCTGCAAAACTGATCACAGGTTCAGAACTCCAGTCAGAGATTGTACCTCACATTTCAATTCACAAAACAGCATACTTGAAGGATTCCAGTCAGCAGCTACTGGCTGTCAGGCCTGTTCTTGAAACTCTGCTAATTCAAGCACATCTCTCACATGAATTATACATAGTGGAGTAATATGCAACCTAATGTCTTATACATGCAAGTGTTTAAATAAAGATGAACCCTGACTCCTTTGCTGCCTACAGCTGCCCCTGTTTCAGTGGCTGTGCCCAGGAACAGAATTGTGTACTGACACCAGGTGTAACTTAGCTGAGGTTCGATGTATGCTACCAGGTAAGCATGTTTGAACTAAGAGGTCCCAGATGTTTATCCTGGGATAAGGGTTGAATTTCACGAGAGGATTAAGATGTTGTAAGGCTGTGCTACCGCGGGAGGGACAGTCAAACAAATGATGGATCTGACCCAGCTAAAAAGGAATGCAGAGGAAAAGGAAGAAGGGTGTCTGCCCTTGCTACCTGCCCGGTGAACCCGGGGCTGCACAAGCAAGAGCCGCCCTTGCAAAGGCAGCAAGCACAGCCCCCGACAAGAGCAGGAAAGAGGAGACTTCCTCAGCGGTGACAGCTCAGGTTACACCAGCTGAGGCCATTTGTGAAGCCTTAAACTTTAGGTCAAGTTACTGTAAATTGAGGTTAATCTAAATGCAACCAATTGTCCTAACACAATCGCGTTCATATTTTTGGCGCTGCGTTAGCAGAGCAAGTTTTTGATGTGTTCCAGACAAAGCTGCTCTTCCTGAACTTAACAATGCCTAGAAAGTCACTGCAGGACTTTCAACACATTCTGTCTGGTCAACTCGAAGCTGAGATTTCTACTGGATACCCTATGTCAAAATACAACTTGCCCTGCTCCAGCTCCGGCTTGTGATAACCCAAGCTACTGTCTTTGAAAGGGACATACTTTCCACCAGAGCATTAAAGGTCATCAGAGGCTAGCAGTGCTTGAAGTCAAGAGTCTCTTCATTCCTTTCAGTTTGCTAAACTGAAACCTATTGTGCTGACTAGCTGCAAAAGGAGGTCAGCACAAAAACTTCTTGTCCTAAAGGACAGTAATCACACAGGTGCATCAAGCGAGTTGGTATGAAAAGGAGAAAACAAATGGGAGAGGCCTGTGGAGTAAGAAAGACACAGAGATCCACCCTTATAGGAAAAGGAAAATAAAAAGGGTTACACAATGACTCCTTCTATGATGCACATGAAAGAGAAGGAGCATTGCTGGCCTGGGATTTAATTCTGGTATCATCCCTGTTGTGTATTTACTACTGACTTTACCCCTGTGTGAGCAAGATCAGACATAGCTTATTAACTGAAGAGATGCTTAATCCTACTTAGTCATCAGGCATGAGTAAGGGCTACAAGTATTTGACCTCTTGTGTAAAATAAAATCTAAAATTATCTTCTTTTTCCATCTTTGCAATGCCAGAGAAATAAACTTTTCCTATAGTGTGAGTGATGAACCCCTAAGCACCTGTAACGTAAGTTGAACAGCAATACTACACAAGAAAGAACACATGAAATGTGCTCAGGTTTGTGAACACATGCACAAGCACATATTAAATACAGGAGATGTAAGCTTTAACAAACTCCTCACAACATTCTGTGGCACTCAGTTCCAGTACTGGCATTACCCATGAATCACTAAGACAAATGAAGATTTTCCACTTTTCACTCTGGATACCTTTTTCAACAAAAATAAGAGAGGTGGAGGAAGGAAGGATCTACTATTCTGCGTGGAATATCTACCAAAAAGGAAGACACATAACCAGATTTCTATGATTCTGGACATGTCATTCTGTCCCTACACAGAGAAAGCAGAAAGGAGTGGCCTGCCCATTTTCCTCCCCTCAGGTAGAAGTGCAATGTGATCATTAATTTCTGGAAGGCAGTGCCTTAGCCCAGAATGGGTAAAGAACAGGACTGGAAAATACTGTATGTTTCCAGCCATGTTTTCTCTGACTTTAACTAATTCTGAATTGGCATAGTATACTTCAGCAGGGGAACGGAAAAGATGATCTGATAGGTTGTTTGACTTCTGTCACTAGTTTCTCTGATCTAAATAATATTTTAAGTTTAGGTGTTTAAAAGACAATTTCCTAAGTACTAGGTTTAGAGTTAGAAACGGAGAGTCAGACAGTGGCTATCAAACCCACAACAATGCTAAATTAAAAAAAAAGGCTTAAAGAGCCTTAAAATAGGAAAAAAGTAGCTTCAGCTCCTTTATAGTTTACAAGAGAGCTCAGATGCAAATAAATGTGTCCTAGAAGACCAGTGTGGTAACATACATCCCTGGACAAAGAATGTGTGGTAAGAACAACAGTCACAGGGACAAGAAAAAGAGGTGATATAATTTGCAGTTATTATTATGTATTTGGCTATTATTTACTAAATTCATTATTTATTCTATATATAATGTATTTGTATACACACACCTACAACCTCTGAACCTCACACATAACATGGATGCAGAGCCAAGAAGACTCTTGCACTGAAATAAGGAAACAAGAAAGCAGATTAGCTCACAAAGAACCAAATAACTGATACAATGTGTTGATATTTCCTGGAACCCATCCAAAGATGAACAGCAGAGTTTTGGATGAATTGCAAATTTTCCCAATACTTCCTCTAAAAGCCAGACTGGTACAACATTTTAATAATTCAAATCACAGAAAACAACTTTAGTTTTTGCCAGGTTGAACTAGGGAAGGGGGAAAGGTCCACAAAGACATTTACAAACTATTTTAGTTTCTGTGCACACCCCAGTCTATGCCTGTGTATGAGCAAACTAGTTCTGTAACCCACTGTTCTCCTCAACAGAAGAGGCTGAAGTAGTTATAAATCCAGGTATTTCAAAACTCAGCAAGTGAAAACTTTCTCTACAACAAGATGCAAATTCAGGGTAGATCAGCAACTCATGAAATACAGCCAAGCCTATGCTCCCACACTGCATTTGACAAAAGGCTTCCATTGATAACCTCTTGACAGCTGACACAGAATCCTAACCAGCAGAAACTGCACAGTGCCTGCCATGAACTCTGGGAGGGAGAGTGCAGATTGTGGGGGTGGTAACAAGAATCACTGCACAAACTGCACTGCTTGTACTCCATCCAGTGAAGAAAACCAGAGGGCATGTCTTCAAATAATTGTCTTCTAAAGATGGTTTTGGGTTTTTTACCCAGCTGGATGGAAGACACTCAGCATGTGTCAGGACCAGCTTCTTGGAGGGTTTGGTGGGTGACTTGCTGCCTGGATTAAGCACATCTCCCCTCCCTTCTCAGCATCTCTGAGTTTGAAGGACACATACACACACACACACACACACAGAGAGATTATATTGTCCTTTAATTTTCTTTGTTTAAAAAAAAAATTAGAAAAGGCATTTCTTGCTGTCCTCATTGTGTTTGTTGTCATTTAATCCAAACAGCTTATTTTCCAAACCATGCAGTTTAATAACATGAGTGAAAAATCTAATAATGATTTTTGTGTAAAAAGAAGAGTAAAGCAGTAGCAGATTCTCAGCAGACTGTTCCACTATAAAACTTTCCACTGGAGTTTACCAGAGAATAAAGAAAGGAAGACAACCCCTAAATGTAGTTAACTTTTTCCTCATGAAAAAAAAAAAAAAAAGTTGAATTATTTTGTTAAATAAAAATTGCGATGCACGTAAACAGTTAAACTTAACAGACTGTTACGATTGCTAGAAATTAAGAAGTTTGGGAGTTTGCATTTGGTTTTACTGCAAAAAGATGTCTCAGAGAAAATACTTTTCAACTGTTTTTAAAGGAGTAATTTATTGGGTTTTAAGTACTGCTTTCATGTTCCCATGGATGCTCCCCAATGTTCTTAGATGTTAGTCAAAAATCATAATTAACATTTTACAAGTGAAACAAAGCAGATGATGTGTCAAGATTTTTTGGCAACATTTGTTTATTTTCTTTTTTAAAATGGAAATGGGTATTTTTTGTGATAAAGCAGTAGAATTTATGTTTTTAAGATCAAAAGCATAGGGCACATTGAGTATATTTAAATAACATGACGATCATAGCACAGGAATTGAGTTACAACTAATTTTATAGCAAATTACCTCTTAATTAGGCAACTCTTAGCTCCTCAAATGTCCCAGGCAGAAAGAATCTAGCAACAGTGAGATCTGAAACTGCACTTCCTCCTTCTATTTTTTCCTTTCTACAACTTGCACATTATAGCTTTTGGCTTTCTGTCCCACATCTTCAGGGGAAGACCTGCTTATCTGAAAATCCTGGCTTTAAAGCTTCAGCATCGCTGCTTGGGAATAAGGGGAAAGGACAACCCAGCGCCAGCCTAGGCCCAAGAGTGCCCAAAGTGCTCTGGAGCGGGATGGGGACACGGCGCACCGCACCGGCTGCCCTGACGAGAAGTCATTCTAAGAATGTCCCCAAGCCTCCAGCCCCTCTCCTGGATCTTGGGGAAAAGGCGTGAGGTGTGAAAAGGGATTTGAGGACAGCCGGGCTGACGAAAAGGTAGTCCCTGTGTTTGGGGAGTGACTCCGCTGCTGCCCCAGGAGTAGGGGTACCCCAAAGTGCTATGGGGCGCCGCGTATTCAAAAGCCTCCTCGGTCCTGAGGAAAGGCGCCAGAAGGAAAGGAAACACGGTTATGCCTCGCTGGTAACACCGGGAAAGCAACAAGATGTCAGTGAGGTCGCCGCACTTCCTGTTTGCCAAGCGCACACGCAGACACGCCGCCAGCCCCGCCGCTTTGTGCGGCTCCTGCCCGGCACCGCTCCCCCCGCATCCCCGCCTCCCGGCCTCGGGAGCGCATCTCCCGGAGCGGCCGGCCGGGAGGCGGGGACAGCGCTCGGCGCTCAGCTTTTGTTTGCCGCTGGCGAAGCGATCCCCGCCTCCAGCCGGCCCACCGAGAGGAAGCGGGGCTGGGCAGGGCAGGGTGCTGCCCGCCTCCGGGCAAGAGATGCCCGGCATCGGGCAGGCTCGGCGCGGCCCCGGGGACACACACGGCTCCCTCCTCCCTCCCTTTGTCACGGAGCCCTCCCCCGGCGGCCGGCAGCAGCTGACCCTGCCGCCCGGACACGCCTCCCCGCGCAGCGCAGGGCGGCGACAGGGAGGGACGTGCGAGGCTGGCGAGCCGCACGCCGCCGTCGCACCTCCCCTCCTCCCGCCGCCCATTGTGCGTGCGGTGGGGACCCGGCTGCCCGGGGACACGCCGGGACACACACGCGTGTCCCCCGCGCCGCCCCTGCCGGCCGGCACGGACAGCGCCAGCACCCCCGCAGAACCGCGACCGGCTCTAAATACGGCTCTGCCGGAGCGCAGGGCCCGGCTCCCCCCGCAGCTCTTATTATTCATCGGTGCAGCCTGGGAGTGGGAAACTCCGCTTCCTACTCGCCGCTACGCTTCTACCGGCTCAGCCCCCGCCCCCTTCCCCCCCCCTCCGCTTCTCGCTAAGCTCCTTAAATCCCAAGAAAACTTTGGGAAGCGATTCAGCTCGCGTGGAGCCGGGCTGCTGCACGCCGGGGCAGCCCAAGCGAGAAGCCTGCCCAACTTTTCCTCCACCCGCCAGCCCAGGCTGCGGAGCCGCCTTCCACCTTCCTCCGCGGCGGGATTTAAAGGCTCCCCGCACGGCGAAACACGCACGCACACAAAACCCTCCCCCGGCTCTCGGCAGCCGCGGCGCACGCCCGGCACCGCTCCTTCCCTCAGAGCAGTTCTACCATTCCGAAGGGGACGGGGGGGAAAGAAAAAAATTGTCCGCTCCCTCCACCGCAGCCCGTGAGAAGTTGCGAAGCGTCCCGCCAGAGACCCTGCCAAAGTTGAGTCGAGCCCCGTTCCCCCTTGACAAACTACGGGGCCGACCTCCAGCTCATCGCGGCGAGCAGCGCACGGTGACCCCTGCGCCCCCGGCCCGCATCCCCTTACCATGATCAGCGTGTGGTTCCTCTGCTCCGCCGTGGCGGGCTCAGCATCTTGCTGCTGTTTGCTCTGGTGCTGTTGCTTGCTGCTGCTGCTGCTGCTGCCGCCGACGGTGCCCGTCTTCTTGGCCCTCTGCTCCAGGGTCCGCTGGTAGAGGCTCACCGTGTCCCTGCGCTCCAGCTCCAGCTGCTCCGCCTGGGCTTGCTGGTACCTGCTCTCGCAGTTGACATGGTGCCGCCGGCAGCCCTCGATGCGCTGCCTCAGCCGCTCCACCACCGTGCTGTGCTTGGGAATGCCGCCGCTGCCGGCGTTATTGTTACCGGGAGCGGCGGCAGGAGGGCCGTGGGGAGTGCTGGTAACCCCGATACCGGCCCCGCCGAGGCTGCTCTTCAGGTTATTGTTGATGCAAATACTGCTGCCATTCGCGGCGGCAGCGGGGGCTGCAAAATCCCCCATCCTCGTCCCCGTGCACACTGTTTTGGAAGAACTTTTTATCCTACACTTCACACATACAGTCTCCTCTGGGGTCCTGATGGGATACTTTTTAGAGAACCGGGCAGGGAGGGGTGAAGGGGCACCATCATGTATCAGGGAAACAGCGATCCCAAGCAAATGTTTCTCTTTTCCCCCAGCCAATCCCTCTCGAGAAGCTCCAAAACATTAAAAAGAGAGAGGGAAGGGGGGAGGGAAATAGAGAAGGTGCTAAAAGGTTATCGGCAGCAACATAACCAACACACACACACACACACACACACACAAAAAAGGCACAACAAACTAAGCAGCAGCAGTTCGGATTAGCAAACTCCAGGAGATATCAGACCAGTTCCTTTCCACCTCTTTCTTTTTTATAATCCATTATTTCAAAACAGATTCCACGAGATTTCCGGAGATTTTGCCAAAAGCCTTCTCTCCCCATGGATGAGGAGAAACACGCGCCCCTCCACATGCACACACACACACGCCCGCTCACACGCACACACATCCGAGCACAGGCACACGCTGGGTACACACGGCACACTCACTCTCACTCCACGGCATCAAAAGACAGGCAAAGCCGCTTGCTTATTGTATTTTCCTTCTAGAAAAAAGTTTTGGTGTTTATGCCGCACCGTGTTCGTAAAGTACTTTGGCTGCTCAGTTGCATTTCAAATCCTCGGGCTGGGGGAAGTAAACACATAAACAATCCGGACCGAGCTGGAGAGGCAAAAAGGAAAAAGGGAAAAAAAAAAAAAAAAAAAAAAAGTAGCGCTCTGAAGTCTCTGCCAAACGCTGAGCTGATACAGCCTAGCGCTTTGCTCTGTCGTGCTGGCTGCTGCTCCTCCTGCCACCATCACAATGATCAAATGCTCTCCTCCTCCACCTCCTCCTCCTCCATGCCAGCGGAGTGATATCAGGACAGGAGCGCTCAGTAAACACCGCAGCGGCGGCGGCGGCGGCGGCGGCAGCGGCGGCTGCTCGGGGCCGTGAGGCAGACCCGGGGACAAGGTGCAAAACCCGGCACGGACGTCGCCCAGCGGGAGCGGACATGGCGCTGCTTCCCCGCGGCGTGGGGCGAGCGGGGCCCGACACCTGCCGGCCCCGCGGCCTCCCCGCCCCGGCGGCGAGGGGCTGCGGCGGCCGCGGCTCGCAGGCGGGGGCCCGGCGAGCGTGTGCCGCCCTTGCCTTCCGTGTCAACTGTTGCATAATGAATGGGAGCGCGGCGCCGAGCCCCGCGCCTCCCCGGCACGGGGCTGAACTTTCTATTTTAGACAACAGAGGAAACATAATACGCCGGGCAGTAACATTTGTCCGAGGGAACGGCGGCTGCCTCCATATAGAGCGCGGGTGATTAATGGATCAAGAATAACATCCCGGGAATCTAGTTTTAAACCATTCTGCAGACAAAGCTATTGCGCCCACAATTGTGTTATTTTCTATCTAGCCCTGTGAGAAATGCACTTCCAATTTTTTTAATACATCTGTATAGAACAGAATTATGTCAGAGAGACACCCATGTTCTCCAACAAGCACCTGATATAACAAAAATTGGGAACTCGTACATTAGTAATGTAATCTGATTTAAACCATCTTCATTTTTGCCACTGCAGATTAGCATAGGATACTAAGACACTGTGACAAAGAGCAGTCTTTGTCTTTTAAGTCCTCAGCAGCATGAAATTTGGGGTTGATTTCATGCCTATTGCCACAATTATTGACTATGTTGAGATGGAACATAATAGTGGACAAATAAAAATAGCATTTAGTACCTTCCCTACGTTGGGATTAACAAACACATCTTCCCCCCAGAAAACAAAACTTTTCTGTAGTATCAGTTTGAGAACCACAGTGAATTTACTTGAAGTTTTTCATGATCATTGATGACTACGTTATCACAGAACCGGCACTGGGAAATTACAGCTCTGCTCAGAAGCAGCGTGAGAACGCGGGGAAACTGCAATCCCGAGTCAATTACAGAGATTTCTGCCTCTCCTAATTTGGAGACAGCGGATGTGTTGTAAATTCTCTAGTAACTATTGAACTGAATAGTTAAAATTCAATGTAAGAATAGAAAGAGGAGGAAAAAAGAAGGGGGGAAGCAATTCCAGGAATAATAATAATAATAATAATAACAACAATAATAAAGTAGTAGTAGTAGGTAGCAGAAAATTTAATCAGGCCAAGGAGGGAGAGGGCTGTGAAGTACTTTTAACTTAGAGCGAGTACTTTTTGGATTCCTCAGCAGTGCCCCCTGCAGCCCGCAGCTCGTGTGCTGCAGCCTGGCTCCACAGAGTGCTGGGTAGCACTCGAGTCCAAAAAAAAAAAAAGAATTTATTACACCCACAGGGTCAGAAATACATGTAAAGCAGTGGTCTTCTTACAGATTGCTTTTTCGGTGCATTTTACAGAAGTTGTCTTCTTTTCCTACAAATGCAATTAACAGCATTTTCAATCTCTATGAAGTGACAAAAACACATCTTAACCTCCACTGTATTACTCTGGCAGTTGTCAACATGGTAATTTTTAAGTGTAAGTTGCATTGCTATAGAATTTAATTTCAGCCTGTTAAAAATGTAGGAATTTTTTATCTCTCAGCTACATACCTTGGTTCTGCCAGGCTGCAGAGCCCAAGGGTGATGATTTGCATAAAAGAAGTTTTGGAGTAACCAGTGTTTAGTGTTAGAAGTTTTGCAAAAAAATCACCAGTTTTGTGGAAATAAAATTCCAACCAACCAAATAAAGGAAGAAAGAAACAAAACACAAAACTCCCAAAAAAAACCCTCCATCTGAGTACATTCAAAACCCATTTGAGTCTGACTAAAATATTTTTTTTATTACCTGAGGTTAAAGCAAAGCTGAGGAAATATATATTTATTTTCCAATCATTTTAACAGCACACTGGTGATTCTTGTATTATTCTACAGAACAATTATATATGATTAAGATAAGGCACTTATAAGATAAGGCAGTCCCTCCTAGATCTAAAGACAATCAGTAGAATCAGAATTTTCATTTCATTAAAAAATGGCAGTTGACCTCTGTTATTTTACAGCTGTCATCCACCACCTAAGAGCTAACTAAAAATTTTCTTCTGATGGAAGGTTTTTCTTTTAAGGCCAAGTATTGAGTGGCAATTGTAAAATAGCTTAATAGAGATATCGCAGTTCATTTTTGCATCATTTATTTTAAGGACACTTACATAAACAATTACCAGCTTCTAAAAAGCTAAAGTAAAACGAGCTATTTAGTGAACTATTTAAATCCAATTTTTGAGAAGGACAACACTTCTGCTAAGCCTCTGAGTCTGAAAAAATAATACCAGGAAACAAATTCCTTGTAGTATAGCCTGAGCAATACAAGAAATAGAGAGATCTCAATTTTGTTCTAACTACTGATTATTATCATTAAAGCAGATATTCTTCACAGCCTTGACCACAAAACTCTGTTCTGTAGTCAGATACAATCACAGACTCACTCATGACTGTGTGCTCTTACTTTTATGACCATGGACTTACAAACACCTCTTCTGTAGAAATTCACTTTGCATGCACAAATGTGTTTACTTGCACTATAACCTTTTTTTCCCTGCTTGCACATCAGCTTTGGAATACCATCTTCACAACTGGAATTTGAAAAGTATCAAATCTATCAAAATTATCTAAGATGAACTTGCTGATGGCAGCAGATGAACAATAATGCCTACCGATACCAGCTGACAGGACACTAATTACCAGCTACAGGAGATGATTGCTTGGTGAGAGATCTATTCAGTGAGTTATGATTTTGAAAAATTATAAAACAGGCCTGATCTGTGAAAAGATACGCAGTATGAAAATACAGCATACGTTCTCAAGATGATTATCATGACAGAGATCTGTCTAATTAGGAAGGAACTATTTTAATGCTAAGATATGAAAGAGCCCAGCTGGGAGAGGAATTTAGAGGAAGACACAGAAACATGACTGTTAAGCTGACAGCAAGTGCAGTCTAAGCATGTTCCAATGACAGCTTCTAAAAAAAAATTCATCTCAGCATTTAATCAATAGTGGTTTCAGAACAAGCACAGCCTTACAGATAATCTAGACAGTCATATTAGTGGGAGGGGCTCCATAAAAATACATAAAATATGCCTTTGCAGAGCAACTACAGTTGGTCAGCTGAGCTAGACGGTAATTCAGTCAATGGGCAACATGAAAAATACCACTGTGAGGACAAATGGAAGTCCCACACTTTAGTTCCTGGCACTGCCAGTCAGGTTGGAAACTCCAATCATTGTGACAGCAAGTTTCAAACCATCCTGGGCAAGAGATTAACCTTTCTGCCCACCTGGGCAGAAGCCTTTCTGAAAACTCCTACTATAATTAAATGGTTTATGTCTAAATCAGTGGATGACATGGTGAAGTAGGCATCTGCTGCAAGGCAAACCTAGAGGCAAGCATACAATGTGTTCACTGAGTAGCTCTAAACTTCTTCGGTCTGCAAGGACCAGCTTTCTTACATATTGAAAAGGGTTTCATGGGGATTTCTGGTGAAGGTTCTCTTGGACACAGTGCTACCTAACAGCAAATCAAATGTGCTTCCATCACTACCACAAGCTACTGAAGTGCATATTGCATAATTCATCATCATGGAAAAAAAAAAAAGAAAAAAAAAGCCATTTGGAGAATAGTTAATGCAAAGCTGTATAATATTGAGGGTCCACCCACTGAAAACTAAAAACCCCACAACCTCCATGAAAGAATGTATCTGTGAAATCCAACTACAGCATGGCAAAAATTCTCATGACAGTTGGGGTGGGGACAAGCTATGGCTGTTAGAACATCCAGAATTGTAGGGATTCTTCAAGGGATGAACTGAGTCTGGAGCAAAAACAAAGTTGCTCTAAATAGTTAAGGAGAAAGTCATCAAGGCTTCACAGGAACATAAGGACAAGACAATGAAGGGAGGAAGGGGAAGCAACAAAGAAAGCAAGTTCAAATTGCAAAAGGCAGAGGCATTGCAGGAATTGGAGTGATCACTTTGTGTAAATACAAACAAAACCAAAACACCCTCAAGACACATTTTCCGGCTTGTACGTGTCAAGTGGTAGAACATAGGGAATCCAAATCAGAATTTTTCCAAAATCTTTCCAGTTACGACCAACACTGAAACCCCAACTCAGCAGTTGTTATAACAGGACAGGTAAATGGATTGAGATACACACACACCTAAGTACTCTGCTGAATGAGGGCTGGAAAAATATGGGGAAGGAACACAAAATGTGGACTTGTTCCCTCCTGGTCTGATTACAGATATGCCATAATAAGAACATAAAGAAGAAAAGTAAATGTCATGAATGAACATTGTTGTCCACACACTATCCCGTCTGATTAGTGTTGTTACCATACAACTTAGTTTAGGAAGAATTCAGAGAATTAATTCTGATATGCCACAGTTGTGTCCTTCTGTTAATTAGAAGGTCTAGTTTTGATGGTAACAGCTGTAGGAGACACCCATGGAGACAGCTAGCAAAGAGCTTGGAGGGGAAAGGAAAGTCATCACTCAGGCCCCATCTCAGCCTTTGATCTGTCACACTGATCTCGGGGGGATAACTGAGGGAGGCAGGGGAGTGGAGAGGATACAACGAGAAGAAAAGACACTAGGAAAAATTTCAGAGAGACGATTCTGGAGAATCCTTGAAGCTGTCACTAGAAATATACATTAAGGAACTTAGATTTCTTTAGTCATTCTTAAACTGAGTAGCCCACTGCTTCTCAGTAATGACTGTCTCATTTCAAATGAATAGCCTGAATTCACAGGGCGACAAGCAAAAATTCCCCTACCATTGAAATCAAATGCCTAGCTTTGGTAATGAGGAAGCAGTCAGGGGAATTTTTTTTTTCCTCCAAGGCAATTCCTATGTAGATATCAGCCATTTATAAGAATTCCATTGTGAACATGATCACTTTGAATTTTTTGAGCCAGAAGACGGACTAAAGCTACTGAAAACTATCATTCATCCTCGTCCATATGGGAAACTGAAAATTGTTCTGCAATCCTTGGCATAACCAATCAAGTTCAACATTCAAATAGGAACAGTTTTACAAATTCTTAAATTACAGGAAACTAGGAATAAAGGGTAATTTTCCATAGTGGTAATTTTTTGTTAGCTCCATCTTCAAGAAAAAGAAATACAATATTTTCTTCCTTGGGCCAATGTGCTGACTGACAACAGCATTGTTTCATTGAAACTGCAAGACTTTGCAACTTACAAATAAACCTTTATATCACATACATTTGCAAACCTGTATTGAAAGTACATCACTGAGGTTGTAGCCCTGCAGTGAGTTTAAAACAACCAAAATGAAAGCACTTGTGTAATCTTTGCACAATCCACAGCATGATAAAGTCTTCAAATACATCGTGACACACTGTTTTTCCACAGGATGTTTGTTTCATTCTGTACAAAGAATTGTCAGGGTTCACCAGTGAGGAGCATATTTAATACTTTTTTTCCCCTTTTAGATCCTCATATCACTTCATGGGTTTTTATTAATTTAAACCCTGTTCACAGACATTCATCTCCTAAGAATGGCTGCCACTCCTACTCCAGTGTTTCACTTGTACCAACAAACTGATTTTCACAATTCATGGCAAATGAGAAGACAATGCTTTTAGATTGAAGAGTGGAGACTGAGAACAAGGAAATTAAGCTTAAGAGGTTTTGCTAAAATGACCCCCAATTGAGCTGATTTTTTATAAAGGCTTACACAACTCAGAGCACACTATGTTTTATAAGTGCAGCCCACATCAGCTTCAGTTGAATCTGTAGGTGCTTAGCATTTCTGCCAGGCAGAACCCTTTTGTCAAATCAGGTACCTGGAGAATGGGGAATGCAATTAATGATCATTTGCAAGAAGCAGAGTTTGCTTGAACTGAGTAGCATCATGTAAGAAAGCTCAAACATTTAGTCTCAAACACATACAGTTCAGTGAATTACAGGCAAAACCAGAATTAGACCTTCCAGGAAAGAAAATACTACATGCTGGTTTTCAGTAATATTTTAAAATAAATCTTTTTGTTCCACTTTTTCTGTAGACACACCTTTCAAATAGGTTTTGCTGCAGCTAAGTCAAAACATGCTGTTTAGAAAGTACTGCTCAGGGAAAGTTTACCTGAAGCCAGAAGATGCTAAAGAGATGAGACATTAGAATAACAAGAAAAAATGTAAAAGGATACAGAAATAATCCCTGCACACGCTCAGTCATGTTAACCAAACTAAAAACCAAGTAACTATGAGCTGCATTAAAAACCAAGCCTGTGTTCAAGCTATTTCCAGAATCATGGAAGTTACTGGACAACATTCTTCAGAAGTCTAGGACGCCTCCAATCTTAGCTCAGGCTCACAGCTAAGGGTTTGCAGCAAACAACAGCTGATTAGATTCCAGTTAGACAGGGAAAAAGTCCTTCTCATAGTATGAATAGTGAGACTTACGTAGATTACTTATGAGGCCATTGAGTCTCCATCATTGAAAGCTTCAGGAACTGGTAAGACAAATTTGTCACTAAGGAGACCAATGTAATTGATTTTGCCATTGAGCAAAGTGGTGGATTAGGTTCTTAAAATTCCTTCTGGTCCTAAATTCTCATAACATTACACTTACTTAGGGAGCTTGAAAGCCATAAATATATTTAAGCTGTTAATAATTTCATTTATTTAACTCTGACTTTGGTGTGCAATGAGAAGGTTGTATATGAACTTACTGGTTAAGACCACAGGTCCATCTAGCACAGTGTTCCATCTCCCACAGTAGCTATAGGAATGGACACTCAGGAGAAAACAGAACAGTGTAAGGACATACTGCCTCCCAGCCTTCAGACATTTTCAAGTCAGATTATGTGATTTATCTAGTTAGTGGACTCTACAGCATCTCTTCCAAAGTTTTTTCCAGTCTCTCTCCTTGCCTCTTTACAAATTCCTTGACCCAGAAAGTCATTTGAGGAATACCATCACAGGTCTACATAGGCTGTCTGAAGAACTAGTTCTTCTGGTTTGTTTGAATGAAGATCTTACTATCTTCCAATATCCTTCATGATTGTATTAGAAGAGCCAGGAAAAAATCAATCCCACTCTACTTTTCTCCAGACCTCTCAGTTTTGCAAACTGTTTCTTACCTTCCCACTTTGTCATGTGTATTTCCAAATAAGATTAATGGATATTCAATGGATGAGTTTCTTGCATGTTGTAATGGCAATCACAGTATACCTCTGACCATCCTTGGTCATCTCTGAATAATTTCAGTTCTGAAGTAGCCTGTCCTAGAGAAATGGACCAGAACCCTGCATTTTTACAGTAGCATATGGACTTGAACAAAACAAACCTTTTTGTTTTTTTAATAATTCTTATTTTTTTTAATTAATACTGCTAAGTGATATTTTGATGGAACTGTCTATCATAATGCAAAGGTCTTGTTCCTGAAGACCTTTGGCTCAGCTTAGAAATTATCCAAGAGGTGAAGATAGGATTATTCTTTCCCAAATGTACCCCTCTATAATTATTTATACTGAATTGCACCTTGCTTTTCCTGCAGTTAATCTTTCTGTAGGCTATACAGTCTTCCTCATCCTAACTACCTTGCATAACCTCCTATAGCCAGCAAAGCCTTGTCACCTTGCTGATAACTTCCCTTCTTCAGGACATTTGAGAATATACAGAATAGCATGGAAGTCTTCCTGTGCTCTCCCTCCTGTGCAATAAGTGATAATTTTCTTCCATCCAATGATGGTCTATCTTACGTTCCCATCTTTTAATTCATATTCTCATCCATTTCAGCATCTTCCTTCTTATGCCAGTGACAGTTTTGTGTTGCTTGATTTTCCTAAAACACCTTAATTAAAAAGTCCTGTCAGATGTCTTTTAAAAATCTGAATTGACTGCATCAGTCAGATGATCCTCATTTATGTATCTCTGACCCCTTTAGAAGAACTCTGAGAGCTTTATTAACTCTCACTGATAAGATAATATTTATTCAGGAAGACACTAATTCTCTCTCTTACAATATCTAGTCATTCACCTGGAACAGATGTCAGTTTTAAGTTGCTGGATACCCTCGAACCTTTCTTAATGATGGACATCACATTTGATACCTGATTTTCACGTACTGAGGAATAGTAAAGAGACACGTGACATGCTGCTTTTAGTAGATATTTCATCCCTGAGTTTTCTTAGAATTTATGGGTAAATCCTTCAGATCCTGAAGATTCATCTGTATCTGCCTTTTGTACCATTACCCCTTCCAAGTATTTCAGTCTTAGAGACAGTCCCTGAATACCAAATTCCCTGAATACCACAAAAGAACTCTGGAAGGATAATTTCCCTGATTTCTTTGTGTTGGGTTTGTGTGGCCAGGTTTTGGTAGAAGGGGAGGGCTACACTTGCCAGAAGCTTCTCCTGTGTCTGATGTAGTCAATGCCAAGCAGCTTCAAGATGGATCCACCACTGGCCAAGGCTGAGCTCATCAGAGATGGTGGTAATGCCTACAGGCTCATGTATTTAGAAAAGGCAAACCACAAACCCTGCACAACTGCAGCCACAGAGAGGAGTGAAAATATATGAGAGAAACAACTCTGCAGACTCCAAGGTCAGTGCAGAAGGACAGGGAGGAGTTTTTGCCCATGGTAGTAATGGGTGAGTGATCTCTCCCCAGCCTTAAATTATAAACCTTTTGTAATTTCTCTCCCCTGGCCAGATGAGGAGGGCTGTGACAGAGCAGCCTTGGTAGGCACCTGGCATCCTATCAGGGTCATCAAACCCATCTTCCACAGTGAACAAAGGATATAAATTGTTCAGCTTCTTTCCAGTGACTTTGCCCTCCCTGAGAGTTCAGTTTATACTCTTGTCATTTTCATACTCTCTGACAATTTCTTCCTTCCTAATGGATTGAAAAAAGAATATTGACCATTTTTTGATTCTCAGTAGTGAGGTCTCAGACTCATAATAGTTATATCTATCAGTGTTTATGATACTTTGGTTTGGTTTTGGTTTTTGGTTGTTTTGTTGTTGCTGTTGTTGTTTTCATTTGCATATGTCTTTAGCTTTTCAAAGAACACCTTCTTTATTTTTCTTTGCTGTTTGGCTATGATTGCATATTCGTACTTCAGGTGTTTTCAGTAAATAGTGTGCATTGGCTCTCTGCTGCCTATTGGGTCTCCTTCTGTAGTTTTCATCCTGCCTTTATGGATTTAATTGTCCTGTGTGGAGTTCTTTGTCTGTTCTTGGTAAACTTTCTCATTTTCACATAGTTCCCCATGTTGAAATTAACACAACAGTAGTGGGCATTTTGACCTCTATTGCCCCCCAAAGATATGGAATCCAAGGGTGTTAGGTCATTCTTAAGGAGCAATCTTGATGTTCAGCAAGATATACATGTATATATATGTCCATGTATGTGGGTATGTATGCATTATATGTAATTGTGCAAATTATAAATATATATATATAAAATAGAGCAGCAGTGGCTGGTAAACAAAGAACTGCAAAAGGACTTTTGGTTTTCCTGGATGTAACCAGACATAATTGAGGGTTCATTTGTATCTGTTCTGATTCCTGAGTTTGCCTGAAATACACACTGATAATAATTAGCATTTATTAGCCTGTGGTTCTCAGACCTTCCTGTGTGTCATCATTCCTCTTTGCAAAGCATTTATGAGCCACAGAACAGAGGAGTGGCAAAAGACATTACCTGTGGTTCTTCATTTCACTCTGCTACCTATATTGGTAGCTCCCTTATTTATTAGGATCCCAAACTTTGCAAACTAATGGGGGCATTGCTTTCTAATTGCTATTATAATTATAGTTGATTTTATGTAGTCAGCATGCCCAGATGAGGTGTTCACACCCTGATTTCCAGTCCCTCTTTCACCTGTTTGTAACAAATATTTGTGTCAATGTAAACATAGAATGATTTTTATGCAACAGATATTTCAAGGTGACTTGCTTTTTAAGCATGTTTGGTATTTGATAGACCATTAAGGCATTCTGATTGAATAAGGTGATACAGACACAACATTTACATTGTTGAGCCTTTAAGCTCATCAATGTTCCCATGCCTCATGTGGGACATGTTCTAAAGCAATCCAGCACTACCTACCAAAACCACTAAAGCACTATTATTATTAATTATTATTCAGCTGTCAATGTCATTTTGTTAATAAATGAAGAGACCAGTAAAATGCATACTAGCTCTATAGGCAGATATTTTGCACATCGTAATTTTATAGCAGTGACACTAACAAGTGAAAAACTGGATACAAGGTTTCTCCATTTTTCTCTCTTATGACTCAGAGAACTGTCACCTCTCCCACATTGCCTGCTACAGTAATTACATTGGAATTTCACCTCCAAGACATAGTAACAGTAGAAGTTTGGTACTCTACCAATATTTAAAATTTGCTCAGAGTCCTTGCTAATGTACTAATTCTTTGCTGTGCTGAATCAGCACAGAGCTGAAAACCAATCTCTTCTCTTAATCACTGACAGAAACCAGTGCCTTCACAAGGGCAGTCAACGAAAAACAGGATTAGAGTAGACTGACAATAGCTGTATGAAGTCCTATAGCATTATTTTAAAATCATCTAAAATCAATAACCTTTCACTTCTGGAGCATGAGGTTCAATTCTGCATTTAGCCATGCATGAAAATGAGTTCAGCAATCCTGGGTCAGGCTCCACAGACTCATTCATGTGATTCCCATGACTGGCAGATTTTACTGTAGAGAAAGAACAAAAATTAATCAGAAAATAAAAATGAGGTTTTGTCAGGTTGAAAAATCACACATCATTAAATCAGAATGTCAGAATCACAAACCAGCAAATTCAGATCTGAATGTTTGGACCTTCATTCAACCCTTGAACGGAGAGAATGAAGAGTGGAATAGAAGGTAGGATCTACTGTAAGCACAAAGTAGCAGCCACCACGGCATCAATGGAGCACTCATGGAAATGGCTGTGACTGGGAAGTTTGCACACCCATGTACTGCTGCTGAACTCTACTTCTGCACCAGAAGAGCTCTCAGGACTGCCACTGAGTACAGCAGGCAGTTCTGGATCTCAAACATGCCCTGCAGTTTGCCAAGACCATCAGCATTGTCCCACCTGTTGCAATGAATTCCAGGGTACTACTTGGAATCAAAAAGTAATAAGTCTGTTCCCACGACAGTGAAGAAGAGTGCAAGTCCTTCTTTTTCATGAGGGAGCTCAACCTGACCAATAAAAAATACAAATGAAAACCTAAAAATACATAAAAGAGAAAAAATTAAAAAAGGATGAAAATAAGAGTGAGAGAAAAGTGACGAATGGCAACCCCTCATCTGTCAATCCTGTTCTCAGTTGCTTTGGGTGACTAAGAGGAACCTCCCATACAAAATTAACCCAGGTGACACTCATTGAACTACCTCAGTAAGGCCAGTGGAGAGTCTTTTGACATATAAATGCAAAATGCTTTGTGATTAGCTTTTCTCCTTATGTATAATTCTTATTTTCTTTGACAAATACTAAATTTTGTATAGCTAGAATTCTTTGAAAGCAACCACACAACGATGCACTGCCATTTCAAGGTTTAAATGGGACTGACAAAAGGTGGAATCTTTCATCTGGTGACACAAATCAAGACACATGCCTGATGCAGATGGTTTTCATATGCACCTTCAAGAAGGAACTGCATCCTTACATTTGTTTAAATAAAATCTGCCTTAAAAAGGATATGGATTCTAACTTGGATGCTGTGGTGGAAACACTGTAAAACTCACCTATACTTTTCCATCACTGCTTTGTCTAAAAGTTAAGAGCCAAAATGAAAAAAAGATAGAGAAACACAAGAGATTGGTGTAATAGAAATATAAGCTGCAACTATTTCTGTATGATTTAACTGGTTTACTTTACTGAAAAGAGTAAAAGACACTCAGAAAGTGATGTCCAAAGCACCCATCACCTTTGCAGCTCTTCAGATCATATTTAACACTCAGTCATCCTGTTATGTGGGGAATCCTCCAAATAATACTCTAGAAAATCTAGATCAAGGAAACTGCTGCTGTTTTCATCCAAATACTTGGACAGAACTGAAAAAAATCCAAATGTGAAAACCTGTCAGTTTCACAGCACCATTCTACCTGTTGTTTACCAAATTTTCAGTACAACCACCTCCCTCCTTGCACAATCTCTTATAATTTTTCAGTTGTAGAAAAATTTTACTTATTGTTTTCCTTTCTCTTGGGTGTGTCCAAGACTTTAGACACAGGCTGGTGTTAGTGTATTTTTTCCCCTCTGATTCTTGGACAATGTGGTTTTCTCTTGGGAAGAGACAGTGTCACTACCACCAGGAAGAAAATGCCCTGTCACACTCCTAGGTTGTAAAATAAAGACAGTCTTTCAGTTCATCTCTCACTTTCTCAATACCACTTCAGGAAATATAATTTTACAAAAAAAAAAAATTAAACAAAAAGTTTATTTTTTTAATTAAAAAACCTATTTTAACCTTAGCAAACCTATTTTAACCATCCTTTGACTAAATACACAAGGCACATTAGAACCTAACCTACAACAGTCTTATTTAAAAATGGGTGGCTGAAAGGTGCTGCAGGTTTCTAAGAAGAAAACAGATTGTCTTGGAGGCTAATGCCAAATAACTCATTGCCTGAGTTATCACTCTTTGGTCAAAATGTACATGAAGAACCTACATAAGCAATTTAGACAGCAATCACCAAGGAATTAGGCTGGCCTCTCATGTCAGTGATGAAACAGCCAAATTCTCTGACTGGTGAGTTATTCCTTTTATCAGTGGCAGAACTGCCCAAAGAATCATCAACGCTACAGGCATGGAAAACATGAGGCCTTTCCAAATTTAAGTGATAAAAATGCCAAGTGTTTTATTACTTTAATCTTTATCATTTATGTTTGGAAAAAAAAGAACAACTCCACAATGTCATCTATAGTTAGGCAACAATGGGATTAATTTAAGTTCAGTATTTAATTCCTGTAAGGAAGCTTTCTTCCACGATCTTTGCCACTCCCACCTTTGTCTGCCCCCAGTCTTGCTCATAACTAAAGACATATCTTTCAGCCCTGACAAAACCAGTATAAAGTACTGGGTGTTTTATTGCAAGTTGTAATTCAGTCACTTTGGAGGTGATTTTCTTTCTCTAGTAAAGAATTAGTGGAGGAAGCTGGTAATTTTTTTGTTGCACTTTAACATTGCTAGAGAGGTAACATACTGTAAGTGAGAGAATAGGTGTTTAGAAATATTTCTCTACCTGACCTGATGGTCTTTAAAAATCCTAAAGGAAGTGAATGTATATTCATTCTCTTGTGTAATTTTAAATATTTGTGTTTAAAACCTAGTATGATCTCAAGAAAAGCAAGTTTTGTGGGCTTGATTTCAATTTGAGCAGAGCTTCAGTTAATAATGTAGCACATATAAACCCTCTTTTAAAAGTTCATAATATTACACTGAAGAGAGAATTGCTAAAAAACTTTGTTAATTTTTCTACCTATTAAATCAGTGTTACAGACTTCCAGCAGATGTCTTTAACAGACATTGTTAATAAAAGAAGTATTGTATAAAATGAGTTCAGACCATTTCATCAGTATTACCTTCTCCCACCATTAAGAGCAGAACTTCTCCTGTATCACCAAATTATTTCATTAATGCCTAATGAAAAGAAACAGTAACTCATCTTGAAACCCTATAAACCTCTGTCAGCATCCATACTGTTCGTGTATTAAAATAACTGTGACTGCTTCCATTTACTCCCTATTTGTACAGGTTTAAAAGCTGCTCTTACAAATGTGTTCTACTAGAAATTTTAGTCCATGAGCATCTTAATTTTAAGCTGGGGAAAAATCCATCTTCTTTTTAAGCTCTTGGGTGCTAAAGAGGTTTTATAATGTCAGGTGTTTTTCTGAGCAATGTATCAGCTAATAAAAGTACCTTTGAATGTTTAACTGTCTGGGAAATTTTATTAAATATAATAAGTTTTTCAAGGCAAAAGTCCCACCAAAGGTGATGTCTCTTGGTCAAACAGTCTATAATACTACATGCCTGAGATAAGTACCTAAGTCCTGCCATAAAATAAGCTGTGTTGCTCTGATGTGAAGGTGCAGTTCTCGGTCTCCAACAATTAGGCTATTTATTCACCTAAGTAAACACAGGTTTATGAGCTACAGATCTTATTTTCCTCCCATCTGTGCAGGTAACCCAATGATATATAAAGTGCAAGAGTTTTCCCAGGTCTTGACCAAATCTTGTCTTTATGCTGGTATCAGCTTTTTCCTTCTACAGCCTGATTTCCACAGAAACCTAATGCCTAGTAAGATGGGAATAGCAACAAGTTCTTGGTTTGGGTAAGTAGGAGCCAAAATATAGGAAAACGTTAAGAAACATCTGGAAACACAATGGGCTTTGGAGTTGGGACTCTCTGGAGTAATTCTACTGAAAGCTGTGAGGTTAGTCTTTTAACATATGTAAAAAATATGTTTATTTAGACTGGGTAAATTAAAGTAGACTTTGGTACATAATACTCTTTCCTACATACCTGTGTTTAGTGAGAGAAAGAAAGAAGCAATGGCATAAGTTTGGTTAAACCCACCTCCCCATCACAGACCTCTAAATGCTCAATTCACGACTACATGTTTCTCAGTAAGAAACTTTTAAGCCTTTCAAACAGGAAAGTTCACCTGAGAAGCCTGTCCAAAGCACTCCAGTTTTAATATCCTCTACTATACTCTGGTATAGTAGTAAAGCAGCCATAAAACCTTGAGTTATCCCCCAGACTCAAGCTTAGCTGTACTTGCCTAGAAATATGTAAGATCCACACTCAGCACAGACATTGCTTGAAAGAACTGCTGATGTGATTAGGCAACCCATAATTAATCAACACTTAGTGGTGTAAGATAACTTACCTGGATGGCCTCAAGAAGTTTTTCACATCTGAGAAAAAGACAAAATCTCAAATATATGCAAGTCACAGTTCTGCTGGACCCCTAAATATAATCTCACACAGCAGATAGCCTTGCCCACCTTTTCTCTGTGCACTTTGGCTGCTTCATCTGTTAAAAACATAAATCTGTTCCCTGGAGAGGCCAAAATTTAGCAGGATGACACCACAGACCAGGGAGTTGGTGACTGCCTCTAACATCTGAGAACAGCTCCAAGTAAGCTGCTGCTTTTCTATCATGAGTGGGATAATAATTCCCCCCTCTAGGTACACACATTTCATAGCAATATATTCTGTTGCTATTTAGGATTCACTGGCCATTTCCATTACACATGCTCTGACCCTTATAACCAGAGCTTTTATTACAATGTCCACTGCCAGACAAAATTTGCCTTATTCTGGGTTTCATTACAAAACCAGCACTATGAGCTACCTTCACTGAAACTTTTGCAATTCTTTTGGCAAACCTGAGGTGATGAAAAAACAACAGCTTAAGGTCTAGTGTCAGCAAAAAAAATCTCAAATACAAATTGATTTGGCTGTTTAAAAATCAAAATATGATGAATCCTCTGTATTCAAAGAAGAAACAGCATTGAGTGGAGGGTTGAATCCAATGATAGAAAGCAAAGCAAATTATTGTGTGAACCCCAGTGAGAACCAAAATAGCAGTATTTTGCACTGCTCTATTTATAACTCCATAATTTTAGATGGTAAGACCAAAAATAGCAATATGCTATTGCAATATCACTGCAATATGTTAGCTCAATGTAATTTTTCTTTCCAAGAGAGATAAATTAGCCTAATTTTTGGTAGAGAGTAGCAAAATAAATAAATATATTTCCAGAGAGTTTTAGAGGTTTTTTTTTTAGTTTCTGAAGTTTTAATCCTTTGTGGCAAGAGTTCCTGGCATCTGAATGTGGTCTTTCCTTCATCTGATTTCATTTAGGATCTACATCTATCAAGGGACTTTCAGAAATACATAATGACTTAACAAGACAGCTAGTTTAAGTGGGGGATAATTAGGCTTTCCCCCTCCCCTGCACTCTGTGTCACCGTTTTTTACTCTCTCCATCTCCATTTTACCCTCAAAAGCAGTGGATCTGCATCCAAGCCCTGCGCACTCCCCGCAGCCAATTTCCTCTGAAGCTGCAGTGTGTAATTACAGCCAGCTGCTCAGGGCTGCTGAGAGCAGGGCAAGGAGCACTCCCTGCCCAGAACTAAGCCCAGCTTTGGGAGCCGCCAGGATTTGCTACACGGACACCCACAAAGACCTTCCTACTCTGTGGTAGTAGAAGTTAGAGCACAACATTCCAAGTTAGCCTTCAGAGATACTACAAGGACTGGGTATTTTAGCCTCCCTCTCCCTTTTCTCCTTCCCCTAAATCTGTACGGACACCCACAAAGACCTTCCTACTCTGTGGTAGTAGAAGTTAGAGCACAACATTCCAAGTTAACCTTCAGAGATACTACAAGCCTCCCTCTCCCTTTTCTCCTTCCCTAAATCTGCCTGTTTAAAGGGAAGAAAACCTCCTTGCCTAGATCCGGCTGCTGCTCTGAGTGACCCTCTCCTGAGCTGCTCCCTTGTGCACCCCACAGGGGCAGAAACTGGAGATTAGGGCCCTGTTTGAATGGCAGGTGCTGGCTCCTGTGAACTTCACCGGGACTACAGGATTTTTGTTTTCTAAAAAGCAAAAGCCTAGCTGCCAGTCATCAAAGTTCATGATAAACCTAAATGGTGTCCTGAGGTGCGTGAGCCTCAGGGACAAAAGCAAAGTGTTGAAATAGCAGGGGAGGCTGTGTAGGCACAGATACACACCTGGACTGGCTACTTCTTTGTTTCTGATAACCTCTGAAACTTCATTCCTTATTAGTATTCCTCAGGATGAATGCAAATTTCCATTTGTCCACCTTCAAGGATGGACCTCAAAATTCTAATCTTGACCTGTTGGAAGGAGCGAGCTCATCTGACTTCTGCATTTTAAGCAATTTGTGATTCCCAGTGACTCAGCTATGGGATTTTCTAAATGAAATTTCTTAGGCTTCTAACTATGAACAGACTTAAACGAAAAAATGTTTAGGGTCTTGTACACTTTATGATGTTAGTTACAAAGCAGTAACAATGGATTGTGTGAACTCAGAGGATGCTGTCATGTAATTACCACTGTTAGTGCCAGATATGTCCTTTCCCAACTGAATCACAGAATAGCTGAGGTTAGGAGATGCTTCTAGAGATTGTCTGCTCCAAGTCCCCTGCTCCGAGCCACCAGCTCAGAAGTGTGCTGACTTTTGTGATAATTTTTGACTATCACCAAAGATGGAGACTCCACAACCTTTCTGGGCAACCTGTGCCACTGCTTGGTAATTAGAGACAGTCTTTTATTTCTATCCGAATATCTTTGAAAAATAACTATAATGACAGCATTTTTACAATTTTCCTTCAGAAAAAAATTGGGAGCCGCCAGGATTTGCTACACGGACACCCACAAAGACCTTCCTACTCTGTGGTAGTCGAAGTTAGAGCACAACATTCCAAGTTAACCTTCAGAGATACTACAAGCCTCCCTCTCCCTTTTCTCCTTCCCTAAATCTGCCTGTTTAAAGGGAAGAAAACCTCCTTGCCTAGATCCGGCTGCTGCTCTGAGTGACCCTCTCCTGAGCTGCTCCCTTGTGCACCCCACAGGGGCAGAAACTGGAGATTAGGGCCCTGTTTGAATGGCAGGTGCTGGCTCCTGTGAACTTCACCGGGACTACAGGATTTTTATTTTCTAAAAAGCAAAAGCCTAGCTGCCAGTCATCAAAGGTCATGATAAACCTAAATGGTGTCCTGAGGCGTGTGAACCTCAGGGACAAAAGTAAAGTGTTGAAATAGCAGGGGAGGCTGTGTAGGCACAGATACACACCTGGACTGGCTACTTCTTTGTTTCTGATAACCTCTGAAACTTCATTCCTTATTAGTATTCCTCAGGATGAATGCAAATTTCCATTTGTCCACCTTCAAGGATGGACCTCAAAATTCTAATCTTGACCTGTTGGAAGGAGCGAGCTCATCTGACTTCTGCATTTTAAGCAATTTATGATTCCCAGTGACTCAGCTATGGGATTTTCTAAATGAAATTTCTTAGGCTTCTAACTATGAACAGACTTAAACGGGTTTAGGGTCTTGTACACCTTATGATGTTAGTTACAAAGCAGTAACAATGGATTGTGTGAACTCAGAGGATGCTGTCATGTAATTACCACTGTTAGTGCCAGATATGTCCTTTCCCAACTGAATCACAGAATAGCTGAGGTTAGGAGATGCTTCTAGAGATTGTCTGCTCCAAGTCCCCTGCTCCGAGCCACCAGCTCAGAAGTGTGCTGACTTTTGTGATAATTTTTGACTATCACCAAAGATGGAGACTCCACAACCTTTCTGGGCAACCTGTGCCACTGCTTGGTAATTAGAGACAGTCTTTTATTTCTATCCGAATATCTTTGAAAAATAACTATAATGACAGCATTTTTACAATTTTCCTTCAGAAAAAACCTGCTATTTCAGACATGTTAACCATGAAAAAAATCAGTCTTATAAAAGTTACTCTCAAGAAAATGAACTTAAGGCAGAAGTGCAATAAATAGTGCAAAAATCCTTATTAGCCTACAGACCAAAGCAGAAGTGGTATAAGACTGTAAAGACACAGGCTAGTCATGGATAGCTGTTCTGATTAAAGGACAAAGCATTAGGAAAGAACAAGCATGTTAGAGACGTCAATACTAAAAAGTGACTGGAATTACTTAGAATGCTTCAAGGTAATAAATCTTCAGCAGAAGGAATGTACTTAAGAAAGGAGAAATTTAGGTCAAATTTCAGGAAAAGATCCTGATGGTAAAGTACAGAAAGTTGTGGAGTATTTGCCTGAAGAAAGAGGCACGGCGTATCCCTGGGGACTTTTAAAACAACACTGGAAAAAGCACTGAAGTGGTTGGTACACAATAATCCTACACCAGGAAGGAAAGGCTGGATTATATAACTGGGCTTTTCCATCTCTACTTTCTGTGATTCAGTGGTAGTTCCACTGGCCAGTTCCAGTTTCAAATACAAAAATCCAACATCAACTGTAAGCACCCCCTGTTAAAAGCAAATGTTACAGAACAACTTGTCCCTTCACTCCAGCACAGAATGCAGTGCTCTTCAGAAATCAAAACACATCCCATGTTTTAACTTAGTTTTATTCGACTATGCCTACATCATGAAGAAAATATTAAAACTGTGAACATGGTGTTTGTACTTACAGCAGGGTTCAGATGTGTTCAACCTGGGTACTCACACTGAAATTTCCAAATTTTGAATAGAAATTATACAGATACTGTTTAACTGAGGTGGATTCTGTAGGTTGTTACAATGTTGCTCAGCATGAGGAAGAGGCATATATCTGAAATTCTGTGAACTTTCAAAGGCAGGCTTGTACATTTCTTACTTTCTGCCTTCTTTTTTTTTTTTTTTTTTTAGCTACTGCTGGAGGAATAAAGGGCGGGGGGGAAGGCAGTATATTTTACACAGAGTTGCCTAAAAATCTTACTCTTTTCACTTAAAATAACCACTATGTGTTTTTGATCTCAGGTCTGGAAAGAGATGCAGCTATCTGCATCCCAAAATCCACAAAGGCCCATGCTGTTCTGGGAAAGCCCTTGTTCTATCCCCGTTGATCACAGGTGATTAGCAAGGATTGGGGCAGCAGCCTTGCTGAACTTCATGGAATAGATTAATGATATCCACAGTACTAAAAGCAAGTAAGCATTGTAGGTCTGGATGATAAAAAACATGCACAGAGTGCCTTGGCACTACTATTTCATTTTGTATGAGGAGTGTGCTTTGGAAGAGATTTGTCCTAATAGTTTCACCGTGGCTTGCTCAATCCATGGAGCGGTTTGAAGCTGGATTAATTTCAAATGAGGCTAAACTGGAAGATGTGTTCCAGCCATTACTGGACATTCAGTCCACTGCTCCAGACCAGAGGCAGCACAAAGTGAAGTATCCTGGAAAGCACATAGCACGGTCATGCAGCACCAGCAAGATTCCCTGCAGAGATCCACTCCCACTGCATCCCGCTGCTGCCTACCACAGACACAGCCCTGCTGCCTCTGACAACCCTCTTCCCCAAACCGATGGCCTGGCTAACAACACTGCCAGGGAATTAATGCAGAACCTGAAGCAACACCGCGGACAAGTCTGGCTCATCAGCGACTCCTTAATTTTAATCTCCTTCCTGAATCCAGCATTTTGATTACTTGAGCCCTTGCACTGAGTGAAGCGCAAATCCTGCGGGTCGGGCGCGCCCTCCGCGCACCACGCCAAGCAGGGAGCAGGAGCGCTGAGGCTCCAGCCTGTCCACCCTCCGACCGCCAGCAGGCCTTTTCCAGACCCGCTCCCGCTCCACCACGGCCGCAAAAGGCGCTGGCTGCCCGGAGGGAGCGCAGGGCAGGGCGGGGCGGGACGAGCCCTGGAAAGGCAGTCCTTGGCTGGCCCTGGAAAGGCAGGCCCTGGCCGTGCGCCCACAGCGGGCAGGCCCGTCCCGCGCCCGGCGCTGCCCAGCCCGGCGTGCCCTTTAACCAGCGGCACAGCGCCGAGCCCGGGCCCTGAGGAGCGCAGGCCGGGAGCCGCAGCAAAGCTGCGGAGCGGAGCCTAGCGGAGCGGGGCCACCAGCCGTGTGTGGGGCCGTCCCCGAGGAGGAGGAGCCGCCGCCCCGCCGCTCTCCGGGCCCCGCGGGCCCCGCTGCAGCGGCGCCACCTGGGGGCCAGCGGCGGCACCGCGCCCGGCCTGGCCCGGCCCGGCCTGAGGGAGCCGCGGAGGAGCGGCTTCCCTGAGGGAATGCCGGCGCCAGCGGCTGTAGCAACGCCCCTGGAACGGATTGAGGAAAGGATTGAGGAATTCAGCAACGTAATACACCACGTATTAATGAGCGCATTAGGTATCATTTGAGTAAAACGTCATGTGGAATGTTTTGACGGGAACAAGTGAAAACTGTGAAGATAAACGGAAAATAAAGTAAAATACAGCACCTGGTTATCACCTGCCAGATAATTATTGTCTCATTTTTTGCAGTGCTGCCAAAGGTGATCCTGTCACTGACAGCGCTCAAGACACGGAAGGAGACCAAAATGCCTTGGCTTCCAGGATCTTGTGAAATTAACAGGGGACAGGGCTGCTCTTTGCACAGGTATCTACACCACGGAGAAGTTCTGCTATGAGAACAAGTGAATATAGTCCAATATAGTCCAACTAGATCAAATATTTCGACAAATATCCCAGAATGGTCAACATGGTGTAGGCAAGAAAAACCTTACATTTGAAGAATGTACAGAAGTAGATATTTCATTGTGATGGCTGCAGTAATGATGGCTTGGGTGGGCTCTGTGCTTTACATTCCTGTTAGCTCTATCTATCCAGTCTAGAAAGGATGAAGACAGCCGGATTCTAGAACTCCAAATCAAATTCTTGTGACAGCTGCAAGGTGGGCATACAGAGGCCAGGCTGGGACCGGAGTGGTAAGAAAGCCTTTCCGCAGAAAAACAGGTCTCCAACTCAGGACAAGCAAATGTGAATCAGCAAAGTCACTCTTGGGGGGAAAGGCAAACCCATTGCAACAGGAAATTGCTCTGTGAGACAAGTGAAGTAATCCTTCTGCTGTATTCATCACTAATAAGCCATCAGGCTTGAGTGCAGCACCTTGGTTTGGGCACGCGTCAAGAATGTTGTTAACTGGAAAGAACAGCAGGGAGCAAAGAGGGTTAGAAAATACAGCCTATAATGAAAGATCAAAAGAACTCCTACTGTTTTTTCTCCAGATGGGAAGACTGAGGAGGAGTTGGGCCACCGTTTTCAAAGCAAAGGAGTAATTGGTTCTTCCTGCCCGTTGTGAACAAGGATTAATAGATTTAAATTGCAGCAAACTTTTCTAGTGATAAGCACAGGAAGACATTGAAACATATTGCCTGGAGAGGTTGTGATGTATTTGTCACTAGAGAGCAAATTAAACAAACATATTTTGAGACTGATATTAAAAAAAAAATCAAATCAGAAGTCTTACTGGGGATTACAAAAAACAATATATTTTAATTATATTATTTTGTGAAAGAAAAAGACCTTTTTGACTTGAAACACAGTAAGAATTTTAAAAAGGGAAACAATATTTCCATTTTTAAACTAGCTCACAGAATGAATTGAAAAACCATGAATATTTCTGTACCTCAGCCCCCTGTCAATGAAATGGAGGTAGCAATACACAATTTATGATACTGTGAGTCTGTAATAGATTACTGGAACTTTGTGGATGCTGGGTTAAGAACATGATATACAAATGCAAAATGTCTCCAGACACCCTTGGTTTTTTTTCATATTTGCACTGCTTTAAATGCTGAAGTTTATTTTCCTTTCTTCTCTAAGAGTTCACAGTACACTGGGATCTCTCCTAGTAAGTGAGGTACACGTCCTTCCAAAGAGAAATAAACCAGAGCTCTTGTGGTTTAATAGAGCACAGCAGTTGAGAAATACCTCTAGATTAAAAACCCACAAACCCTAACCATTAAATTTCATACTACTACAAGTTTATTTTATTGTGTAAATTGCATCAGAAGAAATTTCTAATTCAGGAACAGTGATCCTTTCCTCTCACTTAGTCATGTTAGATCATCCACTGAACAAAACCTACTTCCCCGAAACAAGTGGTGAACATGTACAGCCAACACTGACAGTGGCTGTTTACAAGGCCTATCGAAGCAGAGCTGAAGTACCTCATTACTGCTTCCCCTCCAAAATGCAACAATGGGACTAGATTCACTAGAACTTAAAATATTCTTTGTTGTTAATAAAGTTTATATTTAAAGAAAAACAATTCAGGTGAATATGGCATACTGTATAATCTAAACAGATAACTGCAGATCCACTAAAAACATTGATCCCAAGCTAAAAACATTTTTTAGCAGCCTTGTTCAGAAAATTCTTTCTAATCATCTTATCACAAATGCTTTCTTTTTGCAGATTTCTGCCATGATGTCCCAAATAAACCCTGCCTCTTCTTGTCACTCTAGTATTCTGCTCCCCTGTCAGCTTGGCAGCCATTTCTCCAAGCAACCACTACAGACTTCCAGAACCCAAATCAGAACCAGCGCTGTGGCTATGACAGTGTAGTGGCAGTGTTCAGGATGGAAACTCTGCATGAGGAAAGCAATAGTGACAGTGCTGGAGATGGAAATACAGCTGTGGCACACATCAGTGCAAGGCATGTCAATAAACATTGGGAAGTTCTTCTTACTCCTCAGCAGAAACTTAATTGTCACTCCTGTTGTTTGCTCCATAGAACAGCATTTTTATGTCCAGTTCTGACATTCATTTTTCCCGAGCATCTTTATAAATTTATCACATACTTAAGTGACTGAGATTATTTATATACACCGTGTTCCTCATGTGTGCACCTATATTTAAATATTTAAGAACATAATCCTGGAAAAGTAATTGGAAAAGTAATTTCCTTTTTGCATACCAGCTGCTGAGATGATTAAGTCACTACTTATACAGTACTTTTTAAGTTCTCCAGCTCTCCAGAGATCTCTTACATTTGGCATTATTTGTAGAAGTGCAAAATACCTAATTCCCTTCTAGCTTTACTTAAAAGTTGCAATCAACTTATCTTAAAAAATATATTGTTCTTACAGAGAAAACATATCAAAACTTCTGCTATGTTCCACTGCTCCTTTTTTTTTTTTTTTTCACTGCTTTTAAACTGATTACTAGTCCTTTATTACAACTCTAGATGTAGCCCTTAGGGACATGGCTTAGTGGTGAACCTGGCAGTGCTAGGTTAATGGTTGGACTTGATGATCTTAGAGGTATTTTCCAACCAAAATTATTCTATGGAGACAAGTATAACAAAGTACATTTAAAAGCATACTTAAAATATTTTAATAACTATAGTTCAACATAGGTGTTGTTTTACTTTGCTTTATACCAATACATTTAAAGATGCAGGGAAAATTTTGGCAAAGATGCGACCAGCAATCAAATGCTTCTAGCACACAGGATGTCAAGGAAAGTCAGACAAGTTTACCCTCACTTGTGCTTATCAAAAGCCTTCTCTGCAAGATGTATCATGTGGCTTTTGCTATTAAAAAAATCACAATGATAAGCAGAAATTGAGAGCGATTATCAAATATATCATTAGTGGAGCTGTGGATAGATAGAAGATAGGAGACTAGAGATAGTGGTGAAAGTAATCTCACCCCTAAAGAGTTACAGCTGTGCCAATTATCAAGCATTAAGAACAAGCCTGCCCTTAATAGGCCATCGCTGGATCCAGTTAAGGGGGTATTATAAAAGAGCAGGTTGGCTGGTTGAGATGTGAGATGGAGTTTCTTGGCTGTGCTGAGAAGAAGAAAGAGTCACTGCTGTGTGGAGCTGCCTATGAGAAACCACTGAGAAGGTATGGAACCTTTGTAATAAGATGGCAACATGGAGCTGCACAATAGTTACTACTATACATTTTTTTTTAACCTTTGCTTTCTGCAACTCTCTAAGATTTCAAGTGGAAGCAGTGTCACTGCCATCTGTACTTGGGGAAATGTTTCAACCTTCTTCAAGACCTTTCAGTGGGAAAATTTGTGAGAGTTAAGAGTCAGTTCTCAGTCAGGTAATACAGTTTATTGAATCAGCTACAGAAGGGTCAAGTGTAAGGCACAACCCCCTGCAGTTCTGAAAAAATACTTCATTTGGGGATAGAGTCAATCTAAAAACTGAAATAGGGAAGGAAGCAGATGAATTCTGACAAGTAGTGTAGGAATATGAATCAAGGAGGGAAGCTAAAGATGAAGAAGGAGCTGATTCATTGAGGTAGCACAGTAAATGAAGTTGACCTGCAAACCAGGGGGCAGTTGAGTTTAGGTATGATAAGATACCTGAATATCTAGGAGAGCTAATCTGATGTACGAGGACCAAGAAGTGAGAGAAGAAAAGGGAAGAACCAAAATTTTGCAAAATGTCTAAATAAAGGAGATGGAATTAAAAACAGGGCAAAGTCCTCTTTTTCAAAAAAAACCCTTCACCATGTCCTTGTAACCCTCACACCATTGTTACTGTAACCTGTAGTTTCCAGGTTACAGACTTCTGTTTTGTTACACAGACTTGTTTCCATTTAACCAGCCTTGCTAGACACTGAGACAGGTCATTAGGGAAAAAAACCCCAAAGCAGCAGAATAGAATGATATTCAAATTGTACATCACAAAGCAAAATCCAAAAAGGATAAAACTAAATAGGTTAAATATAAGGTGTTAATTATGGCAACCCACAATTTTAAATATTTGACTTTGCAGTCACAATAATGTTATTACAAATTAGTTGTGTGTGCACAGAGTATAGACAGAAACATAAACTATTCTTATAAATGAGTCTATACAAACACTATGAGCCATATAGGATTTTAAAATATTTAAACAATAAATTAAGTAGTCTTAGATATATATATTTTATTATGTAACAAAAAACTTTTATTTTGGAGAATGGAATGTTGGATTTATTAATGCTAACTATTTAATAAATACTCACTCTTCTCAAAGCTGAAAATTATTCCAAAGCAATGGATTGTTTTATTTGTCAGCTACACATATTAGAGCAAGAAGAGCCTAATTGAAACAGGTTCTTAATCTGCATTAAACTGAAAAGCTGTCAGTAAATATCATGCAAAAGACAGGGCTATTGATATCAGAGTATGAAACAGAGGTTCAAATCCTGTTGTCCCAAACTTGTTCACAAGAGAAGGTATTTGATCCAATTAGTGAAAGATGAAGATGACTAGAAGCACAAGAATGTAATGACAGAAGCACACTTAAAAGCATTTTAAGTGAGACTGTGGGTTTTCAGTCAAGATACACACATATCAACCTTGATTCAACTGAATCCCTCCTCTAAAAACTCTCTATGCTTATGATGCTTCCAACATTCAGATCCAAAGAAGTTAAACAGAACTGGTGGAAACTGCAGGACACCCAATGAACTGACAGAAGCCATTGTTCCAACAGATCAATATGTCATAATTCAGGACTAACACCATCTACTTGCTGTAACCTCAATGATGGTATAAGAGACACTATTTATAGCACAATGTGAATAGTTTCTATTAAAATTTGGGTACAGTTTTTTGATGGAATGTGCTTGAACACCTACAGAGGAGCTACTGAACAGTCCATCCAGCCTGAGCTGTTTGTAGGTCAGGAACTTCCTTGAGCTAAACATAGAGATTAAATTGGTCTCAGTCTTTTGTGCTCTGAAAATGCATCCAGTAACCTTGCTGTCAGACTTTTTGAAGAATACAGCATGATTATGCAAAATAAATTGTGCATAGTTTCATGCCAAGTTTCAGGATTAGCTGTGATGCAGAACAGGTGAATTTTTGAAGCAGGATTAGATAAATTATTTAATTAAGCAAGTTCAGATTCTTTAGAAAAGACACTGGAGTTAAAACAGAGTGAAGAATTCTGCAATAGCAGAAATATACATGCAGAGTGTCAAGTTAGTAATAGAATTAGCAGAAAAGGTGAAAAAGCGGGTTTTTTTCTCTCCCAGAAAAACCCATCTGGATTTAGGAAATTATTATTAATTTTAGCTAATGACAAAAATGGCAATCACTTTGGATAGAAAGCAGATGAAAAAAATTACAAAATCTACTCTTTCCCTTCTGAGAAGCTAAAGGCATCCAATGTAAATAAAACTGCCATAATGCCTGCCACCCACCCCATAGCATATTAGATATTTTAGATAAGACAAGAAAGTTTTTAGGATGCACAGTTCTGTAATGTCTGTGCAAAACCAGATGAGAACAGGTTAGGGTTTTGAAAAGCAAAAAGCCCAGGGCTCCAGGCACACTGCAGCTGCAAAGGGCATCCAAAGGGGAACACAAATGAGGCACAACATGCCTTCCTTCACACCTGATTCCCTGAAACCAGCCCTAGCCGTGCATGGCATGGTTTGGAAACCTTTCTTTCCTGGGTGGCAAGATTTTGTTTCCTGTCCCAAAAGGAAATTTCATTTCCTTTCGGGATGGGAAACGAAATCTTGCGATTTCAATGGGGGCCAATTGGGCTATCTTTGGTCCATGTCCCTGCACTTGACGGCATCTCATGACTTTTGATGGTTATGATATGGGCAAAATTTTTTTTTTAAATTTTTCGGCATCCAGGCCATGGCTCTGACATTTTCCCCTCAGGGATTTGTCTTCCTCCTTGTTATTTTCCCCTGCTTTTGCAGTATCTCTCAGGTTAGTTTTGGCATCATTTTTTCTTTTGTGCTGCATCTCATTTCCTCCCAGACCATTTCCTTTTAGTCACTAAATCTCTGAAAATTCTGATTTTTTGGGTTTTTTCAGTTGCATTTCCTTTGATCGTATCTCCTTTCCAGAGCATTTGTAAGCCTTTCTTTCCTGGGAGGCAAGATTTCAATGGGGACCAATTGGGCTATCTTTGGTCCATGTCCCTGCACTTGATGGCATCTTGTGACTTTTGATGGTTTTGACTTGGGTGGATTTTTTTTTTTTCAGTGTTGATGCCATGGAACTCATATCTTCCTTTCTAAGTTCTGTCTTGCTCCCTCATTTTTTCTCCTGCTTTTGCAACATCAGTCTGGTTAGTTTTGGCATAGAATATTAGATATTTTAGATCAGACAGGAAAGTTTTTAGGATGCACAGGTCTGTAATGTCTTGGCAAAACCAGATGAGAACAGGTTAGGGTTTTGAAAAGCAAAAAGCCCAGGGCTCCAGGCACACTGCAGCTGCAAAGGGCATCCAAAGGGGAACACAAATGAGGCACAACATGCCTTCCTTCACACCTGATTCCCTGAAACCAGCCCTAGCCGTGCATGGCATGGTTTGGAAACCTTTCTTTCCTGGGTGGCAAGATTTCGTTTCCTGTCCCAAAAGGAAATTTCATTTCCTTTCGGGATGGGAAACGAAATCTTGCGATTTCAATGGGGGCCAATTGGGCTATCTTTGGTCCATGTCCCTGCACTTGACGGCATCTCATGACTTTTGATGGTTATGATATGGGCAAAATTTTTTTTTTAAATTTTTCGGCATCCAGGCCATGGCTCTGACATTTTCCCCTCAGGGATTTGTCTTCCTCCTTGTTATTTTCCCCTGCTTTTGCAGTATCTCTCAGGTTAGTTTTGGCATCATTTTTTCTTTTGTGCTGCATCTCATTTCCTCCCAGACCATTTCCTTTTAGTCACTAAATCTCTGAAAATTCTGATTTTTTGGGTTTTTTCAGTTGCATTTCCTTTGATCGTATCTCCTTTCCAGAGCATTTGTAAGCCTTTCTTTCCTGGGAGGCAAGATTTCAATGGGGACCAATTGGGCTATCTTTGGTCCATGTCCCTGCACTTGATGGCATCTTGTGACTTTTGATGGTTTTGACTTGGGTGGATTTTTTTTTTTTCAGTGTTGATGCCATGGAACTCATATCTTCCTTTCTAAGTTCTGTCTTGCTCCCTCATTTTTTCTCCTGCTTTTGCAACATCAGTCTGGTTAGTTTTGGCATGTTTTGGCCCTTTGCACTTCACCTCATATCATCCCGGTCTAGGGTTAGGGTAAAGGTTAGGGTTAGGGTTTTGAAAAGCACAAAGCCCAGGGCTCCAGGCACACTGCAACTGCAAAGGGCATTCCAAGGGGAACACAAACCAGGCACAACATGCCTTCCTTCACAGCTTTTCCCTGGAAGCAGCCCTAGCCCTGGGCTGATTTCCTGCCTCGGGCTAGGGTTAGGGCTAGGTCAGTGTATCAAGGCAGTACGATTTGGCACTTGTGGTGGCTACCTTGTATTTCAGAGCACTTTCACTTCAGCAAGTTCAGATTCTTTAGAAAAGACACTGGAGTTAAAACAGAGTGAAGAATTCTGCAATAGCAGAAATATACATGCAGAGTGTCAAGTTAGTAATAGAATTAGCAGAAAAGGTGAAAAAGCGGGTTTTTTTCTCTCCCAGAAAAACCCATCTGGATTTAGGAAATTATTATTAATTTTAGCTAATGACAAAAATGGCAATCACTTTGGATAGAAAGCAGATGAAAAAAATTACAAAATCTACTCTTTCCCTTCTGAGAAGCTAAAGGCATCCAATGTAAATAAAACTGCCATAATGCCTGCCACCCACCCCATAGCATATTAGATATTTTAGATAAGACAAGAAAGTTTTTAGGATGCACAGTTCTGTAATGTCTGTGCAAAACCAGATGAGAACAGGTTAGGGTTTTGAAAAGCAAAAAGCCCAGGGCTCCAGGCACACTGCAGCTGCAAAGGGCATCCAAAGGGGAACACAAATGAGGCACAACATGCCTTCCTTCACACCTGATTCCCTGAAACCAGCCCTAGCCGTGCATGGCATGGTTTGGAAATGGGCTGATTTCCTGCCTCGGGCTAGGGTTAGGGCTAGGTCAGTGTATCAAGGCAGTACGATTTGGCACTTGTGGTGGCTACCTTGTATTTCAGAGCACTTTCACTTCAGAGCTGCTCTGTTGGGAGCCTTGCAAGTGGGGGTTATCACTGCATTCAGAATCTGCCCAACGCACACGCAAATGCACTTCCAATTTAAGCTTAGCCAGCAGACCGTCCGTGTTTCATTCACAAGTACTGTGGACTAAGTTTGGAGGAAGCAATTGAAAATAGAATAGGGAATGGATTAATGAAAGGGAAAAGGGCCTAATTTTGGAAGACAGTTAAAGATTAGATTAGGTCACTCATTAGAGAACACTGGAAGGAAGTAAATGTGTGATAAATAATAACTAGAAAGTGATTTTCTTGAAGAACCCCAGTTGTTTTGTATAAGAAATGTATTACAAAAACTGCAAGACAAATTCTGTTTTAACTTACAGCAACATATAATCATGCATATGTGCAGCTTCCCTGGAAACCTATCTGCAGGTGATTTTCTCCAGAGAAGTTAGCTCACAAAATTTCTGCTGCTTTTAGCTGCTGAAAATTTGGAGCACAGAATATTATTCTCTTAGCGGTGAAATAATTCTATAGGAATCCCATTGTTACTGAATCTACATTTCAGTTTGTGTTTTAGCTCAAGTTGAAGACACTACTTTATTCTAAGTTAAAGAACAGCACTGCTCCAGACATTTCAAGTCCTACTACTGTGTGGTTTGGCTCCCTGAGGCAGATGCCACTGGATACAAAGAATGGATGCTTTTGAACTGGGAGATATGTACTAGTTTTATTATTCAATTAACAGAGCTCCATGAATACACTTGGCTGCCTATAAATACCAGTGTGCTGTCACAGCTCAGAGCTCCAAACTGTTGACATTAAAAAGAGGGGATATAATTTATTTCATTCTCATAACCAAGAATGTAAGTAATTTAGAGAATGGATCATATGAGGAAGTTCAGCATCTGCCTATATTTTCATATTTTCCAAACAGGAATCACTTTTAATTATAGAGTTATTTCTAGTAAGTCTCAAAAGTTATGCTCCTGGTGTGCCCAGAAGGACTGCCTCCTCAGAAAGGAAGTGTGGCCACAGCAGCTCTGGGGGCAGAAGGACAGAGAAGGAGATACTAACAGTGAAATATTTCAGACCAAAGAAAAGTACCTTTTTGTGGAGAGAGCCATATTAAGCAGCTGTAACCCATCATGTAAGACAAGGAAATGGAAGGGAAAAAAACCCTGATACCTCAAACAAGATGAAGCTTAGTTTGGCTAAATGAATTTATGGGCATGTAGTGAAGCAGAACAGTAACAAAAGCAACAGGAAGCACTAGGTTAAGGTATTTCTGCAAAAATACTTCTGTGATTTAATTTGATAAATAAGAAGTGAGAAGGAAGGAAATTAATTGCACATGAAGGAAATTTAAAATGTCTGAAATATGGGAGCAGGTATTGAGCTTGTTAATAAAATACTTTTAAAAAATCAGTAAAACAATTTTCTCTCCTTCACAACCTGAATGTTTTCTTCCTTAAAAATATTCATAGTCTTGAAGAAATGGAAAAAAAGCAACAAATAAGAGAAAAGTTAAATAATCAACAATCAGAGCTGTTTTCATATTCACAGCATTGCTTTACTCACTCAAGAGTAATCAAATAGTAAAACAGAAATTTTTTTTAGCTCCAAAAATTCTGTAAAGTTGATCTAAGGAGAATTGATGAGTATATTTTTGAAGAAAAATATCTCATCTGGTTTTGAATTTCTGTGTTGATCAAGGAGTTAAATGACTGGAAAATGGACAGTGCACAAGAAATTCTTCATTATAAAATAAATTGTTTACATGGATTTCACTTATTTGTGAAGAGTGAAGTGTCTGGGGAGACCTCCTTTTTACCCAAGAATTTTACAGACCATCTCTAATATAAACTGATGTGTAGGCAAGAAAGAATTTAGAAGAAATAGCCAAACTTTGACTGAATGTCTGGGATAAATCCTGACAATACTCACTCACCAAACTTACACAAGGCTGCAGTTGCGAAATGATGGCATTAGTATAACAAATCCAAAATACTGCAAATCCAGAAAAATAAACCAAAGGAAGCTGAGTAATTGAATCCACTGTTGCTCCTCCACCCTTGACCAAACCACCACAGTATGCTGACCCCTTCAAAAGGCCACTACAAAACCAACATTGAGTATTTCTTTGGAAGATAAGATTTCTCTTCTTAAAAAATATATATAAAATTGTGGTTCTCTGGATTTACTAGGGACAAAGAGCTGTCATTCAAAAATCCCAGCCTGCCTTTTAATCAGTCCTGTGCTTTAACGAGCTGTCTCTTTAGCCTCTCAAATAACCAATACTTATAAATACCTTAGACTTTACATCAGGCAGCAGCAACAGCAGGGGAATCTCTTATCTCCTCAGCTGGCTTTTCCACAGTTCTTCTGCATGAAGACCGTGCTACTCCAGGCAATAGCTTTTAGTGTTTCACTTTTCTTACTGCTAAAAGGACCTAATTCCATTAAGCCCAAAGAAAACCTGGTTTTGCATGCCAAATGATTTCATCCTTAACTGACACACTTCCAATCTGGGTCCCAAATGTCAGTTTTAATCCAGCAAGAATTAGGTAACTCAACAACTGACTTAAAGAATAATTGTATTATCATTTTTATCTCAACTTTTCTATAACAAAACCCCAAAATTATTTCCCTCTTGTCCATGTCACTCTACAGCTTTTTTCCCCTTCTCTCCCACATTTCTTCTAGCAAATCAGGAAAGAGTATTTCTAGTTCGGAACAGCAGGAATAGAACAAGAACATTTTGTTCTAATTCATTACTAGAAACTAAAATTGCTAGTCATACATTATTCTAGTTTCATGGAAGCTTTAACTGCAATAGAGGCTAATTCTGGTCTCCATGTTTCTTCTTCCAGGGGACAGAGATATTTCTAATTCTGACAAGCAAGGAGGAAAAAATGACAACTGTGCTTTCTTTGCAGCAGACACATTTTTTACTGAACAGTTACTTCCCTGCTCCCCAGCATGGAAAGACAACAAACCACCTGCAACACTGTCTACAGACACCAGCAGCATAATTTTGTTTATGCCTGGACTTAAAAGCAGCAGCAACATCAAAATATTAATTTTTCTATTATCAGGAAGAACATCTGAATCCAAAGTTGCCATAAGAGTGATGCACTTCATCTCCTGCCTATAACCTTTCTTTCTTACAGATACCAAGGGGAAAGCTGTGTATGTTTAATCACTGCTGTAAATTTCAGGTAGTGCAACTCATTTCTCCATGGAGAGTTTAGATCTCTCCTGTAGCAAGACAGCAACATCATTTGTGTTCTGCCTCACACAGTAAGTTCTAATAGTGATGCTCAGCATCAGAGGGACTCTGAGAGCTGAAAAGTTGCACAAACTGAGTTGGAAAGTGCACAAACTCCCTTTTCACTGCTGAAAAATGTTAAATCATGCAGTTGACTCCTGAAATGTCGTCCTTTTTTCACCCAGCCTATGCAGAGATTGTGAAATATGGTTACACATACCAATAAAACTTCTGTCATGGGAATGGAGCCCTTTAAAAATATGCAGGCCAGTGAGTTTTGCAGGGAGTTAGATAGTTCTGCAGAGTGTCCAGCCTCCCTACTCCCTCCAAGCAAATTTTTGTCTCACTGGTTATGCTGGAAGTGGTTTCTCTCTTTACAGAACAACTTCCATTTATTTTGCTTTAATTAGGATTGGTAGCCTTCAGGTAATTCTTAACAATGTGTGAGAATACTGATTCCTCTTCAAAGGTATGGTAAGCACCAAGACATCTTCTAGGTCTTACAAGTCTCTGTGAAGCTCTGAAGCACATCTCTGAAGTAAAAAAACTCCAAACCCATTCATATCACCACAGGACATATCCTGCCATGAAAGAATCTATTTCCTCATCTTTTAAAATGATTTGATTTTCAAATTGTCCACTGAGAATCTAATGCTGGTAATTTTCCCCAACGATGTGCAAGATCCAAGAAAAGGCCAACAGTGCAGTTAGATTATTCTGACAGATTTCCCCAGGGATCTGGGAAGCTTCTGCCCTCTTTGAAGCTGCTTGATAAGCCAGTCCATACTCCACACATGCATTTTGTGCAGGACTGATATAATAGAACTTGACAGTCAAAATCCTAATCAAAAATTCTCAGATCACTCTGCTCCACCCAATTTGAACATAAAGCACAGTGCTGAAATACTGTAAGCAGAATCTGGACTGAGCGTTTTTGTGTCAGCTGGTTCTGTCTCTGCTGGCTCACACTTGGTGAAGTCAACCATCATGATTATTCTCTGCAGAGAAGGAATATTCAGCAACTGAATGTGGTCACATTGTCCTTCAAACTCAGAAGGACTTCAGCAAGTACAATCTCTTCAGGAATTTTCTCTTACAATAACTCTTTCTCTGGTTATGAGAATAGTGTGACTTCTGAGCTTTGAGCTCAAGTTCTACCTCTCTTGTCAGGTGGAAGCACCACACCACAACAATCAAAACATCTACCATGGGCAACCCTGTGTATTTAACAATTCTCCTTCTCCCCATATATTCTCCATTCTCCAATTATCAACAGTTTTTGCTGCTTCACTTCATTCCAAACATTTTCATACAGAAACACATGCTGTACTCCTCAGTCCTTTCAGAGATTGCTCTCAATTGTGTTTTATTTCTTGTGCTTTTAAAAAGTTTTCCTTAATTTCAGTATAAAGATTTTGAGAATCCTTCTGGTTTTAGAGAGGGTATGAGAAATTTTTTTCAAGTTTTAAGAACTACACTATTCAATAAACTTAGCTCTTCATATTCCAAAATGACAAGAGTAAGTGAAGTTATATCATGTGAATTATGAAGGCATAATGTCTTTAGTTCTGCCCCAATCAAAAGTGTAACTGTTTAAAGCTTGTAATAATCATGTTCAAGCATATTCAGATTATAATTACTTTTCTTCTGATAATGATACCCCATCTGATTGGATGATTACCTGTTTGACTTTGATAAGTCTCAAGGTCAAAGAAGATAATTACAGACATCTGTTTTCTAAGAAAAATAAACTCTTGAAAAATACTGCTTAAAGTGACATCTGCAAATAAGCATTTTTGAACCATGTTTTAATGTGAAAGTCACAGGCAAGTAAATAAAACAACAAAAGCAAACTTTGAAGCTACCAAGTGATCGCATTGCATTTGTAAATGTGCATATTTTCTTTTGTTACTTATGTAAGCATAAATAACTTCAGTCTGATCAGAACATTTTAAAGTAAATGTTAAACATAAAAGTAAATGAAACTCAAGTAACGCATATTCCATACATTTTAAACCATTCCTGTAGGCAACATCTGTTTGAAAAAGAAAATTTTTTGTTTAACCACTAAGTGGGCAGCAGATTATGTATCCTACCTGTTGCTATTTCCAAGGAAAGAGAGGGAATTGTATTTTGCAAAAATAAGCCAAAGTATTTCAGTTCCTAGCATGCAGTGATCAGAATGGACTCTCTTCTTTTTTTAGCTGTCATGATCAGTGTCCTGATCCACAGTTAGAACCAAGGAACACTGACAGCATTAATTACTGGAAAATAAACAAATCTGGAGCAAAAGGCATACACATTTGTTTTTGGAGGAGGAAGAGGCAGGGGATGAGCTACAAGACTTTAATTTTCTATAAAACAAATGTAGTTCACTTGGATGCTTTGCCTTTGCCTTGTACAATCTATAGCAGTTTTCTTTTCAGGCAAGTGAACAAAAAAAATGCTGTCAAATCAAGATACTCTGCTCAAATCAAGGATAACTTCTCTAACCCCAGTCTTAATCCATTTCTCCTATTTCTTCTGCATCAACCAAATTCTGTAGTTTCAACAGCTCTTTTTCCCAGCAGACACTCAAATAGAGAAAAGAAAACCTCTGCACTCCTATCTCATCTACAAGAATGTAGATTTAAATTTGTATTTTTTTAAAGGTCAACAATTATACTTGATAACTTTCTGGATGCTCCCCAGTGATGCAGATCTAATTTATGTAGTTCAATAAAAAACAGAAGTCACCATAACCTACTAAAGCAATCTTCTGACAAAACAAACATTCTCCTCCTGTTCTTTGTAATACCAAGCCATAATAGCACCAGTTTCAATATAATTACTTGAAATATTGTTACACCTGTACACACAACCGTCTATTTATGCTGATCTGTAACCTTTCCAGTTTTTTGCAACTTCACCTTGCAGTAAATTCCTAAATTCCTATGCTTAGAATATGAGTAGTGAAAACAAATCAAGATACCGTAACTTATCTTAGGAGAGTCATCAACATTGGATTCAGGATGCAGTCAGCTAGCCCATGGACCTGGAAAAGCAGATAGATGGATTTATATTTTGTGCACTGAAATATTAAATCAAAAGATCAGGGGCCTGAAAACTTAGAATCTATTCCCCAAAAGAATAACCACACAGCTCAATTTAAAGTACCAAAAAAGGTCCTGATCTAAAGTTATGCAAATGGAAAATATGGAGAGGTAGATGGGTTTTTCTACATTCCTTGAAAATTTAAAAATCCTGACAGTCACAGAGTAGTGGCAAATCCTTTTAAGGTAAAGTCTGATTTACAAGACTGTGCTATAGCCCTAATCATTATAGTAGACACCTCTCTTTTGAAATAAAGTCTGCTTTCAATTGCCAAGGAAATAAGATGCTGAAGACAATTGCATTCAAACTTTGCTAGTCACAAATTTAAATCTTCGCTAGAAAATGGAAAGTTTTTTTTAAACAAGTGCAAGTAAGTATTTGCCAAGTACTGGAACAGGAAGAGCAACTGAACACCAAATGAGAACAGAGATGACTAATGTGATAAATTAACCCAAATTAAAATTGGGATTGTTCAAATATAAAATTAAAAAGAGTTCTCCAGAGTAGGGCAAACAGTCTAAACAGATGAGTCAGAGAGATCATAGAAGAGATATTCCCGAATGCGATAAAGGAATAAGAGCACCAGACCTTGCCCAAACTTATCCTAGACATTTTTATCAGTGATACAGTTTGAACTTCTGATTTTCTAGTGTCTCAGTCTCTAAGAAACATTCCTCTTTCTCTGCTCCCACAGTAGCACAGATGAAAAGAAAATGTCCCCCTGAATGCAGGACCACTTACAAACTTAGGAACCATTTCAACAAACAAGCACACTGATGTTTGAGTTTCTTATATGTAGTAGTTCTTAAGGACTTGAACATGCACTTTCCAGTACATGTAAAACATGTCATCTTTCCAGCCACAACACCCAAAGAAGAGGGGTACAACAAATGCAGAGATCCAGGTTGTGTGTAACTGGGCTGTAAGTATTTTAACTGGTAAAAAAACAACACAAAAATAACAAAATAACAAAATATAGTTAGGGAAGTTTTGGAATTTTAAGTAAAAAAAAAAACAAAACAAACCTCTGGCAATGAACAACTGTCTTGGTTTGAAAAGACAGGAGTTCCTGAAAGAGATAAGATAAAACTGCCTAACCCCCAACAGATGGCAAAATAGAATACATGCTTATTTTACAAGCCAGGACATTATATAGCCCATTAGCAGGACATTGTCTTCCGGGCAGTGTCATTGTTCCTGAAAGAGATAAGATAAAACTGCCTAACCCCCAACAGATGGCAAAATAGAATACATGCTTATTTTACAAGCCAGGACATTATATAGCCCATTAGCAGGACATTGTCTTCCGGGCAGTGTCATTGTTCCTGAAAGAGATAAGATAAAACTGCCTAACCCCCAACAGATGGCAAAATAGAATACATGCTTATTTTACAAGCCAGGACATTATATAGCCCATTAGCAGGACATTGTCTTCCGGGCAGTGTCATTGTTCCTGAAAGAGATAAGATAAAACTGCCTAACCCCCAACAGATGGCAAAATAGAATACATGCTTATTTTACAAGCCAGGACATTATATAGCCCATTAGCAGGACATTGTCTTCCGGGCAGTGTCATTGTTCCTGAAAGAGATAAGATAAAACTGCCTAACCCCCAACAGATGGCAAAATAGAATACATGCTTATTTTACAAGCCAGGACATTATATAGCCCATTAGCAGGACATTGTCTTCCGGGCAGTGTCATTGTTCCTGAAAGAGATAAGATAAAACTGCCTAACCCCCAACAGATGGCAAAATAGAATACATGCTTATTTTACAAGCCAGGACATTATATAGCCCATTAGCAGGACATTGTCTTCCGGGCAGTGTCATTGTTCCTGAAAGAGATAAGATAAAACTGCCTAACCCCCAACAGATGGCAAAATAGAATACATGCTTATTTTACAAGCCAGGACATTATATAGCCCATTAGCAGGACATTGTCTTCCGGGCAGTGTCATTGTTCCTGAAAGAGATAAGATAAAACTGCCTAACCCCCAACAGATGGCAAAATAGAATACATGCTTATTTTACAAGCCAGGACATTATATAGCCCATTAGCAGGACATTGTCTTCCGGGCAGTGTCATTGTTCCTGAAAGAGATAAGATAAAACTGCCTAACCCCCAACAGATGGCAAAATAGAATACATGCTTATTTTACAAGCCAGGACATTATATAGCCCATTAGCAGGACATTGTCTTCCGGGCAGTGTCATTGTTCCTGAAAGAGATAAGATAAAACTGCCTAACCCCCAACAGATGGCAAAATAGAATACATGCTTATTTTACAAGCCAGGACATTATATAGCCCATTAGCAGGACATTGTCTTCCGGGCAGTGTCATTGTTCCTGAAAGAGATAAGATAAAACTGCCTAACCCCCAACAGATGGCAAAATAGAATACATGCTTATTTTACAAGCCAGGACATTATATAGCCCATTAGCAGGACATTGTCTTCCGGGCAGTGTCATTGTTCCTGAAAGAGATAAGATAAAACTGCCTAACCCCCAACAGATGGCAAAATAGAATACATGCTTATTTTACAAGCCAGGACATTATATAGCCCATTAGCAGGACATTGTCTTCCGGGCAGTGTCATTGTTCCTGAAAGAGATAAGAAAAAACTGCCTGACCCCCAACAGATGGCAAAAAAGAATACATGCTTATTTTACAAGCCAGGACATTATATAGCCCATTAGCAGGACATTGTCTTCCGGGCAGTGTCATTGTTCCTGAAAGAGATAAGAAAAAACTGCCTAACCCCCAACAGATGGCAAAATAGAATACATGCTTATTTTACAAGCCAGGACAACAACAAATGTTAAATTCTTGTTCCTTATGTAGCTGCATGTTGCCATAATTTCACAAAAGGGAAGCTGTAATTCAAGTACATTTAATTATAATTGTGATTACTAATGATATTTTTATTGAAATAGGAGACTCAGGTATAAAACAACCCCAAAATAATGTAAGAGTTAAATGTTATTCAAGTCTCTCAAGTGGCATTGAACCTACAGGTGACGTTAAGGTGCCACTCAAGAAGCAAGGATTATATTAGCCAACCAAACATTATTTCACCTTATGGATATTAGATTTTTTTCCTTCCATAAGCAACCTAAGCAAAGATTTCTAGGATCCTCTAAGATAATTCAGGAGAAGACATTCTTCTGCTGCAACACAATTGTCAGGAAAATAATTTTCATTTATCTAATTATTGCAGAAGACCTTGTCTGCCTCCTTGGATTGTGAAATCTTAAGAAGTTAGTGTTAGCAGAAAAGAGGTGTCATGTCATCTACAACTTTGCATGACAAGTTACATGATTTTTGAGCTCTCTTTGTATTCCATCCTCTTCTTACACCACCTATTGCTCTTCAGGAACAGAAGGAGCTACATAATTATTCAGAAATGTAAATCTAGCTTCCCCTTGTAATATATGTGTTGCAGTTTTGGGGCTGTTTTCCTTAAGTAGCAAAATCACTCTACCTAATGGGTTCCCAGGTCTCAGCACTCTTCTCCTGTGTTTCTAAAATCTCACAACATGCAACTGCAGCTTTTGTGAATTTAGGAGTTCTTTTCATCAGCTAACCAAGAAAATAGGAGTAGCTATCAAAATATTTGCTTGTTTGGAGCAATCCTTCCCTCACATTCTCAACAAGATTTCACAGGGAAATATTCCAAGGAAGTTCTCTGAGCTACGAGCTATCTTTCACATTAACTCATAATTATTACATAGAAAAGATTGTTTGGGGACCATACAAGAAAGACCCCTGGTAACAGAATATAGTAATGACTCACTAGGACTCAATGCTTTATATCTGTGAAGTGTAATACTGAGACAGAATTATGTATCTTTTTAACAACATAAATCAATTGACATTAAAGCTTTAGTCCATGGATTGAATGTCAGAAGAAGAAAAGGCTCGATTACCACCCTTAGATATTCCAGAGAGCAGCAAATTCTGTGATCACTTCTTTGCCAGATTCTGTGTGTTATCTTAACTAACAAATAAACTGGTTTGCTTGTACATGAACTGGGGGAAAATTATGTACTTGTTTCCCCAGCCAATAGCATTTTCAGTAAATAACACTGAAAAGAACCCAAAGGTTTTCATGAAGTAAGGAAGGAGAATCAAGTCAAACTTCATTAGGAAAGTGATTACTGTCAGCAAAACACAAGGCTGGTGAAAACCCATAAATCAGGGCTTGGTTAATAATTTAAGCCCAGCCAGTTGCTCTGCTGGAGCTTGAGGCAGAGGTGTATCTATTAAGTCCTGCAGGCTTGATGGTTCAGTTTAGCTCATGAGAATCACCACCTCTGAGGGTGGATGCACAACACTCCTTCAGTGTTACAGCATCAAGGCTGCTGATTTGAGAAACAATTAAAAAATGAAGAAAAAGACCAACTTTGACCTTATGATCAGATATATGCCATCAGCCTCTGGCTGTGGTATGGTGACATATGAAAGCAGTGCTAAAAACCTTCCTACAGTTTACTCTTTACCATCTGTCTTTTCACCTTTCCTCCCACTTCCTCTGAAATAAACAGTTTGATAACTGTTTTAATAAACACCTGCTTGAGGCAGATGATCTGTACTTTCCATTAAAAGTGTCTTGTATGTTCTTACTGGATAACAAATCTAAGCCATGACTTTTCTTACCCATCCACATAGCTGAAACTGATTCTCATCTTGATTACCACAACATCCTTCTCCTTTGGTCTTGGCAGATGCAGTCTTGTTTGTCTTATTTAATTCAAAGTACCACTGCAAAGATATTATCTCTTGGCTCCTTTTTTTTCTTCTTTCTTTTTTTTTTTTGACTGGGCCATCTCTGTCTCCTTATAGTTTTTAAACAGTAGCTGCTTCTCTTCCACAAACTCAACTCATTTTGATTGCTTAGACTTCTCAGTTCTCTTCTTCCCTCACCTTCTTGTGCTTTACTGAGATGCTCCACGCTGATCACACTGCCATGCAAGCTTGGATGCTTAATTGTTATATTCCCAAACTAGCAGTTCCCTAAAGATAGCTGCAACATATCAACAATACTGCCTGATTACCTTTCTCCACAGTCTTCCTTTGATGCTCTAAAGAAAACTGTGACAACAGTCAGATTGTGGGTGTGCTGAAAATACTGCCTGGCATAAAGCCAACATTATCCCACTGGCTCTTCATGTTTCCACCTCTTTGTAGCTTCTCTTAATTGCAGCCTCTTTGGAACAGTGATCCTTTTGTTCTGCATTTTTACAGCATCAAACACAGTGAACTCTCCATCTGTGTCTGAGTATCAGGTACACAGCAAAAATATAAACACTAATGAAATTAAAGAGGTTCACAGTTTCTTTGAGAAAATACTGCAGGGCAGAGCCTGAGGAGCTGCCAGTAAAGCTCAAGTCATATTTGTTATGGAGGACTACACTTAGGTAAATTTTCCTGGCACGCTCTTTCATCTCTGTAGGAAATTGTTATATTTCTAGGTGGCATTTCTGTCAAAATGTTATTTAAAAAAATATTTTTTTCAGAAATCAGAAACACTTCAGAGCTAAAAAAATTAAGAAAAAGCATTTTTGCAGGAGTGTTGGCACAGCTGTAAGGAAGAATTTCACAAATTACTGCACTTTACATTAAATCCTGAACTAAGTTTTGCTGTGAAGGCAACTATGGGACAGGGAACTCAGCATTACAAATGTTGCTGTGCTTATTGAGCCACCCAAAGACCTTGAATTCCTAATATTTATTTAAATATCCAAAGAACAAACTTTTAAAATCTGTATGCACAGATGTCCTGGTTTAGGGCAAATTTGGGAGAAAACCTCTGAAGGGGTTTCTTCTAGAAAGCAGATTCAAGTAGTCCCTCCCCCAGCCGGTTCAGGAAAAATATTTCCTTGGAGAATGGTGGAAAAAACCTGTTTATTTAACAGGCAAGGCATCCACCACCACAAAAAAATTGAACAATATTACACAATAAAACCTCTTGCTGCTCTGGAGAGATGCCAAACTCAGCCAGTCCCTTGGTGGCTGCAGCTCAGCTCACTCAGTCTCTGGTCAGTCCCTCGGGGCTGGAAACGCCGCGGCCCAGGCCCGGCCCGGCGGCCACAGGTGGAGCTGCTCTGGGTGCTCCTCTGGCTGCACAGCCCAGAGCAGGCTTGAACAGCTCCAAGAAAATAAAAACACACAGTCTAGGGCACTTCTCTGCCTCAGTTAGCTAAAACTAACTAAAAACAAAAGAGAGCTCTGTCCTGCTGTCTGTCCATCCATCCACAGACAGTCCAGGAGAGTTACTGGATAACAAATCTAAGCCATGACTTTTCTTACCCATCCACATAGCTGAAACTGATTCTCATCTTGATTACCACAACATCCTTCTCCTTTGGTCTTGGCAGATGCAGTCTTGTTTGTCTTATTTAATTCAAAGTACCACTGCAAAGATATTATCTCTTGGCTCCTTTTTTTTCTTCTTTCTTTTTTTTTTTTGACTGGGCCATCTCTGTCTCCTTATAGTTTTTAAACAGTAGCTGCTTCTCTTCCACAAACTCAACTCATTTTGATTGCTTAGACTTCTCAGTTCTCTTCTTCCCTCACCTTCTTGTGCTTTACTGAGATGCTCCACGCTGATCACACTGCCATGCAAGCTTGGATGCTTAATTGTTATATTCCCAAACTAGCAGTTCCCTAAAGATAGCTGCAACATATCAACAATACTGCCTGATTACCTTTCTCCACAGTCTTCCTTTGATGCTCTAAAGAAAACTGTGACAACAGTCAGATTGTGGGTGTGCTGAAAATACTGCCTGGCATAAAGCCAACATTATCCCACTGGCTCTTCATGTTTCCACCTCTTTGTAGCTTCTCTTAATTGCAGCCTCTTTGGAACAGTGATCCTTTTGTTCTGCATTTTTACAGCATCAAACACAGTGAACTCTCCATCTGTGTCTGAGTATCAGGTACACAGCAAAAATATAAACACTAATGAAATTAAAGAGGTTCACAGTTTCTTTGAGAAAATACTGCAGGGCAGAGCCTGAGGAGCTGCCAGTAAAGCTCAAGTCATATTTGTTATGGAGGACTACACTTAGGTAAATTTTCCTGGCACGCTCTTTCATCTCTGTAGGAAATTGTTATATTTCTAGGTGGCATTTCTGTCAAAATGTTATTTAAAAAAATATTTTTTTCAGAAATCAGAAACACTTCAGAGCTAAAAAAATTAAGAAAAAGCATTTTTGCAGGAGTGTTGGCACAGCTGTAAGGAAGAATTTCACAAATTACTGCACTTTACATTAAATCCTGAACTAAGTTTTGCTGTGAAGGCAACTATGGGACAGGGAACTCAGCATTACAAATGTTGCTGTGCTTATTGAGCCACCCAAAGACCTTGAATTCCTAATATTTATTTAAATATCCAAAGAACAAACTTTTAAAATCTGTATGCACAGATGTCCTGGTTTAGGGCAAATTTGGGAGAAAACCTCTGAAGGGGTTTCTTCTAGAAAGCAGATTCAAGTAGTCCCTCCCCCAGCCGGTTCAGGAAAAATATTTCCTTGGAGAATGGTGGAAAAAACCTGTTTATTTAACAGGCAAGGCATCCACCACCACAAAAAAATTGAACAATATTACACAATAAAACCTCTTGCTGCTCTGGAGAGATGCCAAACTCAGCCAGTCCCTTGGTGGCTGCAGCTCAGCTCACTCAGTCTCTGGTCAGTCCCTCGGGGCTGGAAACGCCGCGGCCCAGGCCCGGCCCGGCGGCCACAGGTGGAGCTGCTCTGGGTGCTCCTCTGGCTGTTCAGCCCAGAGCAGGCTTGAACAGGTCCAAGAAAAATAAAAACACACAGTCTAGGGCACTTCTCTGCCTCAGTTAGCTAAAACTAACTAAAAACAAAAGAGAGCTCTGTCCTGCTGTCTGTCCATCCATCCACAGACAGTCCAGGAGAGGGAATGTGGAGGAGTGAGTGCAGTTTCTGATAACAAACTATGTGCTTCTTCTCTCCCTTCATTCACTCTCAGAACCAGTCTTAAAAATGCAAAACTTTTTTCTGGGCTAAACAGATGAATGGGGATACAAGCATCATAAAGTTACCCCAGGAAAACAGATAATAACTGCATCACTTAAGTGAGCCTCATCACACAAAACTGACTTAACTTAGGGATATGTGTGGATATTAGATTCACAGCATAAAAATGCTAAAATTAGGGGTGAACAGCAACAAAAAGCAGAACTAGAAATGCTGAGGTTTGATTTCCTTGCTGTATGTGTGTAAGAATTTGCTGCTGAGTTTTGTTACTTTGGCACTTGAACAATCAAGCAAACATTCCCACCAAAACAGGAGCCTTTATAGATTTGTTTAGTTCCACTTTCTAGTCTGCTCAGAAATACATTCTGTAAAAAAACCCAAACAAACTAAAAAGAACCAAAAACTTACAAGAACTGCATATAAATGTGAGGTATATTTAGCAGAATGAAATGCAAATTAACTATCCTTGGACTTCCCAAGTTAGTCTGCAGTAACTGATGATGGATGCATTCCTACTATACTACAAGCACTTGGTCTAGCTGTGTTAGTCTAGCTCACCTTGGTGAACTGCTTTGTGAGCATATGAGAATACTCATTACCTCATCCATAATTTAAAATCAATGACACTATATCAAGGCAATTATTTAGTTAAATGTGTTTCTCCATTAGTTACTGGTAATTGGAAGCTGACCTTGCACTCTGCTGACCCAAGTAACAACTGTCACAACAAATTCAACTAAAAAAAAAAATCTCTCAGTCAGACTTTTTCAAACAAACGGAAATGCTTCCTTTCAAAAAAAAAAAAAGAAGAAGAAGAAGAAGAAGAAAACATTGCCCTCCTTTGGATCAGATATCAATGCTCTCCAATTCAGAATACAGCAAGAAAATCCCTGCTGGAGGAGTCAAGTCTGGTATTGCATCCTTTAGCTGATTCCCATGGATCCATCTTTGGAATTCAACCAAAAGAATAATGATTTAAAATCTTATTTGAAAAATACCACCCTGAAACTTCAAATATCACATGCCATGCTTGCTATGGACCTGGAGAGGTAATATTTATTAAATTTAACATTGTATGCCACAGTTCTTCAAATTAGCTTCAATCTAAATGAAACGGGCCCACTTCCAGACACTTATTTAGGGACATTACAAAACGGCTTGGAAATATCTTCCCTACTTTCTTAGAGAATATAATTTACATACAAAGCAATGGATTTTAGAAAACTCTCAGCTAATTTAAAAAAATAGCTGTACAGATGTGAGGTCCATACACATGCAGAGCATACAATACACAGAGCATGAATAATTAGCATTAATGAATGTCAAAAAATTAATGAAGCCTGGCTGTTGATTCACAACACTGCTGGAGTGTGGAACTACTGCTCCACTGGGAGATAATTCAAGGAAAGGGACTGAGGTCTGTTGGGAAAGTCAAAGATGAAGGGGACCTTCTGTGGAAAAGATTATCAAGAAAAAAGATGACTCCTTTTCCCTTTGTATGGCAAATATATCTTCTTACACTTTGGTGTGACTAATGAGAAAAGTACTGTAAAGATTCACATCCTGAGAGGATGCTTAGGTGGGTTTGTTTGCTCCTTAACCACAATTTCCCTCAGAGTTTGTTAAAGGAAAAACCATGCATGTATCTTAGGATCTGGCTCTTCATACAGTAGATGAGGAGAACTAATAAGCCTTTTTGTTTTTTTGGTTTTTTTTTCTTTTTGCAGAGAATCCATGGAACTTAGGAAAACTCTTCACCCATTAATTTCTTGTATGTGCAGACATCTTCACTTTCTGCCTGAAACTGTTCCAATAGAATACCCCTAAAGTTACTGCATTTCATTCCCAAAGGACAAAACCCATGATAACTATAAAGCAATCTTAACTTTGCCTTATAAAGGTATCATTTCACGTTAAGTTGTTCAGTGTAGTGTTCTTAAAAATAAGGCCAGATTTCCCACCCAGCCTTCTCCCCAGGTATAGGACCTTGCCTTATATTTATGATCAAAGTCTAGGAAGCTGTGAACCACAGCACAGAGGTGAGTGAAGAGCTTTCAGTTCCTCCCCATATTTACAGAAATTTCAGCTGAGGCACAGACACAGGAAAGCTTCTTGCTGCTCCTTCACCTGCTCTATTTTTTGGCCTATGCCAGGTAATTCCACTGTTAGACTTGCAACTTCTGAGAGCAAATTTTCTGTTTGCGGGCTTTTGATGAGTGTTCTTTTGGCAGCAAACATTCACCTAGAATGTGTACTCTTAGTGTTGCACAGCTGGTTCTCACTATGTGAGACATCATTACAACTCTTAAAATTTTATCCTGGACTGTGTCCAAAAAATGGTGTATTTTCTCCTGTATCTTGAAAGGACACACTTTCATAACATCTTAGCTCTGATGCCCTATAAGAAACCAAAATTTGTTTGGGCCCAAAAGAGGTGTTAGAAGTATTAATGTCCATGGCTAAAGAGCACAATGGTTAAAACAATCCAAATATTTATTCTTTCAGGTTGAACCACTTACAGAGTAGCATTTTTGAATCTTGAAGTTTGGCGTTTCCATCACAGCTTCATTGTTTCCTTTTTGAATTGTTTACTTGGTTTGGAAATTGAGCTTCACTTTGTTCTTACTGTTTTCTCTTTTCCCTTGTCTTAGGTTACAACGCAAGATTTAACCAAGAGTATGTATTCTATCACCATCTACGTAAACTGTTAAAAACAGGTGGGACAGTGTTCTTTATCTCTTCCATGTCTCATCCCTGATAACTCCAGGGGATATCTTCTGTTAATGGGCCATTGAGTGTCACTGCATGACTGACAAAGTTACATCATCCCACGTCTGCCCAGGGGGAGGAGCCAAGCATTCCTATCTGAAGATACTCAGAGATTTAGAACACCACAAACTGCCTTGTGGATTCCCAGAGGACCAGAGCTACATAACCACCACTGGACGTTCAGAAGAAGACCAGACCTTTCTACAGGATCACTGCTTCAACAGAACCTTATCTGTCACTCCAGGTGGACTGCAGCCACCCCTCAATCAGACTGCTACCAACACCCTGACCCACAGGGTGTCAGGTTGTACTCTGACTGTCAGGTTAAGCCAGTGTTTCTGTATTCTTGCCTTCATCCTAATTTTCCTACTAAATTGTAATTGTGACTTGGGATCTCCCACTGGTTTGCTTTCAAACTAGTACATCCGGTGACTTGGGATCTCCCCCTGGTTTGCTTTCAAACTAGTACATCCATCTACTTTCAGCTTTTCCAAACCAAAACTGAAAACCTTTTCTTCAAGATGATGTAATTCCCACCCAGGGAATTTGGTAAGCAAAGCTACTCAAACGTGAGAACAAGAGATAACACCTTGTAACCACTTCCACAGTCTCAAAAAAAGAAAAAAACTTAAACTTCTAAAAAAAAAACCCCTTGCCTTGATAAAACATTTTTAGAGTGAAACATGGGAACAAAGTGAGTACTCCACCATTTAAATGCCATGTCTCATGGACTTAGATTTAAAGTACCAGAATGTACTTTCAGATACTTCACATTTGTGTTCAGTTTCTGTCACAGTTCACAAGTATCCTTTTAACTTTCATTCCTTATCACAAGACATGCATTTTAAAAATAAAACCCATGAAGATTCTCACATAATTTCAGTTTTGTTTTTGTTTTTGTTTTTTTTTTAAAGAAACACCATTTTAAGATCCATGATTAAACTAAGATCTGCACACAGTTCTAGTAAAGTCACTGGGAAATTGCCCATTTTGTAGGGGAAAGAATATGTCCAAATACCACTTCCTTCTCCAGAAATGGCTTTTATCATATCTGAAAACATCTTGCACTCTCAACTGAGATTTCCCTACTATTGTATTGTTACTATGGACTATTGATCATCAAGTCCATTAAATGCATTAGTCACAATAAATAATTAATCTCTCCAGACCTGCTTTGGCCACAGATGAGAGAGACTTGTACTAAAGGAAAGCCAGCATAGCTGCAGCTCAAATAGACAACATCCAAAAATAAGCAAGAAACAAATGACTGAGCAAATGTGTTACATGATTTCATTCCACTGCAGATTCCTCTAGAAACCAGATGTGTGACAACAGGAAACTTGAACTCTTTAAAGTGGGCATCTGCATGTAAGTGACAATAGCATTTATTAAAGTATGGGGCTTTGAAAAAATAGATATACATGCATGGACTTTGTCATTCTTTGACACACACCTTATTCTGCAGAGTGCTCCAAGTGAGGAGTAGCAGCCTGTTTATGTGCTTTGGTAAGGAAAGCTACTCACTTTGGTCAGAGAAAATGAAAATACCATATTTTTTTCAGCTAATAAGTCATCAAGGTCTTGGAATTCTGCCTGGTATTCTGGACCCAGCCCTCTTTACCAGTTGCACATTACAGAGCTATAAACAAGCCAAAGTCCTCCTTCGGTACACACACAAAGTACCCAAGACCAGCATATGCAGTTCCCACACGACCCTCTCCTTCAAAGCCCGCAACAAGAGCAGGCAGCCTGCAAAGAGCATCCAACTAAATTCATCAAGCCCCATGTAGGGAGGATTCAGGCCATGAAGAGATCGCATCCGATTTTGCAAAAAAGGTTTGAAATGGTAAAATGCTTTATGTATCTGCCCTATTTTTCCTCCTGGTAAGTGGTAAGGTTCTGACAAAAAGATGCAGAAGAGCTGGCAGGCTGACACCTTGTTGGACCTAGTACCAATGTCTGCCTTGCTGCTGCAGCACAAGGCACTTACTCTTCTCCTGAAACTGGCTCTGAGGCCAGCACTGAAATCAGTGCTTAAATTACATTGCTTAAGTACTCAAACTAGAGATCTCAGCAATTAAACTGTTGTGCAGAAAGTTTCTATGGCTGCACTGAGATCCATCAATTTCTGCAATCATCTTACAAAGTAAAATCTATTAGTATTATATGCATTTAATTGTTGGTTAATCAACAAGCTTTCTTTGGATTAAGCCTCCCCCATCCATTTGACAATGACAATTTTAATGGCTACACATTTAAAACCTGAAATGCTTTCCATTTATCTGCACTATGGAACAGAAGCAGCAAACAGGTCAGCTGGTTACACACCTTTAGGGGCCTAGGGGGCCCAAGAAGAAGGAAGAGTTCCTCTGTTCTGGTACGCTCACTTCAGAAGGATGCTAGTGATCAGATACATTGTCAAAAGCAGAGGGAACACACACCATGGGACAGGGTCAAATGCTCTGTACATCTCTGTATTCCAAAGACATGGAGGAAATAGTTAGGATGACTATATGTCATGAAAGAAAAAAATAATGAAAGTAATGAAAGTATTGAAAGAAAAAAAATTCATTTTTTACACTGGTACCCTCTGGTGAGCTAACCAACAATTTCCTAGTGTCTTTAGTGAACATGGTGAAATATTACCAGAGATGCAGAAATTACTTGAGGCCTGTTCCTAAATTACTGCCATCTCTGGAATCATAGATCAATGAACTGAAGCAGAAAGGGCTTTCATTCAAAGAGAAGAGCAGATTGATCATTCCAAAGTCCTGTTCTGCTGCATATTGCACATATGCTGAAGCACCTAGTTAAGAATGATGATGTATCAGATGAAAGAAAAAGGAATGGGAAATGGAAAAGCACACACTAGTGAAATATAGATAGGCTCATCCATTGCCCAATCACTGTCTGGTTTACACAGGAATCATAACAGAATTAAACTTTAAGGAGTATGTGAAGCAGTCTGAAGCAGTAGATTTTTTTTTTTAAATTTAGAAGACAGGGTGTTCTTCAAGTCTAGAAAGACACAGGACAGCAAATCTGAGAGGTTAGAATGTGCATGTGTGAATGAAAGTGGGTCTATTTTAAGACATGTTATGAACAAGTCACCCATTTTGAGACAGAGGATCCAAATTAAAAAAAATTACTCATGCAGAAAAAAACAATATGTACACGTTCATAAAAATCAAATGTAGTAAATCTGAGGATATGAGTACAAGTGGGCAGTTGTGGATGATTCCTAGGTGGCAATTTTAGATGCAGCTTCAGAAGCAGCATTTGCAGATAATGATGGGCATCTGCATAGCATGAGCAGCTTGAAATCTCCCAAATCAAAATTTGGAAGACAACTTCTGCCACAACATGGCTTGTAAGTACGTTAAAAGATAAGGGGGTAAGTAAGGAAGGAAGCAGAGGAAGAAAATAAACACATAAGACACTAACAAGTATAAACATAGCTCAGCTTACAGATGAAATCTGTGAATAACACATTTAATACAATGGTGGTAATTCTGTTATCACCTTAGGAAACTGTTCTGCAAGTAGGTTGCTGTCCCACAGTGTTGGCCAAGCATTGAACATCCAGTGAATTCATTGGTGTGATTAATGCTTTCTTAGCATGCACTGAACACAGGCCACAGCTCATTCTGTCAAAGTTCATTAAAAGAGAAATGGACTGGCAGCTGCAATTTCCTAACAAGGCATGTAGTTTTAAAATGCTGTGGTTTATATACAGTGGGAAACTGATATGTTGGATGCATTTTAGAATGTTTTGTGTAAGAAAAATAATTCCAAATACTGCTCTTTGCACAGAGCTTATTGTCTTGGAAAAAAAAAAAAGTAAAAATCAAAAGGTGTATTTTTGGGTTTGTTTTTAAATGTGCTGAATAAAAGCAGAAGAATGCACTTCCTAAGAATCTAAAACATAGTTTCCTTACTTCAGAGTTTTTAGTGGCTTACTTACTACATTGCATTGCTTACATCACACTCATCCACATTTGCAAAACTTGTGTTCAAGTTGATCAAACCCCTGTATACCTGTATTACAAAAGCAGAACACATTAGGACTGCACAGAGCAACCTGATGGAAGATCAGCCACTACAACTGCATTGCAACAAGGATCTTACCTACCAACAGTGCTCTGACTCTCTGGAACAAGGATCTTACCTACCAACAGTGCTCTGACTCTGTCCCAATGTTCTCTGAAAGCAACAGTAATGTTCTCTTGTTTTTCTGACATTAAAAATCCTAAAACTTTTATATTATTCATACACAGATAGTACCAGAGCAACAGCAGGCACATGCAGAGGATTATGCCCTTGGGACAAGGAGTCAGTGAGGTTTTGCCAAGTGCTGCAGACAACAAAAATGTCTCTCAACTGGCTAAACTTTCCTTTTTGAAACAGAGCCACTGAAAATTGTTTCCAAAAAGCACCACATCTGTGGACTCACAGAGCTAAGAAATTAGCACTGTAATAGGAAACAAATTAAGCAGGTGAAGAGAGCTGTTGAATGTTTTGATGTTGTAGCTCAGTTTGAAAATGCAAGGCTGAACCCTAAAGAAAGGAGTGGTATTGAAGTCTGCCTCAGCCACGCTACTATAAGCACTGTTACAGTGTTGGTATGTACAGCAGTCATAGCACATGCTGTGGTTTCACTAAAATACTCCACAAACCCATACTTAACTCAGAGCCAGCTTCCTTTTCAGGTCACTGTAAAAATGCTTTAATTAGAAAACAGTTACACAGTACTTACAGAAATGAAAATGCAAACATACTACCAGAGAGGTTTATCCATGGTGTTTTAAACTAAGGATCTACACCCTTTTGCATTTGTGTCCTTGACACAGATCAACCTCAAAATCTTGGGCTTCATTTCAGTACCAAGCCTGAAGACATTCTTGGGTGTTTATCTATTGCTTTCATGGCAATCACCACAGTCCAGACAGTGATCAGCTGATGTGCTTGTTATCAACACTCATCAAAACCAGGCCAACACATGGCTACATGAACTGATGTTACTGCTGTAAAGTCAAACAAAAGCCTCAGGAGAAGCTATAGAAGATGCTGTCCCCATATTTCCCTTACCCTCAACCTCCTCTGCCAGTTCCTGACACCTATTTTAAAAGGCAGCCAGACAGCTGCCAGGTCAGCATTCCACAACCTCTGCTCAACTTGGTAATGAAGTCCTCAGAAAGATGAATTGATAGTTTATAACCAAATTAACTTTTACATTAATTTACTCCACTGAAAATAATTCACTTTTGGAAATAAGTAAACTTCTTTTGCTCTGACAGTTAATTCCATTACATAGCTTTCTTTTAAGCTTTTTTTCTGTCTCTGTCTGCTGCTGTTCCTTTGTGTTCCTCCTTTTAAATGACACATGGTGACAGCAAGAAATGGGTACTTGTACTTTAACATGGCATCGCCTGTCCAAAGATGTTTTTTCACCAGTAAAATATCAGGACATGACGAGATAAAAGGGAAAGGGTTTTTTTTAACTTGAAATGGACTGCCCAGGGAAGTGATGGAGCCACTATCTCTGAAGGTGTTCAAGAAACAGCTGGATGTGGTACTCAATGCCATGGTCTGGTTGACACGGTGGTGATCAAAGGTGACCTCTGGACTTGATGATCTCAGAGGTCTTTTCCAGTCTAATTAATTTTGTGATTCTGTGTCTTCTGTCCTTTGTCCTGCAAAGTTATGTGCATTTCCTTTGTACATAGAAGCTGTCTCACGAGTCCAAGATTACATCCAAAAGTGTGAAAGGCAAACTGTAAATTCAGAGAATTCTCATTCGATAGTTGGTCATTGCTTCACAAAACTTGGATATGATTTTTAGGGAGACTTTGGAAAGGCTCCGAATTACAATTAAGAAAAAAAAGTATTTGTCAACACCCTTAATTAACAGTCTTTTTCTGAATACAAAATTAAAAAAATAAAGGACAGGTAGATTCTGATACAACACCCTGAAAATAGTGATTCCACTATTCACTATTCTGTCTTCGGTCAAGGCCATTTTATAGTTTCTAATTAATTGCAAGAAAAAATACTGTGTTCCAGGAGTACAAAAAAAATATACTCTTAATATATTCTTAAAGTAAGTAGTTTGAGGTGATTTTTTAATTTGTATGTTCAAACTATGTCCAGCATTAAGAAGCAAAACAAGATGACTAAAGTGGGGTTTTCTTTGAACTTGATTTCTCTTCCTTACTCCTCTGTCTTCTACCACAGAACTTCTGACACTCACTTACATACCTTCACTTTTTCACATTACCTAATGGTTTTGATGCAGCTGTTTCATGTAAATATAATCACTCACATTCCTAAGTATTTGAAAATTGTATTTTAAAATTGCTGCTCTCAGGTCTGTCCATTGCATTTTCATGGACTGTAAGCAACATTTCTTGAACACTAAGTTACTTTTGCTTTCTCTATCAAAAATCCCTCCAAGAAAATCCCCCCTGTGCAGCCCTAGAGAAAATAAAGGAGAATGACAACAAAAAAACAGCCAGGATGCATACAATTCTGTTATAGAAAGAACTTGTAATAGCAGTGTTTGTTCAGCATTTGTTTGACAAAGCAGTGAGAAGTCAGAAACTTTCCAGCTGAACGATTTCCGCAAAAGAGCTCAAGGTTCAGAGGAGATGGCACACAGAGCAAGGCGTGTGCAGCTGCCAGTAACACCTGCGCTGGACTCATTAAAGATTTAACCAGAGAAGTCACGTGTGCACTTGAAAATGGCTGACAACTGCCATGCCTAACACACATCTCAAAAACTTTGGGAAAAGGCAGGAAAATGGAGTTACCTTTGGACGAGGAGGATGGCACATTCACCAACATTTCTTTGGCAGATGATTCAGGTAAGAGACTGCATTACCCTGCTGATACAATGCAAATCCAAAGGCTGAATAACAGCACTGTTAGAGCAGACAAGATTGTCCTGATTACCAGGTACAAGGTATTTTTAGCAAATACCCTCAAGCAAACTTTTTTTGTTGAGTGGTTTGAATAAGCCTTGTGATGGGAAAAGAATTGAGGGTTTGGGGGTATGGAGGCTACGAGGCTACCACAGTTTTCATATATTCACACTTGGCAATATACACTCATCATCTGAGCACAGAGAGCCTTTTACTGGTTACAGAGACACTGTTACAGAAGTATTTACTAAGTAGTTACTACCATCAAATAAAATACAGATAATGCTGCATACAGAATAATAAACCGCTGACATACTCCAGCAAAAACTCACAAGAAGTGATGCAATTTAATTGGTAATGGAAATAAGGTGATATTTTAGATCCCCACTGTTAATTGTTTTAAAAGAAACTCCAAAAGCAAAGACTGCCTATCCCTCCACCCTCCTCCTCTCCACTTACAGAATAAAAATTACTTGGAAGGGGAAGCAGGAGAGTCCTACATAGTGGAAAAATGAACTGAGTTAATATGAATTAATAATAAATTATTTAGAAACGTCTGGCCAGAGTATCAACTTGATTATGTCAGCATTGCTGCCAAAGAGCTGTGCTAATTCACACTACTAGGGATCTGTAGGGCTTATTTTTTGAACAACACAAGCTACATTTCCTTCCCCCTTTTTTTTTTTAAGAATCTTATTGTGCATGCTGTATTTGCCTCCTGTATTAAAAAAAAAACCCCAAATTCCACTAAGTTAATCTTATTTTTAGAACATAATTTTCTATTAGCAATTCCATATTGGTGTGAGGGGGCTGAGCTGGATGTTTGAACGGACTTTGTCTGTACATCATACAGGGCTGCTGACACCAAGATATGGTTGGCAGAAACTATTCTCATGAAGACAATTTGTCAGAGCCTGGACCAAGCTGTAGAACAATGAATGCAGGTTTCTGTTGACAATGAATCTCACTCTTTTCCTGCAGCAGGGTGTAGAAGAGTAGAGAAAAGATATTGTACAGGACACAGTTTTGTGACTTGTTGCATAGCTGATAACATACCAAGAACAGATTGGGGGGTTGCATTCAGTGGCACGTTCATCTTGTCTTTGCACAGCCTCCAGAAGAAGCTGAGTTAGGGATGATTCCATAATACTGGACAGGTTTCAACCTGCTCTGTCTGTCAGGGGGGTGTTTTTGCCATATGCCTATCTTAGTCTTTCATGAGATGTAAAGTCTCTTCAGAAAGCAAACACCCACCAGCCTCTTCTCCTGCTCTAACCTCAGCACCCTGCAGCTTGGAAAATGGTAATACCCATGGGAAAATAGAGCAAGGTTAAAAACCCTCTTATCCAAGCACCAACTGCCAGTGGGTTTCCAAGTCAATCTTGGTATTTGGGGCTTGATACTCAAAGCTAAGCCCTGACAGATGTCACTGCTATAAAAGAGATCTCCTCAGCAACACAGCAAATAGGACTGTACTGCACCTCAGAAACTGAGCACTTCAAATCTGCTGGACTCCTGACTGAAGCAGAACACCCAGGGTCAGAGAAAGCTCATGTTCAAAGCACAGAAGCTTCTTTATTAAAGATCAGCTACCAGAATTACAGTGTTTCCCCTGGTAGTGAAGAGGTAGGGACTGCCAGTCCAAAAGTAGAAGCAAAATCAGAATAACTGAAAATAAGTGACATTTTCAGGCGAGCTTATAGCTTGAAGGCACAGAGAGTAAATATGATTCATGGAGAACACGTTAACCCTGATCCATTTCTTCTGGCAACACTTGGAGGTTAGAAAGTATAAGAAAATTCCTAACCTATAACAGGAAGAGACCAGGATATACTTTGTAGGAAATGGTCTTCTTTAACTATCCCAGCAGAAGACTAATTACAGTAACTCTGGGGCACTGAAGCTAACAAAGACAGTGAGACTTATGGCTCTAACAGTAAGACTGGAGAATAGCATCAATTCCAGTAGAGCAGGGAACCTAAAAGTCAGTGAGAGAGAGAAAAAGATTCCTCAGGATAGACAAGAGCAAGTTTGAGCAAGGAATAAGGAAACTCGGCTTGCCATATGTAGATCCTAAGTGGACTTTGTCTGAGAACAACCAAGTGTTCATTAATTATTGTCTTGGTTTGAAAAGACAGGTGTTTGCTAGGGAAGGAAGGAGCCTCCCTTGAAATGGAAAATCTCAGGTTCTGTGGCAGCATTCCTAGTTTTTGGGGCCATGTCAGGTTCTGGGACAGCATCCCTGTTCTCTGGGGTGGGTGGTTATCCAAGTCAATCCTCCCTTGCCTCTGAATGCTAACTAGGACAGGCATATCAGCAACACCAGTCACTGTATGATATAATTAGTATTTAGAGAAGGTTTGAACCCTTTGAAAACTGGTGGGGCAGACCCAATGAGATGGGTGAAGGGTTGTGAGAAAATGTCCCCTGGTGTCATTTCCTCACAGTAGATACCATTATTAAAATAACCCCAAAAACATACAGTCAGTGTGTGATAGCTCTGAATCCATGTGCCCACCTTGCAGAGGAAGTTAAAAACCCATTAATTCCCCACCTTATTAACCCATAAAGCAAACTGGATAACAGCCACAGTAGCCCTTAGAAAAGGGTTTGCAAATGGGAGAAATTTAGCCACAATCACATGCCACCCAAACCAGGGTAAGCTGGACCATATGGTGACACCTAATGAGGTTTCTAGATCTAGCACACAAAAAAGTTAGGTTACTCAAGAGCTGTTATTCCTTTTTTCACCCATTTCTTTCTATGCTCTTGGGCCCCAAATGGGGCACCAAAATCTGTCTTGGTATGAAAAGATAGGTGTCTGCTGTCAGGAAGGCAGGAGCTTCCCTTGAAATGGAAAATGTAAACCCCCTCCTTCGCAATTGTTATAATTTTTTAATTAAGGGGCTGTCAGGCAAATATATGGGAATAGGAATAACAGCTCTTTACTAGGAAAATTAAAATACAAATGCAATAGTACAAGAAAGACACTGATAGAGTCAGAACACAACCTGACACCCTGTGGGTCAGGGTGTTGTAGCAGTCCCATTAAATGGTGGCTGCAGTCCTACTGGAGTGGCAGATGTGGCTCTGTTAAAGCAGTGATCCTGTAGAAGGGTGGAGTTTTCCCCTGAAGATCCAGTGGTGGTATAGATGGGCCTGGTCTTCCTCTGGGAATCCAGTGGAAAAGAAAGCTGCTCCTCTGGAATCCAGTAGAAAAGGCTCACTGTGGTGTTCCAAAGCTCCAATTGTCTCCAGGTAGGAATGCTTGGTTCCTCCCCCTGGGTGGAGCATCTCCAATGGGATGATGTAGTTTTATCAGCCATGCAGTGACACTCAATGGCCCATTAACAGAATATATTCCCCTGAGGGAGGATTGGTTGTGGAAGAAATAAAGAAAACTGCCCCACCTGGTTCTAACAGATGGCAATAGAATACACACCTCCTGCCACACCTTGCATTTGCAACCTAAGACAAAATTTAAATATTAAAATGACAAAATTAAAATATTAGAAAGGTTCACAAAGGTGCACTGGTTTTAGTGAACTTAAACACATGTTACTGCATAAGGTTTTCCCCCCATTTCTTAAAACATATTGGAAAGATACTAAACAGGCAAAGTAGAACAACATGCTATATATGTACAATCTGAGCAATAATCAGAATACAGCCTTCATATCAAAGTTTCCATGGTACAGTGAAAAGCCATTGTGTCAAAGCAACAGGGGTTACTAAGCCTCCTTAACCAAGCACAAGCTATGAATATTTAATAGCTACTGCTCTTTCAAAACAGCAGTGTCTTTCTATTTGTTACATATGCAGGTATTAAAAATAAAACATATAAATTAACACAAACACAAAATGGTAGCAAGATAGAAACTTTCTGGATAGTATTTTAATAGCAATATTAACAGCACATGAAATCGAGCAAAACATGTGAAAATATTTTCACCTTTAGTGAAAGAAATATCTTCCAATTTAGAAATTCACAGCACTAGATAAAAGTTCCCTCAAAAAATGACCAACCCAAACAATAGCACAGAGCAAATCAAACCAAAAGTAAAACAAAACAGTGAAATGTTTTCTAATATCTGCAAAAATTTCTTTACTGTACTTGTGATCAATGCTGAATAAGCAGATCAAGGCCCTCTTTACTCATTGAAGAGTACCTAGAAATTATCTTATTGTTTTTCAAATATGCTTTACAGAAAGCCAACATTAGTGACTATGTTTCTCTTCCAACCCCTCCTTTTAAAAGCAGATACAAACCCTTAACTTATAGAAAGACAGAACAGTTTTTCATCTAATTAAGTTACCAGTAAAGCTTTATGGAACCTTGCTAAATACCCTTCCACAAAACCTGGTGGCAAACCATATGATGATTACAAGGAGGATCAAACAGTTAAGAGAATAATGTTATGTAATACATGTTGGTATTCACAGCCCAAAGCTGCAAAGTGTTCAATTCCTCAGTCTATTCAAAAAAGCATTTTTGTGGAGTCAGTAGAAATGAGAACTTTTGCTCTTATGCTCAGTCTTGCACAGGACAGGATGCAGCTCTGTGTTGGCTATACAGCTGCATGTAGCTATATGAAGACAGGCCTCTTCAGGGATAAAAATAAATTATTACTTCCTGAGGTTTGCTTTTTGTAGACTTTCCAAAGGGATGGCATTTTTTCATTCCAACTGTACGCTCACAGGTTACATCATCTGATGAGGTCCCATTCTCACTTAGACCTAAGGCAAAACCAAGACATAAACAATAAGCAGGGACACAGATGAGTTAGAACAATGTAAGCCAAATATTTGCTCATTTTGTATAAATTGATTTAGTTGGAAAAAGCAAAATCTAAGCAGTACTCAAATTCTGCATTTAACAGAAGACCCCCATTGTAAATTTGCTCAAGAATATGCACTAGGCTAGAAAAGCTTTTTGAGGTTACTCTGGAAGAGTAACAGGAATTGCAGAGGATTTGGTGTAAAGCAACATTACATGAAAAAGAAAAAACCAAAAAAAACCAAAACCAAATCCTCCTCAGAGTCTGTTATTTCTGCAAAGAAACAAAAGAATGCAACATTACATGAAAAAAAAAAAAAAAAAACAAACCAAAAACAAATCCTCCTCAGAGTCTGTTATTTTTGCAAAGAAACAAAAGAACGAAGATTTGATGTAAAAGGTCTCGAGAGTTAGCAATGCAAGGAAAAACACTTAAGCCACTTGTGTTCCTTTTTGTCTTTTTCTTTGTGGCAATAATTAGTCAGAGGTGCAAGCAGTACAGTTCAAACAGCAAAGTCATCTCAGCAATGGTACAATGCCTTCCTCTGTTAGTTAGTGCAGAAAAGGATACATTTCATTGTAGTGGTGAACAGTGAAGCCTCTGTCATCAGTCAGCTCGTGCAGGCGCCCCTGCTGCCTGGTCACCAGAAGGGAAGTCAGGGGCTTGTTGGTTTGCACTGTGTGCCATGGGAAAAACAGGATGTAAACCAGAGTTTTGGAAATAAAATGTCTGAAAGTGTTTGTCATTAGCAGCAATGACTGAGAGTCTGAGTGCAGAGCAATAAAATCCTCTGCTCTCAGTTTGTAACTTTACCTGTATATGAATTCAAGTAATCTATTAATGATACATTTTATCCTAGGGAGGTTGTTTTATTTCAAGGAAAAATTGCTCTTTCAGTGAAACTGAATAAATTGATTCCTTTTGCCAGTGACATCAGCTACTTTTAGAAACTAACTAGAACTTAGGATACAAGTAAGTATAGACAGCTGCATTTGCAAACTGAAACTTGTTGCTATAAATTTAATATAATGACAATATCATGAATGCCTCCTCTGATTTAACCAAATGGCTTAGAAAATAGTCTGTAGCTCTGCCTGGGGTTGTTGTGACCCAAGTGCAGGACTGTCAGATCAACACTCCCACACAGTTTGGTGTCATACTATGAATAGGTGCTTTCCCTGGGATACATTCTGAGTTATAAAAGGAATCTGATTGTTGGGGATACATCATAAGTCCCTAAAGCTTTACAATTAAAGTGCACAAAAATTTTTAATTTATAAGATATTACACAATGTAAGACAGGTGTGGAATTTAAAAAGGCAGCAGGTAACTCGTGATACATTAAGCTTCTGGTTTCTTGGTTGATTTCTCATACAAGAATACTTTGGGCTGTGGACCTTTGTTCTGTGATATATTTGGTTTGGGCATTTTTGCTTTAGTGTTTTGGGGTTTTTTTGAGTGTGCATGTTTTCTGGTGTTTGTTTAAAAGTAGCGGTGCACAGGATATTTGGAATTCTGGAGCTGCCTTCTTTGCACTGGCAAACAGAGGAAGGGTTAGGAATGCAAGCCTTTTTAAGAGAACACAGGATGATCTAGGCATTCTCTCTGTGGAATTGGCACGCAGCAGTATCAATCCAAACCTTTTGGTCCCTGCACCGTTCCAAGCTAACCTCATAACACACAGCACTCTGCAGACTAGAAATGTCACCTGCTCCCTGCTGATAACCCCTCTGCAATGCCAACAGTGGAAGCTCAGAACAACAGCTTTCTCTGTAGGAAAAGCAAAAAAACCACTCATGGAGGCTGATTTCTGAAGAGGTGTTCATCCTGGTGCTCACGCTCAGAGTTCAGAATCAAAAGAAAGTACTACAGTGAGAAACCACAACCAGGCAAAGCAGAATGAACCCCAACGGTACACACACCAAAAAGGAAACAGGAGGTAAACCAGCAGCTCTTGAAATTGCTGCTACTGTTTTAGCTGCAACAGCACAGGAGCCAATATGTCTGGTTCCCATTCTGTCCTGTAATTCAACATCAAGGATTTCCCCCTTTTGCTCATTTTGGGACAGTTTTGGAAATAATCTCTAACTGTAATACACCAAGAAAAGTGGAATTTATGCAGCAGAGGGGTGCATTTCCTCAAGATCAGCCCACAATAATTTTTCCCCCTCTTACAGTATAAAAACACAGCATGTCCTTCAGCAGGTAAGCAAGGTCTCCATGCATTTGTACCCACCTGGAGAATCTGGCCATAATTTTTCCCCCTGTTAATGCAAGTGCTGGGGATTGTCTCATTAGAAAGAATTAGGAGAACCTGCTGATTGCCAGGTTTGCCAGTGCAGCAAGCAAGATCGAAACAGTGCAAGCATCTGGCATTTAATAAACAGCAATCGAGGAAACTTTCCAACAAACTCCTAAAGCCCAGCTACCACCTGAGAGGACGGCTTCCAAGAAATAAGAAGGATTGCTGTGTTGAAAATTCCCTCTGTAGAGATGCTTAAGTAAACTAGCTAATGGAACTGGAAACAGGTTCATTTTCCAGGATAGATGGATAGCAAGACTCTAATTACAGTACATTTTCAGACCTTGAATAGCATTCAGTCTAATCTGAATTTATCTGATTTTAAGGTTAAAAAAAGTCATTGACACGGTAATAGTGTGGAGGCAGCCAAAAGATGATGTTAGAAATATACACTTTCTGAAGTGTATTTAAAAATACAGTAGAGGGCTCACTTCCCAAATGCCTTTATCTTCCTGAGTGTCTGCACAGCACTGAATTATTTATTTACAACTAGATATATGACTGCAATTTACAGATACAATATTAATATATTTCACTGCAACATATGGTTCAAACTACATGGTATTTGACTGTACTATAAGTAGTGCAGTGCAGTCACTTCATTGAAGCCACCAAAATTAGCTCAGGTCACGAATGTTTTCCATTCCTTTGCTGTGTCTCACAGACTGTGCTATGACATTAACGTGAGAACCCTGCGCAGCGTGTTCTGCAAGGGTTATTCCCTCCAGGGAGCCAGGGAAAAACAATGACACAGGAGTGTTGTTTCGGGGCTACTGAGCCTTTAGATGAGAGCAGCTCCGTGAAGTTAATGAGGTTCTTATGTGATGGGATCTCAGCGCTGTGACACCCAAGGCGCGGAGCCAAACCACGAGTTTCTTACTCTGGACACTGCTGTGGAAAAGGCCAGGCTGGAAGCAGCTGGGCCAGGCGCACAGGGCACTGAACTGCGGCAGGGAAAGCTCGCCGGGAGGCTCCTTTCTCCCAGAGCCCACACAAAAGCACCGGGGCTTTAACAGCAGCCACGCACCGCCGTTTCCTCGGACCTCCCTCAGGCTTTGCCAACCTGCCTAAATCCGAACGGGTTCCACACCAGGGAACAAATGCCTTGTCTTACTCTCTTCTGAACACCACGCAGAGCGCCCACAGCCTCGAACAGCGGCGGCATGTGAGCGCAGAAGGCACCGATCACACACTCCCTGGCTGGCCGCTCAGCGGGCTGTGCCTGTGAGGGGCACGGCCCAGACGCGCGCCCCGCCCCGCCCCGCCCGGCGCGGCGCAGGCGCGTTGGCAGCGCGGAGCGNCCGGGCCGGGCCGTGCCGGGGCAGAGCCCGCGGGAGGCGGCGGCGGCAGCGGGGCAGGTGCGGGGCGGCGGCGGCAGGGAGGGAAGGAGGGAGGGAAGGAGAGAGGGGGCGCGGGGCCGACCCATGTCGGGAGTGCACGGGAGGATGCGCGGGCAGGGCCGGGCGGCTCCTGCGGGGACGCCCCTCTGCAGTGCTGCCGAGCCCGGCCGCGGGCGCTGCTGGTGCCGCATGTGCCCCGTCCCGCAGCTCCGGGCCGGGATGCGAACGGGCTGTACGAACAGCCCCGTCCCGCAGCTCGGGGCGGCGTGCGGGAAACGGGCTGTACGAACAGCCCCGTCCCGCAGGCCCGCGCGCTGGCCAGGGGTGGCGGGGGGACAATGCAGCAGCATTCCGCTTCGGCCGTCGGGAATATCCAGGTCTAAAATAACCCGTGATCCAGAATGATCACAGCTGGGAAGGCGGCGATTACATCACTGAAACGGCGGTATTTAATGCTTTGCAGTAATCTAGAGCAGTTATTTTTGTAAACAAAGGCATAGTTATTCAACGAACCTTAGGCATGTACAGCATTAGGCCTAGGAAAAACAATTAAAGAATGGTGAAGAACGTTGCTCTACCAGCAACTGACCCTTCAGAATTACAAAAATACATCTAAAATTCAAATATAATGGAAATTCCAATAATTGCTGCCTCCGTTTTTTTTCCTTTAACCAGAGTATCGCTCAAGAAAACTCTCTTCAAAAGTGGAAAGAACCCCTACCACAATGATGAATGCTGATATGGATGGTATAAATTCTTAATGTTCTTGTTCTTCATTGTTATTCTATTTAGTATAATTTTTAATTGTTAGCAGAGGTTGCACTAAAACTCTTGTGCTTTATTGCAGCTGTTGAGGCTGAGAATCAGGTGGAATTAGAAGAGAAAACACGGCTTATTAATCAAGTTTTGGAACTGCAGCACACACTTGAAGGTTAGCAGCCTGACATATCAGATTTTTTACAAGTACACAGTAATAAGCAAAAGAGAACCTGACTGCTCTGCCCTTAGTCACAGTGTCCAGCAGTATGTCACTTAATATAGTTGAAGGTACAAAACCAAGGTCTTGGAAATAGTTTTTTGCTTCCTTTTTATGCAATATTACATTTGCTCAACCTTGGTAGTACACAGCAAGTAGAACAGGTGATACAGCTAATGTGTCTGTGCTTATTAGAAGACACACATCTGAGGCTGCTCATCACTGAACTCTTGTTTCCAAGTAATTTAGTTTGCAATAGCTTAATTCAAAAATTCAAGAAAGCAATAAACTTACAGACTAGCAGTCAGTTTAACGAGTTGGTCAAAATACTGTACTACAAAATAATGGAGGAAAAATGGCCTTTAGGTAAAACATTAGTAGGAGAATGTTTTATAATACCCTATGGTAATGTTTTCTGGATTAAAGGTGTGACTACTCTGATGTAGGCCCATAGAACATATTCGTTATTGTATGTAATAGTGTATAATATTTTTCTTATAATATCACCTTCACAGATCTCTCAGCACGAGTAGATGCTGTTAAGGAAGAAAACTTGAAACTGAAATCAGAAAATCAAGTTCTTGGACAGTATATAGAAAATCTGATGTCAGCATCTAGTGTTTTCCAAACAACTGACACAAAAAGCAAAAGGAAGTAAGGGTTGACTCACAGATTATGTAATTGTATTGCTGCTGGGGTTTTTTTGTTTTGTTTTAACTGGCATAGGCTACATAAGCTAAAATACTTTAGTTTGTGGCTTACTGGATTCTCAAAGATTATAGACTTTGATAATAAACAGAATTAAGAGCATTATCATGAACAGGAGACAGAAGATTGTGTATTAAGATTGAGTAATGTGCAAATGTAGTGTAGATAATTACAAAATTTTTGTATTTGTTTTAAAAATTACCATATCTTGTTGAAAAGAAGATTACTTTGTCACGTTAAACAAAGGCCTGTTGGCATTCTAAGATCTTAGGGTAGATTTCTTGACTATATTGTGTTACAATATTGTGTTGAAACCCCATTTGATAAAAATATTCAGACTTTATTGCATCACTTTTTTGCACCTGTGATGTGTTTACTGCATAGTGCTGTTCACAGTTCTGCAAAACAAAACAAAAACCTATATACTAGTTAAGCATTTCTGTGAAGTAGGAACAGTATGACATTGCTTGCAGGGCTTACTTACAGAAAAACACCTCAGATGTTTTTGGGAAGGGGGAAGGTAAGAGGAGCAACAAGGGTAAGCAATTTATCAGGGAAATACCAAACTGATGCAGTATCAGATGTCATATGTACACTTGAAACCATTGCTACTTTCCCATTTCCCTGAAGAATGCCCAGGCACATCATCACAAGTATGATCTTCCTGAAGTTCTTCTGATGTGTGATGAAAAGTAAAGTAAAAACCTGAGTGATAAACTTTGCAAGAAGAGATCAGCAATGCTCCTCATGCTTGTGAACAGTGTGAAGTGAGGAACTGAGAACAAGTCTTTTCCTTCCCACCTTTTACTTTCCTCCTGCAGTGCCAAACTTGTCTTTGCAGAGCCTCAGAGCAGGTCTTTTCCTGCCTCGCAGCCTGCACTTGCAAAGTGCTTCTGGAGGCATTGCCTAGAAACATCTAAAGCAGACTGATGCAGTGGAACAAAGGTCGATTTTGCCTCTCAAAACTGCGCTGCTCTGAGCAATGCCTGGTGTCAAGGTGCTGGTTTTTCCTGTCTTGGATGTTAGGTTTTGTAGAGGATCTCAGCCCAGATGGGTCTGAGCACTCCCCAGAGAAGCAGCATGTCCAGCATAATCAGTATTAAGGGAGAGCAGAAGCTGAAATACAAACAAGTATGTAAATTTTAGCACTACTTAGTTGCACCTGTTTCATCTTGCCCTACAGCAGCACTGCAGCCTTACTTATTGGATGTTGGCTAGGACTGAGTTGCTGCTTCACTAATGAAGCCATTTAACTTGACCTTTTAAAAGGAAACCACTAGTTCAAGGATCTCTCTGAAGCATGGTGTGAATGAGTCAGTGTAACAGAATAATAAATCCCTCTCAAATCCCAAGTTTCTTAGTTAGGTACTGCTGTGTCTCAAGTGTAAGTTGGCATTGTGAGGTCTCCCCCTCCCAAAGGTGAGGTTGCCCATTTCTCCCCATTTAAAATAGTTGTAGAATGCTCACCGGAGTCCAAAGACTCTAAACAAAGGCAAAACACTGCAAACAAAGCACTAATTGTACAGTCTTGAGGGCTGCTTACAAGTCTGGGTCAAGAAACCCAATGATGAAAAATGGATGATACCATTTGTGTCACGGGGTCCTTGTCAACACCTAGAATTAATTCTAATCTTCTATGGACTACTTTCTCACATTGCTGGAACTCTAAATTAGCAGGTAGAGTAGATCACATGGCTAGTCCAGAGTTTGAGCATTAAAAGAAGAAAAATCACAGCAAGCACTTGACTTCTGAAGATTCCATTGCATTACAGCCATCGTAGCTTTAAAACCATGTAACTGCCATCTCCATCTGCACTGTAGATCACCTGGTAACACAGCATGCGCTTGCTAGACTTCAGCAATTCCTAATATAAAGTGATTTTAAAATCACGGTTTTGTATTGTAGTTTGAATAGTGGTATTTTATCCATCAGTGTGTATACAGCAGTTATTTAATCTCCATGCCATTTTACATCCCATTACTGTGGCCTTCATTTAACTTATGAACATTTTGAAGATGTTGTATTTCTGACTTTACACCAAATAAAAACTTCATTTGTCTCAATTAGTTTGGTTTAACATTTGTAAACCCTAAACCTTCTCATTACTATCTGTAGTCAAAAGGCGAAAAAGCAGTAGGGTTAGTAATCATCTTAATGATTTTGACATAGCTGAACTGTCTGAAAAACTAGATGGAATTGAGATTAAACCGGAGTTAATGAATCTAGCTTTAACAAAGCTTCAGTTCCAGACTCACTTGCTATTTTCAGCCATCAATCTTAAATTTCTGTCTACTTTTTCTGTTCTTGCTAAAGTAAAAGGATTGGTAGACTGCACCTACTGTTGTAAAAAGCTAAAACTTGCACTTCTCCATGTGGGAGACCAGTAAGCCAAGTTAGAAATGTTACTTTTTCCTATACTTTTAGTGAGCTTTACATTAGACAGAAACCAGAATTATTACTTCATCCTGCCTTCATGAATGTAAATGCTAACTGAAGAGTAGCTTGAACTGTAACTAAATAAAAGGGCCTCAGTACTACTTGGCCTTCCCTGCATGTAAAGTGTTCAGTCTGGGATCTGGTATCCTCAGTAAGAGCTGTGACCAAGCTACAACATAGTCAGAAGGAGTGCAGGCTGCAGAGGTCTTGTTACTTACAGAGTTCCAAAGATGACTGACAGTTTTAATAGCAAGACATGCTGGAACTGAAAAACACTATTTGGTTAATTTTAAAGATCTTTCAGGCAACCATGATAGCAAGATGAAGCATGTTTCCTGAAATACCTGTTCAGATAAAAATGGACAGTGCACAGAAGGTGTGGGTGAAATCTCACTGCTGCATTGTATCAATGAACAGGAGTTGCCCTTTTGCCTGGCTCTCTCTCTAGAGCGCCTTAAGTCCTCAACATCTCTGGTGTTTCTCCTCTAATTACCAGCATAAATCTCGATCCAAGTAAGTTGATGTGCAGAAGGATGTATGCTATCTCTAGATTCTAGATGATCAAAGCGGATGGGGCATCATTCAATACTTTATGGGAAACTTTAAATTCAAAACCCTAAGGGAAGATGAGCATTCCCCATGGGGTGACCAATCCCTAGAGTAACTAAATCACATCAAAGAAACAATAGTAACTAGAGTAACTATCCCATATCAGAGAAACAAAACCCTCCAAAACCCCTAAGCAAACAAACAAACCAGACCCCCAGGACTTGCAAATGCTGTAACAATTCAAAAGGACTTCTATCAGACTCAGACATAACTCATTACAAAGGTGAGCTGAAATAATATAATTCATTTAAAAGGTGAGCTCCAACAGCTCACAGTAACTGTTGTCAGCAGGATACTATACTGGTAAAAGCTTCTATCTATTGCTGAGGAGTAATCTGGAGTCTTCTTACCATTTGCATGGAGGCCCTAAATAAAGAGATGGGAACTTGCAACTAATTTTTAAAAAGACACAAAAAGTCCCAAATTATACAAAAACCTAGAGACATTTCCATGTAATTCACACCAAACAGAAGTCAAATATAATTAACTTTTGAACACTTCAAAACAAGCACTTGAGGACATTGGCTTCTTCATTAGGGTTAAGCATTCATTTCTTAGAGACTTCCATGGAATCTGCTGTGAAAATACTTCTTTTTAAAGCAGACAAATTTTATGACAGGCACAAGAAAATCTGTTAGATTCCTTATGAATTAATGTATTTCTACTTAGTTTGTAATGTATAACTACTTTTGCTAGCATTTACACATTCTACTACTACTACAAGCAGCTGCCAAGAGGTTTCTGGTGAGTGAAATTTTATTGTTTAATATACAGCTGAACTTCAATGAAACAATGTTTCTTTACAATAAGCAGTTTATTTAAACTATGAGAATACCCAAATGACTCACATCGTAAAAAACTTAATCCATCAAAAATTCTTATCTATATTAATAAATTTCATATTAAGCAAGAATTAATAAATATATTTAGGTGACAATATACACTTAGCAAGTATTCTATAAACAGGTTATACCACTCTGGTTTGGAACATGAGAACTATAAAAGTTTGAAAAAATCATCTGTATATGACCTGCAAATTTGATACCTGCATTCAAAAGTAAAACAAATCACAATTACCACTTGTATTCTATTTTAAAATATATCTTGAAAATAAATTACTGCAACCAATGTCTAAAGTGAACAGATCACCATCCATGTAACAAGATCGACTAAAATAAATAATTTACAATAAAAATTGTTGCTAGCACAAAATCATCATACAAAAACAATTATTGCATTTAGCTCTGCACAGAAAATAATACCTTTTCTCACAGCAATGTGAACTGCTATAGATGCTACATCTGTACCACCATCTTCTTTAAGCTGAAAACTGTAAACAGCTTATTTTGTGCTAGAGCTACAAAAGTATTATAATGCATTTATTTAAAAAATATTTAGAATAAGTTTATCTCCAACTAAATACTAATTTCTAAGAAACTTCAAATCTTAAGAATCTTCACCTAAAAATCAGTTAGTCAGCTTGTAATTTCCTTTTTATTTTGAATCTGAAATACCAGCTAACTCTTCACAGATAGCATTTATCCTTAAAAAAAGGGAATTGAGGAAGTTTGGGATTGTTAAAGAGGCCAGAGAATTAAAATAGGAGGTTAAACAGCAATGAGCCCCTCCTTTTCCTATCAAAGCTCAGGAATTTGCCAGGCCCACTAAAATGGCACACCAAAAGTTACCATCACTGTCTCTAGACCTGCAAACACCAGCTGGAAATAACTCAGTCCTTTCGTACTCTTCTTTTGCGCACTGATTTCAGTGGACGGTCTCCCATTCCTTCATCAGCTTCTTTCTTCTGGAAAAAAAATAAATTCAGCATTAACATTTTAAACTTATTTTGATTATTCAAACTGGCATGCTACATTACTCTTCTTCCTGAATTCCCCAGTCATTTTATCACTAAATGCAGCACTTAAGTGATGAGACATTTTTTCCACACTAATTGTCCTAGGGTGAGGTTATGATGCTTGTATCTCCAATCGTGTGCTCTGTTTATGCTGGATATTATGTTCTGTGCCTTCAAGACTGGCTCTGAAGAGCAAATCTTTTGTTTTGGTTTTTGTTATCAGCCTGCTCCCCCACGGCTGGCGGGACACAGACACGGGGCAGTACATGGTGTGGCTTTTGCTCTTTGCTTTGCTCTTGCTTCTGCTGTGCTCCTGCTTTGCTCTTGCTTTTTGCTTCTGCTCGTTAGTTAGTTCAGCTAAGCAGTCCAAATTTTTCCCTGGACTGTTTTTCCTTTCCCTTTTTGGAACCACTGAAACCTGCTCCAGACTGGGACCTGGGAGTATTGGGAGGGGCCCCCTTTGGAGGTTTTCTCCCAAATTTGTCCTAATCCATGGCAATGATTAATAAAGTGGGTAGAAGACTTTCCATTTCTATATTCAGAAAGAAGAGAGCTGTATGTTTAAACTGATGTCAGAAATTTGGTTTTGCCCATGTCTTTGCTGGTTTAAAAGCAGATTTTTAAATTAATTTACCAATTTCCTTAAAGAGCGCCTTTTGCTGATTTTATTTCTCCTTCTGAAGTAAAATGCATTTAAAACATTTTAACTGTTCCCCTTGGAGAGCTACAAAGAGAGCAAACTGTCCTTAAATCAGATGTGGTGTTCCCAATTTAAAAGCAATGGGCTTACAGTGGCTCAGGAAAAGCCTTTCCAATGTGAAATCCATTCTCCTATCATGCATTGCTTCCTCACTTTGCTGCATCACCTAATGGCAGGCACCTCCTTTAGAAGGAACAGCTGACAGAGTGTGGCCTAGCCTGAGTGAGGACATGGGGTACACGATGTGCTCCAGACAACTCACAACACTCAGAGAAAAGCAAGCCATGGTCTCACTGTGACACTGTGTAGTGCCACAGACACATTGAGAGCTTGCTGTTACTTTCAGGAGTCATGTGAACCTTAGTAGGTACTGTATTGCTGGGTAAATGTACAAGGAAAAGAGAACTCCTTACAGGAATGAGAGAAAGTACAGATTAAGGGGTAATTAACAAAGACTTTTAGTGCTGAAACAACGCAACCTCATGCAAGGTACAGTTTCCTAGAAGAGTTTTACATGAAAAGGAGTTAACATTATATTAAACAACTCCCTTAACCTGGAAAGTGACTCATTTAGGGAGTGACAAGCACAAGATGATCAGTGGGTGGATCTAAAGTGTTTCAGACACTTAGCAGTTTCTAAATGAAGAAATAATGAGTAGCTGATAAAAAAGAAAAGCACAAATTGCATTATACAATGATATTTTATGAAAATAGTTTTGTAGAATATCTGGCTGACTGGATTAATCTGCACAAGAAAAATGAAACTGCAGATGCTGTATTCAAAAACAGTATTGTCATTTTGCTTAACACCTTATTTTGGAATAAAAAAACCCAAAACATAACTGAAAAACTTAAGGTTTTTCTAGGCCTTTTCTAGGAGAAAAGGGTATTCAGTTGGAAGCATGTTCTATCAGTTGAAAAGCACAATGAAAACTGACCAATCTGCTGCAGCATCCAAATTTTCAAGACCTGCAATTCATTTAATAATCTGTTAAAAACAATATTCCTGTAAAAATACATCATGTTTAGGGAACTGCCCAACCACTTCTATACTATACCTGTATTTATGCAGAGCATTTGAGGTGTCAAATTGAAAGGAAAGCATATTTCTACCTCACAATTTGTTTTATGGCTCAGCAGAAGAAAAACACTTGTAGGTAACTGAGCTTAGTCAGAAGTACAATGTCAGACAATGGCAAGGAGAAAAAAACTTACCTTATCTTCTGAATCGGATTTATTTGATCTATCACCTTCTGGACTTCCATCTGGAACTTCATTTTCTTCTTCATCTGGAACTTCATTTTCTTCTTCATCATCATAAATATCTTCACCACCTTCACCTTCAACTTCTGCAGAAGAAGTTAATTTTACTTTGTAAACAGAACTGTATTATAAATACACCATATCCAGATATACCAGTAAAGGAAAATAAGCCATTTTCAGTCCTAGAAAGAACTGCTTTTTCAGAATAACCCATAAAAACATCTCTGTGATACAGAGTAGAATTCTCATGGATTAGTAGAAAGTGATAACTGCCAGATTTAAGAGCCAATTTTAACAACTCCAACTTTGCCTCTTTTCATAATAGTCTGTCTTCAGACTTGTTACTGACTTAAAGGACTTGATTTACTTTACTTTAAAACTAGCTACTGTATTGGACAGTTTTGAGAGCAAAGTCCAAAATAGGACAACTGAAAAAATTCTGAGTTAGATGGGGAAGTAAAATATTGCACTTATCAGTCATCCATCATGGGAGACACCTACATCCTAATGGCACTTCCCCTTTTCAGCAGGGAATTCTTCTGACATACTGTTTTGTTTGACGGATAAGCAGCTTTTATTTCCACCTTTCTTGTTGCATTTTTGCAATGCAGAAACCAGTCAAAAAAGCACAGTACTCCCCTTAGTTCACTCAAAGCATGTCCAGCTTGCACTACTACTGCAATACCAGTACCCTTTATAATACTTTCTATCAAGAGTAAACAAATCTTAAATCTCACAGAAAGGATATTCATTAGCATTTTGCAACTTAACAGTCTGGCTGTGGCTTATTTAAAAACAGCAGTGAAGTAGTGCTCAATTCTGTCCCTGTCAGGTCACGCCTACTTCTCATAAGCACTGCTTAGGTGTGAAAAAAATAGGAAAAAACAAAAACAAGTACCAAAAATCTGTACTCACATCAAATTCTTACTGTTGCATTTGAATTAAACTGAAACAAAAGTATCCATACAAATTAAGAATGTAGTCACATATCAGACCAGACTCTGCTGATTCTTGGTGATGAAAATCTAGAAATACCTAATTTGTTAAAATATTTGAGAACTTCTGTCTCAAATTGAGGAAGTCAAATCTTTGTACTTAAAAGTCCCAAGAACTTTGGCTGCAATATAGCTATAAACTGAGCCAAACAGAGCTTCACTAATTGTTATGAACTAAGAAGTTCATTGTGCCATGCCAGTATACCTGGTTCATGTCCACTATGTCTCTATTTCTATTATCAAAAGGAGAAATATGACCAAATAATGAAGATTATGTTTAGGAAAGACACAGATGAAGATCTCAGTCCTAAAAACAAGCCCTTAATAGAAGCGCTTGGCAGAAACTCACAAAGCCTTTGGTCATATTCTAATAAAGAAATTGGAAGTGATAAATGATGCAAATCCAGCTCCTCCCGTAAGTACGAATTTCAATAGAGGGGAAAAAGCCCCAGAGAAAAAGACTTCAGATATCAGAAGCTGTAGAAACCAGAACTGGGAAACTATACTATTTTAAATTATTATTTTAAATTTAACCATTTAGTAATTTAAGCACTCTTTCATATAAATAAATGTAGAACTTGACAAATAAGGTTCAGACTGTGTCCCTGAAATTCCATTTTGTGGCAACACCCTTTTACTTCCTGCAATATCTTTCTACAGGTCAAGGAAAGCAAGGAGACAAAGCAGACAAATAGACAATGTCACAAAAATTAACATAGAACAAAATAAAACAGTAGATCAATGCCCTTCAAGAAATACTCTGCCAGCAACTCATTGCCGATGGTGTTACAGAAATCACCACGTGTTTCTAAAATTTGCTGTTGTGCTACACTTCCTTTTTCTTTATTTTTAAATGGTCCCATGATACAATGTGGATTTTAAGACACTCAGTATTCCATAGCTCAAAACCCCATTGCCTTCAACTCCCAAAAAAACAAAGGAGGAGGTAATGACTATGAAGGAACCGTAAAAATCAGAAGGAGACAAAAGATACTAGTAGAAAATATTTATGACTACGGATACCATAGAGAGAAATCTCAGAGGAAACTTGCATCTGCACCTGATGGAAGCTGGCATCCACCAGCTGGAAGTTCTACCATCAACAAGGAAGCAGAGGGAAGAAAACAGGATAGATCCACTTGCAAGTCCTGGCCCTTTGCTTCCCTTTCCCAGTACCTGAAAGAAGAGCCTCCCTTCCCATCTTCTTTGTACTATCCTTTTTAAGTTCTCTTTTTGTCTCCTCCATTTCTCTTCTCTCTGTAGCAAAAAGAATCAGAGAAAGGAGGCAGAAGACAAATTCTCTAATGCTTTCCGACACAAAGAGAAAAAAAGAGCAATAGAAAAAAAGGGAAGATTTCAACCTGCAAGTGTAAAAGGTGGCAGGAAGCTGAGGGAAACTAAGCAATTCTTCCTAAAGCAAGAAACAATGAAGTCATATGGGAGCAAAGTGTAATCACAGTTCCTCTGCAATTGCCCAGGCCTTATTTCCAACATTGAAACACATATTTTAAGGTATTTATTTATTAAGAGATGTGTTGTAATTAAATAAATTAACTGAATATTGGAACTGAGGAATGGCAGCCTTGCAACAGCAGCATATTAGGTACAACCACAATTTGCATCAAGACTGGGTTGAATAAAACAGAGTCTGTAATTCAGGAGCAAAGAACAGGTCGAGTAGAGTAAGATCAAAAGGAAAATGTAGGAAGATACAACACTGAAATCATGTACCTACAATTTAAACTAAAGAATGTATATAGCATAACCAGAATAATCAAGTACCTTGGTAAGGCTCTCCAATAGCAAGGCAAATGGACTAAGTTTGGTGTGGCAAGCACTGTGCCAAATATGTACTCAATTCTGTCAGTAATGGCATGGGAACTGCTGATGATGAGTGAACTTTTAAGAAGTGCAGACAGAAGCCATCCACACTCATGGAACATGGTGCAAAGTCAGACAAAACCCACCACGTTTCAGTCAGTAATACAAAGTGATGTTAGTACCAAGACAAAAACCCCAACAAAACATGAATGTCTGCTCTGTCTGTAATTAGCCATGCCAGTCCCTTGTCACTTTTTTTTGTTCTTATCAAGGAAGAGTGAAATAAGAGGCAGAATCTTGCAGAGTTCTGAAGATAAAAATTTTCTCATCCAAGTCAGGATAATGCATTGGAAGTTAGGTGCTTTGGTTTTTATTCATTATATAGACACAGGGAAATGCTAACAGCACCTCAAAGCTATATCTGAGTAGTAGCCAGTAATCTTTGATACAGTAACAGGGGATGATTTTATCCTTGGATGCCGGAGTACAGCTCAACCTATGGAGTCATTCATGTCTCCCCTGGACAGTAGGACACACCTCTGCAGGCATGCAATAGGTTGCTAAAAAGCAACATAAAGGAAGCTACAGATGTCAGTAGTTCAAGCCTACTGTATTTTCAAGTTTTAACAAGAATAACTCAAATCAGTGACCAGCAGAGTAGTATAGCCCTCCCAGAGAGCTGCAAGCAGATTTATGTTAGAGACTTAAAGCTATTCTGACACATTTTAAAGAATAAAGTGACTTTAAAAGCTTCAGGTACTTTTATGTGAATAATTAAAATGCGTTTAATATATGAAATATTTAGAAGGGACAACATATGTATCACTGTATACAAACATAAATATGTTGGAAGCATGTTCATTTCTTGAAAGTGAAGAAATGCTGAGCAGAGCCTTACTTTCTACTTATATTTCTCAGACCTATTAGCCATGGGATGCCACTCACTGGAAGTTACAAATGACAAAAAAAGGCTCAGAGCAAGGCATATTTCACAAAGTCTAAGAAAACAGGTTGTAATTATTGGCAATTGAGCAGAGCCTTACTTTCTACTTATATTTCTCAGACCTATTAGCCATGGGATGCCACTCACTGGAAGTTACCAATGACAAAAAAAGGCTCAGAGCAAGGCATATTTCACAAAGTCTAATTACAGGTTGTAATTATTGGCAACGTAATCCATGAACTAGTTCTATTCATGTCTTTAACCAACACACTCTTACTCATCTTACCATCTTCATCAGTATCTTCATTTTCTTTTTCCTCTTCTAGTTCATCATCTTCAAACTCCTCTACCTCTTCTTTTAGTTTTCCCTTTGTAATTTGCTTAGATACATCAGGCTTTTTGAAGTCAATATATTCATCTGATTTCTACAACAAATTAAAAATCTATTTATATTTCAACTCAAATTAAGAATTAAACAGGCACTGTAAGCTAAGTAATAGCAATGGCATATTAAAAGGGCACATTGTTGCACAGATGCTCAAGAGTTTCCAAATAAAGTACTAAGAATAAAACCAAATAATAATATAGTAAATTTCACTAACCTTTCCTGGCCAGCAGAACAACACAGTTAGACCAACAGGGAGAGCTAAAGTCAAGATGTAAAGAACCCAGAGCCATGGGTGTTCTTCTGCAGCAGTCACCAATTGACTAAACATACCAGGCTGTATTTAAAAAAAAATAAAATTAAAAGAATTGCATTTATATCCCTCTCTACAGTTACATAAGTTTATGAAGTGTACTGTATACATTTATATTGTCCAAACCCCTTCTTTACCTTTGCTTTTTAATGACTAAAGCAATATTGCATTTCAATTCTAGTGAAGTAACAATTCCACAAACTGCAAATAAGTGGCAGGTGTTGAGTAAGGAGGAACAGATGTAGAACTCCAAACACACCAGACCAGCCACAACTCAACTTTGTAAAGTAGTATTTGGAGTCTTGGCAACCTCACACCTCACACCCTTCCCAGCTACCCTATTTTTCTGCACACTGTACTATCTTCAGCTAAAAGTTTCAAAAGCATCAAGAGGCTGAGGAGCAATGCTGGCTCCACTTGTACTGCCACCTTCTCTCCTTTGACAGCCAATTATTCAGGGAGTAAATTGTCCTCCCAGTACAGCTCTGACTTACAGAATAGAGACACTTAGGCAAGTGCCTGGTGCATCTCTGTAAGAGGGACATTAGGAACTAAGGAAGTTTGAGAGGCACAGTGAACAAGGGGACTCAAAGCAATTTTTTTGCCATTGTGTGTACAGGTATGGATACAGGTTCAGACATAAACCCAAACATTTTGGAAAAGGGCAAGGTTGTGTGAAGAGATAGTTTTCCTGCTTGCATGGACAGATATGCTGCTGCTAGCTGACTGTGACAAACAGCAGCTGTAAGGAATTGGCCACATTTTCCACCAAGCCATTGTGTCTCCCCCAGAACAGTAGCCTGCTGTTGCCATTTAACCAAAGGGAACAGAAACAGGAGTGAAGGTGGAGCCCATGATCTCCTATGGCAGGGCAGAGCCATCCCACAGCATAGGGAAGGAGAGAGGAAGGCTGTCAAAGTGCAGTACACAAACAATGTGGATGCACACATAGAAATGCACACCTAAACAAACAAAGACCTAAAATTATTATACAGAAACAAACACTAGACTATTCATTCTTCATGGGAGGGAAGCATCAAAAGAATATATATCATGGATATAACCATAAGGGAAAATAGGGGGCAGGAGGGGAAGTCTTTGAATATAAATAATTCAGCCTTCATGCTTTCACTTGCTGTCAGGTACTGAATTTGCAATATTAATGTACACAGCAGAAGGATTCACAGGAAGTCAATTTCTTATTAGGTTTTGAAGTAAAATGCAGTACCCTTTTAACCTCAAGAAAATATTCAGCTGGGAAAGATGAAAAGCCAAACTACAAGACAGAAAACCTATCAGTTACTCAGCAAAATTATTAATTGCAGACAAATTAATACTCTGTCAGCATGGACAGAAAATTCTTCCAACAGCACAGCTTCCTTACTACTTTCTACTATAAAGAAAATAGTAAAGTTTATACCTCATTAGCACTTGCTACTAATTTCTTCAAGCCCCAGCTATCTGCTGCCCAGCGATCTGCTACTTCTTTTTCTGAACATATGATGAAGTTATCAAAGTAGATATCAGATGTCATAGACCACAGTTCTAAACCAATAGCACTGACAGCAGTCATCTTGAATGGGTGGAGATCTTCAAAATAGTCTGGGTTTGGTATTTTCCGAGGGCTCCAGATTCCCTGTTAGTGGAAACAAACGTAATCACATTACCTAAAGCTCACCAAAAGAACTATTTCTGAAAGAGATATCAAAATAATAATAAGACAAGACAAAATAATTTAGAAGACAAGCTGTAGAGTTTAACCTATCTAAAACAGAACTGGAAATAGCCTGTAGGATTTTGGCAGATGGTCTCAATTTTATGGTTTAAGGCAGACCTCCTAAGTAATTATTTTCTTTTTTACTGTAGAGGTTACAGTGATAACTGACTCTTACCAAAAGTGTTAAGAGAAAATTTTAGGGAAGGAAAATTCAGCCTTATGATACTTGTGCAAATTAGAGCCCAGTTTTGTTTACAAACCTGCTTAGGATCTTACCCTCCAAGACATCAGACTGAAGTACTCCCATAACTAATACAAAGTAACTCTCTCTAATATCCAGCTCTTATATTTGGAGGGGAATTAAATTCCCCAAAATTGACGCTTCCTGTAAAATTGAACTAGTCAGGCATTCTCCTTATTAACAAAAGAAGCCTTTCAGTATTTTAAAAAGACTAATTCAAAAGACTCATATTTAAAATCCTAATGTAATTCAGAATACAATTCTGAAGACTATATTAAATAAATGGTACCAATGAAAATTGTACAAAAGGCAACTTTAAACAAGTAAGCTGTTTTAATACCAGAAACATTTCTGGTATACTGTTTCCCAGTATACTTCAACAAAAAAAAAGGCAAATTAAAAGCAGAAAGATCTCCAATTAGGGAGAGTATTCAGACTCATTCTAAAATATAAGTATACTGCAAAAAAGCCTAAGTAAATATACTGCTTTGACTTGCTTGCTCTGCTGAACTCTATATCTTTTAGCCATGACCAACAATTTGGCTATTACCTGATAGTTAGGATTATCTATCATAGGTGCTCTCCATTTTCCTTTATACTTTGGATTATTCTTCATGGGACGCACCCACTCTCCACAACCTGGTGCAGTCTCACATTTTGCATTACGGATCTGAGGGGCTTCCCACTCCCCATCCATTTCTTCATCCCTAGAGAGAAAAAAAGAAAAATCACAAACAACTGCTTCAAGATCAGCCAAGTGTCAAACACTGGCAGTCTGAAGTTAGGGTGTATTGTTGTAACAACCTCAGAACCCTGACCAGCTCACAGAACTTGACCAACAGTATAAACACTTTTTTTAAGGAGTGCTACACCTTTTACTTAAAGGTCACATATTCATAACTACCACAGTATAACTGACTTCAATCACATTCCTGCCTCTGCAGACAGCTTGAAAGACTTCTACCCAGGATGCTTAGAGATCCCTTTGAGATTTCAAGTTATCCCATTATGATTTCAAGTTATCAACTTAAACTCTAGCAAATTATTTCAAAGGGGACCTTCATATTCTGTTTTTACTTATATATCTTCAGAAAACAAAAGGCAAAGACAAGTTCATGTTTTTATAAAAGCGGTCCCCCACACCAACAAATATTTGGCCATACCTTACACATTCCAACTTACTACCTTGAAAGACAATGAGATATGGACTGTCTTCCACAACTAGTAATCTGCCACACAGAACAGTCTGATCCACAAAACACATTACCAATCTGCACTTACCAGTCCTTTGGTTTTTTTGCATTAGGGTCTGGAACATACTGTGGTTCACCATCAAGCCACCCCTCAGGCTTAACAGCATCAGGATCTTCTATTTTGGCAGGTTCATCTTCATCCCTTTAATTACACACTTATGTTAGAAAATACAGTAGCCTGACTTTGGACCAATGTTTGGACCAATGTTCATTTCAGAGGACTACAACTGGCATGAAAGGGATGATTTTCAAAAACACAACAGAATGAGATTCACTGATCATGAGCACGACACATATAATTATCTGCCTATATATAACTGGATTATATTTACATTGTTTTATAGTGCTATTTAGTCCACAAATTGCTGGTATCAAATGGCAGGTGTGTTGCCATAAGAACAGTAGTTCACACAGAAGTAGAAATTCATTGTACATTAGGACTATATGGCAGAAAAAACTTATCCATGTGTAGCAACCTTAGTTACTACTTGCAGCCATGCAGGGCACAAAATCAGCAAATAACAATTTCATTTGTCTCCTTACGCCCACCTCAAATATATTTTCAAACTGCAGTGCTTTTAGTGAAATGTATTCCAACTGTCATTAGTAAACCCCAAAATAAAACCAGTCAAATCTTTCAAGTAAATAACCTGTATGTACAACACATTGTAAAAATGAAAATGTTCTCCTTACCAGTCATCTGGTTTGACAGCATTTGGATCAGGTATTTTTGGTCTCTCATCCCAATCATCAGGCTTCTTATCAGTAGGATCATCTATTTCTTTGGAAGGATTTACTGGAGGAATCATATTCTCAAGAAGACTTCCTTTACTGACAACTGTTTGGTCGATTAATATTTCAAATGTGTCATCTGGTTTTAGCACTAAATTGAAGAAATTTATATTGAATAAATAAGGGAGCCATTCAATTTTACAGATATATTTAACCAAAACTATAGAATAAGCACAGACTTAATCAAATAACAGCAAACAGGATCCTCACTAGCACAGGAGACAGACTCCTCACTCAGGCACTGGATCTGGACACAAAACATTGCCCTTGAGGGAATGTATGACCAGCATCAGGTCCACAAAGATTAAACTTGAAGAAAATTCAATTGCTGAAACACATCCAAACACATCCCAAGAGGTTTTTCAAAAACCTACCAACATGGCCAAAATTCTGTGGTTTTACTTCAAAAGCACAGACAGCGCAAAAAGAATCTCTATCCCAAAAGGCATCTCTGCTACTAAATTACAATCTCACACTTGAAGGCATGGGAACAAAAGAACTGTAGCAGTAACATAATAGCAGAAGGATCAAAGCAGCATTTTCTATCAGGTTCTAACCTCTAGCAGCCACACTGCATATACTTAAACATTTGAAGAGAATTTCCTGGATGTTAGCAAGTGTAACTGAGAAGCCAAGTGAAGTCTAACACTGAACAGTGTTCTAACCTCTAGCAGCCACACTGCATATGCTTAAACATTTGAAGAGAATTTCCTGGATGTTAGCAAGTGTGAGTAACTGAGAAGCCAAGGTCACAGAACTGAACAGGGTTAGACTCAGTATCCAGATGCATCCAGACCTATTTCTAATTAGCACTTCTAAATGTGCTCACTGGTTAAATAGCAGGTTCAACTGTCCATTTAACATAATGAAGATTACTAAGTAAAAGTAATTACTATTACACTTTTATGCCAGTTTTCTAAAAACAGGTTAAGAAAATCATAGTAACAGTCTTGTAACAGTCTGATAATATCTAATGATGGCCTTCCAGCCTGAAATTTTCAACAGTATTAAAATATCCATAAATGCAAGAATGAAACCCCCATTTCACCTTTAGATAAAACACAACTAATTTTTAAACTTCTGTTATCAGTCACATAAATGCACTGGAATCACATAGCCCTATGGAGTCTGTTTGAACAACTGTAACAGAATAAATGCAGAACAAACAGAATAAATTCAAGTTTAAGTACCTTGATTCATAATTTCTAACAAACAATCCAAATACAGGAATGCATGCATTCCTTTATTATGAGATCCCCAAAATTATTAGGAACTAGGACTTATTATCTAAAAGTCTAAGTTTGCTGTGGCATACTACAGCAATCTATTTTAGAAACCACTAGATTTTCCCATGGCACAACACTTGAACATGCCTTCTGTTACTATTCAGTGAAGTTCATAAGTACAGTCAATTTGGCTGGATTTGCAGCATGCCATAGATTAGCCCATTCTTTGACTGCTATTCTTCCTCAGAAGTTAGAAAAAGGGGATAAAAATTAACTTTTATTTCTCTGAACAGTTCAATAGCACAAGAAGAGTTGTTATATGAATTAAAATCAGTCCATACTCATTCACTTCAGAGTCTGTGCTGGCCTGCTTGTGCACACTGCTTCAGATGCAGGTGTTGGTGAGAACTCTTAACATGTGCAAAAGAGTGGTGTGTGGCATGCTACAGATTTAACTGAATTTGCTTGAACTCTGACACCTCCCCAGAATACTGGGAAGTTGTACATTTTAATATCTTTCTAAGTAAAAATAGTTTTATTACAATAATTACTGAGGGCATTTATTATAAAGGCTAGTCAGGGCTGATAAGTTTTTTCTGTAACTGAATATTAAGCCGTAGCATCTGAAAGCTACTTTATGTCCTGCAGTTAAGCCCTGTCATTACGCCATTTAACCCAAATCATTAAGCAACCACCACTCAGAATTAACAAGCTATTACAAACAAAGACTCAATTACAAAGCTTCTGCAGAAAAAAAATACATTTTTCATCTCTCCTTTCCAATATAAGAATTGGAATTCCATTTTTAAGAATTTAACAATACCAAGAGTATACAGATGTGTCTTCTTGTCCAAATAGAATTTTTTTAGGTCTACATCAGGACGTTCAGCATGTTTTTCATCATATTCTCCAGTTTTAGGATTCTTATGTCTGAAGATAAAGTGTAGTTTGTAATCTTCTCCACATTTATCTGGTCCAAACATAATAGTGTAAGGTGTTTTGTCAAAAAAGTATTCCTGTAGAAGCAAGAAAGCTGAGCATGTGTTATACTGGACATTTTATTATGTCACTTTTGGTACTTCTTTTTCTTGGCATAAAGCATAGTCACCTATTTCTAAAAGGTAAATGAAAAGTGGTAGGGTAAATTATTAAAGGAATTCAACAGTCCTCTGGAGTAGCTGGGTGCTCTCTGTTTTCAGGGAATGGACTAACTCTCAGTCTCTTTGAGAAAGATTAATACCTTTATATATTTCGACTTTATCCTTATGTTAAGTAGGAATGCCTGTTACAAATCAAAACACCCAAGTATTTCTCTCCCTCTACAAACATTACACTAAAAGGTGAAAGGGAACTGGTTACTGTTCTTCATAACAATTTTATTTTCCAATAAAGACAAACCCCAGGATATTAATATCCAGTATTTTATAAGTATATTCTTCTCTCAGCATTAAGTAACAGTAACAAACAACCCTGAAAATACCAGATACAGTTATTCTTCAGAGTATGCTGCATTACACAACACTAAAAGGTGAAAGGGAACTGGTTACTGTTCTTCATAACAATTTTATTTTCCAATAAAGATAAACCCCAGGATATTAATATCCAGTATCTTATAAGTATCTTTTTCTCTCCGCATTAACTATCAATAACAAACAATCCTGAAAATATCAGATACAGTTATTCTCCTTCAGAGTATGCTGCATTACACAGTTATGTCAGTGTCTTTTAACTATCTATGTTTTCTGTCTTTGGAATACACAGTAATATGCATGTGCTGATCAGTAAAATTGTTTAACAAATTATGAGTTAAGATGCTATGGCTTCTATTAAAGCAGAAAGTCACACTAAATGTACACAAAAGTCATCTATCCTGGATATCAGACACCACCCATGAAGAACCAAGCTGTCCCTCAAATGAACAACTGATAGCAAATATTAAGCAAGAGGACATACCAGATTCAAGTCATTGCTGCTGGAGAGAAGTTTAATATATGCACCACCACAGTCAATGCCTTTTTGAAAATTCACTTCGTATCTGGACAAAGAGAAAGTGACACAAACATTCTATCAGAAAAGTATCAGAAAAATATGAATAAACTGCTAATCTGCACTTCTTGTTATGAATATATTAAGACTGCATATTAGTACCTACTGTCAAAACACTTCTATGTAAGCAAAATGTTTTAACTTACTAATAAACATCAAGTAAAAAATCTGAAGGATTACTTACTGAACAATCAAAGGTTTATCATCAAAAACAAATGCTTTTGCTAGCATTGCTGATATTGCATGATACTTTGCCACTGATTTTAACACTAATCCTTTGTCTCCAGGCATTGCATTTTCCTTCAGCTCTTCTACTTCCCATCTTCCTAAAAAACACACACAAAGTCTTTGAAAAAATGCAGTCTGAATAAAGAAATCACAGCCTTGTTAAAAGCAAAGAGTTAGCAACAAATAAAGCCTAGCTGCCAAAGTAAGACAGAAGTGTTGGCATCTGATGTCAAAGATGTTATTTCTTGTTGTTCTCAAAGTAAAAAAATCTATAAGTAAACTTTATTACTGTAGATCTGTATCTTTAGGTTGTGGTGTCCTACAATGGCTAGAGGAACAAAATATTTCTCCAGATTTTAAATTTACTTCTACCATCATCACATAAAAAACATTAGTCACAAAGCACTGTATAGAGCTAAAGACCTGCTTAATTACTTTTTTCTGCTTACATAAAATTAAAATCTCTTGATTCAAATCTAATCACAGGGTAGATGAAGTTCCCTCCTCCTCCCCAAAGTCTTTCCAAGAATTATCAGATTTGGTCCAAAACAAGCTTACAGCTTTAAAAACAGAAGATTCCATATTTATACATTCTCCAAGTTTGGGATAAATACACACGTGCCTAATATCCAAAGAACAAGATTTCTTCTAAAACAGTAGTTATATTTTCTCAGAGATTAACAGGACAAGATTCATTGTGGGGGATTTTTCCCAGGAAAGAACACAGCACAAAACACCCTATTTTATAATCCACTGTAATTTTGAAGAATGACTGTGTCAATGTAAAAAAGAAGAAAACATCAGGAATTCCTCAGCATGTAATTTAAAGAAGATTCATAAATTGTGATGTGCAAATGAACAGTGATTTACTTTTACTCATCTGAAGTGTGATTAGTAAAAGTTGTTAAGGGAGAATTCTATCCTCTTCAATAGTGTTCCTTCCTGGAAACTAAGGCCAAACAATAATGCAAGGCAAAAAAATAAGACTGGAAAAAAGAATCAGAAAGTGGTTCAAAAATGTATCTTTATAACAGACTTTATTAAATGTTGAATTTTCTGACTTCAAGTAAATAAGACTGTTCTGATATTAAACACAATTTTTTATTTAATATGAAGCCAAGCAATCAGGGAGACCTCATTTCTCAGAAGCATCTCATCTGTGCAGGTATCTCCTCGGCAACTTCTTAATTTTACCAATTATTTTTGGTAACCACTAAATTTAGAATCATCAGTTCGACTCTGTTCTGCAAGTTATGCTTGCTTACCACTTTCTATTAATATAATAGATTTCACTTGACATAAGAACAGTAGCAAATACTTCTCTGTTGCAGCAGAAACTTGTTCTCTTCTCCTCACTCCCTCTTGAATGAAATAAAACTCAGGTTGCCAAATTACTGCTGCAGATCACACATCTGCCAAAATTTTAAGCAGCTAATTCTAGACTAGGAAATCACAAGTGCAAACTGCAATGATTAAACCATCAGTACAAGTTTCATTATTGCTTTCCAAATTTGTTTTTGGCTACTCTAAGACTAAACTGTACAAGAACCATTGGAGAGCCCTACATTCAAGCACAGGCAATCTGAAAAAGTATTAAAAAAAAAAAAAAGCAGTTTTAACTTTCTTGTTTCAGAGGCTATACCAAGAGACCCATCCATGAATCAGTAGAATGGAACACAATGCTTTAGAAAACTGTTTAACAACTGAAATTGAAGTGGTAAATATGTCTCTGAAATCACGGGATTTCAGAGAAGACAGTTCTAAAGAAACAATACTCATAAACCAACAGTATTAAATATTCAGTTTCCAAAGGGTATTCTGGTATGATCCATGGCAATACATTGTTGGAATGAAAAAAAAAAGTAATCTTCACACTAAATAACCCAATGAGCAACATTTCACATTTCAGTTTCAGGATAACAGTCATTATACAAACTAACATTTTTGACCTATGCCATCTAGACATTCCAAGACAAATTCTGCATTATTTCTCAAAGAAATGGTAGTTATTTCTCAAAAAGCAACAGAACATCACAAACTACATAGTGGAGATAAACATTACAGCTACTTACCATCATATTTAGCAACGTTATCATCCATGTCATCTTTCAGAGTTACAGACAACACCCACCTAAAAAAAAATTGTACTGGTCATTGATTTATCTAGGCAAAGCTGTATTATTTAACAAACAAAGGAAAAAAAAGTTTTTGCTTCTAGGTTGTGAACCTGCAATACTGATTTTGAGTCAGCATCATGGAACTGCATGTAGCTCTAAGAACATGCAAAGAAAAATTAAAGGAGAGTAATCTAATACAGCATTTCAAAATACTTCCTAAAAATGTAAATGGATAGACAATTAAAAGTCTAAAGTAATTAAATTTCTGAATTATTTAATTCTGAATAAACTTCAGTTTTATATACAAATTCAGTTTGGCAGAATATGCATTTAATGTAAAAAATGCACAGAAAATAGCAAGTTTCAAGTATAATACCTTCAATAGAGGAAATAATACCTTTCAATAAAAAAGAAAAAGAAATCCGCCACAGGAGTCTTAACTTTATCTGACAGAAAGAGTACATATGCATAGCAAAGGACAAAAAAAAACTAAGTGACAAATGCAAGATGCCAACTGTACTACACACAGGAGATCCAACAGGGAAAACACACTCCAGATCTCCTTGATTCTATGAGGAAGACAAACTTGGCTATCTCATTAGAGGTATCACAAGATATGCACAGTCTCCACACAAAGTGTTCCTCTGGAAAAGAAAAAAAAGGGCAGTCCACCCTCATCTGGACATACAGCAGTTCTATCTGGAGCCATGCACAGGAATATCTTAAACCAACAGCACTGCTGAAGTCTTTACTGTATCAACCACAAAAATACATTCTTAATGATTTATTCTGGAAATAACTGTTTTCATTCAGTCTGAACTGTCCTCTGCATGGAGTGATTCAGGGATGAATGCTTTCTCTTTTCTGCTTGAATTGCAGCCACATTTGTTCACTGTTAACAGAGATGCTGGAAAAGCTTCACAGTATAAATAGCAAACTAGATCCTCAGCCTACCAGGACAGAGACCAGTGAGGACATAAAACATCTCTACAAGTCATGTGAAAAATTTTCAAGGCCCATTCTCAAAAAAGCTACTCTATTCTTACCTATCAATTTATATATATTCTTTTCCACACTTCAGGGAAGAAAGTAAGCAGCATGCTGCCTTTCTCATAAAACTTTCTTCCATACTCCTTAGTCTTATGTAAATTATGCAAAGCTAGACCAAAAAATACCAAGCATTGTAGCTAAAACTTTGAACATTAGATTTAATACGAAGACAAACTAATCTTCAAACAGTTCTCAAAAAAGCTAGAAGCTTGAATGAATTACATCATTCAAGTACCCCAGTTAAATCTTTGCATCTGTTAATCAAGGTTTTCAGTGGTTTGTTTGTTTTTTTAACAACCATTATCACCTCTTCTACCTAATATTTTTTCTGTCATCACAGGTGCTGCTTTTGCACTTAACATTTAGGACTGACACATACCTAAGATCACGTGAAAAGAAAGAGTTTGCTACTGAAATGAAATGGCACTTCACCTCTCAGCTTGTTAAACCCAACTGGCTAAATCTTCATATTATTTTCCTTAATGTCCACAAATCCAGAGTTTATTAAAAGCTTCCTTAAAACACACATAGAAAAGTAATATATCTGAAATGTTCAGTGTCCAACTTAACATTATGATGTATTTGGAGCAAGCATTAATAGTCTTCCCAATTCTAATCCCCATAAAAATATTTTTTTGTAAAGATAGTAGCAGAAAAATGAGTACAAAGTAAGTCCTGCCACTGTAAATTAAACTGCTGAAAGTAAAAGTTTATAATTTTAAGACATAAGCTTACCTCGATAATCCTTCATCAAAGGTTTCTGTAAAATACACTTCCCCAGTTGGCTTTGGAGTCTGGTACACAACCTAAGAGATATATACAGATACACATCCCAACATAAATTACAATTGAAATACACTCCTATCTCCAGAAGTAACAGACCCAGGCAGACAAACAGATATTGTTCATTAGAAATACCTAGCAGCATAAAACCACTTCTCCCCCACCCACATTTCAATAGTTTGTGTGCATCCCTCCAACAGTGAGCAGTTTCGTATCTCTGAACTTTAAAAGTTGCTTCCTCTAGTCAAAGCTCATAACTAAAACTTTGTTCTATCTCCTGTGAAACAAAACCCCAAAACTTTTTCTGAACCTGCACCAAATCTGCTTCCTCCCTGTTTCTTTCTTTATATGTTTTCCATTCTTCTGTTTTCCCATCTATTGCCTGCATCTATTTTGAAGAATAGCATACAGATTTTCTGGTAATAAACACAGTGTCAAGAGGCAGCTGTGACTGATGAAGTCAAGATGCTGGTCGAAAGTCAAAGTCTCGGGGAGACCAAGGTGCTTTCTATTTACTTCTTTAGAACTTGCAACAAAAGGCTCTGTATCTAGATTGAAGGAAAACCTTTTTCATGACTATTGACCAGAGGCAGGAAATTTTACACTTGGATGTAAGAGATTCATTCATTAAGTTTGCCTTGTAAAGCATAAAACATATAGCAAGCAAAAAACTCAGACTGCCATATTGACACCCACACAGTTGCCAAATGCAGATTAACTTGCTCTAGTTATAACTATGTGTCTTGTATTTAACCAGCTTGAGCTAAAGACTTCTGTAATCTTACCTCTAGAGAAGATTTATCTCTGTCAACATCAGCTTCTTGGGACTGCTTGTCAAAATTCTCCACTTCAACATCTGCATCCAGATTTTCTTCGTTTTCCATTCCTGAAGTCACTGAGCTAATTATCAGGACACCCAACCACAGCCAGTCCCACTGGAAGTGCATCTTAGTTATCTGAAGAATTGAAAGTTTTAGAATTTAAACATAATTTCGACTATATTATCAATATTATTTCAATTTTACCCGACTTTATCTAAAAGAGAAAAAAATCCCATTAAAATAATGAGAAATAACTATCAAAAAATGTTGTCACTATAATATTACCTTAATTTGCTTTTTTCTTTTTTTTTTTTTTTATTTCTGAGTCCTGACTCAGACTCTCTTTTCCCTCCTGTTTTCCCTATGGAAGTGCCTGTAGCCTGTTCCTTTACCTTGCCAAATCTAGCAAGAATCTGACTGCAATATGTATGCTTTTTAAGAACTAATCAAGACTGCTTTTATTTTTCTTATTCATAAACAATCTAAACAAGTAATTAAATTGAATCAGTCTTTACAATGCAGCCAGAAGTAACATCCCTTTCCTTAGGAAAAATTAAATTATAGATTTAGAATGTATTATTATCCAGTGCCAGAATTACATTTGTATTTGCCCCTACTACCAATGACTACGTTTAGGTAAGTGCAGAGTGTATAGTGGCTCTAGCTCTAAGTGCCAAAAGAAAGTGTAAGATAATTTTAAACAGAAAATCTTCTCTGAAACTAGTATCCAGTAATTTGCAAGCTTAAGTCAGGTAGAGCAAGAGTTTAAACACAAATACTTTCCTAATTTCAGGGAAACCTGAAAATCTTTAATCTGTGTAAGTATGAATATGTCAATAGCAGAAAATTGCCACAGGCTCTCAATCTAATCTGCTGTGAAATTATTATTGCCCAGTATTTTTTGCTTCACATCTAGAAGACATACAAATCCAATTTTATGTTAGAGTATCCAGTGGTTTGAGGAAGTGCAGTATTGAAAATGCCTATGCATGCTTCCTCAAAGGTCTTGCAAAAAATGTGGTTTTTAAAAATTATTTTGTCTGAATTTGTAAACAGAATGAAGACAGATTCTAGACACCTCTGCACAGGTATTTATCATTTGCTTCTTACTAATTTATATTCACAGTAAGCTTAAGTAAATGCTGGTATTTATTTTTCTATTTTAAGACATTTTCAAGCCTTGCATTACTTGTAGCCACTACTAGTTATATTAAAAGCTCAGGTGCTGAGATACCTTTTGCACCTGAGAGAGCAGCCATGCTCTCAGTTACATCATCACTCCTTAGAGATTAAACTGTTTACCACTACAACTCTAAATATCCCAGCAATTATAGATACTATCTTATATTGAAAGTGTGAGTCTCTTTCTTTCTTTCTTCCTGGCTTTATCAAATTTGGTAAGCAATTCAAACATTGTAACTGCACCAATTTTATCATTCATGTTTTAACACCTGCAAGTTTTATCAAGTGACACAAATACAGATCAAACTGTATCAGGGCTTTATTTCTTTTAAGATCTATTAATTTAATATAAACTGCACTGATTATATTTGGAGCCAAAATATTAATAAAACACAGATTATCATAAAGAAGTGTTTCACACACCATTACTATGTCAATACTAGGAAATAATCAAAAGCCTCTTTTTTTTCTCCCCCACTACTATCCACAATTCCTGCCATTCTTTGCAGGACCTTACAACCTTGCTCAAAGATGGTGAGTCTGTGGTTCCTTCTTTTTTTCAGGTAATACACTTCAATAGTTATCTGCAAATTTTACTAGTGTTTTGTATTAAAGTTTTTTTTTTTAATTTAAAACTAGAGATACTGTTAATTCACTGACCTCCTTAGCAGTCCTAGAACTTAAAATAATCTTGCCCTGAAGATTTAAAGTAACTGAGTTTATCACAGGTGAATATTTAATCTTAGGGTGTATTTTTGAACACCTTTGTCTGAGCAGTATCAGTTTTACCAACTCCATTTTCTTGTTCCTTAACCATCGTATTAGGACAAGCACTCAAAGAATTCTACATCAATACCTTTGGGACTCCTTAGCTCCTAGCTGAAGTGTCCAAGTATCAGACTTGCATTTTTAGCACATACCTTACCTTTGCTACTTTGTCATGCACATGGTCTCTGCTTCTCCTAAAGCAAACGAGAGGTACAATTTCTCCTCCAGTAGATTTCAGGTGTGTTTTTGTATGATCCAAAATGCTTTTCACTTACATAGCCAAAATTTTACTGTAGTTAGCCCCATTCACTTTTCACTTCTGCTCCATACACAGACTAACACAGGCATCCAAGACACACGAGTACTCACCTTTCCAAACAGCTTCTTTCCAGAATTTCTGATGCTTTCACTTTGTTCCCACTGAATCTTACCACTACTCCCTGATCCTACCTAGCACTTCCCTAATTTCTTTCAGCTTTCAATTACATCTCTTACTTCTTACTTCAAGAAGAGGCGCATTTTAACCTCTGACCTTTTGATATACTTTTAAAATAATCCCAGAAGTGCTGAAATATGTTATCTAGACCAATTACAGCTATCACTCAACTGCCAGGCAAAGATGGTTTTAACCAGCCCATGGCATTTTTCACTTTTGTGAACTCTGCCACACTACAGTCTTAGAATATAAAATACATCTTTCAACTAAGCCAATAAGTTTCTGGTCTCAAAACAGAACTTCACACCACACATTTAATTATCTTTAAAACCTACTGAACTTTCCTAATTAACACAGGAGGACTATGAGAAACTTTTCTTACTCTATTTTCAAGGTGGCAGTGAAAATAAGGCAAAAGGATTCTCCCTGTTATAATTTCCTTAGCAAAACAAAGCAAACTGGGAAGGTCTATGGCTCTCACAAAACACCAAACATATTTACCAGCAGTCTTGTCAATGTATCTAAGTTCAGACCTGTAATTTTAAACATGCATTTTCCATAGCTTGGTCACTTTTTGCCATGGGCAACCACAGCACAGCCACACATCAGCAGCACATTTAAGCCAGCAGTATTATTGCAAAGCATGCTCTAGGGACCACCAACAGTGCTGCAACACCAGCAGAATATTGCACCTAAAGTAACAAGCTGCTTTTTCTGAGACACAGACTAGTGTTTATAAAAGACAACACCATAAGCTGAAAACATATTCTGACTGGATATTGGAATGTTTTTCCCCACGAGGACAGGTAAGCAGCGGTACAGGCTGTTTAGTCTCAGTCCTTGGGGTTTTCCAAGACAGTCCAGAAAAAAATCTCTAAGCAAACTGGACCAGCCTCAGGACTGCACCTGTTGTGAACAGCAGGTCAGGAGAGACGTCCTGGTGTCCCTCCCCACCTGAATGATTTGATTTGGGATGCATGGTGCAAATGCATCCACCTTTGTACCTCTGTGCCATGGTCTTTTGTGTACTGCGTACATGCCGTTAAGTTAGCATCATCACTATTCCATCTGCTGCAGAGGCCAGGATCTTTTAGATTACTAACTTTTTTCTGGACTTTGAAAACATGCCTTTTCCACGTAACTCTCAGAGTTCTGGAGTCTCAAGCAGAAAGGTAATCTCTCACTCTGAAGTCCAAAGCTCCTGCATCCAGCATAAACACATGGACTTTTCATAGGGCCAAACACCAATTACATCCAGGGCCATGAAAAGTGGAGGATTTTTTCACAGACCCCTTATTCCATCCGTAACCACGAGCTGCTTTATTCCTCCCCCATTCTGCTACACTGGCATCAACCTGACATAAGACAACATTCAGCTGTAACCGCTTCATGAAACGCATGCAAGAATGCCCGCACAACTTGAATTTTTTCCCTTACTGGCTGTGAAAACTGTACCTCCCTTCCTTTACCTGAGATGCTAAGCACCCTGCGCTGGAATGGATGCCGAATGTGAAGTTCAGCAACGCCGCACCCCCGCAGGTGCCTCCAGATATTTTGCTGCTACAGCGAGCTCGACTAAAACCTTCAACAAGACCTTATTTCCCAATTAAAAAAAAAAAAAACAAAAAAACCCCAGACCTTCGGGTCAGGCGGCCGTGCGGTGTTCTGTCAGCACCCGACACAAACCTGCTTTTTGGGAACCTCGGAGGGAGAGCGAAGGCCGCGACGCCGCTCTTCTCCCGCCCGCCCCGGGCAAGCGGCTGAGGGCCCGCACCCTGCCCTGCGCCGCCGTCACCCGGCTCCCACGGCACCCCCGGCACCGAGGAGAGCGAGCCGGAGCGGGGCAGCCACCACCCGCTCCCATCCCCACACGGCATCCACACGCACCTCCCGCCGGCGCGGCGGGGCCACCGCTCCTCCCGGCCTGGTTACCAAGCACCGCGACGCCGCTCCTCCCACGGCGGCCGTTTGCCGGCGGCGGTCCCGGCGCTGCCCGGCCCGCGGCGGGCGGTTACCGGAGCCGGAGCCGGGCCCGGCCGCTCGTCCCGGCGCATCCCCGGCCGCGCAGGCGCACGGCGCCCCCGCCGTTCCCGGGGATGCGGGAGCAGGTGCGGGAGCAGGTGCCGCAGGCTCGTGCCGAGCGGAGCCGCCGCCGAGCGTGTGGGGGCGCGGGAGATGGGCAGCGAGCTGCGCCAATCGGAGGCGGCCGAGCTGAGGCGAGAGCCAATGAGCGGCTCGATTGCGGCTGCCGGCCCGCCCAGCGCGGGGCCCCTCAGCCAATCAGCATTGGGCGCGGCGGAGGGGGGTTTGTTGGTATGGCCGCGGCCCGCGGGACGGCACCGCTCCCCACACGCTTGCAGCCCGGGGAGCCGCCGGGATAAAGAATTTTCCAGCCTGTACCCTCGAATTAACGAAACACTTAGTTACAGCTGGACACTCACCCTTACGCTTGAACATACGTGTCGCGATGCAGTGCGAAATAAAGACATTTTTAATCAGTTACTAAAGCCAAGTTCGTATCTGCCTCTTTTACTGAAGACAAATATTGGCGTACCCCTTGCAAAAGTCTCTAAAAAGATTTAAGGCGAGAATGGAGACACATCATTCAGGGAATTTAATAACTGTGCTTCAGTGAAAATCAAAATTGTTTGAATAAAACGTTATTGATATTGAACTGTTGAAGGTCGTATGTTTCTTAACTGATTTTTAATTAGTTGTTTTCATTAACTGTAAGCAATGCCTGGTTTTAGCCAGCACTAGTTTTCTTCACAGACTCTAACTGTGATCCTTAAATCAGTGAAATCTTAAGTTTGCTAAAACTAACCTGACAGAGAGCCAAAGGGAACTAGAGATTGGACAACTGGGATCTTAAATTTGTGGCCCTTCAAGGATATTGAAGTAACCAGAAAGCAGAGAGAGCATTAATGCCTGAAAATTTGAGGACTTATCATCTGAGAAAAAGATTTTTCATTAACTGTAAGCAATGCCTGGTTTTAGCCAGCACTAGTTTTCTTCACAGACTCTTACTGTGATCCTTAAATCAATACAGAGAGCCAAAGGGAACTAAAGATTGGAAAACTGGAATCTTAAATTTGTGGCCTTTCAAGGATATTGAAGTAACCAGAAAGCAGAGAGAGCATTAATGCCTGAAAATTTGGGGGCTTACCATCTGAGAAAAAGATGATAAAAGGACTAAAAAAATAGGGACCAAATTGGCATGAAGAGCATGAAACCAATAGAGGATAGAATACTAATGAATGAGGAGAATTATGTAACTTGGAACCAATGAGCATTAATTCCCTTCTTTGCTAAAAATATATAAATAAGTGAGGAAGTTTTGTATCTGTCCCAGCACGGAAGCTAGAACTGTCAGCTGCACACACCTCTTGGCCAAGAATAAAGTAATGCCTTACTCCCTAACAATAAAAAGGTGAGTGTTGAGGGAGTCTTATTTTTTCCGATGTTTCAGAGGATTTTGGTAACAGAACTAGCTTGAAAATTGTGGTTTCTTAACACACAGACATTTTAACATCATTTAGTACAATGAGCCTGAGGTAGACTTCATTTTTGAGACTTATGTTTTAAACCACATGAAATTACTGCAGTAAAATTCCCCACTCAGTGAGCCTGGTGATCTGGTTTGTAATGTGAAACTCTTTTCAGAGTTATCTTTTTAACCTACAGTTTACCACCTTTGGTTTTGTAAGTGAACAATCACAATGCCTAGACTTCAAAAGCTGTCACTCATAAAGTCAGAGGAAGTTCTTTATTCCCTGGACCTGAACTGAAGCCTTCCTATGGGAAGGCTTCTACTCAGCCTTTGATCTGGCCTCGGAGCCATGGAGTGTGAAGGTTCAGTGCCCAGATTATGACATGGAAAACCAGAGGTAAGACCTTGCTTGCGAGGTGGAGAGGAAGCTGTGGTGGCTGTTGCCAATAGCACACAGCACTCAGCTGTTGCTGAAGTATTCTTCCACTGCACTCCCTTGTCATAAACTTCCTGGGGCTGGAATGCTTGCTTTTCCTCTATTGCTTCTTCAGTGAAAATCCAGAATTCCTCTTAGGAAGTTCCTTTGATTTTATAGTGGAGCTGTGGTTCTGCAGACTGTGCAAGAAACCTCTGCTCTTGTGAAAGCACGGGGAAGAATTAATGGTTCTTGTGAAGCATTAATTATTTGCAACATCAGACAAAACCTCATTTACATCAGAGTGATGAGAAGGGTATTCTCTGATTTACGGTCATGTAAAATATGTAAAAACAGAAACAAGGAATGAAACACCAAGCTGGAAGCACAGAATGGAAAATTTCATTTAATTATTTTTTTTTTAAAGTGCAGTCATTTCCTAATACAATTTCAAGTATTCTGATGAGCTTAAAAGTACGCTTCAAGAACTAGAGAAAACTCTCATTTCACTATGAAAATGAGATGTTTTCGTTAAAAAAATCTTAATTATTTTTTTTTTAAAGTGCAGTCATTTCCTAATACAATTTCAAGTATTCTGATGAGCTTAAAAGTACGCTTCAAGAACTAGAGAGAAATCTCATTTCACTGTAAAAATGAGATGTTTTCGTTAAAAAAAAATTATTATTTTAGTATATTCTATGTTTTCACTGATTTAAATAATTGCTATGGAATTTCCTCCTTAGTGACACTGCCCTGTAACAAGTAAATGTAAGGCACCCTGAGTGCAGACACTACTCCCAACAGTGAATCTGTTGCAGAGAAAGCAATGGCAAAATAAGGTTTTATGTTTTCACTACAAGTGCTGAGGAACAAAGGTGTCCCCCAGTATACCTGTAAGCATGTTGGATTGCTGCACTAATTCTTAACTGGCATTAAACACCTAATCTAATGAAGGCTGCAATATTTTTTCTAATATATGTATGTACATACATCTACATGCACATATATATGGCACCACAGTATATAAACAATCCTGTACATAAAAGTCTAAATAAATAAAGTAAAAAAAATAAACAATAAGCTTCTAAGCAATATTATCAAAATATTAATAGAGGTTGTCTTTGAAAAAAACACTCTTCTGAACTGTTTTGATGTAAAAAAATAATTCCATCTCATTCTAAAGGAAAACCACTGTGGCGTTAGGAATACAACTCTACATTAATGTAACCCATTCAATACAAATTCACATATTGCAGTTTATTTCCTACTTTCAGGATGCAATGCCTCTGTAGGGGGATGAGGGTGCAGTCGTGCTTCATGTGCTAAGGAAGTGATTCTGGAATTCTTACCATTAACAGGTAGATGTCCAAGGTAGATTGTAGATTGTCATTTCCCAAAAACTTTTCAAATGAGACTACTGTGGTTTACTCTTTATTTTCAAATTTATGTTGAATTTGAACTTGTGACAAGGATTGAAATATCAGTACACGCTGATTATCTAATTCCAGGATCCAAAATTTTATTTAAATAGATTTTCTTTTTACAAAAATATAGTTACACATAATACTCTTCTTTCCTACAATTAATTCAATGCACAATTCACTGAGAAGTTTTACAATCTTCCAAAAAAAAAAACCTATTTAAGTTTCAAGTTATTCAAATGATAATTTGTAGGCAATTTTCATTTTAAAAAATATTTAACATAACTTATGCTACATTAAGGCTGAAACACATTTATATTGAGATCAATTTTCATAACATTAAGTTGTTCCTTTGAACTGCTTTAAATACTTGCAATGAATATTGACAACTTTTCCTTCAGTTCTGATTTCCCTGCAAAATTGACCAGTGTTTTTAATGGAGTTGAACACTGTGTCCTTAATATTTTTCAAAAATGTCTGTTATTTTTAATTCTGGTGAAACTTCTTCTTTATGTTTTAGTCCCTGAGGCAGGCTGTAATGCCTTATCAATTGTTTTCAATAATATCTATTTAATGTTGCCAAACTAAGGTGAGATTTTTATATATGACATGTTAGACAAGAACATTTTCTAGAAATTACTAACATTCTTTTCATATACCTTGTCATATAAAAATATAAGATTTATCTCAACTCTTTCCTAATACATAGTATTAATAACTAAATGGGTATGAAATTGATCTTTTGACCCAGTATTTTTGTTTTGTTTTGTTTGTTTTGCTTTGTTTTAGTCAGCCTTGTTTTCAAGAAATATGTAACAAGTGACACGTCAAAAAGGTATATTTTTCAGTTTTCAGATGTCTTGATAAGTACCTGGAAAAAAACAAAGTCTATTATTTTCTAAAATCTGCAGGAGCTTGGCCTACGACATTAATTTTTTCCCTTCTTCCAGCTATGGCTAGGGTTTAAGCCTGTAGTAATGCTCTTCAGTGACTTCTGCTGAGAATTTCTATTTATGACTTACTGACATTTAAACACTTGGGAAAAACTTGGAAGAACTAAAAAATCAGAGGCTCATCTGAAAATGTTGATATAATGTAATTAATATCGAAGATGGTGACTGAAAAGAGCTTTGTTTGTCCCAACAACCCAAGTCCTAGCAATTACAGTGACAGCCCTGCAAAACTGGAGAATCATCCCATTTGAGCATTTACAGCACTTTCAATGAAGTACGTTTAATTTCTCTCCTGAAAATAATTAACATCATTCTTCACTTGTGTTTTTCCACACAAAATTCTATTCAAAATGAAATCAGACAAATGATTACCAATAGTATACAGTTGTTTAATAATGAATAATAAAAATGCTTCTATTGGCATGCTTACCTCACTCAGTATTGCCCAGACTGGAGAATCAGAGCTGACTGACAAACGAATAGCCTTTATTCTTCCTATTGCCTGATTGATGCTGCCTTCTGCAGTGCCATTTTCAAATGCCCCTTAAGAAACCCACAAGACCCATATGGACATTTATTAGAATGAAAGCACTTCCAAGCAAACTTTGTGAAAAATTTCTTAATTACAAACTATAAATTAAATCCAGGAGTATGTTAGGGAAAAAAATGTTTTGGAAAAGACTTGTGGGTTGAAAGAAGGACAAGGAGAGATCAATCAGTCACAAATTACTGTCATGGGCAAGCCAGACTTGACTTGGGAAAAAAAAAAAATTATTCATATCAGAGTAGGGTAATGAGAAATAAAACCAAATCTTAAGAACACCTTCCCCCAGCCCTCTCTTCTTCTTGGACTAAACTTTACTCTTGATTTCCTCTACCTCCTTTCCCCCAGGTATGCAGGGGGACAGGGAACTGGGATCATGGGCATGTTTCTCTGTTGCTCCTTCCTCCTTAGGGGAATCAGAATGGCATCCTCCCCTCCTTTTCACTGACCTCGGTGTCTGCAGAGTTTTTTCTCTTATGTATTCTCCCTCCTCTCTCCAGCTGCAATTGTTGATACACAGAGCTTTTCTGCCCCCTTTTTAAAATGTGTTATCCCACAATGGATAACACATCCCCTCACTGATGGATTCAGCCTTGGGCAGTCATAGGTCTGTCCTGGAGGTGGCTGCCACTGGCTCCACTGGACAAAAGGGAAGCTTCTGGCAGCTTTTCACTGAAGTTACCCCTGCAGATTCCCCCCAGCCCCCTGGCCCAGCTACCAAAACCTTGCCATGCAGACCCTTTAGGGACTGTAATTAGTTCTCCTTCTAATTAGATGTCTTGGCTTTTGCCGCTGGTGATAGGAGCGTCAAAATAGGAGAGTCATTGGTCAAACACCATACACTACAATATGCAGTAATGCAATGGGTTTCTTTCCCTTACTAGTTCACCTTGGAAAGCTTAATTAAATCATTAAGAGCAGAAACATTTGATATGTAGGAACAAAATTACTGGTTTTTAAGTAACAATAATTTACCTATTTTTAAATATCCATCTTTGGTTGCTGGGTAGTTAAATTTACTTCCATTATCAACCAATTCTTTTCTTAGCATTTCCTATAAAAAATAAAACAATAACATTTCAAGAAGTATTTTCTAGGGTATGACACTTTATGCTGAATATAATTCTGATAATGAAATATGGTTCTAAATGAAAGACTTACATTAGCAGGCAGCACTTCCACAGTAGTGTTAAACAGTTTATCACCAGGGTGCTCCATGTTTCCACTTCTGAACAAGTACCTGATGAGAAAGGTGTATTATTTCCAGGTATTTTATACTTCAGAACAGTTCTAGGGAAGTAATTCTTTCCAGTTTTGAAGGAAAGTTTCAGGTACCTTTTCTTTATATATTTTGGGCTATAGAGAACAGAAATGGGCCTTGAAACTATAAACCAAACCATCATATAGTATTTTTATTTTAAACAGAACAAATATTTAAACCATCTTTTTCTGGGACCACAAAGGCAAGTGTTCCCCCTTTTTAGTGCTCAAGTTCCAAATAAATTAACTACTCATATTTAAATGGCTAAGGAAGATCTGCCCTTTGATCTGTTCCTTTAATTGTAAGACTGAAGTGGAATGGGCTTCTGGAAGGTGAGTGGCAGCAAAAATTTCTGTTTCTACTAGGCCATATACTACATGCCAGGAGAATTCCCCTTTTTGATCAATACTGGTCAACTCAGGTTCTTCTAAAGAATTTCCTTTATAGCCAATAAGCAAGAACATTGACCAACAACAATCCAAGCAAAAACATCTAAGATGTCTTTGATTTGTTTTTGATTTAAAACCAAATTGGTTTTAAATTTCTGGCATTAAGAGTTCTTAGGGTTTTAGATTCAAAAAGAACTAGGAGAATTTAAATCATCAAACTCTCTCCTGTGATATCAAATATTCAAAGCTTAAACCCACCAAATATTATAGGATTTACCATATATTTTCACAGACTAGCAATGTAGTGGGGCTGGGACTGATGCCTTAAGTTTTAGCCTTCATATTTTCCAGATTTTGTACTGCATTAGTATGTAACTCTGAACTTCATATAAAGTGTTAGCAAGTTCTCCTCACAGTTTACTTAGACAAAAGAATCCTTTTCCAGCCTGAGAACCAAGTTGCAGTTTCAGGCCACAGCAAATTGAGGAGAGCAGTCTGGAAGGATGGGACTTTATAACCTGAAGCTGTAATTAAACAATTAACCCCAATATGAAAATGGACCAAAACTTATAAAAGTGTGAAAACTCGTGATCCGTCGTCCATCTTGGGTGTAGCCTTGGTCAGGCTCTTGGACTGCCCAAGGTGTGTCCTTTGAAGGCTTTTAAATAAATACCTACTTTATTCCTGTAACTCTGTCTAGCCTCTGCTCCAGGTAGCCTCTTAAGGTGTCAGGACCAGCCATTAGACAATACCATGTGTAAGTTAGCTTCATCCAAGGCAGCTTCACAATAACAGGAGCATCCAAAACTACAGCGTGCCCAAGTTTCACAAAGCAGGAACCAGTTAATTAATGCAGGGCACCAGTGTTTATTGTGACAACTGTCATTCACTGCAGCTCACTAGGTGGAGATGCAGACTTGACATCGTGCAAGCAGCCTTTCTGTTGGCAGCTACACAAATAAAGCTTTCACTGACACCATTGATGAAAGTCATCAGTTAAAAACAAATTCCCTTGAGAATTATCATGTGAAATACTTACCTGAAGAAATAAAAGAAAAAAAATTAAGAAGCTGTCTTACTACTGACTTGTATTTCAGGAGGGGAGCTCAAGAAGAGCAGATAAATAGCAAATCATGCATTTTTTTAGTAACAAGGTTTATGCAAACAGTTGAGCACTGATAACTTCAAATAGTCTCAAGCATTTCCAAACTGGATATATGTAGGCTTCCATGTTCCATATTATGCAATACTTACTTTTCAACTTCTAGTGGATTTAAAAATGTGAACCTGATGTAGTCGCCTGCCACTGGAGCTAAAGCCCAAAAACAGTCTTGTCCTTTATAAATTTTTTCCAAGGTATATTGCTGGTATGTTCTTAGGCTTGTGTCCACTTCTGCAGGTGGATTATTATGTGCTTTATGTAGCTGATTTTTTCCAAAATCTTTATCCTGTTGATATAAAGAAATGTAAGTTCACTCATACAATGGAAAAAAGTGCATTGGTATCTGTAATTAGTACAGAAAGCTATTCCATAAAATAATCACCTCAGTGTCAAAAAATACACCAACTATTTTTAATACATATAGAATATTAATTTTAGTGTAATCACTGGGACTCAACATCACAATTTGTATACAGAGCTGTACTGATTGTTTCTTAGCTGCTAAGATTTAAAAATAAAAATCTTCACAGGAGGCCATTTCAGAGTTGTCTAGGATGCCTTCTACCAGAACATGTGATTGCTGGGCTCTGCTAAAGGCTACGTGAATCTCTGGTCTGATCCAATTGAGAAATCTTGTCACTGCCACTGGAGCTAAAGCCCAAAAACAGTCTTGTCCTTTATAAATTTTTTCCAAGGTATATTGCTGGTATGTTCTTAGGCTTGTGTCCACTTCTGCAGGTGGATTATTATGTGCTTTATGTAGCTGATTTTTTCCAAAATCTTTATCCTGTTGATATAAAGAAATGTAAGTTCACTCATACAATGGAAAAAAGTGCATTGGTATCTGTAATTAGTACAGAAAGCTATTCCATAAAATAATCACCTCAGTGTCAAAAAATACACCAACTATTTTTAATACATATAGAATATTAATTTTAGTGTAATCACTGGGACTCAACATCACAATTTGTATACAGAGCTGTACTGATTGTTTCTTAGCTGCCAAGATTTAAAAATAAAAATCTTCACAGGAGGCCATTTCAGAGTTGTCTAGGATGCCTTCTACCAGAACATGTGATTGCTGGGCTCTGCTAAAGGCTACGTGAATCTCTGGTCTGATCCAATTGAGAAATCTTTTTCAAGAAGATTTCTAGTCTAGATGGCATCATCAGGAGATTCCTGAAGTCTGGTTCATCATTGCTCCTGTGCTTATTAGACGCGTGGTTTGCTCTCCAAACTCTCCCTAAAAATCTGTGGCCATCAAGTTAGGCACACCTTTGTCCTACCTTCTTAATTGTGCCTCATATTAGGAATGTGAACTGCTCAGACAAAACAAATTGTCATGGCTTTGTTAGCATGGAGCAGAGCATCTGCAACCTTGTGTTGTGAAGGGGGTTCCTACATGCCATGAAATGCTGCTCAGATGAGAGATTCAAAGGTGTTTGTGCAGGAGCAGTACTCCACCTGCAGCTTAGATGCCAGATCAAAATTCTCTATCAAATCTGTAGAACAACATGATTTTTGGATATTGATATGCCATATAATGCCAAAGATGTGGTCCTTGAAATTCATTTGAGAAATAAGTCAGAACACAAGTATATAATGTAAAAATATGGCATTAATTTCTTATTCTTACTTTCAAATTCTGTATCTTCCCAGCCAATGATGAAAAAATTCCCATATGCTGAAAGAGAGATGGTTTAGCACGGATACGTAACTTTGACTTTTCCTTTTCACAGTGTGTCTAGAAAGAAAGTAAAAGGGAGTGAAAGATTATTTAACCAAGGAGAGACAAACTATGTTCCATAAGGCAATTTCATTATGTAGGTAAGGGTATGGGTTCAGATTTTCTATCCGTATTTAAGTGAGTAATCCTTAAATTAACAGTTACCTTCTGTCACATACACTGTTTCTAGACCAAATCTCATAATTCCACTCATGTTGTTATTTAGATTTGAAGGCTTGATCACCAGTAATTCAGGGATTTCTGCACAGTATGTGATGAATCACTCTCAGGGTGACAAAAACTGACTCAAATCTGAAACTGATTGATTTCTTAGCTGTTTCTGGCAAACTTTATTTCAACTCTTAGTCCTGCCATATCATTCTAATTAAACTATTCTGACCAAAACTGACCTTCTTAAGATGGATTCTGGTTACATTTCAATATTCATAATTTTGCCTCTTTTTGTTGTGTTTGGGAGGCTTTAATGTATAATAAGTTATGGATCTTTTATCACATAATTAGATATTAAATACTTAATACTGTTAAATACTGTTTCAACCACTATTTTCTGGTTTACTACACCTGGGACATGACATATATCAAGGAATTTAATAACTATAATTGGTACTAGCTTTGTAGTTTCTTGGTCTTTGAATGATAGCAAACTACTTCTTTAAATGTCTTCTTTTTCTTTGTATATATAGAGCATTGTAGTTTGATACAATGTCACAATCATGCCACAGTAATTAATATGACAATAAAGCATAGTGGGAAGTAACAAAGCGAAGAGCTAAAATGAGACTCCCTGGGTTGTACTCTTGGTGCTGCCACAGAACTATTATATGAGTTTTGAAGATCATTTAACTTTTCTGTATTCCAGGTCTCAGACCTTAAAATTTGAGAGGATAATGTGCTTACCTCTTCCATCAAGTGCTATCAGTTCTATAAAAGAAAAATGTTACATTAAATATATCAATGCCTTCTAAAGCCAGAAGTGATTAAGTCTTCACTCAACTGGCTTAAAACCATCAAAACTCATGAGGGATTTGTGATTTCCACAGGAGTACTAATTAAAAGTTCAAAATGCCCTGGAAAGCTATTTAAAAAACTAAGTTTTTTGGGGTTTGTTTTTTTTTGTCCACAGCAGATGTTCAGCAAAACAATGTCAAACCACAATACCACAATTGTGTGTAAATTGATTTACTGGCAACTGTTTCTCTGAAAGACACACTAGACTTCAGTAAAGAAGAAATATTTTCAAGAAAATAAATTTGTGATCTTTCTACTGACAGGGTTTGCAATTCATCCCCTGCAATAATGCAGGCTCTAGAAGTCTTGTTTCATTCAATGGCAGCACTAGAAAAAGAGCTGCAATCGGTGGCATGAGGCTGGTGTGGTCATTTCTGCAGAAGCTGAGATAAGACTGCCTGTTGAGTCAGGGCTCCCACCCTTGCAGCCTGCAGTTCCCACTGCATGTGATAGGCACAGGCCACTGCACAAAAACACAGAATGCTTGGGTTCAAAGCAACCTGTAAGGATCATCTTGTTCTGACTCCCCACAGACAGGCTTCCACTAAGCCAGGTTGCTCAGAGCCCCATCCAGCCTGGTCAGAAACACTGGATGTGGCATCTATACCTTTCCTGGGCAACCCATTCCAGTGACTCACCACCCTAACCATAAAAAATGTTTTCCTTATATCCAATCCAAATATACCTTTTTCAGTTTAGGACTGTTGCCCCTTGTCTTATCATAACACACTCTTTCCTACAAGCTCCCTTTAGATACTGGAAGGTGCTATATGGTCTCCCCTGAAGCCCTCTCTTCTTCAAGCTGAAGAGCTCTGACTCTTTCAGCCTGTCTCCAGCCCTCTGATCATTTCTCTGGCCTCTCTACCTGCTCTAACAGGTTCATAGCTTTTATTTTTTTTTTTTTGTACTGGGGACCCCAGCAGTGAATGATGGTTCATAGGAGGCAACCATGAAAAAGTTTCTGAACCATGCAGACGGCTCTGATCATCACAAACTGTCTTTTCTTGGTGAGCAAATATAGCTGAACCTTGATATGTTAATAGTCAGTCCAGGCTGAAAATTTTAACAAGGTTGAGAAGTGGGCCCTGGGAATATCACAAGGTTTAATAAGACCAAGTACAAGGTGCTGCACTTGAGTCAGAGCAACCTCCAGTATCAGTCCAGGCTGGGGGATGAGCAGATTGAGGGCAGCCCTGCCCAGGACTCGGGGGTGCTGCTGGAGGAGAGGCTGGTGGCCCAGCAATGTGCACTCAGCCCAGAGAGCCAAATACATCCTGGGCTCATGCAGAGCACTGTGGGCAGCAGGGGAGGCAGGGGATCAGGAGATCCTGCCCCTCTGCTCTGCTCTGGTGAGAGCCCACCTGCAGTGCTGCATCCAGCTTGGGGTTTCCATCACAGGAAGGACATGGACCTGTCTTGTTGGATCCAGAGGAGTCCATCAAGGTGATCAGATGGCTGGACCACCCCTCCTATGAGGGAAGGCTGAGAGAATTGAGATTGTTCAGCTTGGAGAAAAGAAGCCTTTAGGAATTGCAGCCTTTCAGTACCTGAAGGGATCCTACAAGGAACACAGAGAGAGGCTTTTCACAAGAGCCTGTGGTGACGGGACAGGAAGGAATGGATTACAGCTAAAAGAGAGTAGGTTTGGGTTAGCTGTTAGGAGAAAGTTCTTTCCTGTGAGGATGATGAGGCACAGAAACAGGTTGTCCAGGGAAGCTGTGGATGCCCCACCCCTGGAGATGTTCAAGGCCAGGTTGGATGGGGCTCTGAGCAATCTAGTGGTAGTTGTCCCTGCCCATAGCAGGGGGTTGGACACATGCCAAACTCAAGGTCTTTTCCAAGCCAAACAATTCTATGATTCCACGTAAACACATGCCAAATATCCTTTACCACAGGATGTCAATAGAAAACACAAACAAGTGCTCTGCTGACCCTCCTGTGTAGCACAGTGTGTGATTACTTTGTGACACTCTTGGTTGGAAAGGAGAAAGTGTGAGGAGCTGTCAGCTCGCCTTCTCTGATGCCTATAGGAAAAGTTCAGTGCTTTAACCAATCAAAGAGAGAAGGTGCCACAGCTGGGATCCCCAGCCTTCTGCCAGTCTCCACTTTCTGCATTCTCATGAATAGTCTCAGCATGTCATGCCACTGGTCATTCCCCCCCAAGAGCCATGTGAGACTGATTTATCTCAGTAGGTTTTCTCTACCCACAGCAATTGAAATTGCAAATGCAGAAGTGAAACTCAGTAGAAAGTTGGGGGCACCACTCTGCTTTGGCTTGATCAGAGCAGACTTCCACAAGCTGCCTGCCTGCCTTTTGGGAACACAGCTTCATTTTAGGTAGGAATCAGGTCTTAGAAGATGGAACAGCTGTAAATAAAGTATTTCATCTATTGGATGGAAGTTGTCACATGTTCGATCTGGAATAGGTGATGTCAACATAATAGCATTCTGGTTTTTAATCTGTTTTCACAGGCAGGCAAGAACTGAAATTAGTTTCTTGAGGCACACTCTTAATTCCTATGAACTGGCCTAACCCACAGAGCAGGACTTAAAAGCTTGCTCCTATCTGTACAGAGTGGGTCTGGAGACTCTGCAATGCACTACTAAGTCTAAAACCAGGGATCTTCTGCTATCCCCAGAAGTCACTTATGCTACAGGGTAAAACTTGAAGCTTGCTTGTTCCGTTCCCCTTAATCTCCTGCTCTGCACAACTCCTGTCTGTTTCTTCTTGGTCCTTTATCAACACAAAAGTAACACGTGCAAATCCTGGAGCAGAAACTGGCTGCACCAGTTAAAACTCCTGAATCCTAAAACTCAAGAAGAAGCAGAAACTCTGGTCAGTCCAAAGTCCAGTTTGAGAGATTTATATTCTACTTTTTGAAAATGAATTTTGTCACTGAGAGTGTTTGAATGTTATTTATCTTCATAAACTCAGTTATACTTACTGCATCCTTTTCTGGATTGCACACTTTAACCCAGAGCAGGTGGTCTATAAGCCAGTCTATAGGCTTATCCTTATAGAACATGAGGAAAAAATCCACTATGAGTGGTAAGTCTTCTGATTTAAACAATTTTCCTGAAAGCAAGACAAGAAGTTATATTTTTATTGCTATGCAAGAATCGCCAGCTTTATGTTTAAATGTAATTTATTTAAATAAACATTTAAGTATCACACCAGCCTTGCACACATGAATATAATTATGATATTTAATGAAAAACTTCACATAGAGTCTGGCTTTGAAGAGTTGCTCATCATCCAGTCCTATGATATGGGATGCATAATCTCCTTCACAAAGAAAAGGAAGTTTTGGGGGTTTTTTAATAGATTGTTTAAATTCTGTTCTTGAAAAGAGAACTACACATTACAGGGGCACAAAGTTCCCTGAGGTGGAACAACTTCCTCCTTATGGGAACTCAATTACAGATTCTATGCTAAAGAGACTCTGTATTAACAAGACAGTTTTAAAGAGAACAAAAAGTAAACTACTTTCAGTGGGCTATTTCCTGAAGAACCAAGGAAGTTTTGAAGTGCAAGTTCTTCCATGCTTTGAGATGTGATTCTGACTGAGACCTTTTTGATCTACACAGCTGCAAATGCAGTTGATCCTGCCAAGGTCTTAATACTTACCAATAAATCCAAGTTGTGAGAACTCGAGAACCATCCAATCTTGGGACTGTTGAGCAGCAAACCTTTTTATACTTTCAATAAAATCAGGTTTGGCTATAATATCATCTTCCAGCTGGAGGGTGGGGGGGGAAATGCAACAGAAAAAGAGAAGGTAAGCAGTGATTTAATTGTTTGCAGAGGGGGTGGTGACATTGCCACAAGCAAGTGAAAACTGTGTTGTGTTTGTGATGTACCACGTGTAATGAAGCTGTGCCAAACAACCCACAAGTGGACTGGTATTTAGTTTCTACATATATCACTCATTAAGTAATTATCTACAGGAGTGACCATAACACCATGGGTGCCTCTCTCTTTTTTGATGAAGGAGGACTCCCTGCCTTAGAGATCTCACTTAGAAGAAAACATTAAGCAAAAAGACAAGCGGTTAAGGAAGACAACAATAAGCAGTTTGTTCTTAGGTTGTATAAGCATTGCTGAGCTAGAGGAGCAAACTGTCTGAGAGGAAAGGTGTGTAAAAGGTTCAGTAGCCTGGGCAGACTTTGTCATTCAAACAAGGCAACTGAGAAGGACTGTGGATGGTTACTGAGATGCCTGTAGAAACCAGGTTGTCCCAGGGGATACTAGAAATGATGGGGTGTGCTCTGTGAATCACACTGAAGGACAGGCATACATAGAGTTTTCAAGATGTTGTAAAGTCCAGCACAGAGTACAGCAGCAGTGTCACCTAAAGGGTACTTGGAAGAGGAGACTGACATCCATCAAGGAAATGAGAAAGGTATTGGCTTCATTTTTGCCTGGCTTTCAGACAAGAACTGGGCATCTGAAAAGCCAGAGGCTGTTTGTGCTACTAAAACTGAGGATTATGAATCCAGACAAGGAGGTTGGAGGCAATGACACAAAGGAAATAAATGTATTCCAGAAATAATTTAGGAGCAAGTAATTAATGGTTTGAATTCAGTATGGGTGTGAAAATACAGGAAGAGGAAGCTAAGACTTCAGGAAAATATTGCTGGGGTGTAGTGTAATCATATAGTAATTTATTCTAACTGCTGTACTTCACTGGCCCTGCTGCATGTCTGATTCTGCTGGAACTGGCTTCAGAAAGCTAAACAGCTAGAAAACTAATTCTTTGAGGAAAAAACCCAGCCAAACAAAACATGATTTCCTGCTGGTTTTGGGTCTTCAACTGATGCAGCAGGGTCATCATCAAGAGCTTGAAAGATCAGGACCAGAGGTTTTAGCTGAATTTCTGCATTGCTACAAGTGTAGGGCTGGCTGACAAGAAATGTGTTGGCAATAGTGAACCCAGGAATAAGTAAAATGAAGTTAGAAAAATGAGATTAAGAGATCTGTTTTGACCCTGTCAGCTTTTGCTGATGGTAACATAAGAAATGCACAGAGACAAACTGATCAAGATTAATGCTTCTTAACAGATTCTGAGATCTGGGGATTGAGAGTTAAGCAGAAAAGAACAATGAAAAATGAGATTAAGAGATCTGTTTTGACCCTGTCAGCTTTTGCTGATGGTGAGATAAATGCACAGATAGAGTCAAACTGATCAAGATTAACAGATTCTGAGATCTGGGGATTGGACTGAGTTGGGAGCTAAGCAGAAGAGAACAATGAAAAAAACCCAAACCCAAACATCAATTTACAAGAAATCTGGCATAAAATTAAATGAGCTCAAAGCATTAGACTGGAGCAAGATGTAAAGGGACAAGAGCAAAGAATCAAAGAAGGTTTTAGAGAATCCTTAAAGAGAAATTGAGGGGCACCAAAAAAGGATGCAAAGCAGACTGGAGTATCTCAAAAACCTAGGGAGGCCACCATATCAAGAAACATCATAGAAAAGTATGCAAAACCAGTGAAGATTGAAAGCACAGAGGTTGTGATGCAACATGACTGAATGTGGTTATGAACAGAAAGTAATTTTGAAGTCTGAGATGGTCTTTCCTGAAGCTGACTGTGATTATTAGATGATGTAGTTTGATATCCCATGTAGCACAAGCCATTAAAGTTATTTATTTAACCCTGTAATTTGTGTTCAACTTAAGCACATCTTGGAGAACCTCTCTCATTGCTTAGAGATTCCAGTATCCATTTATTTCAGTATGTTGTACAACATTTTATTATCCTGAATGTTTAATACTTTGTACCCAAATTCTAATTTGACTTTTTTTTCTGCCTTCAGCTTACAGCCACTTGTTTTCTCATATGCTCTTATCTACCAAAGGAGGATGTGCAGCTGCACACAGCTGGATCAGGAAATTTAAGATATGAACTGCCTAGTCCACTTGCCCCATTGCCATGGGAAGGCCAGCAAAACACATAATCACAGCTAACTTCCCTTCTCTCATCAGTGCTTTTGAATGGAAAAATACACATCCAATACAGCAAGACTATGAAAATCTCCTACATGATAAGTACCAAATGGGTTTCCTTTCATTTTTCTTATGCAGGTTGTCTGTCTAAGAGAAGTAAAAATTAAGTAGTAACAAAAAAGTGGAAGAATACAATGAAAGTTCAGGCATCAGACAGGAAGGTTCTTCCTTCCTGAATTTTATTAGAGTATTTTTACATTTTGTCTCACTAACAATGAATTGTGAAAAATGTGGAGCACCTTTTAGGAGCTCTACCAAATAGCAGGCATAACCTAGAGTCTAGTGAGAAGAAGAAAAAAAAAAGTCCATATAAAGAGTACTAGTGATATCACTGAGATATTGCTTAGGCTTTGAATCCATTAGAGACGTGCTGGTGGCAATATATTTTACCAGTGTATATATATATATATATATAAATATAAAATATATAAATACACAAAGTTTTCCCAGCCTCCATACGAGATAATAAAAAAATCATAACAGTAGTTCAGGAAACAACTAAAAGTTAAGTTAGAACTTGATAAGAGATTTTATCTGAAGAACCTAAGATTTATTTAATGGTTTATTTTTGTTTCATCTCAGTGCTAATAGAAACCACTTAAAAACCGCTGTATCTGTGTTTCTTTCAGATTTGAAATGTTTGATTCCTGCAGTAAACTAAGTTTACATGGACAAGAAATAACAAATGCATGTCCTCACTATTAGGCTGGGATTGGATTGTTTTTATGGCTATGTTATGATCCCATTATTGTAAGTGCTTCAAGGGTCTCTGGTGCATGCCAGGAGGTTTAGTGAAAGTGGAAACAAGGACCCCAAAGTTCTCTCAGGGTGGTGGAGTGGGGAAAAGATTTAAGTAGACAAGTTGATCAGTGGGTAATCAGTGGGTAATCAGTGGGTAAGGTTCATCCCCAGTGTATGCCTGTTAGCGTCAATGGACTTCACAAAAAGACTTACTTAAATCCTGGTTCAGCAGGATCTAGAACAAGTGTTTATTCAGCAAAGATCTTGTCTGACTCGTGACATCAACTGTTCTGTAGACGTCAAGACTAATTATGTGCATATATCTTCTTTCAAGGTTTGGGAGTTAGCGTCAGCCACTCAATCAATACTATTCATGACTAAACTAAATAAAAATCTAACCTAGCTCAAGTTTTGCTTAAGCTTACTGAAGTAAATATTGTACCAGTCTAAGGAAAAGCAGTTTTAAGTTGTTTGCTTTCCTTTAATACAAGACTTCTAAACAGAGGGAGGACATAACTAAGTTTATGGCAGCAAGTGTTCGTTCTTTACACCTGCACTCTACAGAGTAGCTTTTGGGCAGAGCAGCATCTGTGCTGCAGGAACAGCTGCAGGCTGGTCATACAAATGAAGAATGGGATATAGTAGGAACGCTATGAGGAAAGTATAGTTTCTTTTTAAGAAAATTCCAAAAGCAAACATAACTCCCCCCAGACCACCACCATCCAGGCTTTGTTCTTAATAACACAGTTCAGATAAGAAAACACATGTTCTCAAATTCCTTTACAAATACAAATACATAAGTCATTGTGGTACAAATATGAATCCTTGGAGAACTTGGTAACAGGAAGGGATATCAAGTGTCTGGCAGCATCCTAATGTTTCACTTCACTGGGTTTCGTACACCTTGATGCTGTAGTGCACTCAATAAACTTAGATAATGTTCTTAAAATATACAAAAGCCACAGGAAAATACTTTATTTTCCATTAAACCATAATTGTTCAAACAGGGCATTTTTGTTTGTCCATCTGCATCCTGAGCACCTATGCCACGTTTGAGAACAGAGCATGGGGAGTCTTAAGTAGCCCAGCTCAAACGTGGTTTTGTTGGATCCTGAGAAAAACTGTAGGAGATGCCAGGTCCTGCATTCTTCTGTTTCCAGGAAACCTGTGATGTCCTCATGGAATACCAACTCCGAGGCAAAATGCTCCTCTGAGCTTTTTTTAAAAACTGCTGACATTATTGAGCTACATGAAATTGTATAGACCTGTTCCATGACTGAACAGCTCTTATAAATTTTGGAATCTCTGGTGGTGATTAAGATCTTTATGGAGTGCAAATTAGCACAAATCTAGAATGGTGGTTAAAGCTAAGCTTATATGCATGGGGATCTTCTTAAAGGCTAACACAAAATCTTCTGGAGAATTAAGGGTCTGTGCCAACTTGTAGTTGACCTTAGCTCAAGTATCACTCTACTGGTATTTCCCTGTCTGAAATATTTCACTTAAGTGTCCTCTGGGCTATAACCTGAACCTATCACTATTTTTCCTGGCTGCAGTAAGTAAAAAGATACTTTCTTAACCTAATCAAATGAGCATTTCATGCTTCAGTTACCTTGCTCTTCAACCTCACAAATGACAGGAAGGTAGAGATGGTTTTAATAAAATAATACCTGGCTGCAAGATTTAGATAAATACAGAAATATGTGGATGCTTGTAAGGAGCATATGCAAAATACACAGAATTTTATTGAGGCCTTTGAAATAAAAATTGCCAAAACTAATCAGCAGTACAGATGTATTGCTGCTACTTAATGATAATATGGACATACGGACATACCTGTAAATAAAATGTCCCCTTAGGTTGAGCATATAGCATTAAAAAGCTATAATCCAAATTCTGTTTAGTTCTCCACCTAAACATAAGCAGCAAATTCTGATAAGCTTTTTGAGCAGGTTGCAAGAGTTATTTCTATAATAAGAGAACTTTTAAGCTCTGCATTTTTCGTCCATACAATAAAATTGTAAGGTTGTATATTCTGTATATTCCATTATTAAGTGCAAAAGGATTAATCTACAATCAATGCAAACATTTGTAAATAATTTTAGTTTCCTGTAAAAGTTAACATTAAATACACAAAAATAAATATTAAATAAACAAAAAAAATTATCTCCGTCAATGGAGCGTGAAACAAAATGTCTAACAAGTTATTAATGTCAAATAACTTAAAAGATTCTACTCATTATTTTATGAAGAGTAGAAGTAAAGACACATGGATTATTTAAAGATTAAAAAGTAAATGGTTTTACATATGAACAGCACAAGAGCAGGTTGATAACTGTAATTTTCAGGTTTAAATATAAACATGTATTATGTACTGTCTCTCATTTTACCAGAGGATGATGATGATGTTTGATAATCAACACTGAAAGACTACAGACTAATTTATCGGCATTTAATTAATGCGAACATATAAATGATCCGAATCTAATCACATCTAAAACTAAATTATAAGTATGTAAACTTTTTTATGGTCTATGGTATGAACACATAAGGTTTATCTAGAAAGCCAATATACATACACACACATATGTAAATAGACTAGCTGATTTCCTCCAGCCTAAACTCTTAGTACTGCAACTCTCTTGCTGCATTGTTGCAGTGGCTTCTGATAAATTAGTTCTTGTTGATGAAGAAAATTACTTTCCTCCAATAAATATTTTTTTAAGGTTATAATCTCTGTCTTACTGAATCTGCGGCATGGGAGTGAATGAAATCACCATTAAGAGTGTAGTAACAGTAGATAAAAATGCAATGATCACCATAAGTTAGGTCATTAATTAAACCCAGTAGTTGTCAGTGGCTAGCTAAAGGACCATATTGGCTGTGTGTTCACAGAGACTCTCCCTCATCAGTTACATTAAAGATTTTTCTATTTTTTCCTTTATGACAGATTATATAGCCTATCACTTGTTGGCATTATCCATCTGGTTTAAAACCTGTTGGATGCCTAGAGCCAAGACCTAAAGGAGATGCCTTGGCTCTCACCCTGAAGCTGATGTGCAGCATAGCATTTCTCAAGATCCCCTTTAAATTTTTTTTGCAAGTACAGATTAGGTCCTTTAGCTCTGAAACGCAAAGACATTATCAGTTCAACAACGCTGACATTTTCTGAATTTTCCATTTTACACTCTTAGCAAAAGTTCTTGGATTTTATACAGCAATCTTACCTTATTCGGTCCTCAGAATCTCCAAGTGTTGTCTTCAGGTTGGAAAGATCTGGGTAATAGGAAGCAGGAGGAGAAATAACCTCTAGTACTCCAGACTGGATTTCTCTGGGGAAGCTGGGAAGGGAATCCTAGTGAGAACCCGTTCCTCAAAAAGACTTTTGAGGGCAGCCAAAGAGAGCAGCTCCCCAAAGTTAGGTCTGCTCCTCCAGAAGTGGAATTCACCACTCTAGCGAAGAAACTGACTGCAAACTTGGAACCAAGAAGGGGCTTTTAACAACCATCAGAACAGATAGGTCAGGAACTCATCCAAGTCTCAGAAAACACTGGAGAGGAGTGTGTCTCAGAAATCCTGTCCCTCCTGCAGCTGTAGATGCTTACTAACAATCCAGAGATAGTTGCCAAAATGCAACAGTAATTAACAGCCAAACACACTACCTAGAACAACACACAACTGTTGGTCTTGCATGAGCGGTCCCAGTTTCCTTACCATTACTCCAACTCTAATTCTACTTTCTAAGCAAAATTATACTGTCCCACAGCAGGAGTTCAAAATGGGGAATCTGGGTCTAGTCTCTGCTCCAATAATTAAATTTTCCATTGACGAGACATTGAAAAAATGTGTGACCTATTTTGGGAGCCAAACTTGGAAGTCAAATCTCCCCTTTCCTCCAAAAAAACCACAAAACAACCAATCAAAAAATCTAAACAAAAAAACACCAACCCAACAAAAACAAACAATCAGGCCTCAGGTCCATAAATTGATAATTTTAAAACCCAAACACAAAACAGGTAGAGTAGTGGTTCCAAAACTGAGTTCCCATTTCCTATGATTAGTAAACAAAAGATAACACTAAAAATTAAACACATCAGAATACCAGCATTATGGGAAAAATATCAATCTGTGTAGCCCTGACAAAGCAAATACTCTGCAGTAATTTTTTTCAAAAGCCATAAAGCAGTAATTAAAATTCTCTGAGTGTTTCAATTGCTGTAGGTATTGTACCCTGGCAGTGCCAAGAAGGAATGCCTCTTCCCCTTGTCCTCTTTAGAGGGAGGATTAGCTGAGCTAAATCCTCTGAGGGCAGGAAATGATGAATATTACTTAGCTAATAGCCTCAGTATGAGGAGTCTTCTGGGGGAAACCCACACACAAAACACAGTCTGGGAAACCCTTGAGTGAAGGAGGATGTGCAGAAACCCTCAAATGTGGAAGGTCAACTCCTCCAGGGATCTTGTTCAAGGAAGATAAGAGCAAGCAGAACTGTAGTGGGAACCAAGCTTCCATTTGACATCTCTAGGGTTACTTTGGCAAGGAAAAGATTACCCATCTCATGTTTCCCATCATGTAATAGCATTTAAGATTATAAATGTAATCCCATTCCTGTCCCAAGTCTATTGCCTTCCTGAAAAATAGTAAAAAAAATGGAAACAAAGATGCCTGGGAAAACATGGCTGTGCTGTGGCACTAGGGGACATAGTTTAGTGGTGGCAGTGCTGGGCTAATGGTTGAACTCTATTGATCTTACAGGGCTTTTCCAACCTAAGGAATTCTGTGATTCTATGACAGATGCCAGATTACACTACAGGGTTGTGTAGTCACTGGGGACCTCATATATGCAACCTCAGGTGTATAAATTCCACCATTAATTTCGTGGGGAAAAGACTTAGGCTCAAGTAAATATTTATCAGAGATTTAAGCTGAGACCTTGTCTGGTTAGTTAAAGCATAATTATCAAATAAGAAATGAAAAATTAATTGATATACATACTTCTCAATTTCAGAGTGTGTAATGGCATACATATTGAGAGCGCACCTTTGCCTCAGTTCCATTTCAGTGTTGAAATGTTCTAGTTCTTTCCATAAAAGCTCCAAATATGTTCACACTGGTGATTGAGTGTAGGACTTACCTGGCTTTAACGCTTTCTGCAACACTCTTAACATACTCTGCATCCACCTAAAGAAAAGAAGGAAGGGTTTCATTAAAAGTCTCTCATTTTTGTGTGAAACAACACTTTGTATGGAATCTGTATATGCAAACACTTAATTTATTTTCCTTCCAAACAAATGTGGTATGTTACAGCAGCATTTCTAGTAAGGAACAGTATGGGCTTTTCAAGCCAACCAAACTTTCAATATAGCTCACTTTTGCTTCCAAGTATCTCCAGCTGACATTTTGGCACTTTATTTTTCACTGCTTTTGCAGAAGATCAAGCTATTTTCTGGCCAAAATTCTGTTCTGCTGTGCCAGTAAAGCACAGCCATATAACTATCAGCAAAAAAAAGAGCTGGTTTGGGTTAATAATTCAAAAGTCACAAAAGAGGCCTACGGCTGATGAGAAAAATCACCTAAGCAAAATATTCTAAAGCCAGCAATATTTACATTTTTTATTTAATTTCTTCCTAATATAACAAACTTACAGCTCTAACTTTGGAAATTTTGAAGACACTCATTACTGCTGTTTCATAAAAGTAACAATGTTAGTGTGCCAAACATATCTGTTAACTACATTTAGAGTGCAAAGTTTTATTTCTAAAACAACACAATAACTGTCTTAGGAGTTCAGATTTTTTCTTTAAATAAACAAATTGTTTAATATATAATTGTTACCAATTATAATTGTTACCAAACTTGTGGTAAGTAAAATAAAAGTGAAATACAGAACTGTGGTAAGAAAAAAAATACCCAGAACTTAAAACTCACTCTCAGTCAATAAGTTACTCAAGCTTAACCCATGATGTAAACATTCACCTTGATCTTTTAAAACTTTGTGGGAAAAAGGAAGGTGTGGATTCATGACCAGTGAACACACCTGTCCTTTTCCCATAATAAAATGTTCTTATCACCTCTCATCAGATCAGCATGCTTATCTGCTCCAATTTATTGCTGAAAAAATGGAAGCTGTGAGAACATGACTTTTGAGTTGGGAGAAAAGGGAGAGTAGGTCTTACAATGGCAGTTTAATCCTGAATTGGCTAATATGGACTATTTCTACAACCACAGCTTTGTTCCAAGTATCACATTAGGACTCTCCACAGTGGGAAACTATTCAAAAGTCAACCCTTAAAAACTCACAGAATCCTCTGAAGCCCTGTAATAAGAAGTTTACCTCAATGGCAGCCAGTCAAAGCTCATCACTGCCAAGGCTCTTCATTGTGAAATATGAACTGCAAGGCAAGTTCAGCTCCTTAAAACTATGCTGAAGAGGAACTACAGCCAATAAAATTAGTCCTCTGTACTCATCATTGTGATCCAAACAGAAAACTGGAAGTCATGGCCAAAATTAAAGTGAACTATACTCTGTTTGACACTTTTATACCAGCAAAAGTGATGACTAAATAATAAAAAATAGCAAACTGTTAATGAATATGTTAATTTAATGCGTTAATTTAATGCTGCCTATGGAAGAACAGAGAAGAATAAATATGAATTCTGAATAATTGCACAGTCATTTTACCTGCTAGAAGCTATTACTAGCTAATTCCTTTCTGCAGCCTTTTTTAAATTTTTTTTCTGATGTAATCAAGGTATTTTTGAGTGAGGGAAAAAAAAAAAATTATCCTTAATATCTTACCTTGAGCACTGTTTACTTTCCCAAACAGGCTCAAGGCTCTCAACAGTTTTCTTTTGCATGGGAAATGCCAAAACACATGCAGAAGGCTCCAATATGTCAAGATACTTTGCAAGACACATGTTATCAAACCAGAAGATATATAATTTGAATATTTGTTACACTAAGTTTACTGTCTTCATATTCTATGGCACTTTTCTGTGGAGGACATACGTTTCATTCTGGAAGCAGAAAACCTTACTTTCAAAGATAAATAATGAGTTCATATGGTTTTGATGGAAAATCTGATCCAAGGACTGTGTTGGTAAATGTAATAAGACTTTTTACTCTTAGATCATCTGCATAACAGGGTTTTTTTCCACATATGAACACTGAGGCACTAACTGCTCACCATCTCCTCCAGCCCTGAAGAAATCCCTCCCAAAGGCCAAGCTAGTATTTTGCTAGTACTATTGCAAATAGTATTTGCAAATAGTATTTGCACTGTGTTGCAACAGTATTTTTGTACTATTACATTGAGACATAAATCTCCATGTTTTCTTATCAGCATCCTGCATCTTTCCATGCACACATACCTCTGCTATAAAGATGATTATTACGCAGTCCTTCTTTTGCTCTTCAGATAGTTGGTACAGTAGGGAATGCAATGTATCAATCAGGTAATTTTGTTTTTCCCTTTTCACTGTAGGAATACCCATCACCAAGGAGACTGCAAAGAGAGAATGCCTCAAGCCATGTAACTTAAAGGGAAATTGAAATCACATTTTAATTTTGATTTGATGTGACCATGAAACTTGGAGACAGTTAATATTTCCTTAGCACTGTGATGGCATTTCCTCTACTACCTGGGAGGGGAGATACCTCCAGCTATGTTTAGTTTAGAGACACCTGTGTCTGTGTTACAAACACCAGGTCTACACTTGAGAACTTGGAGATACCCCTGCCTCTGGCAAACACGTAGGTGTTTGCTACTGAGATTCAAAAGTGAATATTGCACTACTCTAGTGAGCAGGTTCTCATAGGAAGTGAATGCTGTGTATTTCAGGAAGGAACCCAATTCAAAAATCCCTCTGGGCAGTTTAATTGATATGTATCAATGGTTTTCATAGCATCAATAAGAATAAAGAACTAAGATGTTACTGCAATTAAAAAGAAGGAACTGAAACTGTCTCTGGCAAGCACTCCACTAGTAGCAAACCTATGCTGTGTTACACCCTCAGATCATAACCAGGATGTCTCTTTTTTCATTAGTATGGGCATTACTTAAATCAGCAGCCAAACATAGCTCAGTAAAGCTGTGCAATCTTAGTCCTTGCAGATTATTTCTATTCACCAAAATCCCAGAAGGCTAGTGAGGAAGCAACAGTTTGAAATAAAACAGTAGGTGCAGTTAGTGACTTCCTTCTGACTTTGACTTCCATGTCAGTGTCAGCTCAAAAACCAAAGTGCCAATGTTCCTTTCCCAGCAATATCCCATTAAACCATTGGGGTTTGTTTCATTTTGTACACTGAAGGTCAACCTGTACTTATTAAACTGCAGTCTTGCTATTGTGATTTTCCTGTACAAATAAAACAAAAAAGGTTAAACATAGAGTATTTTTGTATTAGTGACACTGACCTATGGGCACTCCAGTGAGAATTCCAACACTAGATCACATTACTACAACTACACCTACTAATAAGTAGTCTGTGGAAAGTTATCCATTGTCATGAGCATGGCGCAGGGTTTGGGGTTTTTTTTAGTTAAATCAAAAACACTGCCAATGTTTCTTCATATAAAATCACCCTAGAGAAAAGTAAAAATTTCAACAAAACACAAAACTCAGCAAAATGGTTGACTAGTTTCTTCTTTGCTTACTATTTCTGCATGTTCCTTTTACCTGTCACATGACAGTTAGGACAATACATTTAAAATTTGTATTATAGTTCACTGGAATTCATTATGATTTCTACAGATGCCAGCTGATTTGTCATGTGGATGAAAAAGCTACATTGAAGATATATTAATATCCTTTAAATTATCACATCACCTTTCCCTTTGCTTCTCACATTGGCAAACTGAATACATTGCAAATTCGCCTTGGCTTCCTCATCCATACTAATTTTGTGGGGAAAAAATGTCAGCAACTGCATCTTAGCCATATGAACATATGATTTTAAAAAATAACCTTGTTTTTCAATTAAGATTATTTTATTACTGTTTCAAGGGGTTTTCAGAACACTTTGAGATAAAAACTTGAAATAGGGGTGGGCATTTTAAAAGCACTTTTGCTATTGCCATTAAAATTCATTCAGCTTGGCAACATTAGAAAGTTAAGGGAGAAAATCTATTCCAAACTTTTGAGTATGCTTCGTTGCTAGAAATTAATAAAAAATACAAACATATAGCAAATAGAAGCCAAACTTGATTTCCTACCTCCAGTTCTCTGTTGCCCAAAAATAACATTTGGGAAAATTGCATCTTCATATTTTCGAAGGTGAGGGAGATAGTAGTAGATATTTGTAAGATGCATGGGGAGTTTTCTGGGGAGGTTTAACTCTTTCCACTTGAAATCACCTTAAAGACACAACAAACACACAGATCCACATAAAGTAAAATGTAAGCTTTACATAAAGTAAAAAGCAAGCAGAGAAGCCTATTTCTTCACCTGTTTTGCCCATCTGAACATTGGCAGATTACTACACACAAGGTTATTCAATTTCTATTCCTCAGAAATTATTAAAACATTCCTCAGAAATGTTTTCTAATGCTGCTTCTCAGATTATGATTAATGTCATATAACATATATGACATTATATTAAATTGAGAATTTCCCAGTACAACTCCTTCCCACTCAGGTGGCGGTGCAGAGCTCCAAGCTTGAACATCCTGGGACACATTTCCCTATGCCTGCACACTTGCAAGACTGAGTCTTCTTAAAACACAGTAAGTAGTTATTTTAAAGGCAGCAGTAAAAAACTGTTTGGTTTTGTTGTTGTTTTTTAGTTTTTTTTAACACGGTTGGCAAAAAATTTTTAAATTAAAATAAACACAGGTTCTGATTAATAACTTTCTTAACTACTTAATAAACTTAAATGCTTTCCCCAAAAACTAACACATGGTGGTTTTTACAGCTCAAGCAAAAGTTCTCAGTTTATCAAATGTCCTATGGTAAAAAGAATGGCCACATACAGGCCTTTAAAAACTATTCAAGAAACAAAAGGCTACAGCAGTTAAGAGAAAAAAAAGGATTTTATTTTTCTTTACTACTTTAAAATAAACATGAAAGCAACAAAACGTTTATTGACTGGGACAGAAAGTTGCTTTTCCCAAGAAATGCATCTAAAATAACTCCCAAAATTTACCACCTTCAAAGTTACATACATGTATCACAAAAACCATCATCAGCTTCATTCACTCAGCTTAGATTAAGAAAAGCAGAGGCTTACTGAATGGGCAATATTTTAAGTTTTTCAACTTCCAAAAGATACTCCCACTGAAAATTAGTTCTAAAAAGAGATTTCCTACCTTACATAAAATACTTTAAAAAACCCTGAAGCAACCATATATATATCTGCCCAGACATTTTTCTATGAGAGAGAGAGACCCACAAGCCCTTCCACACTGTTAAGCCATTAAATATACTGGAATTTTGCTGCATAGAAACCACCTTCACAACTTTTCAAGGACTTTTCTTCTTAATTTGGAAGTAGTACCTATCAAATATTGGCAAGGGAGTTTAGTTCCATTGACTACAATAAACCTTTAATTTTGGTTGTATAATAAAACATGGATGGAATGGGAAGCAGAAGGGTAAGTAAAAATAAAAGGAAAATTATTCAGCAATTTTAAGAAATTTCTGCCTTAAATCCTGTGAACTGACAGATATAATAGTTTCTGAAATTTAGCTGGCTCCAATAAGAACCAAAAGCAGGGACAAGGAGAACTTGCACTCTCCTTTACTGCAATTTTGTGCATTAGGCAGTAACTGTTTGCCCACAGTATGTGGGGTTACTGGGGGCTGACAGCTCCTAAGGCCACCACCCTGCCTTTGTTTATAAAGTTCTGAACAGCCCAAATGAATTATTATCAGATAAACAGACAAAAAACTGGCAGGGGAGAGCAGGAGAAGAAACAACTCTGACTATACAAAGAAGAAATGCACCTTGTTCCTTCCTCCCCTTTAACAGTCCACGTTAATTCCCCATTTTAGTCTGATTATCAGCCTGCTGTACTGAATGAAAATAAGGATTGTTAAATGGCAGTTTTCAGTCACTCCCAGACTCTTTCTGAAGTTGGGGGATTCTGTGAAATGCCTCCAGCACAGAGATGCCTCTTCTAGTTCCCCTTCTCACTCCAGGGAAGAAGCTCTGCCAGTCTCAACAGGGAGGAAGACAGATCCTGCATAACTACATAATTTATTTTTACGTTACAAAATCAAACTGTCAATATATTGCATGTAACTAGAGTGTACAGATAGATAGAGATGTACAACAGTCTGTAAGGCAAGGTAGCTAAAAAGTTCTATTAATGGGAAGAAGCCAGAGCACTAAAATTTATATGTTGGTGTCCTAAGAATAAAGCCCCAACAAAACAACATAACAAAAACCAGAGAAAACCCCTACACACCTGTGTGGTTTCTTGTCATGTTCATTCTTCTTGCAATTATATGTTTAATTTCATCTAGGGCACTGCTCAGTTCGTGTGATCTTTTTTTATTTTCCTTGTCAGCATACAACAGTCTTTGCTGAAGTTCCAGCAAGTGGTGTTGGTACATATCTAAGTCATTTCCTGCAATAAGAACATAATTTATTTTCTAAAAGGTGATTTATGATGGAATGAAGCTCAGGAATAGGAGATGGTCCAGAAGATCACATCACCAAAGTGCATAAACAATAATAAAGTTTATTCAGGATAAGAAGTAGTTTGGAAGATTATTAAGGAGGTAGAGTTTAGGGAGCACAGCTGGGTAAAGGTAAATTGAAGAAAAAACGAAGGATACAAAATCCATAATAAGGAAAAAGTCAGTGAAAGACTGTGAGTTGCAGGGGAAGTTGCTCCTTTTTTCACCAAATAACAAACCATGATGATCCTTTTCACACTGAAAAGTACAATTAATGTAATGGCTTGTCTTGTGTTTCAAACACTATTAAGAATTAAACAGAGGTAGTAAAAACATTCAGTCTTCATCTATGACTTACAGTCTTCATCTATGAGTTTACAAAGCATTCAGTCTTCATCTATGAGTATGTTCAGAACTATTACTAAAGATGGTTAATATAAAGCAATACTTCAATAACATCACCCCTTTGCAACAGAGAGTAAAAAATGTAAAAGTGGACTTCTGCCTCATTTTGAAATGTTTTATAATGCTGCCTCTTTTATTGGTTTTGTTGTGGTTTATTTTGTTGGGTTTGACTTTTTCCTAGTTAAATGCTGTTATTTAGGTAACATATTATCCCATTCTATTTGTAGGCTGTGCTACATTTTATCTGTGGCAACTCTCGTTTTCTAGAACCCACCATTGTCTCTCTGGAAAAGTAAAAAGTAAATTCCCAGGGATTCTCACCTGTAAAATACACTACAAGCAAAATACAGAGGTAATGCAAATTTGTGAGGATTTGTAGAGGTGTTTCAACTGGAATTAGTTTGTATTTTGGATAAACAGGGATAACAATACAGTTTGTATTTTGGATAAAATTAAGGACTTTTGTTTATTTGCATTAAACACAAGTCCTTAATTTAATCAATAAAAGTGTGATTGAAAGACTGAAGTTTAAAACATCTAGGAAGAAAGTAGTTAGAAAAAACTAAGTAAACATGTGATGTGTATTGTCATTATTTACCTAATTAAAATTTCAAAGGATGTTTAATAAAATCCCATTAAATGAATGCTTCCTAAAATTTTTGACACTCTTAAAAAGGTTTTGACTTACAAAACAGGCATTTGTAGATATGAATATTTTATACTATGGAGCTACAAACATAAATTTAGCATTGCTGAAGGAAGGGGAAATCTGGATTATTTCAGCTGCATGCAACAAGACACTTCTACTTGACTGAAGTAGGCTTTCCTAAGAAAATCAGAGAATAAATTTAAAAAAATATGGTAGGTCGAAACAGATGAAGAGTCTATCTTTAAACAATATAAAATAGATCAAAATAGATTTCAAATTTAAAAATCTGTCACCAGGCATCAAGCTACAGAGCTAGAACCCCAAACAGGCTAATTTTTTTGGCATACATAAGGAAGATCCCTTTCATCAGATACCATGTATGAATATACTTTCTTGCATCATTTTCATAGCAAGAAAGTGATTCCAGATAGAACATCAATACACATAAACATGGTGGAAATTTATCTTGCATTTCCTAGACAAATCCAGAACTATAAGATAAATACACAATAATGGACATGAGTTTTTCTTTAAATTCCAATTTATGGAAGGAATTAGTAAAGAAATTGCAGACAAATAGTCCCTCTCTTCATAGTTCTGTCATAGTTCTCTCAGCTATGCATTGTCAGTGTGACTCAAAATGACCAGTGTCACCTCTGGGCTGACATTTTGGCAAACACCAAGTAATGGCAGCTGTATTTGCTTATTTACAGATGAGCCTACCAAAGTGTCACAGGTGCCTCTTGGAAATAAAATGTCAACACTCAACTCTCATTTAGTGCAGCCAAAGAAGCTGGCATTTGCAATCAGCCTTATCTATTTCTTCAGAAATAGAAGAGGGAAACTACATTTTTATGTCTTTCAGAATTGAACCCTCTCTCGAGACAGCAGAACATGATTGTTAGTAATCACTTATCTCATTTGTTTTCGATGGCTCAGGAAGCAAGGGTTTGACACAAGGAACATAAAATCCACTCACCCTGGGTGAAGAATTAATTTATTATAAAAATATGTAGTTTGAAATAGAACATTAAATGTTCTAAACTTTATTAGAGCACAGGTAAATAAGCAACATTGACTATTACTAAACTTCTGTTAAAAATGTGTGTTTAGAAAGTATTATGAAGCTAAACACCCAAAATATTTCAACAGTCATTTTGTTTAAATGGACTTGTGTGGATGAGCACGTGTGTGTGTGGAAAATGTTCTTTCAGTTGTGTGTGTGTGTGTGTGTGTGTGTGTGTGTGTGTGTGTGTGTGTGTGTGTGTGTGTGTGTGTGTGTGTGTAAAATGTTCTTTCAGCATCTAATGATCCACAGAGAACTAAAACAGCTGCTTACAATAGATTGCTTAGAAAGACACAGGGCATTTTTACAAATACAGTGCTTTCTGACAAGGAGGGTCAGGGAGATGGAGCTTTGGGGACAGCATGAAACACTCTGTGCCCAGCAACAGCCTGTGACTTGACTTAGCAATGCCTTGTCTAACAATGGTTCCATCAGCAACGAGGAGAGTCAGAATAAAACCAGAAAAGAGCAAGATGAGGACCTGTGGTGAAACTACAAAAAGCAAATGATGGTAAAGGAGATCCTGCAGAGAGACCCCAACAAATCAGACAGTTGGGCAATCCCCACTTGTAGGACATTCAATAAGGGAAAGTGCCAGATTCTGCATCTGGGATGGAGCAACCCTGGGTGCATGGACAGCCTGGGGAATGAGGGGCTGGAGAGCAGCGGTGTGCAAAGGGCCCTGGGGGTCCTGCTCGATGGAAAGCTGAGGGTGAGTCAGCAGTGCCCTGGCAGCCAGGAGGGCGACCCTGTCCTGGGGGGCACCAGGCACAGCATGGCCAGCTGGGCAAGGGAGGGGATTGTCCTGCTCTGCTCTGCACTGGGGCGGCCTCACCTCCAGTGCTGGGGGCAGTTTGGGGTGCCACAGTATAAAAAAGGCATGAAGCCATTAGAGAGAGTCCAAAGGAGGGGTCTGAAGGGAAAGCCTTATGAGAAGCAGCTTAAGCCACTTGGTCTGTTCAGCCTGAGAAGACTGAGGAGAGACCTCATTGTGGCTGAGTTTCCTTGTGAGGGGGAGTGGAGGGGCAGGCACCGATCTCTTCTCTGTGGTGACTGGTGACAGGACCCAAGGAAATGGCATGAAGTTGTGTCAGGGGACGTTTAGGTTGGGTATCAGGAAAACGTTCTTCACCCAAAGGGTGGTTGGGCACTGGAACAGGCTTCCCAGTGCAGTGGTCACATCACCAAGCCTGACAGAGTTCAAGAAGCTTTTGAACAACACTCTCAGGAACATGGTGTGATTATGTGCAAGGCCAGGAGTTGGACTCAACTATCCTTGTGTGTCCCTTCCATCTAAGAATATTCTGGGGTTCTATGTAAAGACTTCTTCTCCCCTTGGTGAGCTGAAGATGAATCCCTCTGATGGGCTTAGAGTGGTTCACTGAATTTCCTTTCTAAGAAAAGTCAATGGGACTACACTAGCCACAAGCCATGGGAGTAAAAAAAGACCCAGCCACCTCCCAGACACAGTGATGGCACTCAAAAGCTTTTGCAGTGAATTTTGAGCTCTACTGTAGCTTTCCTCTGACTGTTAACTACACATTGGCATATATACCTATGGATACTGTAATTCTAAGGCAGCAACATTTAAAATGGTTTAAAAGGCTCTCTTGTGTTATCTCCTAATAGATACATTTTACATTAAAAAAACTTTCTGCACTGCATATTGAAACTGTTTAGAAACAATAGCAATCTCTAAAGCAAATACTCATTCTCAAAGCCAACTGATTATTTCTCTTAGCTCCATACATACATGCTTCCTGTATGATCATAAATGCTTCAGTCTCATTAACGACTTCTGGCAATATCTAAGAGCTGTGGAACAATTCATCACTATCTCCTCCTAGCACTCAAACAGAAAATAAACAATAAGGAGAATTTGGAGTGGCAGAAAGGAGGGCAGAAAACACTTCAAAGTCTAGCAGTGAATCTTGTTCCTATTTCTTGATAACAAGCTAAATGCTTATCATACCCAAAGACTTTTTTCTTTTAGAAACTGAAATTTGGTTAATGGCCTCCTTAAAAGAAAACTGTATAAGCACACTAACTGCAAAAGTTCTTGTCATACTCTGTGCCTGGAACCACTGCTCACTGTTCAGGTTAATGAGGCATATTAAACCACTGAGGCATACATTGCACTAATGACTGGCAGTTTATTATCTATCCATAATTGATCTGAGATACCTTTCTGAATCTTGTTACATGCTTTGCATGTGCAGGTTTTGTGCTCTCTGAGTAAGGAAGAAAAAATAATTCCCCAAACAATGCCTCTGTCTCAGGTCAGAACAGCAAGTTCTTATGAGGCATATTAAACCACTGAGGCATACATTGCACTAATGACTGGCAGTTTATTATCTATCCATAATTGATCTGAGATACCTTTCTGAATCTTGTTACATGCTTTGCCTGCTCAGGTTTTGTGCTCTCTGAGTAAGGAAGGAAAAAAATTCCCCAAACAATGCCTCTGCCTCAGGTCAGAACAGCAAGTTCTTGGGCAAACACTTAAATTCAACAATGTGCATTACCTTTAACTATTTTGTTTAGAGTCTTACAGCACAGTATTATTTCTGTCTTCCAAAACATTAGAGACATCTACTTGCCATTGACAGTGCCCACATCAGGAGTTACAAGGCAGTAGAGAGACTTTGCATTAACCCAGGGACATCAAAGTACAGCACTGTGCATTTTGGAGCAGGGGAGAGAGGGTTTCTCTATTCCCATATGCCATTGACAGTGCCCACATCAGGAGTTACAAGGCAGTAGAGGGACGTTGCATTAACCCAGGGACATCAAAGAAAAGCACTCTGCCAGCATCTTGGAGCAGGGGAGAGAGGGTTCCTCTATTCCTACACAGGCCATACTGGGAAGAGGATCAGAATACTTTCAATATTAAAACAAACGCACACCTTGCAGAGTTAAAGCCAGATCAAAGTTAATAAGTGGATTTTAAAAACTCACAATATTGTCTAATGAACATGGACTCAGTCTTGAGTTTGGCACAGAATACTTTTACTGAACAATTTACATACTGTAACTGAAAATAGATAAGCAAACTTGTTTCAAAGAAAATACAATTTAAGCTCTAACAATATTTTCTGAAATGTTGGCAAACAATCCTCATTTTAGATTCAAGTCTTCTCCTATATTAGAATGTAGTGAAAAGTGATCTTAAAAAAAATCAGTCACAACATCACCATATAGGAAAGCAATATTATAGTAAGTGAAAAAGTATAGAAATTGAATGGATATTGTATAGAGTTTGGTCATAATTGGTATACTTTGGTTTTAAGGTAGTACTCATTCACTTCAAGCAATTGCTATTGCTTTGTTCTGGTTGGTATTTTAAATATTTAAATATTTTACTTTTCTTCCTGAGGTAGCAGCAACCACCAAATGATACACACATGTAGTTAAATGCCTAGCCACTGACTAAGGCATTTCTAGACAAAGCTCTGTTACCCAAGACTCAGTGTACAACACTAGGAAAGCAGAAGGTCATATGGTTACATTTGTCTAAGGTTATGACAAGACACTGTGCAGCAAAGACAGGTCTGAAATGCCCCCTTATCTCTTTCCTTACAAAACCCAACAATAACTGGCCTCCTTTTGTGCCACAAGATTTATGGCTAAGTTTCTCTACTCTTTAGGCACAGTCGTGCCTGAAGTAACAGTAAGAAGCAGCAGAATCTTTATTTAATAAATTACACATGTTGAAGCCAGTAAAACTACACAGCTTTTCGAAGTCTTGGATATGAATTTTGATATAAAAATTTGGATCAGTAAATACTGAGCTTTAACTGGACCCTTTGAGGCTGTTGTATGTTTGAGGGTTTTTAAAATGCCAAATGCAGAACTGCCCAAAGAAACTGAGTAAGCAACTGATGGACTGAAAAACTCTTTCCTTATCACACTGTGCATTTCAGCCACATCCCAAGTGCATGTTGAGGCAAAACCTGAATGTGCAATAACCTTTGTTTGCTCTCAGTGTTACTGGAAGGAAATGTACACGTGAAGGGAAGATGTAGCCTACCGGTCAGCTGGGACAGCTGGGAAAAGTGGTGGTTAAACACAGCCTAGCAGAAGACAGGAAGATTGGCTTCTGCACGTTCAGAAATCTGGATAAGCTGTATTGGCTGAAGTGAGAGCAGTGTAATTCAAGACTTCCTTATCAAATCTGTCGATTTGCCACTATTTTATTGAACCTTTGAGTCAGAGTATGCCAGTTGGGACTGGATAGGAAACCTGCAAAGAACTCCATGACAAATGGCAGAATCTCCTGGGGACCTGCGCTTGGCTGCACAGCTGAAACAAAGCATAACACCATAGGCAGAAGATTACTGGAAATACACCCCTCCCCCCCAAATTTGTGGAACAAATTCAAAATGCAGTTTTTAAAAAAATTATCATCCTTACTTCTGTGAATGTAATAGTTCATCCCGCCTCAAAGGAATAACTAAAGAATTTCAGGTTTCACACTGTTTGACACAATGTGTATATGCCTAGATCCTTGTGACATCATATTTCAGCATCAACTTCTCCTAACTTCCAGGCAAAGATTACTTTTAATTTTCTTGGACAAAGCATCCCACAAATTTAAGTGAAGAGGGCAGCAACATGTTACAAACCAATTCAAAGAGATTTAATCTTGTAACCCTTGAGAGCAACAGGAAGCACTGCCAAAATAGATGATCTGATTTACCTCATTGCTGTGAGTTACAAAAATTTCACTGCTATTCAGCATAGACATCAAAATTTCTTTTTATTCAGGAATACTGTTTCCTCTGAAGAAACTTCATGTATCATAATGGGTTTATAATATGGTTTTGCCTTCTGTTTTTCAAGTGGCAAAAAAATTACTGCCTCCTTACACTTACATTATTGTTTTTATATATGAGCGATTTTTTTTTTAATGGATTAGTATTTACATGGAAAACAATAGCTAAAACTGTGAGAGAAGCACTATGTATACTGTAAGTTGTATGTTATTTCTCAGAACTCCAAAACTATATGAAGAGTGTTTTTGTGAGAGCAGACAATTTTGGTCAGGTGAATTAACAAGTGAATTGTAACTCAGTTTCACAAGCAGAAACCTCTGCATCATCCTAAAAACAGCCTTTCCTATGCTCAGATACAAATTGCTTCAGACAGGTTTGGCTTGGGGCCTGGGGAGGGACCAAGAAGTTCACAGCAAAACCGTGTAGGACATGGAACAGGAATTGCTGCAGCAGTGCAGCTGACTGCTCACTAATAGCAGCCTGCATTCACAAGCACACTTGTGGGTGCTTTAGGAATCTTCACACTACTTTAGACACAGCATTTGCTTTCACTGAAGATCTGATCATTACCAGTTGTCTCCACAATTATTTTAATTTCTTAATTTTTTTTTCTGGCTGCAAAAATATCAGCATTTTTAGTATGAAACCTTTGCTTACATTTATAAAGCAATGGAAAAAGTGACTATAAAAACATCTTTCTAACCACAGTTAAAATATACACAGCATTATCCACAATAACTGAATTCTAGTCAATGTGATAGATTCTGATCTTTTATTTTTAAGTGAATGAGCGAGTAGCATCTTCCCTGCTATTCCAGTGTGAGTTACGTGTACTTGATGTTACTCTCACAACTCCAAGTCAATACTGAGGCTGCACATAATAATCAGCAGCAGCACCAAAGAGCCAATTATTATTGCTGTCTTGACAGTAAATACACTCCAACTCAAATCTCTCAAGCTACTTTTATTACAAGGTGTTTAAAGTCACTTTAGCTTAAAGGTGACTTAAGGTACTGATTTTTATTTGCACAGAATGTGGGACAGACCCAATATCTGATTCAAACTTCTAAAATTCAAGGGCTGAAAGGCTCTGAGACTGCAGACAAACTGAAGAACATTTCACATATTTTTATATTACATAAGTACTTGAAGCCACTGGTCTTGAGCTTGGGTGCCCTGTCCTAGTTTTACAAAGCTATTTACTATCACAAAATCACTGGTTTCAACAATTAACAAGACAGAAACTTGAGGGAATACTACAGACTACACAGCAATAGTAGTCTACACTGCTTAGTGTGATAGACTGTAGTCAAACAATCAAGAGCAGCCTAAACATTTCAATGGGCAGAGCAGAGAAGTTAACAAAATTTAGGGGAGATTTAACAGATGTATGAAAGAAAATGAGCCAAGAAAACATTTGACAAATGAGGGAAAGAGATGGGAGCTGACAAGATGCAACAGTACTCACAGTAACTGGTGGGCTAAATGAGAAGGGCATTAGAAAAGAAAATACACATTGTCGTTTGAGAGGCACCAAAAGTGGAAATTCCTATAGTGCTCTAAGCATGACAATGGAGAGCAAATTCAGCAGTGCAGAAGGAAAAAAACAGAGGTTGAACAACATCTAAGCAGAGATATCTGCCTGTTTTCAGAGCAAAATATTAATTTCAAACCGTTTTCTTAAACAAATACGCTGTGACAACAAAGAGCATTAGTGGGTTTGCTCCCAATAATTGTCTCTCTGCAGAAAAAGATAACAACCTTTGTTATTGTTATCTATGGCTGGCTGTTCTTAAGGTTTTCTGGATGGGTAGATAGCTTGTCTTCTAACACCCCTTGGGAGCAAAGACTATATTTTCAGTAAAACAAATATAATACCAAATCATTCACCACATACTACTACTCTCCTTTAGTTACTAATATTAACTATTTTATTTACACATTTGTGAGATTTACCAAGTTTAAGAGAGACTAAAGTCTAGAGACTAAAGACTTCACATATGCAATGGTCAAGTGTGCTACAAAACAGGTGCAAATAATAGTAATTAGGAAAATTATACCACCTGAGAAGAATTAGTTACTCAGTTTACTGTGGAAGAGGAGGCAGCTGTGGAAAGAGAAGTTAAGACAACACATACACCACGTTATCCCTCTTGCCCAAAACAAACAAACGAAACACAAACAAATAAAATCCCAAAGCAAAACAGCCCAGTATGGAATGTCATCAGAGAAAACGTCAAAAAGAAAGTGAAATGAAAATGTAATGTCAGTAATGAGGAGTCTCAAAACATGACCCACAGGACACAAGACACCACAATGGTAACTGCAGATTGGATGAACACTTTCATTCTGACCTCTCTTGGATCTCAGTCTCCTAAGATTTTTCCTAATTTTACTTCCCCACTCCTTGCAGGAGTGCCACTGAAGGAAACATAAAATGTTGTAAGGTAAACAACTATATAGTTGACCTGAAAGGCAGGAGGATCAGCACTGTCTTGACTCTATTCAATACGCCATTGTGGGGCCAAGATCTCTACCGCCACTTTTATTTGTTACAGGAATAATTAATATAAACCAATCATCTGCTAGCTGGAGTTTTGTTCATCCTAGAAATTACTTAGTGGTTTAATTCTTCTGCACCTATAAAACCAAACCCATTATAAAGGTGTATGTAGGAAGCACTCAAAGATCCACTCTCCCTCACCCCAAAGCAACCACCCCCTCACCCATAACAAGCCATGTCTGCAACTTATCAGTTTTATCTTTCCTGCACTGGTTTAGAGAATCTTAGACATGGTTTTATGAAGATCTATTTGGCATGTGCCACCTACATAACCTACTAAAAAGGTAGTGTATTATTTTAAAGTTTAGAAATAAAATATAAAAATTATGGGGTTTTTTTTCCCTCTGCATTCCAGACCTGGAAATATGCACAGGAAAACGTGACGATACGTGAGGCACAAATACAATTATAGGATGGACAATGCCACTTTATCCTCCCCAACAATAAAATCAAAACCACTTTAAAAGTGACAGCCACAGCAGTCACGTTTAGATTTTTCTTTCCATCTTAACGCAAGACGCTTGTTAGAAAAAAAGAGCTGAAAAAAATAAAAGAGAAAAAGAGAGGAAAAAGGTTAAAAAGAAACTTTTTTTTCTTAAATTTAGGGTTGTATTTTTAATAGGGCAAGCATGGCCTAAGGATCCCATCCTGTAAGCCGTTTCGCAAGGTTGTGCTGGGTGCAGTTAAGCCACGACCCCGGGGGAGCGGGCGAGACCCGCATGCCCAGCCTTACACGCTGCCGAGCCTCGGCGCCACACGGGTTCCTTACTGCCCGGCACGCCCGGAGAGCCCATGGGCTCCGGAGCTCCGGGAGGCGATGGGGCGACCCGCCGCGCTCCCCGTCCACCCCCGGCCATCCCGGCCGGAGGGGCACGGCCGCTGCCAGCGCGCCCCGGACAGCCGAGGGGGCACGGGGCACCCCCGCCGCCCGCTCTCACCTCGGCTCCCCTGCCACACCGCGAACCACAGCAGGGGGAAGGCGGCGCCGAGGCACAGCGCCGGCAGCACCTGCCCGAGCCGCAGCCGCATCTCCCGCGGGCGCTGCCCGCAAGGCCCCGCACGCCGCCGCCTCCGCCCGGGCAACGCGTTCGTCCTGCCCTGCCCTGCCCTGCCACCCCCTGCGCCAAGGGCGGGGCTGCCGAGCCCTCCCGCTGCACGTCGGGGTTCCCCGAGGAGCGGCTGACCCCGCTGCGCTTTGAGTGTCCCCACCGGCGGGCACCCGCTCCTCCTGCCGCCCGGCTTTCCCCGGGAGACACCAGCCTCGTGCCCGCGCCGGTTCCCACGGGGAAGCCCCTGGCAGAGCCCTGCCCTGCCCTCAGCTTTCCCGAAGCTCGGACCCACGCCGAAAAAACTCTTGCCTGAGGCAAGTATAGACTGTTCACGACAAAAACGTCTCGGACAGGTGATGTTTAGCCGAAGCCATAACATTGAAAGGAATAAGGTGAATGTGTCTTTACAAACAGGTGCTGTGAATCGGATTGCAGCTAGGGTCAGAGACTTGAATAAGGAAGTAACGAGAGAAACGACAAGTTTCAGAAAATGTTACTCATTGACAGGGACTACTGCTCAGCCAAGGTCATGCTTAATTCTCGAACTTCGAGGGAAAGGATAAATACTTGATAGAACTATCTTATGCAAGGGGTGGTGCATGTGTGTGTGCATGTTAAGAGGGACGTGTAGTAGGCAAATTGGGAAGTCTGGACCTTCCAAGTACCTCAGCCAATGGAAAAAGAAAGTGGGTGATGTGGTTGGGAAAATCAGGATAATAAGGGGGCTGTGTCCTCCAACAGTTTGAGAGACCCCATGGGAAATGCCTCATAGCCTCTCCCTTTGTTCATGAATAAAGTTACAGGACTCCTCTGTCTCCTTTTTGAACACAAACCTCTTGTGACGTGAATTTTTTCTGCACAGCATTGTAATGGTCAACATTATTTTGCTCATTCAAAACCAATTGGGCTTTTGTTTTTACACTGCTTGTGAGATTGTATCGGGAAGCCGAGATGCGTACCATTAATACATGCATTTAGCACAGTCACAGAATCAGGCAAATAAACCAAGCTTTTCAGTTCACCTTTAAAGAGGAAGGAGGGCAAGCAGCTGCAAAATCCAACCCGATCAAAGTCTAATGGTACCCTGGTACCGCTACCCTGATAACAGTATTATATGCAGCCGTTGCACCTTGCTCCACACGTGCCTTTCCATTCAGACATGCACACCTGTTGCCCGTTTAGGTCTTCAGCAATCCAAAAGAAAACAAAAAATTAGTCACTGCTTAGAATACATCTTCTACAATAATAGTTTATAAAGGGAACAGATACCTCATTTACCAAGGTTCCTGGAACCACTTAGAGCAACAGAGTTCTAATAGAACCACCTACATTTTATGGACAAACATGTTCCTCCTTCTTATATCTGATTAGCAGGTATTTAGTGGCTTTTGCTTTGAAAAGTTCTCTACCTGCTCACAAATCTACTTTTCATTCTACAGCTATGATAAAGAAAATATGCTTTCCTCTTCTGTGTGGCAAACATGCAAAGGACAGCTTCAGAAATCAGACTGGGCTTGGGTAGCTCTCAAAAGCAGCAAGCTTTTTGCTATCTAAACTGTTGTCTACTTCTTAATGTATTACTAGCATATATAATTCATTACCTTATTTAGCCAGAGGACATAGTAATTTAGACAATTTGTTTTCTAAAAATATGCTTGTATTATTAATATAAGTATCTCTTCCTTCCTTTTCTCTATTTGCTCACTTAACAATTTATCTCATTTTTTACCAAACCCCCAAATCATTTTGTGTGCAAAATGAATGGTGTGGTGCAAAGCAATGGCAAACCCTACAACAGTTGTGTCCAGACACAGATGTGCTGTAGCCCTAATGTCACTGCTGCCTTTATGTGCTACTCTTATACTAACAACAGTATAACTATGTCCATTTTGGAAATTTTAGACCTCATAAATTGTATATTGCTGCTCTGGCAAGGTTAGCATGACCTTCCTGTTTTTGAATTCTGATATGGATGGGTTTATATCTCTGTTTACTAATTACTTTGAATTATAAATGTTATTATTCATTAAAAATGCAGGAGACTGCTAGTAGCCTGCATCAGTATATATGTGAACTAAAAATCTCAGTGTGGCTCCATAAATTGCCATGAAGCCTTGAGTTAGACCTCATTATTCCTGTCCTGTAGGCATTTCTGATGAACTTCCCTCCACCTTCTGTTTCAGTGCCATTGAAATATTTTACTGAGAAATCTTCTTTGAGCTGCACTTTGGATATGCATTTAGAATTGGCTAATAAGATGCAATGCAATCACAACACAATCCTCTTCTCCTACTGCCTCCCCATCACCATGTCCCTCTCCCACTTAATAAACTAAAAGCTCAGGGCATGAATTTTGATGGAGGGTCAATGTAGATTTTGGCACATTTGCAGTAAAATAGAGATTTAGAACTAAGAGGAACAAATGAGCATTAAATACCCCCCAAATAATGAATAAAATGTCTTTATTGGTTGGTGTTCTATCTGTAATAAAGCCAAAGTGAACACGTAAATGATGTGGTCAAACTGCTGAAGATAGGATTTGCAGAAATCTAACACACATTTTATTTTAGCTTATGTTCAGAGCAAGTAAGGAAAAAAAAAAAAAAGACAAGACCATAGACTAGGTCATTAACTTTCAATGAGGTAGTGCATTAAATGTTCCTCAAAAAAAATAATCAAAAGTCTCTTGACTGAAACTGTCATGAACTTCCACTGCACTTGGACCTACTTGCAAATAGGGTCCCTTATCTGCTTCATGCTTTCACAGGATCTCTCTCCCAGGACTCTCCTCATGTTATTTCACATGCTGAAGAACTGTGTATAACTGGAATAAGTTGTGTTTGGGTTTTGGGGGGTGATAATTGTTTCAGAGCAGTTTTACCTCCCATCAGCAGACTTTCTGCATTTTTGACAAATGGATTATGTTTAAAAAGACTCTACAGAAGAACACGTTGCTGAATAACCTGTAATATTTAACACCAAGAAAGTGATTCAGTGGACTGGCTCTCCTTACCAGCAAGAGAGAGTTCCTAAGCTTGTCCTTGTGCTTTGTAAGTGAATGTCTCTTCTTGCTCAGATGATTGCTCCACATTTTTATACTGTTTTCACACATCCCTGTGTAAGCAAGGGTAGAGAAACGAAACATTAAAATAAATATTTGATATAATACAGGCTTCTGGCTGAGCCAAGCAGATTATTTTCCATGTCCTTCACCTGCAAAGGTATAGGAACAAAGAATAACTACCAGTAGTAATACGTGATAGCTGCTGCCATGGAAAGTTTTCTGACTAGAGAGAGATCCAACTGCTGGTTATTTGCCCTGCTGGTCACCCCATAAATGGGATTTCAAAAAGTAAACAGGTTATGATCTTTACTTCAGCCAAAGTCTCTGTGAAGGTAAAATTTGAAGGAAAATACCGAACACAAGAGGAAGGTGGATTTTTTTTTTTTAAGCTACTGTATGGTATTTTTGACTGTCTTAATATAATTTATTAATTGACTGCACATAATGATACAGAAGCATCTTGCATGATCCCAGTGCTAACATTTATACGAAATCAAACATGCTTGCTGTCTTGCAATTTACAAAAAGCTGTGAAAAAAACTGTCAAAAAAACATGCTGTAATATTTTAAATCATTAATTGGTTACAGATTTTACTTTAAAATACAGATTTAAAGCGAAGAAAACATCGTATGAGCAAAAATAAGTGTAGGACTAAAACTTGCATCTTTTAAACACATTTCAGAAGTGCTTCATTTAAACCAACACCTTAAAATCTCTCAAGCTTACCTCAACAAATCTAATTATATCACAGAGAAGTGTTGGGCAATGTACTGTCAACACCAGATATTCTACACATCACTGCTGGAGACTGGAAGCAAAGAGAGCTGATAAAACAATAATCCTGTACTGTGTGTATGTATTGTTACAGTAAATCACAATAGAAAGTGGAACAAATTCCAGAAACTGTAGTAAAGGTTTCTTTGGTTATTAACATTCTACACAAAATGTAATTTCTGTTTAAGCATAAATATAATGTCGTATTTGTATGAAGCTATTTAACCCCTTAAAAGATCCCATGGAAAGGGAAACCCTTGAAGCAGCAGCAGCAGAGTTTAATTTTGTTATTGAAAAATCAAGAGTCTCATCAGCTAGAAATCCCCTGTATTATTTGTGCACACACACACTTAAAGGAAGCACCTGCTGGACTTCCTAAAATTTCATTAGCTCAGACTTCTAATAAACTACCTCAGTGAAATCCATGTGTGGGCATAAAGACTGTCAGGAAGGACCTGACCACCCTTACATTTCTTCACATTATTGCAATTCTTCTGTCTTCCCAATATCAAAATAATGCTCTTCAGCTGCTGGTGTAGCCAGGACTCCTCTGACAAGATTATTTCAGCCTAGCTATGTTTAAATATCACCACAGCAGTGCGCTGCCAAGTTGTCAGATGGGAGGTATAGCACAATCTTTTTTTCCCCAAGTATTTGCTCAGAATTGTTTCATATACAAACTAGGTGGGACCTATAGTTCACACCCAGCTCCTGCAATACAGACAAATTTATTTCCTCCAGTTTCTGTTACTAGTTCTAAGGCACTGGATCTTTGATTTTTTTAATATATGTTTCCTGGGGTTTGGCTACCTCGGAACAACTTATATATAAGTAATGTGATAAAATCATCATGTCATCTTGTCACCAAGTAAGAATACTTTTAAACAGAGATAAATACTTTCAAGCTTATTTTCACCCCGTGCTCCAGGGCTTTGAAAGTCAGATTGCTCACTAAGCATTTACATTGCCTCTTAACATGCAACATGCACCACCACTCCTCACAGTTTCTAAATGTAGGAATGAGATATGCAAACAACTGAAGTTCACACATCAATGGTTTCCCCACATGAAACTATGCACCCCTGTGAGCGTAGGAACCCAGAGAGAGGATGCCAAACAAGTTGGTCTATGCTCTGAAATGCTCTGTGGGACATAGGCCATCAGACCTGCTGTGTGGCTTTTGATGTAGTGTAAAAGTAAGTTCAATTTCCACACATCAAAAAATATATCAGAATGCAGTCAAGCAAGTCTGCCAGCTCCCTTACAACACTCCAAATTTTGCATACAATTCCATGTTCAACCCATGCTTACTGAAGCAATCAATTACAATACAATGGAAGTAGTGACTGAAACTAAATGGAACACTCAGGCTGAACTTTCATTCAGCAAAGGCAAGGCAAGATCCATGGTAACACACTCCTTAAAATCATCTAGCCCAACTGTTGCAAGATGTGAAATATGTAAAAATTTTCTTAAGAAAGAATAGCCTTTGGTGTTTTGATCTTTATCTACTTTCAAGCCTAATCAGCAGGAGGGGAGATTTAAGTAATGAAACAGAGAGCACCCAACAAGCTCTAGGTGATGTCCAGGTGTTCTACCAAAAATTATTTTTTGGTAACTTGTTAAGGTTTAGGGCTGGACAGGCTTCAGTGTTCTCAGACCCAGGGAACAAGGCTGGGGAAGAAGGATGTGCCACTGCGGACAGAGTGGATGTCCCACAGTGCACACCACGAATGCAGAATTCAGGGGCCACAAGGACACCTGGCAGAATCCCCAAGACAAGGAAGAAACGAACGAAGACAACTTGGTAATTGTGCTGAAATCGGCTCCAGCTGGGTGACAGGGAATTCCGGCAGGGGCAGATCCCGACCGACCCACGGAGCAGCGACACAAAAACCCACGGGGCACGAAGGAGACAGGGACTGAGCACGGGACTGATCAGCACCAGAGGTGGCAGAACCATTAACCAGCACAAACAGAATACTGATTAACAAGAGAATCGTGTGACTTGCAACTAATGAACACTAATCACTTTGTTTGCTAAAATGTATAAATAGTAGAAGTTCTGACAGTTGGAGCGCTTGATCTGTGGATTAACCAGCCAGGCTTGTGCAACACTGAAACAGATACTCGATGTCCCTCGAGTGCCCCTCATTATCGGCTTGTTGCACACCGGGCGATCAGGCCGGTTTTTGTGGGCAGCCTGGCCCGGCGGGGCAGGAGGCGGGCGGGCAGCGGGAGCGCCCTTAGCCCACAAGGCACAGAGGGAAAAGGAAGCCTCTTCCCAGCCAGCACTTCCGCCGCCTCCCGTGCCCGCGATCACTTCCAGGTCGGGAGCTCCTTCCGGCGGGATGCGGGCGCCGGCCGGGCCCCGCTCGCTGCCCGCCGCGCTCTGAGGGGCCGCGGCNCGGCGCGCGGGGGGCGCGGGCAAGGCCCGGGGCCGGGCCGGGTTCGGGCCCCGCCGCCCGCGGAAGATGTGGGCTCACGCCTGGCGGTTCCTGTACAGCAACTACTTTCGCTTCTGGCTGAAGTGGGTCCTGCGGCTGCTGACGGGCAAGTGCGAGCTGCAGCGCCTCCTGGGCGGCGCGGAGGCGGGCGCGCGCCGGACGCTGAGCGTAGGTAATGGAGGGGCCGGGGCCGGGGCCTCCGGAGCGCGGCGTTCGGCAGCAGCCGCAGCGGCGTTTCGCGTGGAAAAGAGCTCCGTGATCATCGATTCCGGCCATTAACCCAGCACCAAACCTCGTCTCCCAGTGCCACATCCACACGTCCTTTAAATCTCTCCGGGGATGGTGGTGACTGAAGTGCTGCCCTGGGCAGTGCTTGACAGCCCTGAGTGACATTTGCCCTCGTATCCAACCCAAACCTCCCCTGGCACAGCCCGAGGACGTTTCCTCTCTTGTCCCTGGTTACTTGGGAAAAGGAATCGACCCCCTTGTGTCCACAGCCTCCTTTCCCGGGGTTGTAGTGCCCCTGAGCCTGCTGCTTTCCAGGAGCTGGAGACCAGTGCCTGGTGTGCATCCCCAGAATTGTGTTGTCACTCTTCCTTTCATCCCAGCTGTCCTGTGAGAATTCTGAATGAGTGCTAGAGCTGGCTTCCTTGTCTGCTTACTGAGGAAATTCCAGTGTCATCAAAAAGAGAATCTGAAATCATAGCTTCTCCCCCAGAGTTTTCCCATCACTTTGTGTATATGCCTTTACTAAAAAAAAAAAAAATCACACTGAATATACATAAATGCATTTTTTCAGAGGTGAGGAAGAAAGAGTGATTTAACTTACAGTTTTGCTTGATGCAGAATTTTGATCTAAAACAGCAGTTCAAGAAACTGCTGAACATTTTTGTGGCTTTACAATGAATTGCGGAAGTGACTGTACTTCCTTATTCTTCAGTAATAAAAATGAAATAATGTCTGAGAACAGGAAAATATCAATTGACATATTTCTCTCCTGACATCTTTTCAAATTTGTCTTTGTTTTGTACATGTAATTGATGCTTTAAAAAATCCAAATCTACTTTCAGCATTGTACTGAAGAGTTATTAAAAAAAATCTGTGTAAATTAAGACATTTTGTTACCTGATAAACTGTTTATTTTAAGATTGATTAATTTTTTATTACATATGTAAAAGAGATGTAAAATTTTATAGTACTTATATACCGCAAGAACACTTATTATCAATTATTTAAAACAGTTCAATTTAATCTACTTTTTTCCATATTGCAGAACATTCACTGGAATCATCAAAAAATAAGGTAAGAGATAGTAGAGATGAAACTGTAATAAAACCTTTTTTCAGTGACAGATCCCAGAAGAATAAAACATGCATTTACTTTTTGAGAGGGGTGAACTGAAGACGAGTAAATGACAGAGAGAACTTGGAATTTTGTGTTCTGTGTGCTAGGTTTATTTAAGGTTTCTCAAAAATAATCCCATGTCCCTTTAAACATTTGTTTCATTGAAATCTCAGCTTTGTTAGCTACATATCTCCTAATTCTGAAGCATTTTCTTGGCTGCACTTGTCTCAGCTAGATTAGGAAGAACATATTTCAATTCAGCACCTGAAAGCAAACGAGAATCTAGACCAAGCAGCTCTCCAGCTTTGCATTTATTCTTTATGCAACTCCTATGTGAACATTGTTGTTTACAGCCTGACAAAGTACAAATCATGCTGTCATGTAATTATTGCAGATCTTTTATATGCAGTTTGAGCCAGTGCATTTTAGGCAATTGCCTTAAACTGACCCTTTTCCTCTTATAGTAAATAATACAACAGGTACACAGAAACTGAGCAATAATAATAAAGTAGATAATGTCTTCATTCCTCATGAAGTCCTTTACTGTATTAACTAGGTTCTAAGAAATGCTGTACATGTTGAAGAAGCTGAAGTGGAGAAGTGTGTCAGAGATGTAATGAAAGAGAAGAAGATTGAACAGAAGGACACAAGGTGTGTTTGGAAACCTCTCTCTGTTCTCTCTTGTTTGCGCGTTCCTCCAGTTGCTTCACCTGAAGCAATATTTATATTCAATGCAAGTATTCTGAATGAAATCTGAAAAATAGGTGTGGTTATGTTCTCATCAGTTCTAGAAAATAAATTACAAAGTTTAATTCATGTGGATTTGGCATTGCTGTATCTCTGTTTTGCAAGTCCCTTCTGTTACTCCGTATTTCTAACTAGCATGATCATTGCATAGGTCGATTACAAGACTATATAATTACTTAGATATACTTAAGAGAATATAGTGATGCCTGATTGATGTTTGCATTCATCTCCATAATAATTAGTGAGTGACAGGGAATAATCAAAATTTCTTCTTTTTTTCTTTTTGTATGTAAGACTTAATAAAGTTTGGGGGTATGTCAAGGTACAGTGGTCAGGATGATATATGGAGTTTTGTGCCATAACAGATTTTAGTTTTGGGGGTTTTTTTTCCTCCATAATTGAAGGTAATAGAGGCTGACTGCAGCACTGGAATCAGCTAGAGATGTTTAAAGTCTGCAAGTGTACTTAACCAGTATGCTGTAGTTGTAAAGATACACATAAAGCACTTCCTAATTCTGGTGTTTACATTGCATTAACATAAGAAAGGTCTTACCTGGTAATTCAGTCTAGAATATATGGCTCAGTAGGCCTATTTAAAAACTTCTCTATGTGGTTTTTTTTTTATTATTATTTCAGGTTTAAGACAAATTTGCATATATCCTTGCTACAGATATCAGGTTATAAAAAACTGTATTTGAATGTGGAGAACCTAAGGAAGGTCCCATATGATTCAGAAAACGAGGAACACGAGGAACAGTTAATTGAGGTGAAATAACTTTTAAAATACATGTACTGTTTGGTTTTTATCCACTCCAAGTCCAACACCTTGAAAGAACTTATTGGTAGCATTCTCACCAGCTTAAAGCTTTTTTCTACTTACAAACTGCAAAGCAGAACTGCAAGCTACAGAAATGACACATTAAAATAAAACCTCAGGTTAAAAAATAAACTAGAGTTACTTGCAATGGAGTTACTTTGTGTGAAATCAGGCATAACAACAATATATATGTAGAAAAATTAATTTGTGATGCGTCACTGAAGAATCACTACTAAAAAGATTTATAAACTTATGCACACGTCTAACTTTGTAAACCACTAGTTACTAAATAAAAAATACACATATTTTTTCTTATTACTGCATCCCAGTCAATGTCAAGGAAGATAGTTTGATGCTGGAAGATAAAATTTCATAATTATCTCAGCTTGCTATGGAAGCCCCAACACTGACATGTTAAATGAGTATTCATTGAGAATTTCTATTTCAGTTTATAGCTGTCCTGTTACAAAATGATGCATAAATTAATTTCTGTAGTGAAAAAAGTCTTTGTTTCTTTGGTATTCATACAGCATCTTTGTCTGTGAAGGGAAATTGCCATATTTAATCTTATATATAACAACTTACATAATTGCTGAAGTGAGCCATTGTAGCAGTAGCAGACCCCAGATTGCCACTGACAGAAAAAAGCAGCATGCAGATTGTACCCTGTTCAATACCTGGTGATTGGTTTCTAGTGTGCAGCAGCAATTTGTCTGAATTAATATGACTTGGAATACTTGAGCAGCATAACGTGGAAGTATATTTGTGCAGCTCTGGAATTTGCTGATGCCCCACGAGAACCTGAAGGCCAGAATCAGCAAACAGTGGTGTGACATCGGCTTCCAAGGCGATGATCCTAAAACAGACTTCAGAGGAATGGGGCTGCTGGGCTTGGTGAATCTGGTGTAAGTGAAAAGAAGTATTTCATTCTTTCTGTAACTCATTTTCAGTATCTGTATTTTCTCTAGCTAATGCTATTTCTAATAAAAACGGAGTGGGAGCAAATAGAAAGTAGTATGTTCAACATTTCTAGTGGCTGCACATTGTAAACATGTGATGTGGTTGGATAAGGACAAGAAGTGAGGGAAGGGACAGAAATTTGCCCAAGACACCTTATTTTTTGTTGCCTTATGCTAGAGTTGGGAGGTTATACCTAACTTTTTAAAAGCTTTAAAAATACCTGAATGTAAAAATTCCTGCTGTAATGAAAAATAGGCAAGTTTGCATATCTTTGCTAAGCTGACTTTTGGACTAGGTTGAACTTAATATTTGATGTTCAGATCACAATGTTTGGGTTTTTTTACAGTATTAGTTCATGCTGAATATAATTTATTTTGCTACCTTTTCCTTGGTTTTCATTTTGTGCCATTTTAGTTTAAAGGTACAGACTTTAATGTTGACATGAACAAAGTATTTTTTTTCAAAGAATCTAAAATAATATTTTACTTTGCCAGGTATTTTAGTAAGCATTACACCGATGAAGCTCGTCAGATCCTTTCTCGGTCAAATCACCCAAAGCTGGGGTAAGTCACTCTGGAATGTTTTCTGGCTGCTTCTGTGTAAGAACTGAAGTGAAGACTGCTAAACATGTGTCCAGAAAGTAAAGAGGAAAATACATGTGGGCTTTTTCCATTAAAGAATGAAAAAAGGGTCAGAATAGAAAGGTGTGAGAAACCAAACACAGAAAGCAATTTCTAGCTGGGACCTAAGTGCAGCTTTTTTTTTTCCTTTCGGAATTGATTTGTGGGGGCAGAAATGTTGCAAAATATCATCTTTATTTAACATAGTAAATGCCTTTAACATTGTAGTTAGTTTTATTTATAGTAGACTTAGATTAGATTTAGAAATTCATACTTGTTTTTCACGTTCTTACTAATCCTGTGTTGGGATAGTTTAGATTACCTCTTAAGGTCCTTTTTTTCCCCTCTAGGTTTCTGCTGTGTAATAAGTACTTACAAACAGGTGATTTGTTTGTTTAAATTTGTTTTTAAAAACCTCACATATTTAAGCATTTAGCTGATTTTACAGGGAAATATACTCTCAAACCAGTCAGATATAATAATCTGATCCATCTAGCTCGATGACCTACCAAAAAACTTTGATTGTAAATAACATTACCCTGTGCAACTCTGTTATGAACAGTATACATGAGAGTTTTTGCTCAATAAGCTAAGTATATAATTGGCACAAATTAATGAATTTTTACTTTTTTAGGGAACCTTTGAAGTCTTTCAGTCCATAATGTGAACCCATGATTTGTGTTGCAGATACTCCTATGCCATAGTTGGGATCAATCTGACAGAGATGGCATACAGCCTGCTCAAGAATGGTGCTTTAAAGGGTCATCTCTACAACATGGTCTCTGGGTTGCCACAGATGGAGCACTTCCATCAGTTTTACTGTGAGTATCTATAGCTGCTCTTGCACTCAGGGTAGGCCATAGCATAGAGTTTAAGCTCTTTGGAGTGCATTTCCACTCTTTTCTCATTAGCCAGAGTAAGCTGTTTGTCTTCTGTCTTGGAAATGCACCTGCTTCTTAAACATTGTGCTGCAGAAATGTACATTTAAGGATAATTTCTGTGGCGTTCTGTATTTCAGATACTCCAGTCTGAAAACTCAGTAATTGCAGATTTATTTTTTATTTATTATTAGAGAATCCAAAAGCTTGCTGTAGATCAGGATGGGACAGGCCTTGTTTTAAGGGGTTGAAGAGAGTCTAAAGGATCACTCCAGGACTGGCTGTATTTTATTTTCTTCACAGGTTATCTAGTTTATGAGTTTGACAAGTTCTGGTTTGAAGAGGAACCAGAAAGCATTATGCAATTCAACCAGTACAGAGAGAAATTCCATGAAAAAATTAAGGGACTTCTACTGGATTACAATGTGGTACTGACCTTACAAGATACAAAGAAACCTTAATTCCTCTGCAGTATATGAGGTTCTGTATTAAAAATTGAGTGATGCATTTGGATGGAAATTTTGTGTGTTTCACCAAAAACTGTCTAACAACAGAACTTTTTTTTTTTTTTTTTACATTAAGAAAAAGAAAATTACCAAAAGTCAGTTAAGGAAGCTTGGACAATCAACCTCTGTTTACAGGTATTTTTATGCTATTCTCCTAGGGCAGCTTTTTGAAAAGGAAGTGAAACAAAATGCACCCAACAAACCAACACAAAAAACAACCCAAAAATCTCAAGAACCTCTGGATTGCTTACTTTTACTTTTTTTTTTAATACTTCTTATTATAGAAACATGAAGCAGATATTTATGCTGCATCATATTTTCTATGAATGGGTTTGACTGTTAATGGTCTTTTAAAAGACAGTTTAAGTTGTACTTTTCAAATTTGAATTCACATTCCAACCTTGTAACGGTTAAAGTCAGCTTTTAGTTGAAATTGTTGGTTTAGATTTTTTGTGTTCTTTTTCCTTTATATGTCATTGATCGTTCACTCAACAGTGTTAAATTTCTTTGTAATTAAGAGGTCCTCAAAGGAGATTTATTATTTGTTTATAATTTTGGAAAAGAGGGTTAATCCATCAGCATGTTGTACTTACTTGTATTCTAGTACTTACTAGAAATTACTTCTGGAAAGGAAGTTTATCTATAGATTTGTACTAGCCAATTCCTGTGCTTGAAAGTAGTTTAGTTTGCAAACAAACAAAAAGAACCACGTGTCATCAGCATGAGGATAAGATCCTCAGGCTAAAGCTACTCTTTTTTAAAGTATTCCTATTTTAAAAGCTTTTGATTCTTTCTAATCTGACTTCAGATGATGAGGATGATTGACTCAGAATCTGTTGTCAGCCCTTTCTTTTAGCAGCTAAGGGGGTTTTCTTAGTGGGAGGTACAGCAGATTTTCTTTAGCCATTTTATAAATTTTTTAAAAACTCCTTTATTGCAGCTGCAATCCTTATTTTGTAAAAATAAATTTACATCTGAGTACAAGTCTAAAAATATATTTTCCATGGAGGGGATGCAACTTTGATGTGTTTCTTAGTCTTGCCATCCTCAAGACAATCTAATAGATAGAACTGCATGTCTGTATTGTGACTAATTATTGCTCAGAGCAACTTTAAATGGATTTGGTATGACCATCATTTTGTTTTCTAAGACCTTCTATTAAATAAGTGCCTTCTGCTGTTTTCAATCAGCTTTTTATTTTGAGTCTTCTAACTAGATCACAGCCTTAGAAACTTGAGTAGTGTGAGAAAGATTTTTTCACCGTGTACCTAAATAGCTCACAGTGGCACAAAATTTGTATGTTGGTACAAGCTTTCATATATTTTTTTTAATCATCTCAGGTAAACTAGTTAGTTAATTTCTAGTCAATGACTACTCCAGAAGAGATTCCTGAACAATATAAGCATTAAACACGATGAATGGAAGCATGAGGAAAAAAAAACACCTGAAAAATGACAACCTTCTGTTTGTAATGAGTGTTATTACACTACATAAGTATGAAATACCATATGTAATACTGCATTTCTTGGAGATCATCAAAACCCCCCTGGACGTAGCCCTAAGCAGCCTCCTTTGAGGGGCCCTGCTTTAGGCAGGGGGTTGGACTTGGTGATCCCCAGAGGTGCCTTCCCACCCCAGTAATTCTGTGATTGTAATTGTGTGAGTAGTGACTTGTTGCACTGCACCCACCCTTGTGCTCTCAATCCCCTAAACACGGGGATCTCTTGCTTTTGGGGCAGCTTCTGATCAGGGCCCACAGTACCTGTGTGTGGGGTAACACAGTTCTCTTTTCTTTTTATGATACCTTAGGTACAGACGAGAGTCAGACAAGTTGAATGTGTTCAGGGTGGGGAAGGGTTCAGTCTTACCTCTGTTGGGTTGATGCTGTTCTACCAATATAAAAAAACCCCAAAAACAACAACACCAACACTGTGAAGATGTGCACAGGCAGAGTACTTATGGTTTGTCCCTGGTTTGTCCCTGGTTTGACCAGAATAGATCCAAACTGACAATGGGAGGCCCAGTTCTTTTGCTACTCCCCTGGACGTGGATCCTGGAATACTCGCCAATGAAGAACTGAGGTGCTGTGGAGAGTATTCTGGGGTTCATGTCCTGTGGTGCGGCTCTGTTTCTCTGACCTTTGCAGACCCTGGACATGCCAAAAATCCAAGCAAGGAAAGTGGCCCAAGTAGTTACTTTTGTTGAGTTTGTCTTCATTAGTAACTTTCTCTACTGCTTGTAGATCTCCTTTGCAAGCAAAACACAACTGACTTTTTGAATTCGAGAAGTGATCCCAATTATGTTTGGCAGCAGCAGCAAGGAGATGCTATTTGTTTTCATCTACTGCCTGCCAGCTAGTTACAAAATTGAGCAATCTGTAAAGGCTCCCCGAGCTACGCCTGCAAGGTTTTTTTTTTTTCTTTTTCCCCCAACAGTTGCAAAAGTAATCTACAGCCTTGTCTTTCCAGCACTGGGCTCCTTGTTCACTGGGAGACTGACATTTAACTATTGCTGAGGCTTCTAAAGCCCAGCCATAGAGTCTCAGGGTTCCTATCACACACCTGAGATGTTTTAGTGTCAAATGTACTTCAAGCTTATAATAAGATGCATCTTGGCTAGTTTTTTTTCTTCTTAAATCAATGGGTGATCTGGGAAGTGAACTGTGGCAGTAAACCCAGCCATCATCAGATGAGTGAGACATAAGGGAATACATTAGTGTGCATGTAGTAATTAAGGTGAATGTTTATGTTAGGCTCCAGTATACCTTTCCAGGACACAGTTAGAATTTGCATGTGGTTTTGTGTGATCAATCAGTAATTCTGTCTAGGAGTCACTCACTATATGTAGACTAATACTGCTGTCCCTGTTTGTACCCCTGGTAAGTTAACTGTATTATGGTGGTAGCTAGAAAATGTATTGAAATAGGTAAAATTGTGTTTAGAGAAGGCAAGAACAAGGCTTTACTAGTCAGTGGTATTTTATGCTAACTCTGTTGTAAGGTGACAATCCTAAGGTTATGGAAGACTGGAAATGGAGGTAGGCCACTTTTCTGCAAGTTGATATAATCTTGAACATCAGAATTTGTTGCTCACAGGTTATTCTAAGAGTCTTAAAATCTCAGTAAATTATTATTTATTAACCATCAGGTTTTAAATACATATTATCTTACTAGAACTTGCAAGTGCTATTAGCTTTCTAACCTGCTGCCTCTTTAAAACATTCACTATGTGAAAACTTTTATGCAATAGTATTAAAAAAAAATAAAACTGGAGACAAGGTGGTTTTCTAAATTTGTTGTTGTCCCTGTAGCAAATGTTTAACAAACTACCTTCACTTTTGTTATTTAGTGTATGCTTGAAACATGGTGCCACTCTGTGAACAAATTAATCTGGAGATAAGCAGAAGTTTACTACAAGCAAATGTAAAATCTAGTCTTTCACTAAGTAAACATATTGTTTCAGAAGTAACTAACTTGATTGGAAAGCCATCTGAAGACAGTGCTACATAGGAAGAAATAAACAATCTTTTTAAACTGGTTGTGCTCCAGTCATCTGATACAGCCATGTGAAGAATAGGGCATTTTGTCCTAAGTGCAATAGTAAAAGGGGCCAATTTAAACACCCCAGATAAATAGTTTCAGTCTTTGAAAAACAAAACAAAACAAAAATGCAACAAAAATTAAAACACACACACACAGCTCCATTGGTTTTCCAGATTTTTCCGTCCTGGTTTAAATAAAATTTCACAAAATAAATTACTTAGCCTTTTTTTTTTAGGAATTACGATGAAAAAGTTTGTGTTTAGTTAGGTGGGAGCTGAGCAGTCAGCATCCTTGACAATACTGCTAGTGATGTGTGGTGAAGCTGTAGCCTGTGGTTTCCTTCTGTCATTCTTGTTTGTGTTGCTGTAGTACCATGGTGACCCATCTTTGGACTGATGTTTCTTGTGCCAGTCTAGGCACTGTCTTTCTCTAGGGAATTAAGAACAACCCAGCCCAAGATGACTTGTGGGCAATTCCTTCTTACAACAATGTGCTTAGACAGCTGCGTACTAATCGGAATTCCTGTTTACCACAATATAAAAGCAATAATGTGTACTGTGATGTCTGTGTAATAGAGATGTTTACAATGGTAGCAAATAAAGAACGGGTTAGTCTAAAATACTGTCAACAGTCGTGTCTTTGGCCTGCTAGAAAATGTAACAATTGTCAGTTTCATGTACCTGCACTGGGATATGAGTGGAAGCTTTGTCCTACTTTTTTCTTCCCCCCATCCTCCTGACTTGCCTTCAGCTTGCTAAGAGATCCTTGGTTCTCGATCCTGTTACACAGATGGGCTGCTGTGCTCTGCTGCAAGTGGTAGAGGTTTATTACTGATTCATTTCAGTTGCTTTTAACATCTTCACTTGAAAAGAAGCTCTGTCTCAGACTAAAAAAAAAAAAAAAGCACAGAAAAAATTTAAAAACAAATCCACAACACAAGAAAAAGCCCCTACCAAAACCAAACCCCAAAAAGCCCCACAACAATGACTTTATTTGAAGGACCTGGAAGTTAACTCTCAGAGGCAACTCAAAATCTGAGCATTTTTGCTCAGGAGGAACAAAATTGAAAAGCTAGAGAACAACTCTGGAGATAGAAACCCTCAAGTGCTGTTGGTTTGTTGTTTGGTTTTTTTTCAGACTCTGTATCTTGGGGTTTTTTTCGTTTATTTGTATCTCTCAGGCAGCCTTTACTCCTCCTCCTGAATTCTGAAGAACAAACGCTTCTATTAAGGTACTGAAGTGTCATTCCATGAGAACAAGATCTCATCCATAGTGTTTTTTTATTTCTGCAGCAGCACAGACAGGCCCTGCCACTACAGGAACATCCCAGTCCTCCAAGCTCCAAATGTCAGGTGGATCAGTTATGCAAATGTGTTTAGAAAATAGGACAAGCAGGCAGCTATTCAGGAAATTTTAAACTGAGATCTTGAGTACCACAGGAAAGAGAAGAACCAAATCTTAATTGTGTTCTGAAGTGACATACTTCTGAGAGATCTGCCACCATGTATCAGGAACATCTTGCACTGCTCTTAAGACTGACTAAGCTGTATTTCACAGCTTGTATTCCCAGCTCTAAGCCACTCTTGCACAGTGATGCTGCTGCTATGAGCACATGTTGCAATTTTCTATTATTAACCATTTGCCAGTGAAATGTTCTCTGCCTCAGTTTTGTTATTATTTGCTGTCAGGCCAATTTCTGGCTTTTCTGTCGAATAAATCAACATTTTAAATTGTGGCAGTTTTGGCTGGGGTAGATTTAATTTTCTTCCCAGAGGCTGATATGGGGTTGTGTTTCGGATTTGTACTCTACATAGGCTACAGATAACACAGAGATGTTTTCCTTATTGCTGAGCAGGGCTCCCAAAGAGCCAAGATATTTTCTGAATTTTGTCCTGCCCCACTGGAGGAATTTGGGGGTGCCTGGGAGGGTGGGAGGAGACACAGCCCAGACAGGTGATCCCAACTGACCAAAGGGATATTCCAGACCATGTGACACCATGCTGAGTGTATAAGGGAGAAGAAGGAAAGGGGGCGCATGAAGGATGGTGTTTGCTTTTGCAAGTTACATGTGATGGGGCCCTGCTCTCCTGGAGATGGCTGACAGCTGCCTGCCCATGGGAAAGCAGGGAATTCATTCCTTGCTTTGCTTTGCTTGTGTGTGGCTTCTCCTTTCCCTGTTAAACTGTCTTCATCTCATGAGTTTTCCAGCTTTTACCCTTCCAATTCACTCTGATCCCACTGGTGGGGGAGGGAGAGAGTGGGTGCCTGGGGCTTGGTGGCTGCCTGGAGTTAAACCATCATGTTAAAAGTCACATTTGCAGTTTGAAGTACATAACACTTGACTCAAGGCTACCTTCTAGTTGAAAGAAACAGAAATAGCATAGGAATGTTTTTTCCAACGAGAGGATAAAGCTCAGTAATAGATACAACTGCTTCACTTTCAGTCTCACCATAACACTCCTGCTCAGCTAAATGGTGAGCTCTAGTCACGGAGCAGTCCTTTCCCTCAGCACCAGGAGCTGACACCAGGATTTGAAGGGACACTAGAACCTCAGCATCTAACCAAGCCAAGTACCATGGCACACTGCCAAAGGCTAAGCTGACCTACCAACTCATACACCATTCCTCAGTATCTTCTCATTTGTTCAAAATGTTTTGCTCTATGCCCAACTAGTCCATGTTTCTTACCAAAATGGGTGCAACACATAAACTACTTTTTATTGTTAATAGCTAATTTCTGATAAAAGGTGTCTTCTAGCTACAGCATCCCCTGTTACTGGATTACCAAGAACTGGAACAGACTGGGCACTACAGGGATGCCAGAAGTGCAGCAGCACTGGGATTCACCAGGGCACGTACAACAGGTCAAGCTGTTCTCCCTGCTTTAATACACTTGGACAGCCTTCCCTGACCTACTGCTTCTGCATTCAGACAAGCTGTAGATTTAGTGTTTATGCAGGAGCTTTGTTGTGTTGCTGTAAGTATTCTGATGGAATTAAAACTCCTCCTGATGTTTTGTCAGTTACTGTATGGCAGCTACTGCTGACAAGCCCAGTTACCACAGTTCCATTCTGATGCTGCAAAATTAAAGGTTAGTAATGAAGACCCTCTGACAGGCCCTCCTCCAGAAGCTTCTGGAGTACCTAGGACCACCTAGGACTAGGAGGTACTAGACCTGGCTGCAAAAGCACCATCTTTGCCAGACCAGCTGCTTTCAGGCTGCTCCTGTTTTCTCCCACAGTTCCTTATATTCCACACTATATATCCTACACCAGCCTCCACCACCTGAATTTATGACAGAACACCTGACTTCTACTGTAACAGAAGCTCCAGAATCATTGTGTAGGAACTCACAAAGTGCTTCTCTCTTTGCAACAGTTTTGATGTCATTTTCCAGTAGGTTTAATACATCACGTAATGAGCATCTTATCTGTGTAACACAACTCGTGTAACAAATATGTTTGCAGGTCTCAACCCTCATCTCTTAACACCTAGAACTCAGGAGCTGCAAGATTGCAGGATGCTACAATGAAGGAGGTAAGTACCACAGAACTTCCAGGTGTCAACAGCTTCTTACTGAGCTGAAAGACAGCCATAAAGAAATATTCTTCTCAATTTTTTTGTTTGTTGTTTTTTTTTAAGTAGTGGAAGTTCTATATAAAATAGCCTACTAAAAAGCTCTAAAACAGCAGCCCAAACTGAACTCTGCAATTCACAGAATAGAGATTGCATCTCCAAGCACAAAAAGCACAAGACATAGGTATTTCTGAAGCCATACTCACTGTGTAGCACACCGGCACAAACAATAAGCCTTTAAAAATACTTACACATTTTCCCAGAAGTTTCATGCCATTGTATGCTGGTCAGCTGAATTCTTGTGTAGCTTTCTGTTCACCAGCTCCCACACTGCTACTAAAGAACAGGGAACAGCAGAACTTGTCATCAAATAACCAACTTCCAGGTGGTCCTGATCAAGTGGGCAGCCTCATCCAAACAAACCTGGAAAAGATCAGCTCACCTGGCTGCTACCTATAGCAATGCCACTCTTAAAAAGGACAAGGCTACTGGAGCAAAACAAAAAGAAGCAGCCTTGTAAACTGGCTCATGTTACACCAGAGATCCACTTGTGGATGCCTCTTCTTGTTACAGGAGCCCGAACAGCAAAATAATTCTTGTCAGCTATTGCATCCCCTACTGTGTGGGTGGGGTGGGAACAAAGCTGATAAGCTCTTAAAAGGAAAATGTTCCGGAGCTGTGTCCTGTGTGTCCCATGGGGTGTGTGTAACTTGCTGATAGGCTTAAATTCACTTTACCATAACAGACACCTTAAAAGAGAAATATTTTAGGGATCTGCAAACTTAAAAAGGTCAGTAGTCCACTTAAGGATGTTAATTCTTAGTGCTGAAGACTTCCATTATTCAGCTGCCAGACATTGTAATAAAGCCCCCACTCTGGCCTTGGCATCTTAAATTAAAACAAAGTAGTAGCATTCAAAATGGTGATTATGGCTTCCAATTAATATCATTATTTAATACATGTGTAAACCCATCCACAGTCATAGCAGAAAGGCTGCAGTGCTTTTTCATACAGTAGACATACTAACATTTGTCTGTGTAATAAAGCACAACCACCTCATTTTCCCTCTTAGCATGACTTTAATAGTTAAAAATCAAATCTGTGCAGAGTGTACTTTATTTGTTCACATTACCTATTTGTGGTTAAAAACCACTTAATCTGACAGTTCAAAAGCATTCTTTTAAAACAAAAGAATTAAACATAGCTTGTGTTAAAAAAATCTGCAAGTTACATGGATGCAGTATTATACAGGAGTATAAAAATCAACAGTATTCTACAGAAAATATTCTCAAAACAGCAAATAAAGATTAGGCATGTAGGCATGATCCTGAAACAAACAAATATGAATTTAAAAAAAAGCTAACAAAACCTAAAAAAAAAAATCCCAAATACCTGTATAAAAAAAGCAAGGATTCAAAGTGCAGGTGCTCCAGTTTTCATTTTAACACTATTATTCAGTAAGTCAATACAGGATACTATTCATTTCATATAAAGTGACAGTGTTCTCAGTAAGATTTAAACATTCAGTTACATTATTTTCCAGATTTTTTTTCATTACTGCTGCTTTACACTGTAGTAAATAAAGACTTATGCAATACAGACTTTTATTTTCTTAATCTAACAAGGATATAATAGGTTGGTGGTAAAGGTTAGTTTTAAGAACTAAGCTATATTTGCTGTAGATCCAGCCTTAGAAGCAGATATATATACTTTTTTTCCCTAAGCTTTTAAAAACAAACTTCAAATTTTGAAAAGAGACTCTACCAATCTGTTCTGGGACCTGCATACAACTGTCTTTGGAGAACACCAGCAAAGCTTCCAAGTCCACTGGTTAGGAATACAGCCCTGGGCAGGGTCATGCTGGAGATCTTCCTTTGGTGGCCCCAGCTGGGAAAGGGTTTTCTCTCTGCTGACCCCAGGGAAAGGCAAACACGCAGAAACCATCACATTTATCCACATTTCATGTGTGGCAGCTAGGTTGGGATGGACTTCTCACTTTCACTTGAGCATACCAGTCTCAGGCAGAGAAGTTAGCAGTGGTCTTTCATATAGTCAGAAAAGTAAAATCAAAGCATATGCTCAAAGCCTCTTTGGAAAAAAATTATACTAAATAAAATTATGCTTCAAGGATGTTGCCTGGAATTTATTTTCAACCCAGGTCCTTTTCAGGTTGACAGTGTCCCTTTAAATTTTATGTTCTTCCCATTTTGCCCTTTTTTTTTTTTCCCCCAAGCATCAGATCTCTATATATGTCTATTTTAAAAATTCTCATAAATACTGGCATTAAGTTTACATTTAGAAATTAATAACTAATCTTTACCGTTATACACTGACAGCAATATTAATAATACACACACTTCACTGACAAGCATTTTTTTTCTGTATTTTGAATAAAATTTGCATGTGTAACATTTCCCACAGAAAGAGTGATTATACTTGAAGATAGTTATGTTTGCACCCCAACATTTTCACATTAGTGAAAACAACTATGTTTTGAAAATACCAGGGCCTCTGCCAGGTACTAATAAATAGAGAATAAAAAGAAAAAATTAAATAAAAAACCCGACTGCCATTTATCCCGACATAGTAGAGATTTCATAGTCACTGGCCGAGGTTATTGGTTTACCCCTCATCCTGATGTTTTTAGCATTAGTAATCCTAGCCATCATGGACACAGGCTTGTCAAAGTACCTAACCAGCGCTGGCTCAGTCAAAAGGGAGGCTAAAAACTGTTCAAAGGTGATGGCCCAGTCCCTGTCGATGCTCGTGCTCCTGCGGAGGGCAGGGGTGTGGCTGCTCCTCACCAGAACCGTGTCTTCCCCGATGTCCTCGCAGTGCAGCTTCTCCTCCTCGTGTGAGCCCGCACTCAGCACCGAGTAGGAGGACATGGAGCTGTCGTCCTTCGTGTCATCATCAGAAATGAGCATGGAAGAACAGGCTCCATTGTCCCTGGGAGAGGAGTCTTCCAGCTTAATGTCTTCCATCTGCATGCCCAGGGCACTGTCGGTGCCCGCGGCCTCCTCCTCGCTGGCCCCGAGGCTGCCCCGGAACGCCTTGTGCTGTTCCAGGGGGTACTGCTGGTGCTCCTTCTTCAGGAACAGCTCGCTCTGAATGGCTTTGCTGCAGTTGTTGCTGCTGTCTGTGTCACTGGGGGGCTGCATGCTGAAGAGCTTCCCGACCTCCCCGATCTCCAGCAGCAAACTCGTCACGGCAGCAGTAGCATGGTACAGATCCTGCTCATTGGGGTCTTCGCTGAACATGTTGTACATTGTCTTGCACAGCTCAATGAACTGCCCCTAAACACAGGGGGAAGGAACATTAACAAGAGTAGAAAAAAATCATCCTGACATCTTTCAAACCAGTTTTAAAAGTCTGGGATTGAGGCAGGACACAAGAGTTTATGTGACTAAAGTGAAATTTGAAATAATCCAGGTGCAGTCTAGGAAGCATTTTCTATGGGCAGTCAGATATGTTGCATTTCTTAAAGGTATTTAGAATAAATTATTGGATATTTTGTCCAACATATCACAAATACACTTCTCTGCAGCCACAGGAGGGCAACGGAGGGTGAGCAGAGAGACACTGCATTCATTCATTTTGGTGGATTTTCTGGTAGGAACGATGCTAAGTATAACTAAGGGTTTACTAAAACTGATGAGAAGTAATGAAAAATGAAGACCTGCAACACTCTTTAGCTGAGAGAAGTAACTTGGTTGGATACAAGAGTCTTTTGAAATTCAAATTGATAAATTAGATGGGAATATTTGCTCAGGGTAAATCTTAAGTAAGAATCACCGTTCTACAGGAAATAAACCTTCCCTACATGCTCTGGAAGAAACAGCTATCCCAGTGGATCTCCTCAGCAGCTGTGCATCTGAGAGGAATGAGACCATCAGTACAAATTACAAAACATAAAATACTACTTTCAGATTATGCTTATTGACATTAAGAGCTGGCCGGTGATATTCAGAGTCACATCCTTTGTCTAGAGATCAAAATAATATGTTTTACCATTGCTATATGTGTGTATCTCATTTTTGGGATGTTTTGGGAGCTGAATGCCAGTTAAAGTATTTTGTAAACAATAAACTTCTGCAATCAGCTGACTGCTAATATGGTAAAAATGTATCTGCTCAAAATAAAACCTTTGTTCAGTGTTAAGACATTGAATATTTATAGATATGTGAAGAAAGTTTAAATTTAATTAAAAGTAAGTGGCAGCAGAAGTACCTGATTCAGCTTGGGTAAGTCCTTTGTGTTTTTTGCTTTGGATTTATTCTCTTGGCTCCACATTCTCAGGTAATTTCGATTCTCTTGTGAGCTCCTCTTGCCTATTGCCAACAAATTACCCAGAGATGGAGGAAAAAGTCCATGAAGAAACCTCAAATTATTACCTTTATTCCCCATTTTCAAAAGGAGCATCTATACATGAAATGAAAGATGTAACTCACAAGGAGACACCAAGCATACCTTTGTCTGTTTTCAGACTCACTGTAACAAACCCATCATCTACTCCATGTTTGTTCCTGCTGTCTAGGCCAACAACTAGGGAGCGGAGGGGCAGGGGGAGAGAGAGATCAGTGTGGGTTTAGATACACACATTGTTTTCATGCAAAACAACAAAATGTTCACAAATATTTACAAACTCTGCAAAAAAAGCAGAGTAAAAATTACAGGAATAAATTATGGTTCTGCTTACCCTTAAGCCTGCCAACAAATTCCATTTAATTTATAATATCACTATTAGGCTGGGACAACCTTAGGTTTTGTCCCTGTAGTACAATGATTAATCCGTGCTAACACAACACACCTCCTAGCATGATACATATTTGGTGATTATGCTAGTGCATCCTCTTTTGCCTCTCAGGAACTGAAATTGCCATTTCTAGACTCTTAACTCCTACCTGTATTTTCAAACAACTTTCCTCCCACTTATAAACTGAAGGATGAGTTATATTTTTCTTGAATCAAAAAGAAACTTCACATCAAGTATCACAAGAAAGAGGAAGTATCACAAGAAAGGGCACATAAGATTTCAAACCATTGAACTACATTTTGATGTATCTTTTGCTCTTGGTTTTTTAAGTTTAATCCAATTAAAAAGTAGCTCCCTAAAAAGACATGTTGATTGAAATGCATCACCTCATCTTCTCATGCCCGAGACAAAAGATGCCTACCATGTGTACAGTCTGGTGTGATGTCCTCAAAAAAGTACTGAGTAGCTTCAAAAGCAGAGTCTGGCTCTTCTTGCTCAGGGGATGGATCTAAGCAACACAGTAAGATTCTTTCATTAAAAAATTCATCCTTTAATTAAAAACTGAAAGGTATTTCCATTAATACATTTAAGAATGTAAATTTCTAAAAGTAAAAGTATGAGGGTGTGATGGGCTAGGCATCATCTCTTTTTAACTCATAGGAGATGAACAACTGGAACTGAATTGTCTCCTTTCCAACATCCCATACTGTCTCACAAGGAGCTGTTTGCTTCCAGAGGCTGGCTTCCCATGCCTGCTTCCATTACTTTCTTCTATACAGCTCAGTGTGTCCTAAGCAGGGTTTGCTCTCTTTCCTACCTGGAAACAATCTGTCATCATTTGGAATGAGCTTGCCAGTCCCCAAATATGAAAAGCTGCATTCTTAAAAACATATATTTTTTTTTGTAATAGTTCAATTTCTTTTTATATTTTAAGTATTTTTACAAAGTATTTGAAGTATTTTTTCCCATTTAAATTACTGAATCCCTCAGGCCTACCTCCAAGCAAAACCACCTGGGAGCAATCAGCCATGTTCAAAGCATGGAAAGGTGAATGTCCTCTCAAAGTTTTTAGATATGTTTACCAGAGCATGCAGATGTGCACAAGAATTAAACTACCCAAGCAGTAGCAATGTTCTTAAAGTGCATGTTCAGTAAGGACAGCAGTAGGTTCTTTATGGCATGTGCACGACCAGCCAGACAGGACACAGTTCCAGTACAGAATTTTCAGAACTGTTTTCATCCCCTGTCCACCCTGAACTGCTTCTCTTTCTTAGCTGAGTCCAGGATTGTACAGCTCCCTGGAAAACATATCTAAGAAACAACCTGGAGCTTCCCTCTACAAACAGTTGTGTCAGCCCAGAGGGGAAACCAAGAAGAAAGCCTGGGGACAGAAATATGGATCCAGGACATGCAGGAACATTTCAAACTAGCTTAATTTTGGAACCCTTAAATAGAGTGCATCATGGTAACATATGTTGAAGAACACTGGATTTGTGCCTGGAGGATATCACCAACCCCAGCTGTAACAGGCAAGAGACATTTATATGTGGAGGGAGCAATTGAGGGCTGTGAGGGTGCTTTCAGACTTTCCCAATCTGTCTGGTTAGAGTGAAAGCTTCCTTATTTTACTGCTGCATAAACAACTACGTTCCCACAAATTAATTTTTAATTGGGAAAGCCAGTAAAAAACAACTCTGCTCCAAATTCCTGTTCTCAGCAAAACAAGAGCTATTTTAACATCATTCACTTACCGGGCAACACATGCATTTTATACAGTAGCTTCAGCTTCTCTGTAAGATCTCCATGGCATGCTGCACCTAAACAACATTACATGCAGTACATTACTGTTCAGCATTCTATGCCATTTTATTTGTTATTGCCACAGTAACAGCTGCTACATTCACTCTGGGAAGTACTGGACCCCTTTAAAGCTCAAGATCATGAGGCAGTCACTGGACTTCTAAGATCATACAGTAAAAACAGTAAGAGAACACAGACAAATCTACCCTGAATTTTGCACTTCAATCTTGGGTCCTTTCTTAAATGCCTATTTCATAGAACTGTCTATGGTTTTGGCATTATCACTCAGAAAGGCCTCCAGCTGGAACTTAACAATACCTTTTTTGTGTGGACTTCAAACTTTCTGATCTGAGGATCTAATAACATCACATGTCTCGGAGCAGTAAGATATTTACAGGAAAAAAAAATAAAAAGAGATAAATTCAAATAAACAGCATTTATCATAGCTTAGCCATGGGCTAAACTGATGTTTAGGCAATACTTTCTAGTGATTTTTCCACATCAACCTCTATTTGTTTCTGGACTACACTAGAATTAGCTGTATGAAATCCAAGAGGTCTATTGAAGCCCCCCCTTCCAATTAATTAAATGGACAGTAGTTAATTTTGAAGTAATCAAATAACCGATGATCAGACTTTTTCATAAATCTCACTTGTTGTGACATGTCATCCATAAAAAATGAATTAATTAGATTGTGCAGAGATTTATTTTACCTTATAGGTGACCATGTCAGCGTACCTCTGCTATGCAAACTACAGTGTGGTGTAGCAACTACTAACAACCACAGTCTCTTGTAAAGCTTAACACTCCAATAAATACAGATGTTAGGCCAAAAAAAAAAGTTAAGCACATCTACATTAGCCATTTTGCTTTCAATATGGTCCTTTTTAAGCACAAAACCTTGTTATGTTCCCATCTGGTGTATCACACCATGCAGACTATGTATACTCTTCTGGTAAAAGCAACATGGCACAACCAAAGGACCAGAATGGGCTGCACTTCTGCATCCTCCATCAACAGGGAACTGCAAAATATGATTCAGGGCGCAGGGTGACATGTGTAGGCTTGTTGCTCTCTCTGTCCTCAGACTTGAAGAGAACTGAAAAAGCTCCATAGCTACAATTTGAGATAAATCTGTATGTGCCTCCTGATGCACACTTTTCCTTCCTCCTAATGCTTCCCTTTTCCTTTTTGCTCAAAATTAGGAAGAGCATTGCCAGCAGGTCAAGGGAGGTGATTCTGCCTCTGAAAGGCTTGGAGAAGTGGTGAGGTTACCACTCCGTATTTTGAATACCCTCCTCCATTCTGTGGTTGAAAAAACCCTGTTTGCAAAACAAAAAAACCCCAAAAAAATACACTCAAGTAGTCCTTGCAAGACACAGCTTTTATGGTGCTGACTTTGACAGGAGGCTGTGACAAGTACTGCAGTCAGCAGCAGCCACTGGAGAAGGGGGGAGCTGTGTGCCCTGAGAAGGGAGTATCGCAGAAACACGACGGGAGGCAGAAGGCCACTTGGAATCCCTGTAGAGATCTCTGTGGCTTACTTGGATGTGCAGTCAACAGCTGTCATGCTATAATCCAGTGTGTTACAGGAGTGCAGGGGAGCTTTGTCAAGAGTGAATAACTTGAAGAGCTCCTAACCAAGGCTGAAAACCTCTTCTGAGCAGCACAACTCATTGGGCAAACAACTCCTATGTTTGGACTATATTATTGTAACAGGGCACAGAGTAAACATAAAGAATACACCAGGTTATTCCATCTTTGCTCAGCTGAGGCCCTACAGGCACCTGAAGTAGGAGGTTCTTGAGCTATTTGTTGTAGGGACAATGAAAAAGAAGTTGAATAATTATAAGTCCTGGGACATGGTGAAATATGCTCAAACAGGTCCATTGTTTTTTTGTTGATCACGTTGACCTTCCTACCACTCATGTGCTTCTCAACTAAAAAAGGTGTCAGTGAGGCGGAAAAAAAAAAGAAGGCTTTCAAATTACACCACAGTGGGCTTAGTTTCTGAAAAATATGAGATTTCAGAGTGAGTATTTTTGATTGTTTTGACCATTGAAGATTTTAGTTCAGTCATCCTGGCTTATAGCCACATTTATGCATTTTACATTCATTTCTGTTCACAGTGCTCAATACTGGCCCTTGTTCTTATTACTCATTACTGATTCCAAAACTTGCTGTCTCAATCAATAGCTGGTTGACTGTTACTAACAGCATCCTGTAAACTGGAAGAGTAGTTAATTCCTGGGTCCTCAAAAGGACCCAGAGTGTTACCTGGAACAGTACCTCAAATACAAATCACTGCATCACAGGAAGCACTGGGATTTTTTGGTGGTGTGAAGGGGAGGTGTGCATCCAGTTTCACTGTCACAGCTATTTTTGCACTTACAAGAGAACAGGTGCTACTACTGCTGTACAGGGGTTTTAATGCAAGGCTGCATTTGGAGCTCTAATGCTTAAACATACTGTTAACAAAGAGCTGCTGAAAACCAGACAGGGAAACCTTTTCACTCCCAGAAAGAATCAAAATACAGAGCTGGTGGAAATTCCACACTGCCATGAAATGACACATGGTAGATGGTGAGATGTTGGTCGCTTACAGCAAACAACTCCTGCTCTATTTAAAAAAGGAGTGGCCAGCTCCTGCCTCATCTTTGCTTCCTCATGTTAATCCTGGGGCTCGCAATGTTGACTTTCACGTCCCGAAATCTTGCTTCTTCAAGACTAAAAACATTCAGTCTCCCTCTCTGACCTGCACCTCCACTTTCTCCTTTTCAGGGGACTTCCAAACTGTTCTCAGCAGTTTTGGTTACTGACTTCCGAAGCAAGAGAGGTAGTACCTCACACTCTAACTATGCCTAGGGGAAATACACCATTAGGCACCTGTGCAGTTAAGTTTTTGTGTTGAGAGTTAGCAGTTGGTGAAATCCTCAGACCCTAACAGATCTGCCCATGTGCAGTCCTTTTCCCAGTGTGATACACCACTGGCTAATGTAGATTCACCTACTAAGATCTGAGGGAACCACTGTCACAGGATGATAAAATTAGCTGAACAGAAACAAACTGGTTTGTCGTGTTGGATTGAAAGTGCTGTGGATCCTCCTTACTTAGTCCAGAGACGAATTCACGGAAGTTGATGAGCAGATCTCCATTTTCATCCAGAAGCCTGAACAAGCGGGCAGCCAACGTATCTGAGTGAGTCCCACAGGCCCAGGGGAAGAGGAGGGCAAACATGCCCTTGAACTGCTCGAAGTCGATGCGGTACTGCTCCAGGTACGGCAGGCTGGGGTCGTGCCGCTCCGTGGCATTGCTGTTTCCTCCCCAGTAGCAGCTCGTCAGGTGTTCTGCCTAAACAGAAGGTAAACACCATAAGGTTGTCAGCACCTCTACAAACAACTCCTCTACAAATTGCTCTCCACGATAAAAACAATTCCAAACAACTCTTCCACATGCATTCTCAAAGCAATGCAAGTTAACAGATGCATTTCAATTTATCCAGCCCTTCCACTTCTGAAAAGGGTTCCTCCTCTAATCAGCACAAAAAAGCATCCCTCTATTAAAAAAAAACCAACCAAACAACAAAACAAAACAAAAAAGCAAAAAGAAGATGAAGCAAAACTTTTTCTGCCTTTCAAGCAGATGAAACATGAAATACCTGTTTTGGCCACAGCTGTGACTTCACAGGCTTGTTTTGCTTAGTCCCCCTCTGCACCCTCATCATGCAGTCAAGTCACAAGGCTCATGAAATCTTTATTTAATCTTTAATCATATGAAAATACCTGTTTATTTTAAATATTTTTGTAGATTCTCAAAAATAGTGACTAATGTACTGTTCTTTCAGTCTTATTGAAGTCAGTGGAGGTTCTGGAGTTGATTTTGCCAGAATCTAATTCAAAACTATTCAGAAGCTTAGAGAAAACGATCCCAGAACTGCACAGTGATTAACCAGGGAAGACTGTCTGACTTGGTCTCACTGATTTCATTGAAGACCTTCTGAAAGAAGGCACTGCAGGATTTACACAACTAAGACTTCTTATTACAGATGGGAAATTAACAGGATATAAATTCTTCATCATATTAAAAAAAATCTCTTGTTATAATGAAACAGAGTAAGAAAGTAATTTAAGACATTGTGCATGAAGGTGAACCTAACACATTTAAATGCTCACCTTTAAATTTGTGGATCTAATGGTACTTCTGTACAACCAACTTATAAAGACACATCACTATGTGGCATTAAATTCCCATTTAATGCATTAAAGCATTAACAATGGCAAAATTCAGCTACTGCTGTACACAAGTATTAACTGTCTGAGATAATAGAATAATTGTGATAAACTCCAAACCTTGGGTCAGGTAGAGAGACACATATGTTTAGTTTCTAATGACTGATCAAAAGCATCTATCTAATTTTTCACTTTACTTTTTTACCAGTATATATTTTTTTCCATGGACAAATCAATAAGTGAACTAAACCCTTCCCAATGTCTTAAAAACTGATTGAGTTTAGGAATTTTTGTATATCAATAATACAGCAGCTAATTGAAGTTTGTTTCAAGATACCCAATAATAACTGACAGACTTGACTTGGTGCTTAGCAAAGACAGAGTCCCCCATCAAAAATGAACATTTACACTTGCTGGAGGCACATGATCTTATCTCCACTTAGCTTTACCTTGAAAAGCGCGTATAGTTCCTCCAGTTCATCGATAGTGAAAGAAGTCTCTGTCACAATAGTTCGTACCTTTTGAAACACAACATTAACAATTACAGATTTGAAATCCATGTTTCACTGAAAAGTTAAGTTAAACTTCAGAAACTAACTGAACTTATTATGTGCAAAGAACATTATTTCAGTACTGACCACATTGCGCTTTGTAGTATCTTCGAGGGTTTGGATGACTTTCAGTCTTTGTTTGAATCTCATTTGTTCAATTAGATCTGCCCGGATACCTCCAAATTTCTTGAAAGAGAGAAAGTAGTACATGATTGTCTGTGTATTAATATTCAAAATATTCAGCTTGCCTTTAATTTATTAGAAAAATTAATTTAATTAGATGACGTACCACAAATGAAACTGCTGTTAACACATTTTTTAAATGCATTACAATATTACAAAGACTTTAGGAGTATATTACTAGATTTTATTTTTTCCAATAACTTATTTTAATTTGAAAGGTCTTTATTCAATTTCAAACTCTCTCATTTCAAACTGTAATCTCAGTACATAGAAACTTCTTGCTTGGCAAATCTCTGTGAATAGATTGTTTCGTAAGTCCTCCTGCAGAGTAACATTTCAGCTTGTCCTGGAATGTCTCATAATCACAACAGAAAGAGAATATTAAACTAACTGGATCTCTAATCGCTGAGACAGTACAGCAGTCCTTACATTCTGAGGATCTGAAACAAAGTAGCAAGAATGCAATGTCCACTAGGAAAATATTCTCTTTATTACCCAAGTCTTATTTTCAGAAGTTTTTTCCATAATGCACATAACAGTGTCAGGGAGCTCCTGCACATACTACAGAAGCATCATGGGGGAAAACCTATTAGGAATAATATTCCATATTTTCACATGCAGAGGAATGCCTTATCCCTAAGATTCATTTTTGTAGAAGCATTATGAGCAGAAGTTTCTTGCCATCCAAAATCCACACACTTAGGAGTGCACAGATGATCAGCAGGAACAACAACCCCAGACATCAGCTACACCACATGTAAAGCATAAAGGGGTGGCAGGACACACTTTCATACAAGATGGATTTATATTTCCAGTGCAAGTGCATCTACATGAGCAGGCATATGTGCATGTGCTGGCACATCCTTGTAAAATGAAATTAATGCTAAATGCATTTATCTATAAAGGTGTTCACCTTTATCATGTACCTAGGGAGTAAAAAGATCCTTCATGTACTTGTGAGCATGTTGCAAATAAAGAAGTCTTGACAAAAATGGAACGTAGGTAAACATTCATTAATATCAGGTATCACAGAGGTCACAAAACCTTGAAAAGACAGATCTTTTGTAGCTCTTGAGGCCACACCTATTCCAGTAATCAGTTTATTCACTGGTCTGGAGGGCCAAATAAGAAGGTCTGTTCACATCCCTAAAACTAAAGCTCACATAGTCTACAAAATAGGAAGGTTGCAGATGATTACCTTCTGGGAATGGTCCTTTGGCCATGCTAAGTTTCAAACTGTGCAAGGAGTTGTTGGAAGGATGTCACCTGTTCAAGGTCAAAACTGTATCAATCCTTTCCACAGCACAGACCTTGTCAGCTTGTTAGTTAATATGGCCAACATCCAGATACCACTGTACATACAGCTGAAATCTTGAAGGCCATTTTTTTTTCCTAACTAGCTAACAGACAAATTAAATGAGTTAAACATGTAACAGCTCTGATTATGAGTCTACACTCCACAGACAGCTAGGGAGTTATGCACAGACTTTTAAAACTGCAGTTATTATGCATTATTTCAGTCACTCCTACTATAATTATTATGACACCAGGATCTACGGCTTCTGAATTACAAATTGAATGAAAGGATAAGAGATTTCTTACTGAAAACTATTTTCAGTAAATTAAGAAAGTACTGGCAGTATAAAACACACTTCTTATGTATATTCTCTTTTTTTAAGACAATTTCTTCTTTGAAAGTAGAAAGTCTGCTCAGTATCATTGCAGAGAGGGTCCTAATCACTTATTTACCAAGCAATTCTGCATCCTTTCAACTTTCACTGCAGACTTCTCATATATGCATCTGACAGGATTACCTAGGAGCTGGACAGTGTCAGAGCATGATGGAAAGCAGGTGTTCATAAAACAATTCATATATTGTGACTTAGCCACTGCCATCAAGTTCTCAGACTCATCACATTTCCATTACAAATATCACAGGACAATCTGGAAGAGACAAGGTTTTCCCCTCTCCTTGGAGATTGTGTGTGTATGCTTGAGGGAAGGCAAAGGTCCCAAAAAAACCCATGTTTTCTTCAGCTGTAGGTCTTCCTATTATTTTTAAATTATAAACGTCTACAAGATTAAGGATAGATAGTCACCCAGCAAGCACTCTTAGCAGTTTAAGTTCTAGAAATTAACAAAAATATGCTAATTTAGTTTATATTTCATTCTTTGTAGCTGTAACAAAACTATCAGTGAATTCCCAGCCCTGATTGCACATAACTAATCAAGAAACATAACAGGTGTAACAGGTCCCCTAAAGTTTTTGAATCTGAATAGTTTACTAAAGAATTGTTAGGGTTTTTTAAAATAAATTAATTAACAGCAACTTTCTTGAAACGAATGCTCTCTTTCCAACCAGCTCCTGCTTTCCTCATGGTTCCTCAATCCCCATGGTACTTGTTTTGCCTAATTATACTGAAGTGCAGTTGGTTATTTACCAAGGATGTACAAGGTTCTGTGCTGCTGTCTGTCTTTCCCCAGAAAGACAAACTACCTCTGCATGGAGTCAGATTATTCATTTTAGAGCAGTTAAGCCAATGAAAGCAATCTTCACAATGAGGAAAATGGCAAAATGCATGGGAAACACAACTTCACATAAACACCTTCCTGACCATTCTGACATCTACCAAACATCCATCTACCCTGACACACTTAGAATACACTAAGGTCTACCTACTTCCTTATTAAATGTGGTATGTTAAAGCAAGTGGGGTTTAGGGGCATAGGAAGTGCTTTTGAGAAAGCTGTGCTATTGCTAAGTATAAATCAACTCCATGTCAATAGAAGGGAATAATGAAAATTAAAGAGAAAAAATCTTTACAGTTTTTCCTTAATTTTTATAAAATATGGGTATGTCAGTGTAACCATCAGAGATATTTTAACTGATGGCTTTTTTTTTTAATTTAAGGACAATTAAACCAGGCTGCAGATTTTAGTTGGTTTTGCAGGCTTTGTCCTGTCCTTTAATAGATATTAGTTATTACCAGCTCCTTTCACTTGAATTTTTTTTAGCTTTAGTGATAGAATATAGTGGCCCATGGTCACAATCAGCACTTTTAAGAAAATGAAAGGCAAAAGAAACAAAGTTTCAGTGATAATAGAAAAGTCTTCTGAAATCATACAGATTTCACTACTATTTCAGTTTGGAAAAGCACAAAAAAGCTTAAATGAGAATTAACTCCTTTCAAATTAAAAGTTCAGCCTTTGGTTTGTAAATCACTTTTTGGTTGTGGGCTGCTTTCCTTTGAGGCCTCAGACTTCTCTATGAAAACAGCTCCAGTTAAAAGTCTTGGTTAAAAGAAGAAGAAAGTCTAACTCCTCTTCTTTGCTCCATTTCAGGCTTCTCAGATGAGTCTGCATTTCTTTTGTGTTCTTTCTGTTTCAAGCAAAGCCAAACTAGAGTACTAAATTCCTCTGTGAAGCAGCAGTTGTGTTAGTTGGCAAGTTCCTGTTAAGAAATCTTATCCTACCTCATAGGAAGACCTGATTAGCCTGAAGATATCCACCTCAGGATAAGGCTCTACATCATCACTGAGCAGGGAGTGAAGATGAGGAATGGGAGGAAGAGTGCTGTCCTTATTGGTTACGCTGTCCAAATATCTGGTAGGGGGAAAAAAAAAAAGACAGGAGAAACCCAAGATAAATTTGTGTGCCCTCCCTCCTGAGGGTTAGCAGCATACAGGTTACATATTGATTATTACACGTAAAAGTGACTGAGCTGTTCTCTAGGAAGAGTTAAGGTTATACTACTGAAATTTATTATGAAAAAATTCCAAAGTTCCAGAAGCATCTTGAAAACTAAACATCGCTACCAAGCTCAAGAAAATCAGAGGTAACACACAGCAGCACTAGTTCTGATGAAATGATCCAAGCCACTGAAATCTGTTTGTTCAAGATCCTACCTAATTCTTCTGAGTCCAACTTAGTCTATTCCCAAAATAATTTTCCTTAACATCAAGGCTTTTTCTTAACATTTAAAAGGTAGCAGGCTGAAGTAACAAAACTCATGTAATCCACTAAGATAACAAATCAATTTAAATTTCTATAACTAGGTTTGGGAAGTTTATTTGAATGTCTTGAAAGAAGAATTCGTATCTTGTTGGTCACTTAGCATTATTTTAAAATAATATAAGGAGTACCTTATGTGAATGAAAGGAGACTACAAATATGTAAAAGATTTACATATATGGTACTGGTTTAAATTTAGTATTTCAACATAGAATACAAATCAGAAAAGCAGACCAAAAAAAACCCCAAAAACCCAAAACCACAAACACAGAGATACTTAATTTTCTGTAATAAATACCTTCCCAAGACTGTCATGGCTTCTCCATCATCTTTACAGTTAAGCAACTTGTCTACATTAGCTTCGAGGACAGCGAGTGCTAACTGAAATATCACCTTTATTCCTTCACAGAAGAAACAATCCACAACTACCACTGCACTTTCAAATGGCATTACACTGAGGAAAAGAGTGAGGAACCAGGACAGGGAGATGGTGGAGATTACACCCAAATCCTGCATGCAGTCATAAAGCTGTGGAATGTAGTCACGAGCCAACTCTTCAAAGACACCCTGATCCACCAATGCTCCTGTTGAAGATAAGTAAGGTCAAATTAATTCAGGAGCAACAGATACATTGCCATTTAGGGGAGAAAAAAAAATCTATATATTTAATGTATATAAATAAAAAACCTAAGAATATTTTGCATGGTGCTTATGCATATTTTCTCACTTTCAAATGAGTAACAGACTCCACCATACTACTGAGCTATAGATACAAATTGAACTGTAATAATTTTTTTCCTTTTTTAATTATACACTCCATAATAAATAAAAATTGAGTAATTTGGTCTAGCACTAGCAGAAGTTAAATAGTGGCTTGATATTACCATCACTAATTGGAGTAACACCTCAGCACCACCTGCTGAATGAGGCCAGGGTGACTGTGAGGGTTTAGTTTTACTTCAAGAGAACCCAGTATTGTACATTCCCATGCCACAACATCAGTGTTTTAACCAGGCCAGGAAGAATAATTTCTAAGGCTGAGTATCTCAAGTATTTGTGAGATACAGTAAAAACAGATTCCATGATAAACTGAAGTCACTCTCTTCGACATACACAAGGAAGTTCATCTGACAACAATAGCATTCTGATACTTGTGCCCTTTCACATCAGAGGTACAGGCACAAAGACTTCTACTGCAAACTGCCAAAGCTCCTGTTTCCACATTACCTTAATTGGCTAACTGGATCATTTAAAACTCAAATTTTAGCCTCCCATCTTTTCTTAAAAATCTACTTTGCTTGACCCCAATTTAGAATGCCATCTGATCCTAGGTAGGTGATAAACTATCAACAATAAAATTGCCTCTTTAGGAAATTGCCTTTATTCTCCTGAGCAAGCGGCCTCATCACTAACATACAGAGATGCATCTACCCATATATTTGTTTTTCAGTACAAATAACACCAGTTAATTTCAAAAATGTCCCCAAAGCATACCAACAACTCTTGTGTTGTAGTAGTCAGGCAGCATACGCTCGCACAGAGCCACCAGCAGCCAGAAAGCTTCCTCCTCTTTTGCATAAAGCAGGAGCACCGAAGTGACAATATTCATAGCCTAAAAGAAAAGGAAATATAATTATTCAATATCTAGCACTGTACCTGAGCAGAAAAGTGGTTAGGAAATTAGCTACATCTCTCTCTGCCGATCCCAAACTGTTCAATTACTTCCCTGTAAAAACAGCAGTGTTTTCCCAGTGCTCAAAGAAAGGCTTAAGAAAGCCTCAAGTCACAGTAAATTTTAAGGCTTTCCTTTAGTTTTGTTGTTCTTGTTTCACTGGGGCTTTCTGGTGTTTTTTGGGGGGGGTTGGTTTGTTTTGTGTTGCAGATTTTTTTTTTAAGAAATTATGATTTTTCTTCGTAATCAAGGTCTGACAGGTCTGCAAGCATCCATTATACTGCTACTGACAGTCTGCCATAGGTGCTCTTGGGGAATCTGGGACTGGTGCAGCCAAAACACCTCCCACAGCACTAGTGATGTGCCTGAATTCTCACTGTAGCTGAACCAAATCTCAAGGTTACTAATTACTGTGACAGTTTTAGGGACCAGAACCTAAATGTCTTTCTGCTGCTCCTCTGTTAAATAATCTTTAAAAATGCTGTAGCTATTACATAGTACCACATGTGTTATTAAATAATTGATGATGGTATCTATTAGAACTGCTTGCAGTTACTCAAGTTGCATTTGGAAGCCTTAACAGTCAGATATTAATCAGGCTTCTTAACACTAATGAATTTAAGTTTCTTCTTTGCAAAAGTATGTAGGAAGGCAAAAAAAGGCCCATGTGATAAACCAAAATTATAGTAAGAAAGAATGATTTAGGACCAGAAACTACAGTGACTTGAATTATGGGCATAAGAACCTCAAAACCACACACTGGGGTCAGCATTAACTCCACAGATATATGGCTGGGACTCACGATGATATCTCCCAGGATGCTTTATTTTTTGCAAAGTATTTGGGGGTTTTTTCCTTAGTTTTTTTTTGGTTATTTTCTGGTTTTGTTTCTTTTCATTGCTTTGAATGATGGCATGGCATCATTGAAAGAGGAAAGGAGGTTCTGGAGCATTATAACTAATACATTGAATAACATTTCATTATAAGATGTATAAATAAAAATTTAAGGTTGAACACAAAGTGTTTTGGTTTTGAGGTAATTTTTTGTTAATATGGAAATAACTTTTCTTCAGGGTCCATTGTCATTTTCTGTAGACAGCTCTGATATCATCTGTCCAGTTTCTAGATTTATGAGCAGAAATTATGCTTACAGAAAATATCTCTCAACATGTGCTGCCAATACTGCTGTTAGAGCAGGTCCTTGCATGACATCCCTCTGGCCTCTGCATTCCTGCCTCTCTGCAGCACTGAGGTGTGAGCTCACAGCACCATCCACACCCCAGTGTGCTTCACACAGCCAAACCCTCATGTGCATGACTGAAGAAACAGGACTGCAAGGAGAGAACTGGAACTCCAGAAACTGAAGGGTATTTAAATTACCTGACAATATCCTATGTTTGGATTTCTGAAAGCATAAGCTGTCAAGACTCTCCTTAAAGCAGCAATACCCATCTCATTCTGGAATGCAGGGTGTTCTGGAAGGGAGCGGTGCAGATCCCTCTCTATCTCTTCTGTAGCAAGATTGTATTTTCCCATCGATTTCTCCACTAGGTCCTCATAATAGCCAGGATGTGTGGTCATTTCATTAATGGCTCCTAGAGTAGGAGAACAGTATTAAAACCAGAAGAAAACAGAAGGTTTAGCAGGTACAGTACTCCAACATGATAATCTGCTCCCATTCCATTCCGAGTGTCACCAAGAACTTCGAAAGCAAATATGAAAATATTGTTTCTTTAAGGGTGATTAAAAAATTTAAAAGCATGTGCTTTGGTGATTATCAGCCCTTCCTGTCTTCTCTACAGACATTTTTATAATGAGGTTAAAATCCCTCTCAGCCAGAACAAAACAGGAGGCGTGAAGAACAAACCAACTGTGCAGTCACATGGTATCATGAGCTCCCTCTACAGCTGGCTGTGGGTTTGGTTATCCTAAATAACTCAAAACTTGTCTGTGAGGAAGCTACTTGCCCTGGGAACAGAGTAAATGCAGAGAGTATGACATGTCACCCAAAAGCAAGAGACAAAAACTCATGAGTTCTAATCCTTCTTCTGAAAATGACACTGTCATCTCGGGCAGGGCACTCAGCCTTAGGGATACCAATACATGCTCACAGAGTTTCTAAGAGATTTCACTACTGACTTTACAACTTCTCCAGAAACAAAAATCAAGTGTCAGTAGCACAATGTAATCTACATAGAAAATATGAGTTATACAATGAAAATTAATCCAAACTAGCTGTTAAAAGGACACAAAATAGAGCTCTGCATTCCTGTGCCTATATTCTGAAAACGTTTCTCTAGTGCCCAGTAGCAAAGAGAAAATGTACTATGTACTATGTACAAAATGTACTATGTACTATGACTATGTATTACCAGGGAAGAAACAGAAAACAAACTTGAAAGCATCATTAGGTCATCAGATAAAAGGCCCTCATGCTCATATCATAAGTGGAGTAGCTAGCCTGTGGTAACTATCTTGGGGAGGGTAGAGCTAAAGAAGGCATATGGTGATAGGTTATGAAAAATGTCTGAGGTAGGATTGATTTCCATATCACTAGTAATACAATTCTTCAACTTCAAAAAAAAACAACTTTAAGTGGACACAGACCTAGAGAATCTTTTATGGCACAGAACCCCAGACAAATATTTTCTCACCATTTTGTCACATAATGGAAGCACCTAATAAATGTTAGGGTAGCTTTTTTTATTTAGTATCAACAAAAACGAAAGATTATGGTTCCGTGCAACATGTCAAAAGCTTATCTGGATCCAGAAATTATTAAATAAATGGGAATTAGGCTTGCTGGTGGTTGCTGAACATCTAGAAGGTCCCTAAACTACTGGCTTTTGGTTACCGAGTGCATGTTCTGCTTTTTATGTACTCTTCCTTAATTATGTGAGCCTGTTTGAGAAAGGGCATTTGCTGGTCTGAACAGAAATCTTGTCTAAACTTATCTGGTGCCCGCTAACAATCACAGCCTTACTTTTCCCAAATATTTTCAGACACTTATTATGTGCACCTTTAATCATCTTAGAAATCCCTTCTTCCCTTATGCTTTTGCTTATACCCCACAGACACATTCAAATGAAAACCTACCTGAGAAGAGCAGCCAAAGTTCCCCTCTCATGCTTTCTGGAATGCCTTTTAGCACAAGGTCTCTTGTTTTCTCTGTGCGATACATACAGATCCCTTGGCCATATTCAGCAAAGTGAATCTTCCAGGCCTGCTCCTTCAGGAACTCCTTGGCCTAAAAGCAAAGAAAGGCAGGCATAAAGATGCAGCTTCTCTTTCTAACACTCTAACTCAACTAAAACCTTGAATGCTCAAAAGCCTGCAATATCCTAACCTTCCAAATGAGCAAAAATAACTTGGCTGAAGTCCAGTTACCTTCTTAAAGGGCTCCCTCCTCCCATTTCCTAGTTTCTATGCCAGTAGACCTTGCTGCTAAGAGAAGCAGTTATACTTAAGAGCAGGAATACAACCTCTCCTTGAATTACATCCAACTTTTCTTTCATGTAGTGAAGTTATTTGTACTGGTGAAACAACAACATTTTTTTCTACGAAAAATACTGCCTCTTCTTAACTGTTTGGCAGAATGAAATTCTTCTGGATCAGCAACATGGGTTTTAATGCAAACATAATTAAATAGCTGTCTCTGTCTCTCTGGGTGCCTCTCAGGAGACAACACGGGGTCAGCCCTGAAGGGACTGACAGCAGGGGACACTCTCTGGTGCCCCGAGGGTACTGAGGGCAGCCAGGCTGGTTGCCTTTGCAGCAGAGGAGACACTGGAGCCATCAGTAGAGGATAAAAGGTGACTCTCAGCACGGGGCAGTCCAAGGTTTATTCAGAGCTTCCCAGGGAGCCCCACACCTCAGTGTGCACCTTGCTCAGAGTAAAACAAAAGGAATCTCAAGGTTACATTTAAAGGGGGGGAGGAAACCAAAAGTAGATACATTTGCTGACCAGTAAAGGCCCTCCAGGGATGCAGTCTTAGGGATGGACATTTGGGATAGCGTATAAAATAATACTTGGGGGGCTGCCCCCTGGCCTTGGACTAATCACTCGACGACTTTGACCGAAAGTTCTGGATAGAGGGGATGGGATGCTGAGTGACTGACAGAGAGCCAGGGCAGGGATTTGGGGACGATCTCAACACAGGAAAATGGTTACACAGGTAGAGGGAGGGGGTACAAAAAGGGGTACACCATTTGGGGAAAATAAGGGGATACAAAACCAAAACCATTACAAAGTATAAAAGCACACTACAACAAATAGCTTTTTCAGTCAGGTGGAGCACTCAGAGGTGTATTTTACCAGCTTAGGGTTGAACTCCTCAGGTGACCTGCGCCGATACATTGTCATTAAAGCTTGAGTTGCTGTTGGAATACCATTATCATTGAGGTTGAATTGTCGCTCTCCCTCTGACTCAGAGCTCAGGCTTTTGTGAGGGCTGGCAGAAATTAGACTGCTTGACCTTGTAAACACCTGTAGAAAGCAGTCACAATACAGGCATAAAGATGAGCCAGAGTCTGGACTTTTTACTTCACTTTACTTTAAAATATATGCATGCTAACAGTTAACAAAAACATAAGCCAGCAAAAATTAGACCAGATTAGACCAATGAAATATCTTCCAGTTTCTCAACAGCTCTCCTGAAACACAACCAAATTCTAGAACTAGAATTGCTAGGGTAATGTTAACCCTAAGTAGCCCTAAGCAATTGAACCAGCTCCCTTGATCTGTCAACATCATAAGACTGATAGACTGTGATTTGGAAGAAAAGTATTTTGAAGAATTTTCTGACTTCTCAAACAGCTTTGAAACTGCATCACAGTAAAATCTCACGGAGCAGATCACACCAAATGCCTGAAATTGCAAGTCAGTCATGCATATCTAGACATGTAGTCATACTACAAATTGTAGTAAATGCTTACAATTAATTTGTTTTTATAATTCAGTAGGTAGAATGCTTAGATCCATTTACAGCATAAGTTCCAGCACTATACATGCTCTGGTATACAGCAACACGGTAATTATACCTCACCATAACAAAGCAAGCAGAAAAATTCTTTTAAGACACACATGGCAAACAGGGTAGGGCTCCTCAGGAGAGTACTAATGTATGGCTTAGGACAGACTTGGAATGTGTGATCCACCACAAAAACCCCTTCTACTTTGATATCTGAATTACTGTACTTTGCTGGGTTTAACAGAACTCATGAGGTTGTTATATGATCTGAATTTCATACATAAAAGCTGGAATTCAGCAGAAGGCTTGACATTCAAAATGCCTAACTGTATCTAATTATAACTTTTAAGACCTATTTACTTTGCACACATATCTAAGAAGGTAGTTCAGAATAGGGTCATGTGATGTTCAGAACAGGGCTGATTTTTTCCTGTTAGGTCAAATGTTCCAAAGTTCACAAGCAGTGCACATGCAAACCTGCTCAGCTCAGACATTGTTTTCAGAAGAATCAAAAGATGTGATTTAGCAGCTAAAGTCTTGAATAAAAGGAGTTTCATGCCAACTGATAATTTCTTCAAATTATTAAAATTCCAGAATTACACTTGAGTTGGACAAGTAAATAGATATTAAAAGTACTATTCAATTAAACAGTTAACTATGACACTTTCCAGCAAGACACATGGTAATTTCAGAATCTGATAGCAAGAATTAGAGTAGCTCTTCCTCAGCAATGATGATTTCTCTGAGGTTTAACATGGATAGATATCCTAACTGACAAATTTTAACACTTCAAGTCAAAGGCATTAACACAAAAAAGGTCACATTTCTGTACCTAAAGGTTAGCTTTGCAAAAAATCTTAAAGGTGTTTCCTCTCCCCACATCAGTTAAAATCCTCTTCTAGTAAATTATTCATGTTCCTTCACATACCTCATCATCCGAGCTGATGTAGCTTCCAGAAATATTTTTGTCCAAATATATTTTTGAAGTGGTTTGTTGCAGAAAGTCTGAGATCCTCTGTACAAGGAAGTCTCTGTCTTTCAAGTTGGCAAAGAGGAATGTCATTCTGTTTTTTGTGCTGATTGACAGTGGGCTGGGCAGCACACTGGAGCTGTCTGCCTTTTCCACTATTGTCACCTAGGAAGAAACAGTTGCTACACCTTAAGATCTTTAGTTAATCAACTAAAAAACCTTCTTAGTACAATAAACCCATGCTCCTTCCACCCTTATATCAAATCCCTATGGACACCCCTTTGCCAGAAAACATGGTTTTCATAAAAGGGCTTAAAGCCTGAAAGATAAAGGCTGTAATCCCTCAAAAAACTGGTTTCAATACATATTCCACCAAAACTCCCCTGATTTTCTTAATGAAAACTGACTTGCTGCATTCAGAATAGAAAGTAGGACAAATAATTTTGCTAGGACTTCGACTTTTGCTCCTTTAACCCTTTTAAAAACAGCTATCAATGGTAAGACATGAGCACTACAATATTGATAGCTCTAGCTAAATGGACAGGATAAACATTTTTCATGCTTTCTCTTTGAAGACTTAAAGACTGGTGCACTGCTCAGAGGCTAAACCACTTCTCTATTCTCCCCACTTCCTTTTATTTTTCTGTTAACTACAAATCTACTAGTTACTTGTTTACTTAAAGGACTTCACTAATAGCACATTAAAGTTAGCTAAAAAGGGTTCCCAATGTTTCCTGTTCCACTTAAAAGCTGTTTGAGTGCCATCAGCACACAATACAGACAGTTCTAAAGGCACAGGACAGACATTATTAAAGCAAGCTTAATTATAGCTCTGCTATAATGAGACCTGATATCCATTTATTTCCTATTCAATAGAGACACACATATATCTGAAGTGCTTTGTCTTGGGGAGGGCACCTGCTGAAGGTGCAGTGAGCAGTGCAGTCAGCCACTGAAAAACATCTTTCTCCTTCATAATTTCTTGTCTCATCTGTCAAAACACCTCCAGGATATTACAGAACACTGGAATTGACTTATGGTTTAACACAAAGCTTTAATTAGATAGAAAGCTTTCCTTTAATTACTAAAGGTACTGATCAGATGTTCTGAGGACTGCCACTACTCCCCTGGTTGACTGTTCTCCTTGCTGGTGCTGAGACTTGGAGCTGTTCAAACAGAAGCACTTATTCCTTCACCTACTTCTGTCTCTTAAAGCTTTAGAGCTGCCCTGAATCCCATGCTGCTGTGACTGTGGCTATCAAAAGCAGTTGCTGAATCTGCATTCAGGAAAAGAGGTCCTGTTAAATGAAGACTTTGACTCCTCCTCCACCACTTTACCTACAGGACTGCCATTCCCTTTGATTTTCAGACAAACAGTGCAACCACAATTGAATGTCTCACCCCAAATAACCAAAGTAGTTGCAACAAGCCACTGAGAAGCTGTATTTCAAAATTTCTGAACATGTACTTGTTTTACTCTTAATGATTTGCAGGGGAGAACACTGCCATGAAATATTACCTGGTTCTTCAGTCAAGCCTAACTGTCCTTGCTTACATCAGCTTTACCACAATTTACCACAATTTTCTATTAACCCACAAATTAAGTCAACCATAAAAAAACTCCCCAACATAATTATTTTTTATTGGATCAAACAAACTATTCTTACTGATAATCTGCTTTAAGTAAACAGCTTTAAAAAGGGAAACACACCAATTTGAAAAATACAGACAAAATATTTTCCACATACAAGAATAAACAATTACCAGTCTGTAAGAGGCAACTCAAAACTTGAGGATTATGAATAATTTTACATCCGAAAAAAGCAAATCTTATTTGACAGATTCTTGAACAGAATTTCCACTTATCCAATCTAGGAGGTTTTACCCTCCACTCCCCACTATGAGGCACAAAAAACGTAAAATTGGGCTGTGAATCAGAATACAAATGATGAGAGAGGAAGGGTTATGAAAACTGATGGAAAAAATTCCATGTGAGCTTTAGTAGCATGAATCGTGAACTAAGATACACAGTCATTAAATATTACTTAGAACACATCAGTATGGCATGCTCACAAGAGATTAAAAGGATGAAAAGAGGCTTTTCTCCAAAAGGAACCAAAAAATAGTAAAAAAACCCCACCAAAATAAAAAAGTTCAAAGCTAGGCTGAAATATCTAATAAGACACTGCTTTATTACCTGCCCTATAAATTAAAAAATACAAGTATTTACCTCTCGAAGAGGGATAATAAGGCTGCACAAGTTCTCTTCTTTACTAGTAAAGCAAATGTAGTTTGTAGAAACAAACATCTGACCCAAAATATGCATTTTGTTGAAAGGAGTCCAAAGAGTACAGTCTGTGTGTCCATCTAATTTCTCATCCTTGGGAAGTCGGAACAATGCACGGTATCTCTCGCTCTTTGCTCTGGCATCAAGATCCCTAAAAAAACCCACAGAAAGATTGTCTTGGCTTAAGGGATATATTAATGCATTTTAAGATGTATTTTATGCAAATCATTGCAAGTTACCTGCAACACATAACTCAGCCAAGCAAGGAGTACACAGCAAAAAGTTGGAAATAATTTGCCTATAGTAGAGATACAGTCTTCACTTTTGGAAGGTTCTAAAACTACACAAAAAAAAAGTCAGCCATGAAGGACTCAGACATTCATCCTTACTTCTCAGAGAGGAAAGACTGAGTGAGCTTTCCATATTCAGCCACTTCTGAGAATACATACAGTGAATCCACTTTTTGCTAATAATAATAAAAAATGCTTCTTTTAGGCTTTTTTATTAACATTAGAGAATTCTTAAGGTTAGAGTTTGGTAACAATTTCAAGACTTACTCTTGATAATGTATTCAGTGCAAAACACTCAACAGTAAGGACAAACAAAAGTGATATAATGCATGTCAGATGTCACTAAATAATGAGAAATATAAACAAGGACTGGATATAATTCTGTAAGGTACACTAACATGAACAACATATGAAGAAAAAATGAAAAAGAAACTAACAAACTGAAGTGCCATATAAAAGGAGAAGAAATATTTTCCAGATAACTTTTCATCCCTTAGAATTTTATGTTAATTGTTGTATCGCTTTTACCTAAACTGTATTCCAGATAGAATTAATAATCTAGATTCTAATTTCTCAATTCCAGTGATAAGACCAAGTATGAATGCTAGGCACAGTTCTTAACAACACATTAATCACTTTATTACCATCCCATACAGACATAAAATGGCCTTACAACAGATACCAAACTGTGGCCAGTGTCAGGAGATACACTAAAGAGCTTCTGAACAAATGAGCATTTGGCTCAAGAAAGTTTAATTTTGCAACATGCTCACATTCAGGTGTTTTCCATTTCCTATTCAACAAGATACAAGGTAATTATATTTGAATAATTATTCACATTTTGCCACTGTTGTAATCAATCATTCCTTTAGGAGTAACAGTAAATGGCCACAACATTAGAAAACTTTTGGACAAAATCCTGCAAGTAAAAGGACTGAGGAAGGAACAGAGGAGTAAGAGCTGATGCTACCTACCGTTTTAGAGCAGATACTTTCTTGGGGGATTTCTTTTTCAGTTTGGGTAATGACCTGTCTTGTTCAAATCCTTCATTGTCCAAAAGCTGTCGCATAGCTATATTGGCAAGCTGTTCCATTAGTTTAAATGTCTCACTGATATTAAGGAATACTGAGAAGAAATGTTCACTTGACCTTGTGCTCACTTTGATCATATCAGGGAAGAGCAGTGTAGCATTCTTCTCAAGCTGAGTGATATCAACCCAACGGATTACTAGCTTTGCTGAACAGGAGCAAACAAAAAACAAGATTCAGTACAAAAATGAGCATATTCAGGAGCTTTTAGCTTCTTTTTCCTATAAAATGCATTCAACTAACTTTTTCTAGCATCCTGAAAAGTTGGGAGCACAGCATAAATAGATCAAGTATGTACAAACAAAACACTATCACCTGACAAACAGGAGATAAAAGAGTTTAAATATAATTTACTTCATTTACAGAACACCACATAAGCATTACAAAGCTAACATGACATATCATTGTCACTGCACTTGCTCAAACTCTGATGTCCTCTTTTCCTATGGAAGCAAAGAAACACAGTCTAAACACATCAGACAGGCTTGTATTATTTTTATACAGTAAAAAGTTTCAAATATTTCAGCCATGACAGAACCTAAGCTTTTCTCCCAACACCAATACAGGTAGTGTCCTTAAAGCAGGGGCTAAATCCCAAGACTGATCCATTGCCCATAACAAAATACTGCTGAATTGTTCACCTCCACTATGCTTTGAATTAACTCTCTATAGAGCAGAATGATTGCATCTACACTATGCTATTCTTTATTCTGGGTCTACTCTGAAACCTTTCTGATGTTCTGGTGTTGAACAAATGTAGATGTGTCATTTAAGGTTGCAAAGTCTGCCAGAGTAGTACTTGAGGATTGTGTAAGAGCAGAAGAGAAAGACAGAATTGGTGTGATCTTGTCCCTATTCCCTTTTGGGCATAGCTTCTGAGGTGAATCATGTCCCTAGACAATGCCAAGTACTGTTTTACAGGGAACTACTTTGAGAAAGACCAAACAAACAAGGGAACAAGCACATAGTTAAGCAGTGTGACAAATCAGGGAATTGCTCCCTGCTCCTCTTTTCCTCAGTAGTGTCTTTGTACCCTCAGTGAGCAGTAGTGAAAAGTAGCAAGCTACAGGAGATTTCCTAACCATTTTTAGATGCACAAATTACCATTCCACTGAAAACGTACCTTCCCTGCCCATGAGAAAAGAGTAAAAGCAAAGGTGATTAATGCTGAGATACACCCAGCCCTGACGGGGAACCTTTCCCTTCCAGTAACTGCAGGAGTAGTAGTTCACTAATTTTTCTTCCTCTGGCATCCCAAACAGCTTGTGAAATTTCACTATGGCTTCCTTGAATTTTTCAGTGTCCTCATCCTCTTTGATGCCATTGATCTTGTTGTACTCAGCAATGATGCCCTGGTAGGGAATAAAAAGAACACATCCTGTTAGTGGGCTATCAGATATCCTAATTCCCATTGCTATCCAGGCCACAGGGCACTACAGTTATTGCAATGCCAAGGAAGTCGCTCAGTGAGCTCCTATTGTTCTGCTCACTCGTTGGCTTATGTAGTTATTTACTTTATTCAAGGATTTCTTTTTGAAGATCTTACTCCCTACTGTTCCTATGTCAGAGCAACCAAACACCAGCCACTTGCCAGAACTTTGTTTTAAATTAACCAGCCTAACTCAAATACTCCTAACACCCTGTGAAGCACCTTGATCTGCAGTATTTTCCTCTTCCTCCTTCCTGAGGACGCAGACATAGCATTTCACATGAAATTTTTCTGAAGGGAAGGAAAAAAGTAAAAGGGAGAAAAGGAACTGCTGTTCTTTAGGGAAAATTTTGTATTACTTCTCTACGACCCCTTTTATTGGACCTTCAGCCCAGAAGAAGAGCTAAGGGTTGGGGGGGAAGGGGAGAAAGAAGAAAAAAAATCTTCAATTAGATTTACTAATAAGATGCAAAAAAAAAAATTCCCACTTTCAGGTGCAGATGACCCTCATGAAATTTGAAGAGGCAACAGGTGAAAAGATGTTTTTTTGATATTTTTAAAGACTATGGTTCCTTCTGTTCTATACTGAAGCTCTGTTTTATTTGCTTATTTTCCCAATCTCCTTTACAATAATCTCTATTTTCTCTTATATACAAGTTATAAAATTTTTAGCCTTTTTTGTGACTTTTTTCCTTCAACTTGCTCCATATTTACATGAACAGCAGAGTATAACACAGAGAAACATTGCTCACATTTAGTATTCATCCAACTTTAAGAAGTAACAATTTTTTTAAGGATTATATTTCAAAACACAGATGTCTTCATATATAAGGTATTTCCATGACCATCTATAGCATTCATACCTGATTCAATGTGGAAACACAGGCAACTGTGGGATTTGTAAGAGAGCTGATTTACTATACGAAATGTTAAAAGAGGAATGAGACAAAGCCAATACTTTGAACACATACCAGCAAATACAGCAATTTTTCTTACAATCTTTGAACAAAGTATGCATTTTTAGATAATTCTTAGTATAAAAAAAGTACTTTTTGCCAGTATAGTTATTATCTGACCTATAAAGAGAAAAAGAAATTCTGAGAAAGCCAACACTCCCACTTCCCACCAAGCAAACAAATCAATGAGACAGCAACCCTAACACCTATATGAAGTGTAAATGCCAATACTACAGGATTTAACTATACAGAAGAGGGGGAGGAGACATTATGAGTGCATAAAAAAAAATTAAAATTAAGCCTTGCAATAGAAAAACAGACAACTGTCACAGTTTAAGACAGTGCAATTAATTTTAGAACTTACAATGCCTTAAGCCCTGCCTATATTTATATGGGTTTTTTAAAAATCACTTCTCTAAGCTACTTGCACTATTCCCAGTTTCCCTGCTTTTTACACACATATTGCTACTTAGCATTAGGTAGTCCTTCAAAAAGGCAGAGCAGCCTGGGGACTACCAGCTCCAATTTGTTTCAAAATCACATCACTTCTCTTTCCCCAGTCACATTTATCACTAACAACATTTGCAGTAATTAATACACTACCTGTATTTTTCCTCTGACAAATGTATTTATGTCATTCTCATTTTCAAAGATTGAAAGAGTTTGCAACAAATTCTGTTCCAGCCATTCCCAGTGTTCAGTGATTTCCTTCCTCGAGCAACCTATATAAAAAACAAACAAACCAAAAGTCACAAAAAAATAATTCACTAGTGACAATGTCCCTTTAATCACAAACAAAAAACTCTAAGAAAACTTTGAAGTAAGTGGAGATGCAATATTTCACTAGATGCTGTCCTTCTGGAAATTCCAAAATTTTCTCCCATTTGTATTTAATTTAACAACTCTAATAACGGCAACAGAATGCAACATTCTGTGCAACTTCCAGGGGAATGTCACAATTCTGCTTGTAGTACAGATACATAAATCATGTTGCAGAACAGCCTACATATGTTATCAATATTTCAGAACCACAAATGATCACCACCGCTGCTTCTCCTTAAAACTACTTGATGCAACCAGACCTTTCTAGAACTCAGGAGGTGGTCTGAACACTATTTTACCTCTTGTTGGCTTTAACACTGCTGTAAAAAGCAATGATTAAATGCATGAGCTATGTATATAAAACTAAACTGTCATCAGAAAAATCGCTTAGCTTGTAAGAGCAGTGACAAGCAGTGCAGACACACTATCATGATGAACTATTTCTTAAAGCTATCTCTTTCTGGTATGGTTCATGAATTATTTTTCATCACTTTTTCTGAAACTGCTTTGGCCGATTATTCTCAACCCATAACAATACATCTCCTTTTTTCCCCCACTGCTTTTTGTCTCCATTATCTCACTATTTACTCTCCCAGTCTCCCCTACAGCACATCACACAATCAGCCCAAAACCTACACCTCAGTTCTCAACAATTCATCATGACAGGTCTTCCTCTTTGCTTTGTTCAGGGCTAAAATACATACTTGCTGCAATGTTTTGAACTACAGGTTATTTTATCGCTGTTACTGGAAAGTTTTTACCTATCTTAGCACATTAAAAGTAATTCCCCATTTTACCAACATTGGCCTTTTAGGTAAATTAAGCAATAACTGACTCTCAGGAAAGGGGAAGAAACCAAATTTAACAGTTAAAACACTGCACTTCAAAATACAGAGCCCTCAAGACTGGCAAGAAATAAAAATGAAAATAGCTACAACATAGCAACTTGCATGAAAATGCATATAGTTACCACTACCACAAAAAAACCCTACAGCAGTTCTATACCTGAAAAACACACAAAGCCACTGTAAAAAGAATTAACTATAGGTGGAGAAGGATCTAAAAAAGTTGTTCAGTTCCAAAAAGAATTTAGATATAGCACCATTTTCACCTTAAACTGAGCATATCACACTGGGAGGGACACTGGCATGGGACACAGAAGTGCTACTACAATATGAAAAGCTGATTGTGTACACCATTTTGCATTCCTAGACCATCAATTGTTCTTGAAAAGTAAATAACAATTCTCCTGTATAACTGTGACATCTTTAACGCAACCCTGCACTGGAAAAAGGGTGCTAACAAGACTTCTCTCCAGAACTATAAGGCTTCAGATTCACCAGCCAGAATCCTCACATAGCCTAGAGCAGCAGAGTTAATATCCAAGAAAATTCACATCCAAATCTGTCTAAATTTAGAGCAGACAAACCCCCCTGGATTACCTTCATCCTCCGAATACTCTTGCACTGAGCAAGACCAAATGTCATGAACAAATCATGAAACAATCACATTTCTTTGAGTCACTCTGTACAGCCACTTACTGAAGATGGAGATTATTTCTTTATTGAAGGCAGAGAAAAAGACAAATTTCTGTAAAAACAGGTTACAAGTACCAAATATCCAGCAGTCTAACCTTAGAGAACAGGGAGGGACAGTGCAGAACAAATTAGAGTTGCATAGCTAAATGCAGCCAAAGCCCTTAGTAACCTTAGTTACTTAGTATAATTTTAACAACCCTTGATCAGTTCAGAAGGAATTGCTTTACTTGCAAGTTCATAAAATAACCACAGCACAGAGCCTTAGGGAACACTGGGCTGCTCAGCTTCAAGACTGCATAAATAAATTATTTCCTCTCTGTAAAATTTTACCTCCCTACAAAATCCACACCATTCCCCTTAAGTCACAAGACTACACTAATGCAGACTTTTAATTTAACTAAAACAACTAAACTATCAACCAGGTATTATGAGACTAAACATTTAAGACACACTTCACAAAATGGAATCACAGACATATAAATTAACTACATTAGCAACTTCAATTAGGGCTAAGATTCATAATTGAAGTGTATGTTTATTAACACTAGCTTGAAATGAAGACAGAGTACTTCTACATAAAAGCCACAATATTTTGCTCAGAAGAAAATCAAAATTCTCACCGCTCAGCAGAACCATAAATTTCTACATGTATGATACATTTATTTATTCTAGGGCTGTAACTCATAACTATTCCTTCCATTTTATTCCCTTGCTTATCTTGAGAACACACTGCAGGTATAAAATTAGTATTTATCTATAGGTGTCTTGCAAAAAAAATCTAAAGAGAAGTCACATGGCCTATTTCTAAAGTCTTAAAAATAATTTCTGAATATATGCACAGTATAAGGGTCTTGGAAGAAACATTACTTTGTTGGGAGCTTTGTGATATACTATTTTCTTTGAAAGGGAGTCTGCAAATGGCAAGAAAACTTGTGTCCTCAGCTGCCCCCTTTCAAGTTTATGGGATGGAGGTGGTTACCAATTGCTGGGGGGAATGGGCTGGAGACAAAGAGACCACTCACCCAGACGCTCATGTGGCAACACACAGAGATTATTCTCCAGCCCTTCCTTATAAAGGGCATTTGAACAACCTGGTCTGGATATTTCCATTGGTCTGATCCCTACACCCCTTCAGGTTCTGGCCAGTGAAATGCCTGCAGCCTTGGGAGAGATGGATTGGGTGAGGCCCCTGCCAGTCAACCCAGGGGCTGGTAAATTCACACAGTACCAGCCAGCTTGTACTGTGATATGTGGCAACAGCTGTGCACTGACATCTGGATGGAAATAAACAAACATACAGGCAAGTACTTTTACCATTCTTTCTCTTCTGAGATCCATGCAAAGCTGACACGCGTTACTTACAGTCACAGCAGAGTAGGTGACAGTAAAAAGCTTGTTAAATGCAGGTTTGGGAACAACCTTCATAATATTGACAACTTTGTTAATATCTGGTTTTAGTATTAGCTGCCATCAAAGGTAAATTATGTTATATGAATTTTAAAATCTTCAGGGAGTTGGTACTAAAAGGTGTAGAGGGGAAAAAGGTTGTTTGAACTGATGCCTTCTTTCAGATCTGATACTATCAAAATAGTAAGAAATACTTGTGCTAATAACAGCTATTAGCAAAACTTACTGTTGGATTCAGAAGGTGACACAGATTTGATATCACCTTTTGATACAAATGAGAAGCTTGACTAGGCCAATATTCAGGCAGCAATCAATTTATTAATTCATATGGTAAAGAGCTGGGTACAGTGGGGGAAATTTTCCCTCCAACTGCACGCCAATAGTTGGGGCTTACAGATATTTATAGGGGTTTTCATAAAATTTCTCAGCAGTTTCTATTCCAAATTTTCACGTCACAATTCTATACACTATTGTGATTTAGTTTTTCTCAGGATGTATCCCAGAAAGGAGTATCCCCAGATGGTGGGGTCCAGCTTCCAAAAGAAGAAAGAAGTCTCCCAGCTGGTGAGGTCCAGATTCCAGATGTGGGTTCACCTTTTAGCTGCAAGGACTATAAATCTCATAACAGTGATGTCCAGCTTCCCTTGGTCGAAACTATCAATCCTTGAGTTGATGTTCATCTTCCTTTCCAAAGCTGCTTTTCACCGTTTTGTTAAGGCGTCGAGATAAGCATGTTTCCTTTTCATATGTTCTAAAGCTATATTTTCAAAGATCCTTACTACAAGCAATACTCTAAAATTATACTTCAAAAGGTTATTATTGCAAAACTCTTTAAGGCTTAGCTACAAACAGAAAGTTCCTGTCAAACAGCAACACCCTTAAAGCTTTAATTCGAATGCTCCTAAATCAACTTAAGACTTTTAAAGGTTAATTGCAAACAAAGGATAGGTTCAAAGGCCTTCTTCCATGCTTTACTTCCTCAATTATTATTATAATTTGTCTTCATAACTGTCCCATGGTCATTCTCCACACATATCACAATCAAAAATACACACGTTGCCTGTATGTACCTGACACGAAACACAGCTTTGTATTTCACACTTTGCCAGACACAGAAATCATATGCTCCTAAGAACAGAGCCTTGTTTGAACTAAAATTATTAGATCTGTAGCAAACCTTCATCTGTTCTTCCTTCTCTTTCCTTCCCAAGAGGGTATTTGTCTGGAGAAAAAGTCATCCAAATAATCTAAATGTCAAATTTCATTGGCAGAATGGGCGCTAATGAAGTGGCACAGTTAGTGGAGAAGAAACCTACAGCATCATTAACCAGTATTTTTGAACGTCAAGCAGCAGTGGGGGTGCTGGAGGTTACCAGGCCATTAGAGATGATAGGCATGTATGCACTTCTCATTTGTTCTCTCTTCTCAGTTCTCTCCCAAATTAACAGAGTTTTGGCTGCTGCCAAACACTTTGTTGCCAGTGAAACTTTTGAGCTGGAGGAGCTGCACTGAAAAGCTTTCATTTGTCAAGACTGAAAAGCAATACCATCAAACCAGTTATATGACCTGGCAAGCTTGGCCAATCAAAGCTAAATGACCTGCATCTTCTGCATTGAACTGCAGACACTATTTTCAGAGACAGCAGACAAAACCATAGACTAACTCCATTCTGTTTTATGTTACTTGTAACAGGTACCTAACCACAGAAATAAACATTTAGTACAGCATCTGATACACACAGAAATCCTATTTAATGTACAAAAATATAAACTCAATTGTTTTCACTACTATAATGACAAAAGGAGCAGTCTTAGTGATAGGTCTGTCCAAGGTGGAGCATTAAAGACCAAAACTCTTAAAAGTTGTTGCACCTGTGTAAGAACATACATTCTGTAGTTAACTTTAACCTACTACCATCTTGCTGAATTCTAAGTACATCATACAAAGAAGACCACACACTGAAATAAACATCCAGGAGGCAGGGCATCCCTGGGATCTAGAAGGTGTTTATCCTGGAGGAGACAGGAAATGTCTCACTGTTTGCTATTCAGTATTTATGTGAGTACTGCACTTTCTTCCTGGTTACCATTGCAAGGGAAGTCTGGTGCCCTGACTGAGTAACTGGGGTGCTATAGTCCAGGTACTGCTCCCATCATTCTCTTTAGAGACACCCCACTGCCCAGGAATGCTGCACTTTAGAAGTGCTGTAGGAGTGAGCCCGGGGCATAAAGAACAGCATGCAAGGAGGGCGAATTGGTACTGCTGGTCTGGGGACACCTTTGGGAGAAGAAAAGTGGGAAATAGATGTTTCATCCCTGCTCCACGGCCATTTCTGGTTTCATTCAGTCATTATGCTTAAAATCCTCCCGCCCCCCTGCCCTGGCATTCAAAGTCTGACTAGCAGAAACTCTGGTGCCACTGAATTTTACCACTACAGCAGGTCTTCATTCTGACCCATTTATTTGTCCTGACGTGACTGTGCTCAGCAGGAAGGATGCTCTCTTATTATGTTATGTGACACAGTATCCAGGGAGAATAAAAATCCACATCAGTGTATTTGCCCTTACCACATGCAATGGTCCAGTAGACCAAGGAGTCTGGTGCTTGGTAGAGGATTCGGTATGGTGCCACTCTGGCACTGGAGTCCAACACAACATCAAGAGTACCCACAAGGAGACCTGTAGAAGAGGAATTTCTGATGAACACACAGTGATGGAAAATTCAAGATCCCATAGGAGAAGGCTCTGCAGCGCCTCCCCACTCCATTTCACCCTCCACAGCAAAATGCAGATCTACATATTCGCCCTCACACTTGTTGTCTCAGGCTGTAAAGAGGAAGAGTGATTTAACAGGGAAACATCTTCAGCTTAAACAATACTTCAACTCCTAATGTACATCCACGTAATGTACTTTGACATAAAGACAGGCAAACAGAAACAAAACAGAAGGTAGTTGTGTTATATAATCATGTTTAAAAGTTATTTAGTTATTTCCTGTGTTTCATATGCTGCTGGAACCCTGAGCAGTAAAAAACCTACCAACTACAAACCCTCCTCCAACACCAACAAGAAATCCCAGACAATACATCCCAGAAGGGGTCAAAACTAGAATGTCAGCTAGGTAAAACTAAAGACTTCCAGCAAAAATAATTGTGCTACTTAACATTCTGATTATTTAGGGTAGAAAGGATCAAAATGCCTTAAGAGTCAAGTGTTTTTCAGACGAAAGGATACTGAGGAAAGACAAAGCAATACTGTTTTCCAGAAGTAGCTTTGAAAATTCTTTGCTACTGAGAGCCACCAACAGTTGCATACCAAAAGCTACCAATAATTCCTAACTATATCTCCACAAATTCTAGATCCTATTTTTATAATAAACTATACTAAAACCAAAATTCTACCCTCCCAAATTCTCTGCAAGGAGGACCTATTTATTTTTAAACTATGTCAAAGTTTTCCCATTTTCCATCTCAAAAAGCATTTTCATCTCCCCTGCAGAGATGTCTGATTTAAATTTTCATGCTGAAGTTCTCAGAAAATTGTTTGGGGAAAAAAAATTGAAATATATAAACAACAAATGGATGAATTTTCAGAGATGTTTTTGGTGAAAATATCTATTAGGGTAGAAATTAGAGGGTTTTTTCCAAACAGCTGAAATAAACTGCATGCCCCAAAAACATTTTAAAACTCTCCTGTTAGAAGTTCTCCTTTCAAGTCTCGTGTGTTCATCCTGTATTGTCATAGTTTTATTAGTTCCTCATTTTTCTCTGCTGAAACTGGTATATGCAATACTGCTTCACTTGCTGTCCCTTCAGATTTGTGCTGTGCATCAAAGATATAAAAGCAGTACTCTTTTTCCATCTCAGTAGACCCCTCAAATGTGAACTGAAACTGATACTAAGAACTACCCCACCCACCAGTGATCCAGTGATTTTGTATTTCCTCCATTCTATCTCTTTCATTTGCATTTTGTTTTATAGACATCTTCTCAGGTCGGATCAGCTGTAATCTCTTTCTGCTCCATGAATTAACATGCACCACTTCTTAATCTAAGAATTATGCGAGACATGAGAAACAAGTCTGGGCCATTTGGCCATTAGTAAGGTGTGCTACAAAACTATCTGACAATTATAGGATAGAAACATAAAATATGAATGTAAAATATCCCAATGTACATTGGTCTCACTAGCTTTAGTTGCCCCTCATCTCTCATACATTTTCATTACTGGTTGTGCACTGACAAGCTCCCTCTGAACAATTCTCCACCAGCCCTTCTAGATACACCCTGGCTCCTTTCAAATTCAGGAGAATGAAGTAGGTTAAAATGTACCTTTTTTTTTTCCCCTCTCTGAGTTTCACAAATGCAGTATGGCCTTGGCCCAGAATGCACATGTCACTTCAACCAAGGGCAAAATCCTCAAACATGTAAGGCTGCCAGTACTGCTCAGCTAAAGTGGGGACCAAGCCAGACACTACACTGTGTTCATCATCTGGCTTTGCTGCAAATACAGCAGGAATATTTGCTTTTTGCTTTTCAGTTTCACATGACTACTGACAGTAATAAATATGCAATAGGCATGATGTAATATCTAAATAAAGTTGTATGCTGGCCAAATGCAATCTTCTCTGAGATACAGAAACACTGTTCATTCCCTGTATTCCTTAAAAACATGCTTGTTTCTTTCCTCCTGCTGTACTTCCAAATTTACTGGCATGTGGGTGGTCCTGCCAAACAATTCTGCCCCTAGTTCTTGCAGCGCTGTAGAAACTGGGATAGGCAGGTAAGATCAGGAAGTCAGAATAAACTGACTGACTTGTATAGCAACATCAGGTTCAAAGGAACTTCCCATCCAACTTTCTTCTCCCCAGGATATGGCAGACAGGAGAGGAACATCCCCCTGTGCCACCAAACACTGTAAGACAGAGCAATGTATTTAAGAAATGTGAAGAGAACTATGAAAAATAAAACACCAACAAAAGAGAGAAGCCAGCAGTGACTGAAACAGCAGATGGCAGGTAGGAAAGGAAAAGCAAACAAAGAATACTTTCCAATGGTGCAGGAAGTGGGAGCTGTTCAGGGGCTTCTCAGTAAACAAATTGAAAAAATAACCAGGTATTGAGGTCGAAGGAAGAAATCTGACAGAATTCCAGAACGTTGCATGGAAATTGAAATCCGAGCTTACCTAGGTAACTGCAACTGACAGTTTATCAGTAACATTTTACTTGTATCATGCGATAGCTGTTTTGACAGATAATACATGTGATACTGAAAAATAGCATGTGTTTTTATCACATGAAAACTCGTGCAATCGTGCAGCTGGGCCTGCTTGCTCTCCTTCATGAACTGTTCCTTTTCATGTTGTTAGGTCAGTGTTGGTTGTTTTGGGTTTGGGTATTTGTTGTTTGGTTGGGTTTTTTTGCAATGCAGACATGTGATGCAACCAGAATGAAATCACAGCAGTTCATACTGATAATTTGTTTGAGGATTTTCTATATGAAGTAGAAATGAAAATTAAAAACAAATATTAAGAGAATTTTAATACTGTTCATTAGCTCATTAATTCTTCATGTAGCAAGTGCCTTTTCAGATATGATTAAGTAACTGAGTTTCTATAGAAACAGAACAGGCAACTAAGAATAATATTCCTTATATTAGACATTAGACTGGCCCTTGGGCAAGAGCCAGTGAATTACCCAGGCATCAAATCACATGACTATACTGACTGCAATCTTTTCCCAATTATTTCATCAGGTTTCTGACTGCATAATGAAATAAGGGGAGAAATTTCCAATGCAAGGATACTAAATCTACAAGCCCTTGTTGAAGCAAGAGGTTTATTTAAAACACATGGTGTAATTTGTAGGATTAGCATCTGGCTAATTGATGGGAGCCCTGATCCTGAAGGTGCTCAAGCATGAGCAACCATTTATGTATAAACAGCCCCATCACACACATGTGCCCAATTTCTTGAGCAACCATACCTATAAGATGGGGCAGGAGGGGAAAAGGGAGGCATAATGCCTTCACTTTACTTGATACAACTTTTTAATAAAGTCAGGTTCCTCTTTTGCAAACTTGAATTCTAAAGCGAAGGTCCAGAATATTGATCAATATTGTCTTTTTCCATAAAACAAAGACATTAACAGAGGAAAAATAATGATATGTAATATCTGGAATCAGGGAATACAAAGCCACAATTGGCTGAGGGCCTGGGCAATTGCTCTCGCATCATGTTACTGGAAGGACATGCAATGCACTAGAGGGAATTACTGGAAAAGAGGTTCAGTTACCCGATGCACTTTGTGCTGAAGGAAGAAATCACACTACATTTTACTTAACTGACCACATTCAGTGGTGGTTCACATTTAGTCATAAGCTGGAGGAGAAGCCTATAACCCTTGCAGAAAGTAGAGATTAATAGTTTATGTTCATCAATTAATGTATGATGTGCTCTACTTGTGTCCTTACAACAGCAACCAGTTTTCAGCCTGGGTTTTTTGCTAGAAGGGATTATGACCACATGAAGCCTCACCTCCTCCATAACACAGACCGCCTTCACAAATTATTCCTATCTCACCAAAGGGTATTTTTCAGAGACAGGTCGTCTTGACTTGAAAACTAAGCCAATAGCTTCAGCCAGCTGAGATTCTTCCAAGCACCACTGCAGTTCCTTGCTCCTTGGAGACCAGTATTCCAGATGACTTAGAGTCCAAACTGATTACAAACTACCCACAAACTGAAATCTAGTGAGGACCTGTAGAATCAAGCCTGTACATTTTAAGCATGCACACCTCAGAGTACATAGACTCAAACACCTGTCGTAAGTCACAATATCTGTGACTATTTGGACATCCATGGCACAGGTCTTTGCTGCAGGAATATTTCTCTTCTTTCTTTTACCTTTCATCATAATTTTCAAGTGTCTTTGTAAAACATCAATTACTAGTGTTTTTAAAGGTGAAGCAAGTTCATGCACTGTACACATGAGCAAACTCTTTAGTAGCAAAGGATTTTCTTATGACAAACAGTAACCCTCTTCCACAGAAAGCCATGTTTTCATTTAAAACCACAAAGACTGAGTAGTCTTTATCACCCTTCTACAGTCCCCCTCACAGCAGTACTATATTTGAGAGCTTTTGTGTTTTACCTGTTCAAAGTAAATTGGATTACATATTCAAAAGTGAGGATCTGGATTATATATTACCTCTAGAGCACCTTATTAAAATACTGAAGCCAATGAATTATAATAAAAAATGACACTTCAAAGCTTAAGAACTACCAGCAGCCATGGCTTTGCTGCACAGCAAGCACCAAAAAGCTTGGGATGGTAACAGACAGTGATGCTTCCTAGTAATTTCTAACCTTAGAGTAGAAGTGCTTTCAGCACACACCAGGAACCTGTGACACATCCATTCTTCAGTGGCACAGACAACTTGTGTCACACCTTGATGTCACCCTGCAGTTGGTTTCACCAACTGCTGTGCCCTCCCTTCCCCCAGTTTGCCAGAGTGCAAGCATATGTTATTCACATGGCTCTTCACAGGGAGAAGAGCCCTGCCCTGCCTCATCCTCCTTCCAGGTCGACATGAATCCATACCTCAAAATACCTTTTGTTTGAAGATTTTTATCTAAAAATGTATAAACAAAGAGCATACATGTTTTTAGCATGAAGAGTAAATACCAAATAATACCCTGCAAAAGGGCTGAGATATAATACAGGTCAGACTGTGACTCTTGGAGTCAGGCTCATGAGCTATCACTTAGTCTCACAGATGTCAGCAGCCCATTTGTGTAGGAGCCTAACACCCCAACCAGGAAAACTTGGAATGTCACATGTGTCACCTGCAAGAACTTTTCAAAACAGGCACTGTGACATTCCAACAGTGAATCAAAAACATACTGCTTAAAAGGTCCTCAGTATTTAAAGCACGCTGATGACTCCTCTTTCCACTAAAGTAAGATGGACACATAATGAGCTCTGGTCATAAACCTGAAACACCCACAGTACCTATTCAGATTGTAGATGTCATCTGATCTCTCTTAAGAGAGCTTCAATCAATAGGGTTGATTTAAATCATATTTACACCCTGAGCATTCAGTTTTATATTGATTTAATGGACAATGAATAAACTCCAGTTAAAGTTCAAGTGTTGCTTCCTGAGCTATAAAAGCAACAACTCCTAAAAACACATAACTGAAGTACACAGCACTAGCTATTGTTTTTCATAGTAAGGATAATGAATCCCAACTCTTCCATTCTTTTTCAAGGCAATTTATGTGATTAGCTCTCTCATTTTTTATTACAGGGTGAGATCCCATTACTTGTCTGTCAAAACTCAACCTAGAGCAACAACCTGAACTCCATGGGCAATACTATGGACAAATCCTTTTCAAAGGGAGGGTCAATGCTACTTGATTTAATTTCACAGGAAAGCCTATATAAATTGAAAATATTATACACCACACAAAAATAATTGAGTTTTAATCTTCCACTACTGGCAATAATACCCACAAAAGTAAGAATATAACCTCTTCATTGTGAACACTGCCCTTAAAACTTCATGAAGGGCTACACTTTAAAAGGTGTTCATTCATATAAAAGAAGGTTAAATGACCTCTAAAGATTTATTTTCTGTCTGCCCATGTGGCTTATATGGGCATCTAATGTGGTATCAAGAAAACAAAATTCTTCCTCTAGACTTAAAAAAATTAATATTCTTTAATTAAATAATAATGATATCTGTTTCTTAAATATATATATTTCTTAAATATTTAAGAATGGGATTAATAGGATTGGTTAAGTTTTCCCCAATGTCTGCCTTTGCTGCTCTCTCTTCTTACCAACACAGTTCTACAGACCACAGATTTGTCCAGCCACCCTTTTATTTGCACAGGAGTTTTCAAACATGTTCAGTGAAACTAATTCTAAGAACTGTCACCCTACTGACACATTTAGTAAGAAAAGCAGCAAAACCAGCAGCAAAACTTTCTCCATCTTCAAGCTGATCAACACAAATGAGAGAAGACTGAAAAACTGACCATTAATATTTAAAGAAAAAGCTTGGGAACTGCCAATGTGATATCTGGCTTGATTATCAAGGGATAAAGCAGCTAGAAACAATAAAGCTTTCATCCACCCTTCAAGTTTAACAACTGTGATTCAATCAGCTTATCTTCCAAATATGTTAATTTAAAAGGGTGCTGTACTTGTTAAGTGTCCAATCAACCCATGACCAACCCTGTAAAAAATCTGTATTTTAATTTGAACCTAAATCTGGTTGGGATTAGACTTTCAGATTTTTCATTTTTTTGCAACTCTGCTAAACTGAAGCTCACAGAAAGACATGATCACTGACAGGATAGGACATTCCACAGTTACAAGTATGTGAAGGCTTACAACACAGAGAAAACTGATATTTAGACAAAAACCCAAACAACTTATCTCACACTACTGAAAAAAAAATTATATTACATATTAATCACACCAGACTATATGAAATTATGGAAAAACAGTGAGAAAAATATAGATGAAGTTATCAAATGCCTTCTAGGTGTGATATAAACAATTACCTATAAGTTTGTAAAAAACACTTCGGAAAAGCATAATTAAGTATCACGGACCAAAACAGCAGAGAAGTCACTGAACTTCACTCACAACTAATTATTTTAAAGTATCCCATTCTGTCAGAGTAGCATAAGCAAATTTAATAGATTTCATCCCACAGGAAAATTTAAATCTGTAGCTGCACCAACATAAGACTCAGATAAACTGTGTAAGATGAAAGAACAAATCAAGTAAGTATGAGCAAATTAAGACAAAAAACCACTAACAAAACCAAAAAAAAACAGAAAAAAAACTTCCAAACACCACCACTGCTAACCTAAGAAAAATTACTGTAAACTGAATCTAGTTTGAGGACTGAAGATGCCACAGTAAACTCAGCATGGACCCAGAAGGAGAAGTCCTGAAGCATGATAAAATGCAAGCTAAATCTGAAAAGAAGCAATAGCTTCAGAAAAAGAGAATTTTAGATTTTCACAGTTCTGATTGAATATGTGCAGATAGATCAGACTTCAATAAGCTATCAGAGGAGGCACTTCACCAGGCAAATGAACAATGCTGAACGCAAGATCCCAATAACTCTGGCTGATAAAATACTGCAAAAAACAGAGGGGAAGAACAAGACAGACTATGCATAAAGAACAACAAAATCCAAAACATTAAAAATGCACTAGCTGAAACCAAGGTTACTGCTGTGGTAGAAATTCAAACACCCCCATCTGGAAACTACAGGGAAAAAAAAAAAAATCACAAATCCGGCATAGAAAAGACAAGCTTTCCTTTGGAAAGAAAACAAATGAAAAGATTTGGAAGAAGTCCTCTAGAACCTAAGATCATCTAAGCACCAGATTTAAAGTCAAAATGCAAATGTTATTTCTGAATATCAACATTGATCAGAAAACAGAAGTATGTGTTAATGGTCAATGAGATAAAGATAAGTAAGTTTCAGTCAAATGCTCACAGCTCTTTATACACATTGTATCATCATACTTTAGCAAAAGCATGGCAGAGACAACTCCTGTGTCTGGAAAAGCCATATGACTGTGTGATACTGTGAAGGATAAAAACAAGGAGATTCTGCCTATACCAAATATTTACAAGAAGAAATACTGTATGAGAACACAGAATACTGTATGTTCAAATTAAGTTCCAAAGACATTTGAGTATGTGGTAGCATACTTTGTGGAACCTTTTTTAGTTCTGCAGGAATCTAACTGAAACTATCAAGGGCCCAAACCTCTGTGAAATATGATACATTCTTACAAGGATGCATAACTGGACAGTGGAGTGATGGAAATATGGAAACTGGTGTCAAGAAGTGCTACTTCTACACCTTTCAGTGTAGGACCAAAGAACAGTAACAAAAACCCTGTAAGCAATGCAAACTCTGCTACAATGCAGAAAAATTTTAAATGGCCTAGACTATCTTGTGATCCTGTGCAACATTTCCAACAGGGTTTCCTACAAACAGAGATCTCAGGAGAAAGAGCAGGCCACCCTTTGTTTCAAGGGCAAAAGTGGCAAAAGGCAGCTCAGCTCAACAGCCTGGACAGGCCACACTACTCACAGTGTAGGAGATAAAAGCATCATTCAAGGAAAGTCTTTGACCAAGAAATATTAGAGGGAGAAGCAAAGCTGCACCAAGCAACATCTCAGGCACTAGAGACGTTGTCTCTAGAGCCAACAGAAGAGAATGCAGAGAAGCATTAGGCAGGAAGTGAGGAACTTGGAAAAGCATCTGGAAATTCAGCAGGAAGACTGTGAGTCAGTCTGGGGAATCAAACACCAATTCAGCCCTAGACATCTGAGTATTCCCTGAAGTGGAAATGCAGCGGTGTGGAGAAGTAAACACACCCACAAGCAGATCCTAAGGAGCAGCTTAGAGCATCAGAGTAGATTTGGTGTACTGACAAATGAAAGCAGAGCAGAAGAGACCAGCTTCCACTATCTGTGCCAAAACAATCATGGAAAGGTGATGGATATGCTGTCCATCCCTATCCATTATGATAATTGCATCCATTTTGATAAACACTGTATTTCAATTATCAGAAAGCACGTGCTTTGTACTCAAGTCTGACATGCAAAATCCCAAGTACTTGAATCAACAAAGGCAGAAAGTGTCAAGTTTGTTAAAACATGGACCATACGTTCTTCAGGCAGAAGATCAAGTGGCCAAAAGCTTTTCTAAATCTTAAGTATGAACAGGTTTTCAAGTAATCTCTTCCTCAACTCTCTGAACTGAGTGGCTGCAAGCAAGCCAGAATCTTAGCTCCAAATGTGAAATACTAATTGTGTTGTCCAGCAAGGCTGCAGAAAAGCTTTTCAATTTAGAACACTGTCACAGTATTTAAAATTATATTAGATCTGATGTTGATATGTCACATCAGCCAGCAGAGCTCAGAACCTCTCCTTTTTGCCTTTCCAGTATGGAAATTAAATGACAACTCCTTTTGCAAAAATATCTGGGGAGAAGTAGTATTTCATCAGATCCTTTTATCACCAGAAGTCAGCATATTTCCATCTGCTCTCTTCTGCTTAAACATTTGAATCATTCTTGGCAATATGGCATGGACTTACAACTCCTACTGCATCTCTCACGCAGGCACTGTCCCAGCTGTAAGTACATATACCCTATTTGCAAAATAATTCACTTTTAAAACCAGTTCTTGCTAAGAACAACTTATTTCCCTTGGGATTCAGAGATTTCACAATAACATTTTAAACAAAGTCACTTAGAAATGCATCTCTACTTCACACACACAAATGTACACAGGCAAAAGGAGCACAGTAGCCACCAGCTAATTGTACCACAGCCTCAGTCTCTCATCCTGTAAGCTCCAAGTGAATACACTGCTCTGCCATCCATTACCAGATACAGTAATTCCTTACTATATTGTCTTGAAGTAGAAGAGTTTGGCAAATGTTATCACAGCAGAAAGCAGTTAAGAGGCATTTTTTAACCTATTTGTTGCATCTCAATGCAAGATACACTTAATAACATGACCTTTTAATTGTTTATAAAGTTGATGACATGTTTGAGATCTCTACATCCATAAAAGTAATACTGTCATACAGGGCACAGTGCCCAAATCATGGCAGAGATCTGGGTTCATGTTCTGTCCAAATGCCTCTGCTACAGCTGATGCAGGCTGCTGCGGAAATAAATACACCACATTCCTCTGGAGAAGGAATTATTTCATACAGGCCAAATGACCAGGCTGCCCAGAGAAGCAAGAAGAATATGAGGAAAGAAAATACTTTTCCCCCTGTTGCTGAACAAAAGGAAAATGAAACTCCTGACCATGGGTCACACAGAAGCAAAATATGGGCATGGCATTATGTGCAAGGCATAAAACAATTTAATCACAGAGAAAGCTCATCAACCATCAAATACATTTAAAGCAGAAAAGTACATTTTTTGGTCTTGTCCTGGAAGATTAATGCAGTCATGCAAGATAATGTGAGTTTGCAGAACAGCTATGAAAATCCAATTTAAAATCCAATTTAAAATATTTTCTATTTTCTTCTTGTTAAAAAGGAAAATAAAAGCCAAACAACCCTTCAATTAAGGCGTGCTTACAAAGAAAAGCCCCACTGATGTGACTAGTAATGACATTGACACAATAACTTAAATGAGTCCAGACCCAATTCAGTATAAAAATGGATCCACACTGCTTATTAGAAAAGCTCTATCTCTGAAGTTACCCACTGATCTAATACACCTTGTTAGCAGAGATTACTTCTATGGACTCGCTAATCAGCACTGCCCTAATGCATTAAAAGATCATCATCATTCTCCCAACTTGTTACAATATGATATAGGGGAGGAAAATGTCTCCAATGTCCAAACAAGTATTTAAATAAGAGTTTCTCTGTTCAACTGCTACATAAACCAAAGCCAAGAGGAGAAAACCAGATTTTTTTCACCCTTTCCCCCAAGTGACTGATACCCCTTTTCCTGAAAGCATTGACACACTCAGAGTGCATCCAGGAGAACAGATAACTCGAGTACTGTTCTGCTCCAACATAAAGCCAACAAGAAGCACTTGCACCCACCCCCAAGGCTACATAAAATACTAGGCTTTAGACTGAGACATGCCAAAAGAAGTTTGCCATGTTCACAGATGGAGAGAAGGGCATTACACTTAACCCTGATGAGTTTGGTGATGACAGTTTCACAGCAAACCTGGATTTGAGGGCAATGCCAGAAAATCAACGCTTCTTATTGCCTAGCCACTGCTTAAGTCACATGGTGAAGCCATCTAATGTCATCTTACCCACAGTCTCATCAATTTGAAAGTCAATTCTCATTCTACAGTTCAAGACAAATGACTTCAAGAGTCAATAATGAGGGAGTATAAGTCAGCAAAAGTTAGATCACAAAAAAAAGGACAGCTGTATTTACATCCTCTCTTGCAAATATGAATTGAGATCATCCCTAGCACAGCTAAAAATCTTGTATACAATATTTCTAGTCAAATTCAAGGACATATAAATTAGTTTCCCACAGAGCAACTAGGCCAAATTTGATACCATATGAATGGGTGGCTAACTTCCTAGATTATATCAGAGCAAATTTCAGTATTATGTCACTACAGAAAATGTAATTAAGGAGGAAAAAAAATCCAACCCATCACACCAAAAGTTCTTTTTTTCCCTGTTTACTTTCGACCAGGTAAACTCCACCTTTGTCACAAGATCAGTATAATCTAGGGAGCTTCCAAAGAGTCATCCTAAATGCTATAATTACTCCAAATTATGTATCCTGTTTACCATGTCAGCAGATTTGTTCTTTAACTCAGGATCAGCTAGATCACTCAATACCTTGCTTTTAACTAGTCTTTCCTACCAAGAACAATCCACTGGCTTTATCCAACTTCCTTGTCCCTCAACTGGCAGACCACAGCAGTTAAAAGAACCAGCAGAAAATTCCAGCATTTCCCTGAAAAAAAAATAAACTTAGGTTCCAGTTATTACTGTGCCTGTCACGTTGGGAGTGGCTGGGAGACTCCATCCATCCCCCCCTGCCTTCCTCTCCCACCTTTTGTTGACCACTGTGTCACAAACCCTTGCCATTTTAGCACAAGGTCTGGTAAGTTTCCATATGTTCCTTTAAATGCTGCCGACTCTAATAAATTAGTTAGTTACAAGGGGTTTAATTAGTTGTGGTTTTAGCAACATACTGAAAAAAAGCTACAACTTTTTACCAGCCCTTTTCTGTATAAACAAACAAAACCTCTGGAAACCAACTTGTTGCTACTACCTCAGTGCCACAGCAGCTGCAATTGCAGGCAAAGCACAAGAACTACATTGACAGCAGATTTCAAAATACATGAAGAATTTCACCTTCTAAATAATATTCATATGTAGACTCTACAGACTTCATTCACATCCTAAAATAATGGATACGGTGCACAAATATTTAAATTCCAAAAGGCAGGTGGGTAACACAGAAACAAATAACTATTTCTCTACTCTGAACTTCTACCAAATGCTGCAGGCTTATTCTGGCCTCAAAAAAAAGAAAAAAAAGGTGCAAATTTATGAATCCTACTTCCATCAGACTACTACACACACACCCACAAGAAGACTTAGGTACGCAAGCACTGTACAGATTGAAGAACAGAACCCCAAACTCTCAACCTGTTTCCCCAATAACTGAGAAATTACTGGAAAATTGATGGCTATCTAAAACCATTTTTAACTCAAAGATAACCAAGTCAGAAAGTAGAAGAATGTATTTTCAGACCTTGAGAGGCCAGGAGGTAATCCATGAGAGGAGACCCTGAGAAAATTTACTCAGTAAGCAGAGCAGGGGTGAACTTTTGAGGCAAAACACGTTTTCTTTATGGGTTTGGCAATCCTGTCCACACTTCAAAAGACTGACTGTAGATTTCTAAAATTTTTGAACAATGTGGAGTGGCTGCTGGTCACTTGCAACACTGGAATGAGGTAGTATATCAACACACAACACTGACTGAAGACCTCAGCAGCCTAAATGAAAACACACTTCACAGCAGTGCCTTAGTTTACATTATGAACTGTTTACAAGTCCATAGAGCATTGAAGGTCTGAAGAAACACTTAATCTCACAGTAAACATGCACAGAACCTTGAACCAAACACAGATGCAGTCGGTATGTTTATTTTGCTTAGCCTCAAGTACTAATTATCATAGAAGTGCGTAAAGAAGAAAGCACAGGTTTCAGAAGTAGCTTTATTATTCTGTACCAATTCAAGAAGTACCAGTGGAAACACCATTGGGTTCTGTATCTCCAATCTCATATAAATACATATGCATTGCCCAAGAAAGGGTGGAAGACCTCGATGAACGTATATGCACAGGATTATTAAGATCTAGATCAGTATGACCGAAACCTCTACAAAAGCGTCTCCAGCTGCCAGCAGTGGGAAACAAAGCATTCGGGCAACACACTTCACAAGGACATCTGGAAAATACGGACAAGCCGAAGCACATCTGTTCGCTTCGTAAATTTCTGAATTACAATACTGTCATATTTTACGGAACGCGCGCTAAAGGTTCGGCAAGAAAATTCTCCCACAGCACGGGGCGAGTCACACCCTGATGCGCGGAGCCATCGCTCACCGCTGGGCCTCCCACACGTAAACCCGCGTGGGAGCCGCGGCGCATTCCGCGCTCCCGAGCTCGGCCGGGCGGCAGCAGCGCGGAGCTCCCCGCAGCCGCCCCAGGGACCGCGGGACCCGCCCCGGCCCCGCCGCCGCCCTTACCCGCCAGTCCCCCGCCGCCGCCATCGCCGCCGTGCCCCTTCCTCCTCTGCAGGATGAAGTAGGGGTTGGCCCGCTCCGTCACCCACAGCGCGTTGGCCAGCAGCACCTCCTCGGGGTTCACCCACATGCTCCCGGCGCGGACAAAGGCAGGCCCGGCGGGCTGAGGGAGGGCTGCCTCACGCACGCACCGCCCGCACCAGGCGCCACCATGCCCGGCCGCCGCGGCGGACGGCGCAGCCCCGCGGGCACCGGCGGGCACCGGGCGGAGGCAGGGGGCCGCGCTCGGCGCCGCTCCGCAGGGATGCTGCGGGCAGGAGCCGCGGAGCGAGAGCCGCCCCGCCCGGCACGACTCGCAAGGTGAACCCGGCTCCCCCGGAAAGCCAAACTTGTGTCCTGGGTGCGTCCAAAGCACCGCGGGCCGCAGGTGAGGAAGGGGATGCTGCCCCTCTGCTCTGGCCTGGAGTGCTGCATTCAGCTCTGGGGTCCGCAGGCTCCTCTGCACACAGTGAGAGAGTTCTGCTTGCTCATCCTGGAGAAGGCTCGTGGAGACCTTCTATGGCCTTTCAGTGACTGAACAGGCTAAAGAGAGCTGGAAAGGGACTTTTTGATAGGACATGAAGTGATGGCTTCAAACTGCAAGAGGATATGTGTAGATTAGATACCAGGACGAAATTCTTCCGTCGGAGGGTGTGGAGGCAATGGACAGTGCGCACAGGTTGCCCAGAGAAGCTGTGGACACCTCATCCCTTAAAGCATTCAAGGCCATGTTGGAATGGTGCTGGTCTAGTGGGAGGTGTTCCTGCCCACGGCAGGGGGTTGAAATGAGGTGATCTTTAAGGTTTTGTCCAACCCTAACCATTTTAAGGTTCCCCTTTTTACTGCCCACCTTGAAAGATTTGGACTTCTCATCATGCTGCACAGAGAATTTTGTGAAATCGGTTGTCAAAAGGAAGAGCAGGCTCTGGTCTCGACCAGAAGGAGGTGACACTGCCCTCTTGCCACAGCCCCTACTCTGTGCCTGCTCTCTGCCGTGCCCCACACTATTTTTGAGGTTCACCTCTGCTGCTGAAGACCATCTTGTGCGTAGTGCTAAAGTTGGAGGTAATTTCTGAGGAACTGAAGAGCCCTGGCATGAAGCATACTCAAAGGGAACACCTGTGTGTGTAGATAACACATTTTCTACTCTTGTTGCTCTGAATGTTACTTGGTTTCCAGGTTGTCAGGAAAGGACTGTACACACTGACCTCCCTTTAGATATAAAATTGTTACTTTCAAATCAGATATGTATCTTCATTTTATTAACACTAAATTAAGCCCCAAAGACAACATGAAGCCACGTTCTGGGCACAAACTGCTCATGCTGGCTGTACTTTATAGAAGACTCCAGCCTTTCATCAGCTGGTGTTGGCATAGAGCTGGTACCCAGTGTCCATCATGTGAACACAGAAACACGATCCTGGGAGAAATGACTCTTTGTCTGAGGTAGCAGCCATGTGGTTGTTACTGGGTAGGTAAAGAGTTCAGGAAGGGGAGGTGACTGTCCCTGATGTGCCCTTAAAAATGGCCAGTTCTGCTGTCAGTTCCACTGCACCATGGAGAATATTCACCATCGAAGAGAGCAGCACACCTTGAGTGGAAATGCAGAAAAGCCTCTTCACTCTTTCCCAGAGCAGTGGAGGAACAGCTCCAGTGACGAACTGACCAAAACCTCCACCTCCCTGTACCCTGTGCTGTTGGGGGGAAGGAGTTGGGGAAAAAAAAGGTGTTTTTCTAAGGGCTTATTTTACTTCTCATTATCCTCCTCTGACTGTTGGTAATAAATTCACTTTGTACTGTAAGTTGAGCCTGTTTTGCCCTTGCAGTGTTTTCTCCCTTATCTCAGACTATGACCCCATCATTAAATTTTTTTTCTCTCCTCTGTCCAGTTGTGGCAGGGGAGGGTGAATGAGTGGCTTTCGTGGGTGCCTGGCATTTGGCCAGTGTCAAACCATGACAGGAACAAAATAATGAACTTCTGGTCAGTCCCTTTAATTATAATCAGGATTTAGAAAAATCTGAAATGGAAATAAAAGAATATTTGCCCCTGCATGTTTTGTAATATTTTGTTGAAAAAAATGTACAGGGTTGGAATCTCAGTGTGATTTTAACACTGAATGGGGCTGTTTAATGTTCTCTGTGCCACTACATATAAAACTATAATGTATGTCATTCATTTTTTAAAAATAAAGAATCAGGACCAGATATCAATACAAACTGAGGAGTTATTTCATATTATAAACCTCCCAGGGAAGAAAATAAACATGCTTCTAGAAGGACAACCATTCTGTCTAATATCATCATACTAATGGATATTAACATTACTTAAGCAGGAAAAAGATTAAATAAGGCAGACATTTTATAATTTATTCCTCAGAAGACCTTCTTACAATCTCTTCATTAGATGCAGCCAGCTAGCATTTGCTAGTGGTTCAAGATAGTAATTCAGCTGACTAGGAGCAAAGTTAACATATGAAATTTTGGAAGATTATCTTTGAGAAATGCACACCTTACTTGGGTTGGAAAAATAGGTGTATGTATTCAGGAGAAACAGACTGGCTGCAAGCTTTCAGTCTGGATGAGGAATCTACCTTTCCAAGCAATGTTAAATAAAACAGTTTCATCTTCTGAGATGCACTTTTTAGAAAATTCTCTATGATTATGATGGCTGTTCTTCAGTGTGCCACTTACCACTTTTTCTCTTATTGTGAATGGCAGCTTACTTAGGCCTTTTTTTTGGTGTGAAGTTCTGCTTTCTTTCATGAGAAATTGACAACTTGTTACCAGTTCGTAAAAAGTGTTTCCCTATATTTAACTCCCCTTGAGTGTCATATTGATCCCTTTACTCTTTATAAAGTCCTGTTGGTGTTCCAGGTTCTCCATGGGTAAGGCAGGTCCCTGTCCACAGCCCACCCATCTTTTTGTGGGCTACCCTGCTTCCTGAGGTGTGTTGGATAAGACTCACAGCTTCCAGCTCTCCTTCGTGTCTTTACCGTCCTGTGAGCTCTGATAATTGCTGGAGTGTAGGTGTGGGAGGTGGACTTTGTATGTTAACAGAGGCAAAGTCTCTGCTAATTTGGAGACATTATGTCAGAACCCTTTTTTTTTTTTTTTTTTTTTTGACACAGTGCTGCACTGGGAACACATTGAGCATTTTATCCAAAATCCTCATTCAGAAAAGCTTTCCAAAGCAGTGGCCCCTATCTTGGTTATAACTGACACCCTTTGTCTTATGTCTGGTTTGTGGATATAAGCACTAGGCTATAGTAGAGTGACCTGAGTCCTGATATAGCAGTGACCTTACATCACTATTTATCTTGTCAATCCCTATGCCATTCAGAAATATTGTCATTAAGTTTCTTTAGCACAGGACTGATCATGTAGAATATTAAAATTATACAGGGACTCCTACCAGCTTCCCCATGCACTATTATCCCCTTATTCTCCAACATCTCTGTGGGTTGGTTTTACACCCAGGTGTTATGACAAAGTTAATTTTATATACAATCTGTTGTTACAAATAGAATTTCTTTGGCAAAATTCAGGCATATGATGCCAACCCTACTATTTCTATTGACCAAATCTTTCACCCTGGCAAAACAGAAGCAAGCTTTGTTTGACAGGACCTACTTCCACAAGACTGTGCAAGAACAATTATATTCTCACCCTGGAAGTATTTGTTAACACTGTGGCAGATTAATTATTCTGTTATTGTAACAAAGTTCAGTGATAGACTAACCAGTCCATAGTTAGTTAACTCTAACTAGCTAATTAATAGAGCTGCTCTTTTTTAAATGTGAAAACTGCATCACTATACAGATAAATGTATGAACTCCAACATCTGCTATATTCCAGTAGAATGAAAATAGAAAAGGTTTGAGAATGAAAACTCCAAAGAAGTTAATAAATTTCCCATGATAACAGAGCTGACAATGATAAAGCTGAGAAGAAAAGCAGCTCTTTGAATATGCCTTAGGAGACTACACACACCGAGCCAAGGTTACATTTTACCAATGTAAATGGAAAGCTAACAAACATTTGATGGCAGCTGGATTTTAATATAGCAGTGCCCTAAAAAAGGCACAACTACCATGTTTCAGTGTGATGCTAGGGAAGAAAAAAAAGGAGGTATACATCTTGGTAACAGCAGAATTGGCCCTTTGTCTGAAATTCAGTGATCCAAATCCTTCTTGCACCTTCCTTTTGGCACCTTCTGGAGCCAGCAGCAACTAGGCACATGAGAAGTCACCAAACCAGTTCAGCCAAACCAGTTCAGCCAACAACTTTGGCACTGTTTCTTTAGCATGACATGAATTAGAATGTTTGAAAACAAATACTGGCAAGGAATGAAGTTGCTTTCAAAGATTTTGATGGTTTCATTACATGCTCATGTAATTAACTGTTTTAGCCAGCTGGAGATGACAGATTTCTTGAGGTACAACGTATGTTATGTTGGACAACAGAGAAATGCTAGACTTAATTTGACTTTAAGAGTATTAATACTCAGCAATTACTTACCCCAGAATCCATTCATTAATTACTTATGCTAAGTACCTGAATCTAAATACTTTGATATATGTCATAAGATTTAATTAACATTGCCCATTCATAAAGTGGTTGGGTTTGTTTATCCTTAAATTCAGAATAAATGTTGTTTCCCCTCTGATGATGTTCCTTGCTTTTCTGTACACGGGTTTTGTTATCTGTGTTATCCTAAAATAGAGTGCACATCTGAAAGTGAAATAATTTAGAGAAGCAACACTCCATGAAAAATGAGTAAGAAACCTACCTGCTAAAACAAGTAAAAGCCAAGACACAGGTCTATCCATTTAAACATTTGTGTGTTAAAGGATTTACAAAGTCAATTTGCAGTTATTAATTGGGACAAATGGGGTATAGTTGAATAATCATTCCCTTACGTATTTCACAAGTTATTCTGCTGTTTGGGATTTTTTTCATTTTACCCAGTTTATTTTATCTTTAAGTGTCTGATATGTTCTCTACTTGCTTACAAAAGATAAGAAACACATAATGCAACTCCAGTGCAATCAGTGAAGCTAGATTCTTATTCTGTGTTTCTTTGTGTGACTAAATACTTTAAAAATTATTATGTGGCAGCTGGTATCTGAATTGACACTTAAAAACTTCTGTTACATGTCCATGAAGGAACTAGATGGTTGCTGAAAGGCTGATAAAATATGCTTGGTTTGACATGTAAATGATGGGTAATAAACTGTTTACCACTTACTTGCCTGCTTGTTGAAAAGAATATGACAGCACCAAGAATAGTTAAGATACTGAAATATGAAGAGCTTAATTCTTTTGAAAGTGCTGCCTCATTTGCAGTGGAATGCATATAAAAGCTCCCATAAATAATGTCATTGTACTCAGTCTAATTTAGAAGAGGATTGCCATTGCAGGAGTTCCACACAGCCTTGCAAAAACCCAAGTGCATGAATTGGTTTCTGCTGGTTTTCTGAACAAGCCAGGTAAAAGAACACTGACCTGGTTCCTCCTTCTCTCTGGCTGCAGTTGTGCAGTTGAGAATTTTTCCCCATCTTAAACCTCTTAATCCAGAGGTGCTGCCACCATTGCTGATGGGCTTTACTTTGGCCAGCAGCAGATCCATGTTAGAGCTGGCTAGCATTGCTTCCATCAGACACGGGGAAAGCTTCTGGCAGCTTTTCACTGGAACCACCCTGCTATATAAACCTAATACATGAGCTCTCTTGAAACCTTTTTCTCTAAAAGAAGAAAGAATGCAAGTTTTTATTGTTATTATTATTGGCTTTGTAGATAGGAAAAACCCTTCTACATTTCAGCATTCACCAAAAAGTTGTGGACAAAGGAGGCTTTGAAATGTAAGTCTGTAACTTTGGGATGAGGTGGTTCGCAGTGTGATATCTACTGCACACTTAGTAAATCTGAAGTTTCTTCAGAAGTTTACAAGAGAATATTTCGGTGGAGGGAGAGAAAAAAATCTTTGATTATCAGAGGACGGGAAAAAGTATGAATCAATTTTGTGAAGCAGCATGGAAGGCCTACTCTGCTTATGCTCAAAACAAACTAAAAACCTCAGCTGCCCCCTCCCACCACTGGCTTGAAGTTCAGGCCTAGCCCACCTCCATTCAATGTCCGGGATTAACCTTCCTCCTTCCATAAGGTAGCTGAGGGAAAATTAGTCAGAAAATGCCTGGTCACAGGTATATTGCTTCAAGTGAGTGCTGGCTGGCTCCTGAGCTATGTAGAGTTGCAGAGGTCACTACAGGGGGACATTGTCATGACCTGGTGAATATTAAGGAGGGTGATATTAATCACAACTCACCCCTCAGCCTTTTTGTTAAATCTGATAATTCTCACCTCTGGAGTCCAAGCCACAAAATTTGGTATCTCTTCATTAGAATCCTCTTTACTTTCTTCCAGCCCCCTGTTCTCCCCGTAAGCAGAAGAGAGTGGTATTTTATTTTGTTATTACAGCAGTGTGTATGTAATGTAGAATGTAGAATGTAGAAACCAATACCATGGATGCAATTTCTGCACAGCTCCTGGCTGAGTACCAGCACATATCATTGTGCAGATTTCAGAAAAGTACAGAAGTTGGCTGTTTGAACACAAAAATGCAAAATTAGAGGTAAACTTCAGAGTACAGCAAGCTTCCTCTCCCCTTGGAGGAAATTTCAGCTGTGGGCTCTGGGCAATTACTTAATATTTGCTTGTGATTGTGTTGTGGATCCTGTGGAAGGAGTTACTCTGTGCTACCTGTCCCAAGGTAACTGTATGTGAAGAATTTGGAGAGGGAATAAGGGACCAGTAGGTCCTGGTAAGAATAAGGAATACTTCCCTAAGGAATATTTACAAATGATTCATCAGTAATTTTGTAACCATTTCCCTTCCATCCCATTACCTAGGAAAATCTATCTACAATAAAACAGATTTTGCAGCTGACTACATGTATAGGCAGTAGTTTTCTACAGAAAATTATATTTTGGATCTTTTCAGGTGGATATTCCAAGTGGTATAGAGCTCAAAAACCAAGTGGAACTTTGTGAAATTTTCCTCTTTGCTTAAAAACAGCCACTGAGAGCAGTCATGGAAAACATCAGAAATCAATTGAGAAAGTCACACAGACAACAAGCCATGCACATGCAGAGCTATGGCAATGGAATAACAACTTCAGTAGCAACTGAACTACAACATGGGCTACCCCAAGAGTTTCCAATACAATTAGTGTTTTACTTTGCTCTTCATTTGATTTGCAATTCAAATGTACTGTTACATGCAAGATGGTCTTGATAACAGCATTTCTAGGGATTTGTGTCATTTTGTTAAATGTCTTATAGGAATTCTGACATCTTTTCACACTTCAGTGCTCACTTACCTTGATGTAGCAGAAAAGATATGTGAAAGTGGATCTGTTCCACAACAGAAACTTCTGTTAAACATGTGCTGTTTTTAGCTGGCACGAAGTTAATTTTCTTCATAGCAGATAGTATGGGGCTGTGTTTTGGTCAACGTGTCAGACATTTAAAAATAGTTTTTGTTCTAAAAACCTGCTACGTTTTTTCTTAGTTTAGAGATCAATGTATCAGAGATATGCTAGAAATTAATAGTCAGGAAGAAGTATGTCTGCATGAAGAGCTTTACTTCTAATTTTAGGGGTGGAAATTTGTGTTAGAGAAGGCCTTTAGAACACCATACAAATGAAATCTGCTGCATCAGAGAGGATCATACCTGTGTTTTATACTGCATGTTCTCAAATCTGTTTCTAAATCTTCCAGAAACCTAGTATATTTTATAGATATACTCCCAGCTGAACTCCCATCCTGTTTGCCACTGCAGATGAAGCTATCTGTAGAACCTTATGTATTGATTTAAACTATAGTTTTAGACATTACACTTGAAGGGGTGGAGAGACTCACAAACAACCTTTGTGGTAAGGATTTTGAGCTTATGAAAATTTTAATAAACTACTTCAGTGTTACTTTTTAACATGCATAACGAGCAATAAGGAATTAAAGGAACCATTCCAGAAAGAGTTTCATATCAGAAGGGTCAAAACTACCTTTGGAAAGAAGAAACAGTTAACAAACCAAAGATGACAGAACGAAAGAAAGATGACAACAGTGATAAATCAGAAAGGGAATAAAATATGCCTGTACCTATGATTGAAAGGGGAAGAATTTACTTAGTAGATTCATGGAGAAAAGTCATTATCTCACAGCTAGTAAGTATGTCAGTGTTGCATACCATGATGGCCTTACTGAAATTAATTATTCTTGAAATCTCTATTTTGTCCTAAAAAGAAAAGAGTAGGATATATTGAGTGAATCTTCCCAAATAATTTGTTGGGAAATACACATTTCAAGTACTATTATATGCTACACTAAAATACAAAAAAGCTGCTTTGTGGGTTTTTTTCCTGTGGAGCAGAAGCAGAATTGTTAGCGGCATATAACCACAACAGGAGACAACTTTCAGCACTTTCATTAGTTTTTCTGGGTATGACTAACTAAGAAAGTGTTTCACAACAGGTTGGGCACCAGAGGCATTACTTAGTCTTTCGCAGTTCTGGGTAGTTAAGCATACTTTTGAAAATACAACACTATTCCATAAAATATCAGCTACAAATTATGCAGAGCAATCTGTAAACATAGCAACATACCAAAAAAACCCCCAAACTCCTTGCTAAGTAACTCGAAGGGTATCTTAAACTGATTCTCGGGTTGAAACAAGTTTAGGTACAAAACACTGAAATTTTCTATTAACAACAGCCAATCTTTTAACAAGTGAATATTTTTACCAGTTGGAAACTCTCAAATGATTCTCAGTACTGTTCTAGAGGTTCTGCAGGGATAAACTTAATTAGTTTTTCAGTAGAATTAATTTATGATTCATTATGATATTGTGTGTACATGCGTTATCAACAGTTTTGTTGTAGGAGCTGCAGGGGTCAGGATGGTTGGGACAGATGGAGACCAGAGATCTCTGAAGCCAGGCCTTGGGACTTGGGGTTTATTGCAGAGGGCCCTGCTTGGAGATGCCAGCCACAGCTCAGAGCAGGCCCCAGAGAGAGAGAGAAAGAGAGTGGTAGAGAGAGAGAATGAGAGAGCAAGGAAGAGTAAAGGGAATGAATGCTGTCGCCGGCCAGGGGCTACGTACAAATCATGGACGAGACAGGACTGCTAGGAACGTGTCTTGAGCCATTTTATTTTCCAGCATCAGTCTCATTACATGCTTATGACAATGGGAAGATGCCAGCAGCTCACATCAAGCAGCAGACCAATAATTTAGTGTTACAACTTACTTTATAAGTTTTTTGACCAATCACACAAAGCAAAAGCATATTGACAGTAGCTCTATCCAAGCACTATAAGCACACGTACCTTTGGTTAAAACAATGCATGCTTATTTCTAATACAATACCTGTTTGTAAGCCTTGAAACACAATGCACAGAGCTCCAATAATAAGCTTAGAACTTCCTAATCTCTTGATAGATATACTCTTCTGCAGATTAGGGAGTTATTCTAGACAAGTGTTAATACACAGACCATTGTTCCATTTGTCCTTACTTTTCTACTTTTTACATAATTTTTCTGCTAACTTATTTTATGGCTACTGCTTAGCTCTAATCACAGTTCTGCTGTCACTGAGGCCTGCCTTTCACAGCTTTCCCAAAGCCTTCTGATTTTATGGATTCCCACAAATACAAGAGCATGGTAAAGAGAGAATGAATGAATGGTTCCCGTTACAATACTATGAATCTTCTTCTGTGTTGAATATTCTAATTCTTACTAACCAATCTAATACAAGATACAAATCCTATAGCATTTACATACAGCCTATAAGAGTCATTACATTACCATACTGTGTTACATTTTAAAAACTGCTCTTTGGACCCCTTCTGCTCAGCTAGTAGGGTCTGCTCTGACCCTTGGACCTGTCTGCAAGCAGAGGGTATTGTTCCACCAAATGGGGATTATCTTCAGCCAGCCATACCATTGCTTTCCAGTTGTTCAGTAACTAAGGTATCTCAAAGCTTGCTTTCATTTCAATCTCGCTTATAGTTTCCATATTCTCAAAATCTTTTGCAAGGCAATTATATTTATGAGACTTTTCTGTTTCATCTTCCCCAACATTTTGTAAACCCATACTATTGACTTTTGTTTGTCCCCTTCTAGAAGCTGTCAAATGCCTAAGAAAAACCTGATGACCTGTGGGTTTTTTTCTTCCCCATTCAGAAGCATTCATAGGCAGCAACTGTCTCAAAAGTCCACAGCTCATAGCTCTTTACAACTCAGCAACTGCAGACAAAATTAAGGTTGAAAATAATGACCATAAAAAATTGTACTTTGGGATTTTTTACTGTAGAAGCACAGATGGCTTTCACATAAAGACCAAAGTCTCTGTCATTGCATATTTTGTGGTGTGGGATGGAGGTTTAAGCACTCAATCTCTAAAATTTTACAAGTAATGTAGGAGAAATAGCTATTTTATATCTCAGAATTCAGCTTTTCTGGCAGCCTCTCTATGCATGGAAGTGATATTTGTGTAGCCATGAAAAAAAGTAATGGAAATGCAAGGTATTAATCAAGAAAGTTGAGGTGGAAAAGTTTTGAAGGCAATCTGGCACAACAACTTCAGAAAATATTGGTTCAATTTTACATAAAATAATCACTAGCCCTAATATATTTCAAAATGCATATATATATATATATATATATATATATATAAAAATATATATATATATACACACACAATGGAAAAATCTCAGAAATCAATTTGTTGACATCTGAGAGAAAGGCAGCCAGAAATACTTTTCATTCACTGCACAACTTCCTGACTTATTTCTTTTGTGTCTTGCTCTGAAAAGATGATTTGTTCTCAAGGCAAAAAGAGACACAGAGCTTTTCAGAGATTGGAAAGTCATGTGTGTCTGGATCAGATTGATTTTTTTTCTTTCCTAAAAAAAACAAGGAGGGGAAAGGAAGCAAGTTCTTGATACAGAAAGAAATATCTGTAGAGATGAAGGCAATCTCACACTAACACAAACACAGGTATTACAACTAGGTGATTCTTAAGGTCTGTTTCAACACAAACCATTCCATAATTCTATTATTTTGGGTAAGAGAAGGCCCAGTTGTTGCTTGCATGTTTCAGCAAAGCAGTCACAGGCCTTCATGCCTATCTACATTTCTATAGTGTTTTCTTCTCTTACTAATTGATTTCTGGTGTATATAAATATCTCAAAGTTGGGTGCCACGTGTATGGTGCCAGACTCTTCAGTGGTGCCCAGTGAGAGGACCAGAAGCAGTGGCCAAAAACAAAACCACAGCAAGTTCCACCTCAACATGAGCGTGGCAGAACACTGAAACAGGCTGCCCAGGGAGGCTGTGGAATCTCTCTCTCAGGAGACCTTCCAAGCCCACCTAGACACATTCCTGTGTAACCTGCAGGGTTGGACTACATGACATCCAGAGGTCCCTACCAACCCTGAAGTCTTAGGTTACAATGTAAGATATAACCAAAAGTATGTGTTCTGTCACCATCTACATAAACTGTTGAGATGGAGGGACAGTGTTCTTTATCCTCTCCATGTGTCAGCTGGGATAATTCCCTCCGGTTGCTATCTTAGCTACGGGACCATCAAGGTCTCCCAGCAGGACTCAGAATTACATCATCCCAGTGTGAAATTGTCCACCCAAGGGGAGGAACCAAACGTTCCTTCCTGAATATAGTCTGAGAGGTGGAACATCACAGGCAGCACTACCCACTGGATTCCCAGAGGACAAGAGCTCAATACCCACCAAAGGACCTCCAGAGAAAGACCAGACTTTCCTACAGGATCACTGCTTTAACAGAATCACATCCATCACTCCAACAGGACCGTAGTCTCCATTTAATTGGATTGCTACCACCACCCTGACAAACAGGGTCTCAGGTCGTGCTCTGACAGTGTCAGTTAAGGCCAGTGTTTATGTACTATTGCATTTATTTTAATTTTTCTATTAAGTTGTAGTTCTGATTTGGAATCTCCCACTGATCTGCTTTGAAACTAGTACACCTAGAAATTCTGTGATTCTTTGATTGTTTCTGTAAAAAAAAGATCATGTAGTTGAAAATGCCTCTTGGAGTCAAATCTTCAAGATTCAACAGTTGGCTCTAAGCTTTAGACCCCGACCTCTGATTATGCCTGCAAAAGTATCTAACACCCTCTGTTCAAATCTGTGAGAGTCCTCAGTGTCCCCAGGAATATAAAGGGAACCTCTGACACCTTCAGATATCAAACACAACCTGGGCTGAGAACAACACTGAAGGGATCTCTGAACCAGAGCCACCCTCGGTAATCCTCTGTAATAGAGGACCATCAACAAAGTCAATTCCATTTAAGCTCAGAGCTGTGTCTTTCTTGCATTGAAATGAAGAAATAATGCCTTTCTGATGCAGAAGGACCTCTAGAGAGCATTTCTCTGCATCATCAGGATATTGAGACAGTGGTGTAGTCAGTCCATGACATTTAACATATACAAAAAACAGGAGGCCCTGTTACAGGTGGATAATGTGCAAAAGAGTTACACACCTGCTTCCACCACATTTCCTGTTAAAAACCAACCAAATAAAACCCCAACCTAGACAATTTGTAGAGAGACATTTACCTTCTGATCCTCTCGATAATAGAGTGCCAGTACTAGCTCCAGAAAGCAGAAAAAAGCAGTGCTAAGGAAACATTGTTCTGAGCCAGTGAGGTTTTGTAGGCTGGCTGCCAGCTCTAGGTCAATCTCTCAGCATTTCCTGCCTGCTTTTCAGCAGCAGAGTATCAAAGTAATTAGAGAAGGAGGAGAAAAAAGATAGGCAAGAAAAATAAATCAGTGGAATCTGGTAATCTGTTCAAAGAATGAAACTCCAGTGTAAAGGATAACCTGTGTAATCATCCCAAAATAACTCCTCAGAGTAATTTTGGGATGATTACACAGGTTATCCATTACATTACATTTAAGAACAAATTCAACTTCTTCAAGCTTGGGTCTGAAAGTGAATTCTATTGATCTGGATTAAGTGACTACTTTTTTCCTCTTAGAATAAGATTATGCTCCAAGGAATTCTTTAGTTACAAATATAGTAGTGTAAACCCACACCTCCCATTACCTAAATTGACTTTCATGTGTAGACCTGTGTTTTGAAGAAGGACAAAATTAAAGATGATTGTGATTAAAACTACTTTCAAATGATACTTTAGCAGCTGCATCTTAGTTCATGAACACGGGAGCAGGAATAATTACAAGGTTTGGGGATTTTCCTTGGATTACCAATCAGTAGACCTCAGACCAGAGTGAAAACAGTGACACCATGGGGAAGAAGCCACTGGCTTCTGCCTGGTGAAAATCAAATTTATGCTGGAGTATTTCAGATGTGTCTCTGGACTACCATGATCTATGTTTGAAATGTTGTATTTTGTGTGCACATGTGCCAATATGAACAGTCTTCCTTTCCACTAATGGCCTTTATAACCAGGGGTGCCCACATTTTTGTTTCCATGTGCTTACCCACGTGTTCACATGGAAGTTAGTGGTCTGGTAATGGCCAGAATTGTATAAAATATCTGTAGGATATTTTCTTGGGGGAGATTTTCATTAATGCCTTGTTCTGCTCTACTGTCTGTGGCCCTGAAATATTTATTCAATAAAGCTGCACTGCCTGCTTAACAAATTACATCTTTCAAACTTATTTATGAGGGATGACAGATGGGGCTACTGTGCAGGGGAACACTGATGGATGGTGGGAGCATATTACGACACCAACATGGCATGAAAAATTACTCCTTGATTATTGAGAAGGAAGAGGCCTCTCCTAGCACAGGTAAACTGCTCCACTCCCCATTATCTACTGCACCTCCCTTGTCCTCATTGCAAGAGGAAGGACTGGCAAATCAGGGAAACATTATTGCTAATTTGCATTTAACCAGCTTATAAAAATTCATGTACTAAAGCTCAGAGGTTGTGAAAAAATACTTATTTAAAAATCACTTGGCAGAAATATTTTCTTTCTCATAACATATATTTCAGTGGTAAGCAGCATCAGAGAAAAATTGAAACACTTAATTCCTCTGAATGTTTAAACCTCTTTTTAACAATTACATTAGTTCAGACAGCAGCCAGGTCACTTCCATGCGCTTTGCTGTGCTGCCTGATCCACAGCCTTGCCCTTGCTCCTTTGAATCTGGATTTCACAGTGCATTAAGCAATCTACCCACCCCCACCTGTGCATCCTCTTTGTGAAGCTGTTCTCTCATCTCTCACAATCTCCAGCAGCACCTAGTCCTGGGTAGAAGCTGGAAAAGGGCGGCCACTCCACTTAGCATGAAAATACAGCTTTCAATGTCACTGTGAACCGAGGATACCCAAAGACAGGGCAAATCAAGCTGTGCCCTCTTCTCTCACTGAGGCACACAAAGCTTTTTTCACTGCAGAGTGAGGGAGGTGCATTTGGAGAGGAGTTATCCTTCCTCTGCAAGAAATGGAAACCTTTGCCTGGCAAAAGAGGGATCCAGGAGAGCATGTTGCACATCCTGACTGTTCTGCATGCTGTCTTAGGATGCAAATGCAAGATATGGCTGGGGATGTGTATTCTATGACCAACTGTTAAAACCAGGCGGGGCAGTTTGCTTTATCTCTTCCACAACCCATCCTCCCTCCAGGGAGATAACTTCTGTTAATGGGCTATTGAGTCTCACTGCATGAGTGATAAAATTGCATCATCTCATTGGGAAATGCTCCTCTCAGGGGGATGAGCCAAGCATTCTTACCTGGAGATCATCTGATATTTGGAACACCACAGGCAGCCTTTTCTACTGATCGTTTGTTTCAACAGAACCACATCTGTCACTCCAGCAGGACTACAGCCACCATTCAATTGAACTGCTACCTACACCCTGACCCACAGGGTGTCAGGTCGTATTCTGACTGTCAGTGTTATTTTGTATTACTGCACTTTTATTTTTATTTTTCCTAATAAAGAACTGGTATTCCTACTCCCATATCTTTGACTGAGAGCCCTTTAATTTCAAAATAATAATAATTTGGAGGGAGAAAGTTTACATTTTCCATTTAAAGAGAGGCTCCTGCCTTCCTTAGCAGACACCTGTCTTTTCAGACCAAGACACATGCCCAGCAGCTGAGTATCAGGCATGGAGGCAGTGCTCACTCATCTGTGAGACTCAGCAAGCTGAAAAGAAGGTAGCTCCTCCACACGTCAGTGACCTTAAATTTCAAACAAGTGAGGCAGTGAGGTCAGGAGGAAAACAAGAACCACTGTGGGGGCAGAGAACCTGCTCCTACAGAGACATCAGCCATCAGTCAGACACCCCTGCAGCGCTACTGTGTGTCAGTGTGACCCCTTTTCTGATGGGTGTCCCCCAGCCCTCCAACTCATTGACTCAGGGAATGCCATGGGTCAGGCTTTAAAGGATGATCACAGGGAATGATGCCAGGGATGTCACAGCATCCCCATGACCATCTGCTCATCTGGATGCAAGGCACATCCATGCCATGGAGGCATCAGGACCTCTGGCAGGGGGACCCCAGCGCTGTTTTTTTATGTGATTTCACTTTCTTGTGCCCACCAGGGCTGTGATGTGCAGGGGGAAAGTGATTACTTTTGAGGTGGAAAAGCTATTTGGAGATGTACCTGCAGAGAGCATCCTGCTGTGCTGCATCAAGCATGATGAGATCTGTCAAAGAGACACATTTCCTTCCTCTTTTAAAGGACAGCACCTCAGAAATATCAGGCTAAAAGCTTTCCCCTCTCTTCCTTGTCATTAATAGCAACTTTGATTATCTACTAGCCCTAGCAAGACATCTTTTCATGTAGCTTAACATACAGACTACCTGAGAACATGTGTAGAAAATCTTATTTACTTGAATGGATGACTCAAGGACTATGTGCAGGGGCAGTGTGCTCATCAATAATTCTGTTGTTTTGGTCCTGACTCCCAATATTCTGGGCACCGGTGAGGAGCTCACAAAGGGATGTGAAGGGACTGCCAAAGCTGCAGCAAAGCAATGCTCCCTGCCTGGCACACAAAGCAGACCAATTTACTGGACAGGGTGTTGGCATGCCTACCCTTGTCCTTGATGTTTCCAACAGCTTGGACACATCTGAGTGTGCCTTTTCTTCTCCCCTTGCCCATGTGGGTAGCAGCCTTTGGCTGAGTCCCATGTAAGAAATCAGAAACAAGGAACAAAGACTTTTCCAGAATTAATTAATGGGAACAGGTAACTCTGCCAGCAAAGCATTATCTGGCAGTAGCTGTGCCAGACCACCAGTGCCCAATCTGCTCACTGCCAATTCATTCCCTTGTTTCTCCAGATGAGGTATTTCAGATCTGCCTCTACCGCCCTTGGACACAAACCATTTGGCGTGCCTGGCCCAAGGGACATGTGGCCACCACAAGCTGCTGCTGCAGTGGTTCAGCCTGCTCTGGCACCACATCAGCTTTCAGAGATATGAGATTCATTTTATTTATTTTCCAAGGTCCTTGGTGGTGCTGGTGCCAGATGCTCTTTCAGGTGCAGCCTCAGCACCTGCAGCAGACAGATGTTTCTGGCACTGGGATGTTCTCCCCTGCCTTCATCAGCACCTCTGTCCCAGTTCCCTGGCTAACCACAGCTCAGAGATCAGCTGCTTGTCCATTGCATTGGAATACACTGCACAACTGGTGCTAGAGGGAGATTTTAACTGCATCAGTCCTGGTGAAGCAGATCTGTCCCTTTGGGCAAGTGAAGCTCCTCCTGTGGAAGCTCCTTTCCACACTCCTCTGCCTGACAAGCTCCACAGCTGGGCACAGTGGCTGATCCTCCACTATGTCCCTGGCTTATGGTTGTCCCCAGACCATTCCTACTTCCACACAACCCAGAGTCACATTGCCCTCAAGGACAAAAGGTTTTTCCAGATACAACCGTCCACTTTTAATTTCTGTCCAGAATAATTTCTCATTCTTCGAGAAGGGACACACTGCATTTCGAGCCAGACAGTCCCTCTATCCCTTTGCTAATTATATACTTTCCTGGGGAGGATAAAGAAATCTGTTTCAGGATAAAGAAATCTGTTTCTGCATTACCTCTTACAGTTTGGGGTTTTTTTTAACTCACTACCCATAAAATTTATTATATATCTATTTATTTTTAAAAAGCCCAGCTCCATAGTTAAGATCAGGAGCATATCTGGACATACCTAGAATTGTACAACTTCCTCGTTCATCAGCCAATGACTTTGGCTGGGCTGACATTTTCCTGGCTATTTTTGGAGCATGACTCAGATGCTGCACTACAGAGCCGGCAGAAATCCCTGTGGGTTGGTACCAGAGCCTCATTCAAAGCTGTGCTGAAGCATCACTTGAGAGGCAAGGGGACTCAAATAGGCAAAGGATTTTGTTCACCTGCCTTTGGGCTTTCTTTAGAAAAGCAAGTAAACATGGAAAACAAGATACTATGGCAACATAAAGGGATATTAGGAACTGAAAGGGAGATTGTCTTACTTGGCTCTGACAGGAATATTTCCAACACATTTTTTGGCTGGTGGATAAAAACACCAAGCCTTATGAGTGCCTGCTCCTAGATGTGCTGCTGAAAACCCAGAAGACACATTTTAAGGCTTTTTTTCCACAGCCAGTCCTATGAGTATTTAACTGAAGCCTGTGTGAAAATCTGTAGCACAAGTCTCAGCTCCCACCTGGCCTCGTGACCATTTGTTACTGTGAAGAGAAGACCCACAGAAATGGTTAATGACTGTTTGGTAAGATCCACGGGTACAGATGTATATTGGGGTTGGGGGGAGAAAATGGGGATGCAGGAAGAAAGGCATCAGTCTTTTGTGGTCTGCCTTGTTCTCATTAGTAACTGTTATGTGTCACTTCACAGAGGGCTGATGGAGTAACTTTGGGGGCTTGTTTTTAAATCCCTGTGTGGCCTTTGAGACCTGCCTGTTGAAGCAGCCTATCACTGGAGAAGAAGCTATTCCTGTGAGCCAGATTTCTCTTATGAAGGATGATGCAACATGAGTCCTCATCAGTCAGCTTTAATGCAAGTTAAAGTAGTCAAACCTTCCCATGAAAAAATTCCCTGATTCTTCCAGTCACTGGATTTTATTTTTAATATTTTTTTATCCTTTCTAACAGCAGAATATATTTTTGGCCTGAAGTGTAATGGACACTTTGCTGCATCCTGGAAAGAATCTAAATTGTTACATGTTACTTCAAACCAGTAGCAAGGCATCTCAGTGCTCAGCCTGGATGCGGGTACCTTGGGAGCTCTGTGAGGGTCTTGAGGCCAGAAGCCCACCCTCCAACTTTTGAAGAACCTAACCCTCTCTTTACCCTGAAAAAAGGAAGAAATAAAAGCTGTTTTAGCAGAATCTTCAAAGTAGGCTGTTCTAGTGCACAGAGCAATGGTGCTTAGGGAAAGGTTGAGCTGTGTCCTAGCACTCAGCTCTCAGATTCTGTGTCACCTGGGTTTGCTGGACTACTGATTACAGTCATGTATTAACTATGGCTTGGAATTATAAAACATGCTTTCCACTACAGCTCTGTAACACACCATAATTAAAACGAATCATTTACTTATTGTCATGGTGCTACTGATCCCACCACACCTTCCCTGCTACCTTGTGCTATCCGAGTCTCAGCACCTTGGTCCCTGGCTTGCTTTGGGATGCCAGGCTGTTTATCTCCCTAGCAGAAGCAGGGTTTCCCCTTGTTTCTTTCCCTCTTAGCTAGAGGGAATGTTCTGATTCTGTTCTGATAATGTTCTGATTTTATTTCATGTGTGAGCTCCCTGCTGGCACTGGAGTGGGAGGGAGCTGGATGAGCCCTTGGCAGGGGCAGGGGGTCTCCAGAGTCAGCACCACTACATCGATTTCTGTCAGCCAAGGACCTGACACTCAGCCTGTCCAAGGAAATGTTAGCAGTTGCTCCAGAGTGAGACAGAAGACACTCATAGCACATATAACTGGGCATTGGAGTAATATGCAGGAATGGCAGAAACCGCTGGACCCCATCAGCCAACAAGTGAGAAGCAGAAAGCTTTAAGCCCTAAGGAGATTTTGTCATGGTTTGTTTCCATCCTATAATTATTTTAATTCTAGTTAGTACAACTACAAACATTACATGTGGCGCCATCATCTTAAGCAGTAGAAAATCCCACAGATCAATAGGATACTGCATTATGTTATTTCCTTTCATTGCTTTTAGGTCTCACATCTTCCAGGCCTTTATCTCAGGCAGAAATAAATAACTACATAACTGTTTTCTGCAAGGGCATTTTACACATCCCTTAAGCTTTCTCTACAAAACAAAACCCATTTTCATATCCGTCTTTAATGGGGGTAGAAAGTGCTTAGTATCCTACAGTATTTATGACTCTCTGGGTGCTTCTTGTAGGAGATATTGGATGTTGGACTGACTAGAAGTGCTCAAAGCAGACACAGAACACTAGCTAACATGAAGCCCAGTGTGATTTCCATCTCCATCCCAGGAACCAGCTCTGAAGGCAGACATGGCTCCTCTGCCCAAGGCAGCTCCCCAAGATGAATTGCAAATAAATCTCCAATCAAAAAGCCCCACCATACTTCAAATTCATTCATATACATCCTAGAGACATCTTTCTCCACCTTTTTTTTTGGTGATAATCAAATACCAGGCCAGAGTTGCCTGAGCACAGCCAGCACAGAAGGTTGTTGCTGCAGAAAATAGCTCCTCCTGTGTGATCAGAATATGAACAGCTGAGAACTTGCATTAAAAGCAGAGAAGAAAAAATGCTCTGCAAAACACAGCAAAGCAGCAAGGCTGCCTTTGACCAGAAATATGCTGCCAGCTCGTGGCTAGGGTACCTCACAGGGACTCTGCAGAGAGGACTCCTGCCCTTATCCTTCATGGACTAATTAAAATGCTTTCAAGAGACTGCTCCCTGCAAAAGAAAAAGGGTCTGTTGGTTTAGATGATGCTCATATTTATCTGGTTTCTCAGATGTGTGCATCAGCAGCAGTAGGTCTGACTGGGGGAGGGAGGGGGGGGAAGGGAATTTTCTCTTTTGCCAGGGCAGCAGAAGGAATATGAACCTTTCCACATGGCCTCAGGATCTTCATGGAGGAGTTGGCACTTCTCTTCCAGCTTCAGTGGTTGCATCAGCAGCACCAGCTCTGGGCCCAGTGGCACCACTCCTCTGCAGCACAAGGAACAAGCTGGGCAACTTCCTGGGATTGCTAGCACTGGCACAATAAAGCTGCAGCCATTCATGTACATTTTCTAAGCTCCTTTCCCAGTTTTCTTTTCACACCTGTTCCATGAACACATGCACCCAGAATTACCCTGGAGTTCCTTGCATACACAAAGCCAAACCCTTGCTGAGATGAGCACATGAGGTGTGCTACCTACTGCAGGCTGAGCCATCATTGCCTGGCCTTCCTGCACTTGCCCCTCTCCAAGCCACTGCTCCTGACATGTAACTCAGCAGCCTCTCCTCCCTCCCCACTCAGGTCTCTTGCAACAACCTCATCTCACTGCCACATGCACATCCTGCCCCTTCTTTCCTCCTCCTTGCTTCTGCTTTGCAAGCTGAACTGCATCGTGCCAGGTATACATATATCAGGTTTTTCTAAATACCCTGCATCTATTTTATTTATTTTCTAAATACCCTGTAGCTACTTTAAGGGGAAATTCTTTAAAGCACATCTTGTCTGCAGCTGTTTTCATGTGATGATTTGCCACATGACAAGCCAAAGTCAGGTAAAGATGAGGAAACACAGCAGTAATGGAGAAAAGGCAGGGAAGGAGGGAAAATACTCCTGAGCATCAAGGCTTCTGCAGAAGCATTACCCAAGGAATGGATGACCTGATTGCAACCTCTCTGAATGGGAGTCAGGAATAATTCCTGTGGGGTTGGAACAGCAAACTGGGACTGACCAAGAGGCTGGAGGCTGAAAACTCATAAAAAGTATAGAAATCTATCATCATGTACTACAAATGTTGAAAACAAAGGTACCCAGCTGGCCTGAAGGCAGCTCGCAGATCTGGCTCCTGCTCCTCATCCTTCACTGATCTGGAAATAACCTGCCCTGGGGGCTCTGTCCTGCTGAGATGCTGCCCCAGCCCCAGCTGCTGGTGTTCTTTGGCCACCAGCATCCCTTCAGCAAGAAAGTCCCAAACAGCACCTCCCACACAGCCCTGCTCAGCCTGTGCTTTCACAGCTTGCAGCTTGTGAAAAACGCCAATCACTTGGTTTTGAAATTTTAAAAGTTTAATAGTAATAAAATGGTTATAAAAATAGTAATATAATTAGAGTAATAAAATTTGAACAATTGAGATTAGGACAATATGAGACAACGAAAACAAAAAGATACGGACGTCCAGGTACCTTTTTCTGGGCAACACAAGCCCGAAAAAGGCGTTAACAGAGGATTAACCCTTAAAAACAATTGCCTGTTGCATATTCATACACCTCATACATGATGCATAAATTCCATTCAAACACAGGATTCTGTCTGGTCACTGTCAATTTCTCCCTCTTAATCCTCATGCCGTCTTCCTGTCTCAGCAAGGTGGGAAGAAGTTAGTTTTCTGCTGATAACGGAACAATAAATTCCCTTTCTCTGAAAGATGTAGGTGTCCTGTGGCTTCTGTCTGGTGCGAGTCCTTTCTTAAAGAAATATCTTACATAGCACCGTTTCTATTTTAACATTATGTTACACCCTAAAACTATATTTAATACACTACTTAAGAAAATTAATATAGCATAACTTTCTAACATAATACAATATTCATTTTAATACTTGCGAAAAGCCAATCATAAAATACACATTTTTCACACAGCTGTAGTCCAGGACAATCAATTCACCGTTCCAACGGTTTTCATTAAAAAGCCCCCAAAAAAATCACTCAAACACCTCTTCCTTAACACACCCACCCACCATGCTCAACACTGAATCATCCCTGCAGCCAGCTTACCCCTGAAATCTTCATTATAAAAAGAAGTATTTTAACTTGTTGCTTTCAAAAGTTTTTCCTTTTTTTTTTAAGAGGTCAGCAGTGTCACTGCATTCTGAACAGTAGAAATGGAAGCATGGACTCTGTTTGAGTTTTAAACACTAATACAAGCTCTCCATCAAGTCCTGCAGCTTCTGTACCCCTTGTTCAATTTCAGAAGGTCCTAGTCCTCTAAAAAGGAGTGACAAATGTAGTCAGAAAGGAGCAACAGGGGGGCAACACTTACAGTAAAGTATTAAATCTAAGGATAAAAAAAAGAAAGAAAGGAAAAACTTTTGGCTCTCTGCCTATCAGCAAGCACTGCAAACAAAAAGGCAGAAGCAATCTATGTTTCCATCCAAGTTTGAAGAAAAACAAGACAGATATTGTTTCCTAACACCAGCAAGAATAGCCATATTTGGGAAAGTTTCTGGCATTACAACCAAGGGCAAATCAAAATGACCTGACAATTCTTCTGCTAGAAAGTCAAAATAATTTTTATGCTTTGTGTATAGTTTGTATTTAATGTGTCACTTGTGTGGAGTCAGTCTTCACTTCCCTGAGAGGGTCAAATACATTTCTAAATTGCTCTGAAGAATATCTCCAGTGCCTGAGGAGTGAGACTGAGCACCATTGATTTGCCTTGTTCCTTTGCTGGTGAGGTTCTATCATTTTTAACCGAGGAAAGAGAGAAATTCTTATGGTCAGAATGAAGCTGCTTTGCCACTGATGGAGCTTGGTGGCCAACAAAATGCACGTAGCGCACTCAGAAAATAACCATCACCCCCAGCCATTCCTGTTTCCATGCCCCTGGTTGGTACATTGGACACTGTCAGCAATTTGCCCAAAATAAGCAGGGCCCCAGCTCAGAGTAATGCCCCCCCTCACCTTGACAATGAGCCAAACTCAAGAGAATTCCCCACCCCAAGTTATTGTGTGTAAAAGAAATATGGCCTTTTATTAAATAATCAGGAATGCAAAAGAAAACCCTGGAAAATGGAGGTGCACTCAGGGAGCATTTTAGACCATGAGCTGGTGGTGTTATGAGTAAAAATTATCCATTTTTTAATTTTAAAGTTGCAGAGTTAAAACAAGTTAGACCAGTCGCTGTTGAAAGTTAGCTTCATGTTGCAGTCAGGGATTGTTGAGAGTTTTTCTTCAATTACCTGTAAATGGCTGGTGATCAGAGCCATTGTCCCCACTGATGCTCCCAAGGTGTGACACCAGACCCTGCAGGTAGCAGGGGAAGGGTGTGACATCAGAGCTGGTATGCAGATGAGAATGCATTTCACCAGATTTTGCAATTTTCTAGGAAAAACCCCTAAAAACAACTAGCCAACATGGAATTAAGAGACTAAAGTAATGTCTAAAGGTGAGGAACTTAATCCAGTATCTGCTAAAATCCTTTTTACTTCTCACCCTAACCTCAAAAGATGTTAACTAGAAAGAGTTAACTGGAATGTTAGAACAAAAAAATGGAATTCCCACTACTCCCTGGAGGATGAAAGCCCCACCTCTGCCTGCATACCAGTGCACACAGCTGCATCATCATCATCATCCTCCTCCTCCTCCTCCGTGCAGCTCCTGGGAGCAGCAGCGGCGAGGGCGACCTGTCCTTTCTCCCCACCCTGAGGTGAATTTTTAAATCCAGTATCTGCTAAAATCCTTTTTACTTCTCACCCTAACCTCAAAAGATGTTAACTAGAAAGAGTTAACTGGAATGTTAGAACAAAAAAATGGAATTCCCACTACTCCCTGGAGGATGAAAGCTCCACCTCTGCCTGCATACCAGTGCACACAGCTGCATCATCATCATCATCCTCCTCCTCCTCCTCCGTGCAGCTCCTGGGAGCAGCAGCGGCGAGGGCGACCTGTCCTTTCTCTCCACCCTGAGGTGAATTTTTAAAATAAAGTCATTAAAAAGGAGAAAGATCTCCTGCCCTCTTTATTTCAGGTGGCAGGGTTTAGCCCCACCTGTCAATTAAGTATCACACAACTGTTTGCTCACTCCTTGTCATTCCCAGTGGGTGGGGAAACAGAATCAGGAACAACAACAGCAAAAAAAAAAAAAGTAAGACCCTCTTCCCCCAAACCTTTGTGGGTTGAGATAAGAACAGTTTAATGACTGAAACTAATTAAAATAATAATGAAATTACATTTTTAAAAAATTAAGAAAAACAGCTGATGCATGATACAATTGCTCACAACCCACTACCAACACTCATCCTATCCCCAAAGAGTGGTTGGCCCATTCCTGGGTAACTCCTCACAGTTTATATCCTGGGATGATTTTCTCTAGTAAGGAACATCCTTTTGACCAGTTTGGCTCCACCATCCTGGCCATACTCCCTCCAAACTTTCTGTGTACCTCCTCACTGGCAGAGCACGGGATACTGCAAAGTATTTTATTTCGGGTAAGCACAACTGGGTAACAGCCATCACATCAGTGTATTACCAGTGTTATTCTCACATTAAACCCAGAACACAGCATTGATCAGGTACTTGGAATAAAATTGACTCTATCCCAGCTGAAATAAGGACAGCTGGGCAGACTACTCCAGTAAGGGACAACCAGCTTCAGGGAAGAAATACATTCTTCCTACCAGTCAAAGCACAGGCAAGTCCTTAACACATTGAAGAACAGGGCCCCAGCATTGCTCTTTTTCTTCTATCAAAAACAAGGTGAACGAAGCCGAAGCACATCAAGCAAAAGGTAAACAAGCAAGCAGCGCTCCCCTTTCAGAGGCTCTGTGGGTCCATACCAGCAACCCCCAGAGGTGCTGCAAATGCCAGACCCTTCCAGCCTGCAGAGCACCTCCATCCTGCACACCCGGCTCAAGCAGGAACGGCCCCAGCTGGTCATTGTGCCCACGTTCATCTGTGCAGTTTGGGCAGCTGCTTGTATTGAAAACTTTGCTAAAGCAAAGAGAGAAGTGGTGTTTTGTTGTTGGTTTTTGTGTTTTTTTTTTTTTTTTTTTTTTTTCCCATCCCTTTAACATTAATGATCCTTTTTAAAGCAGCTGAAAGTCAGTCGGGGTCAATTTTCCTTAGGAAAATCCCCTGCTCCATTCATTGTCCTTTAGGAAATCTCCATTGTCCTTTAGGACAATCAATTTTAAGACACCACCCTCATCAAAGCAGCACTGTGTAGCCAACATAGCTCTGTGCAATTCTTCTCGCCTGCTCTTTGGTATTTTCTGACTCTCACATTCAAGGCAGGCTGAAACAGAAGCTCATCTCCTGCCTGCCTGGGTGTGAACAAGCTCCCTGCTCCCCGGCAGCGCTGCTGGCAGGAGGGAGCTGGTGCCAAGCTCCTCTCTGCTGGGGAATGAATGCACCCAGGGCTGGGGGGATGAAGCATTTCACACCTGGAGCTGTCCCGCCAGCCTCTCTTGTACCTCGGGGACATGAAACAGCCTGGAGAGGATGTGATGGCTCAGCTGATGAGTGGCATTGAATTAGATCTGGTGGAATTGTGTCCAGTAAATTGTGCCCAGTAAATGTGTCAGATGGAGGCCTCTCATGGTTGGGCTGACACAGGACGTGGGATCCAGTGTGCTACAATGGGCATCATGCTCTAATTTGGGATTTTACCTGCCTCAAAATTCCACTCCCATCTGAGTGCAATTCCCAGTGCAGGGCGATTCTGGCAATTCATGTCTGGACCTGTTCCTGCACAGTCTGATCCATGGCCCAAGCCATGCAAAAATAACTTGCTTTTAAATGGTTTAAGTGCATGCACAAGCAGAAATTTAACCAATTTAGTTTAACCACATCTTTTAGTCAAAGTGTAGAGGAAATGTGCAATTTCTTTCCCCCATGGGATCAGGCTGTGGTGGGGGCTGCAGTGCTGGTGTCCAGTCCCACTTTTGTCCCTTTCCTGCTGAAGCCACTGTATCCTGGCTGGGTTTGCTTCCTTTTCCCTGGGGTAGCAGTTCTGCTCCCCTCCAACAAATCTGCTGGCTGCTGGGCAGGACACAGCTTTCCTGGGCTTCCATTCAAATGCACCCTGGGTGACCCGGGGAATCTCACCAAGAAGCTGACAAGGGCTAACTGCGTATTTTTAGTTAAGTGACCTGCTGCCCATGCCGTAGGTGCTGTGCTGCTCCAGAATATGCAGCTACTCAGGCCCAAACCTGGAGGGGATGGTTTGGTGGCTTCCTGTGCTTCCCCTCAGGTGCGATGGACACGGACGGAGTTCCCTGGGCTGCGCTCAAGGGGAAGAGAAACCCTCCACAGTGGGGCTTTTCACTTGTTTAACACGGTAAATGGTCACTGATTCGGTTCATTCAATGAAGCCAGGCGCGGGTGGGTGCCCGAGGCTGGGTGACGGATTGGCGAGGCGGGAGAGCCTCCTGCTGGAGAGACACGGGCGGGATGCAGGATGCGGGATGCGGGATGCGGGATGCAGGCAGCTGCCTCTGCCCGCTGTCCCCACGGAGCGACAAACACCACTTACCGCTCATTTTTGGAACCACTTTCTTAATTCTTGAGGCTGCGCCCCTGCTTCCCTTCCATCTTCTCCATTCGTTATTCCTTTGCCTCCAGGAGCTGAAGCTTGGCCCCCCTGGGCACCTGTGGAGGAGCCCCGGGATATCCAGGTGGGGAGCACTGCTGGTGCTCAGGGTGGGACATGCAGGTAACATCCAAAACCCATGGGAGTGGGGAGTGTTTCTGGTGTGATGCTGGGTAATACCTTGGCTGTGGTTCTGCCACGGCGTTTGTCTCCATCCTCCTTTCCTGGCACTGTGCTCTGCCTCAGGCTCCATGCCAGGCAGTTAAGGAAAGGGCAGTGATCTCTGGAGAAAGGCAGCAAGGACATAGAATCTTAGAGCTATGGAATTGTTAAGGCTGGAAAATATATCTAAGATCATCAAGTCCAACCATTAATCAGCACTGCAATGCCCACTGCTAATCTGTGTCCCCGAGTGCCACATCTACATCCCTTTGAACCCTTCCAGGGATGATAATTCCACTGCTTCCCTGGGCAGCCTATTCCAATGCCTGACCACCCCTTCAGCAAAGAAATTTCTCCTAACATTTAATCTAAATCCCTGCTGCAACTCCCTGCTGAAGTAATTTCCTCTGTCCTGTCACTCATTGCCTGGGAGAAAAGACCAAATCTCACCAGGCTACACCCTCCTTTCAGGGAGTTGTAGTGTGTGGTAAGTTCTTCCCTGGGCCTCCTTTTATCCAGGATAAAACCCCCCAGCTGCTTCTCATAGGACTTGTGTTCCAGACCCTTCCCCAGCTTCGTTGCCTTTCTCTGGTCACACTGCAGCACCTCTCTGTCTTTCCTGTAGCGAGGAGCTCAAAACTGAATGCATGCTAAGGCATGGAACAGCATCCCATAAATAAGACTGAGCTTAACCCCTGCAGCCAGGCAGCACTTACACTTGCTTTAGCAGTTGAACTTGATGGTCTTAGAGCTGTTTATGAACCTGAAGAATTGTATGATTCCATAATATTTTTATAATAATTTTTAAAACCAGGTGCAGCATAAAGGGAGGTGATTTGTTCTGGTGTTATTCCTTTGTAGCTGTCTGCTCCCAGCCCTGGTTGAGTCAAAGTGGGCTGCTGGTTTTAGCCAGCATGGCTGCCCCAAGCAGGGACAGAGGAACAACTTCATCTGAGCTCTGGGCTCCAACAGATGAGAGCTGGGGCTCTGCCAACACATCGAAGGCATTGCCACTCCCAGATGGCTGCTCTGTCTCTCTGCCAGGACGGACATGCTTCCTAGCTGGAGCAGGAGCAGGGACATCTGCCTGGGTTTCAGTCACCAGGAGTTGCTGCAAGCTTGTCTTTACTCTCAGGTGAGAGGATGGGCTGTAAACCCAAGCTGAGGATGCAGATGTCCAGAAGGATGTCCAGAGGAGCCATGCAGCAGCCTGCAGTAGGGAGTGGCCCAGGCATGTAAGGGTGGTGCACGCTTTGCCCACTTCCACTGCTGCCAGGACTTGCCAGCAACATGTTTGCACAGAGATCGAAGCTGAGGAATGAATGTTTTGCAAAATGATAGCCTCACCTATTACGCACTGATTTCCTAGAGCTGAATTCTGATAAAGGCACTGGCTCGTTAGATTTCTTTTGGGCCGTGAAGTCCTCTTCCCTCAGTGATGCCCCCAAACCTGATCTCCCTGTGTTAGAGAATTGCCTTCTCAGTGTTTTTTTTTCCTGAGACCCAGCACAGGTGAATGCACTGCCTTTATGGGCACCCTAAAAGTGCATTTTCTTCCTTAGTATGGTTTGGATCTCACGGGACCCTGCTGTGCAGTGCAAACATGGATAAACTCCCTTTGAATCTCACACCCTCTCCATTGACTGTGATGCATCTGAGTGTTACCTCCTTTAATCAGGGCAGCAAATAAAATTTGCCTTACTCCTTCTGGAAGAAAAAAAACCCACAAAGCAACAGAGCACTGCTTTATTCCCACATTTTGACCAGAAATTCATTCCATTTCATTCTTGTCCAGCAAGACATAAATAATCTTTCTAAAGGCAGCCCAGGGTTTGTTTCGGTGTGGAGGGCAGGGCAGGTGGGATGGGAGCGTCAGGCTGTGCTGCTGACGGGAGTTGAGGGAAGTCATTCCCGGCGTTGCTGATAAACCCACGTTAAATTGCACGCGGTTTTCCTGCTCTGAGCCAGCTGCTGCCCCTCTGTGGTGGACAGAGCAAAGACGGACGGGGTGGGTGCACAGGAGCAAGGAGGCAGCAGGGTCTGGGGAGCTGGGAGTGAACTGGCCCACAGCTGCTGCCTCCCGGCTCCTGGGGGGAACACAATCCAGGGCATGTTGTCATCTGGAGAGCGGCGCTGTGGCTGGAAGAGGTGTGTGTGCGCTGGCGGCACCAGCCAGAAAGCAGAAGAGGTGCGCCAGGATGGGGCAGGCTGGGACCCGTGGCAGGGCTGTGGCTTGAGCCTGGAGCTGGCTCCGTCAGGGATTTCTCTCTGCCTTCTTCTGCATCTACTGGAAAACTTTTCTGTAGGTCTCTTAAATTGCATTAAGGATTTTTACTGTGCCTCAAACCATTAGGAAGCAGCATACCTATGCCGGATGACACAACAATCCCTGGCTCTCCTTCTCCCCTTGCTCCCAGGGATGCGTGGTGATGTCTGATGAGGCAAGGGAAGAGCAGCTGGATGTCTCCTCACAACAGCGGTGCAACTCCCGCTGAGGCACGGCACACCAGTCATCCTTTAAAGCTGCTTTAATACATCGTGTTAAAACAGCCGTGTCTGGCCTGAGGCTGCAGCTCTCCCTTGAGGCAGCAGAAGCATTTACCTCTCACACAGCTGCTGCTTTCTGTTTAGAAGCAGCTGAAGGGCAGAGGCGACCAAAGCAGTAAGGAGCTGGAGACGTGTCACGCTTCCTAGCTGGAGCAGGAGCAGGGGACGAGGCTGTCACTTGTGTCCCTTCCCACTGGTACCTTTTGCCTCCTATGAATGCCAAAGTGTGCAGTGGCTGAGTTCAGGGAGAAAAAACCGACAAGTTTCACACATCAGGAAATTCCAGGTTTACACACACCGTTAGAAAATACATATAACACAATAATCAGATTTGTTTTATTAAAAAACTTGCAATAAAATTCCTTGGAATTCACCATCTCAACTTTGAGAGTTGCAATATTTTACTAGTACGTAATAACACGGTCTCACATATTTACATTATAATCCTCTATTTAACAAAAATAGCCATGTTGAACTACTGATTAATGCTTCCAAGTGTTAGCCTCAACATTTCGGTATTTCCCCCAGCTGAGTCACTGTCTATGCTCTTTAGCATTTACAGTATTGAACAAAGCAAAAAGGACACAAAATAATAAAAAGTACGTGTCTCATGATTTCAGGCAAATCCCTTTAAGATGGTAGTTCTCCGACTCCAACATTTTTCAAGAGAAATAAAGTGCATTGGAGAGGAAGATGAATACATTATAGAATGTCAGCAAAGAGTTAAAAGTTTATTTGCAAGACTGTACAGAAGGGAAAAAGGCAAAAAAAAAATCTTCACAAACTGCTACTGCACAGCTTTGGCAGCACATCACAGGTAGCGGGTAAAGGGAGGGAATGAAAAAGCCAACTACAAGAAAAAGAATGGCCCATGCAAATGCCACGGTATGACTTTGCCATGACCTTTGGGTAGGTGTTTCCCAAACCAAAGCTGCAGCATAGTCAGAGCCACAGTGCAGGAGTGTAACAGCCCTGCATCTCCCCAGCTTGCTGAGCCTTCTGGCTCTGCCAGGCAGGGACACAGAGCTGAAGCCTCCCAGTAAATCAGCTCCTGCTGTCCAGAGCAGGGCTGACTACTTTGGAGAATTTCACTGGGACAGACCATTGTCTCTGAACTTAATGAACTTATTTTGTTAAGCTGTGCACTGATCCATGTGGTATTTATTTCATTTGGGATTTTAATTCCCTTTATAACACTGGCATTTGCTGGTATATCTCTGCTGCACGTGAGAAGAGACATGGCTAGCTTTGTAGCTATCACTGAAAACCAGGATACTGCTGCTTTGTTCAGGAACTGCATATAAGTGGGATGCCACCTTTTTTTTTTGGTTTGCTTATAAACTACTCTAAATAGAAATAATTCTCTTCTGGAAATGGATGGAATGTATATTTTGACAAGTACAAAACTGTTTTAAATGTTCACTAAAGACAAGGAACATCTTGGTATAAAAATAACAGACCCACCCACTGTCCCCTCTTTACATATCTGATTATAAAACGGTACAATCATTTGAGGTTCCTACCATGAAACAAGTATTGTGGATGGCATTACATACATATACAAAACATTTAGATATTTGACATCTGAAATAACTGTATACATTCAGAGCAAACAAGCATCTTGATCTGGCTATTGTGTTTAATGCTACTCAGGATAAAGAATCAAGAAATACACAAGAAAGGGAAAACACTATTACTCCTTTTTTTTTTCCTCTCATTTCTTTTGCCATTCACTACAGAAAGAAATAACTTCCACCAATTCATAATTAAAACATTGGAGAGAGAAAGATTAATTTCAGATGGAAAAAACATACATTGGCTTTTCATTCAAAATCCACATCTTTCATTTCTTTATTTCTCCCTTTGAAATAGAGCTCCTTCTTAGAAGGGTGTTTTCTTGAAAAAGAAATGGGCAGATAAAGGGGCCAAGTGAGCGTCCAGCCCAGCGGGGTAAGTGGCACGGCAGAGGGGCAGCCCTCACCCTTGCCCTCACTCTCTGTCCCACCCTGCAGCTGCCATCTGTTTCACAAACAAATCCTCCCTGAACAGTCCATCTGGCATTCCTCATTCTCTGAAACTATCAATTAGTTCAGGTAACAGGTTGGTAAAATGAAAGCAGTGCTTATTTTAGACCAATTTCCCCTATTTAAGAAGCCTGTGAAAGCTTCCTCTATTTAAGAAGCTGTAAACACCCAGCCTTGTTTTCCTTCAGCCCCAAACTACTCCACGTTGTGTTTCCTGCTCATGCTAACCAAGCTGATTCGCTGCTGTCATGCTGCCTGCGCCAAATACACTCACACGTTTTGCATCTACAAAACAAATGAGTCTGCATGGGCTCAGTGTTCACCAGCAAAGTTCCAGTCCCAGGGTCACCACTAGCCATGAAGAAGCTTGGCTGTCCCCAACCTGCTGGAAGCCCACGGCCTGCTTTTCACCAAGCCCTGGAGCTGAACTTGGGCAAGCTCCCTTCCCCTCTCCAACCTGCTCCAAGAGATACTGGCAGCACAAAGCACAGGAGAGGAAGCAGCACTGTGCAAGTTTGATCCCGTGATCTCCTTCCCCTGCAACAAAGGCTCACCCTTGTACAAACTCTTGTGAGACAGGCTGGGAAAGAAGAGTCTGGATTTTTCTGCCATTTTAGTGTTGTGAAATGGATGCACCCCAACATCAGTGCCCTTCTTCCAATGACTTCTTTGGGATTTAATCCAGAGGTCATTAGTGAAATCCAAGGGACCGCTTATCATATGTGATTTCAATAATTTCTTTTTCCAAATTGCCTTATAAAGCCTTTTTCCTTGTGCCACAATTTCCCTCAAATAAAAGGCCTAAAAATGACAACTGCTTCTGATTTCACAACAGTACAGTTTCCATACTTTTCCATCAATACACTTTTAAAGCATACATGTCAGTTTAATTCTATAGAGTGCTTAAAGAATGAACTGCAGTGCTATGATAGTCCTGATGCTGCTTCTGGGGCTCTAAAGCAGTCAGAAAATAAAAAACCCCAAACCCTCAGTAAGTGCCATATCTGTATCCCCACCAGAATAGGTGAGCTGTGGGGAGGGGATGTAGACCTGATGCCTTGCACATCTGCATGCACACATCAGGTCATTTGTGAGTGCAAAATTCTGCCTATGCCTCCTACCTGTTGAACAGACCTTTGGGAAGGCAGCGTAGTGAAACCCAAGAAAATCCAGGTACACTCTGAGTGCAGTTTCCGTCTCACCAGGTTTTATCCTGCAACCCAGCCTGAGTGATGATGAGCCTCACTAAGGCAAATGTTTCTCCCACCTACCACTTGCTCAAGAAAAGTGCTTCAGATGACAAGACAGGAATTGCTGGGAGAAGCACAGGAATTAATGACAGGAGTACCTTTACCTGGGAGCCCACACAATCTCCTGGACACTGGCCCTGTGCAGGAGAGGCCCTCCACTCAGCCATGGTGCCAGCCTGCAGCACTATATCCATGAACACTTGCTTTCTTTTTGACACAGGGGCTTAAGTATGTTCATAGAAGACCTGTTGAAAATAATGCAATTTTTGTGCAAGTCCAAAATTAATGGTGGGTTTTTTTTAAGAAGGACGGAATAAAACATTTACTTAAGTGCTTTCCTAAGTACAGGCTTCAGTGATGTGTAACCCAGCCTTGCCCTTATCATCACTTAACAGTGCTCAGAGATGCAGAACACCTGAGGACAGGAATGGAACAACATCTTCCCTGAGTGAAGCTGCAGGTAGAACTGGGAAAACAAAAGCAGAAAGACTCCTGACCCAGGTTTGCTAGGATGCCTCTTCTAAAAGGCATATCACTAATTGGTGATATGTCAAAAACACTCACCCAGCCTGGCACCCTACCTCTGCTAGTGGCCACCTGTGGACCCTGAGGGACCAGATCTAACATGGGATATTTAGGAAAAGTGTGTGCACAGCAGATGACCTCTACAAAGTTCCTCATTAACTCTCAGAAATACATGCAGGGTCTGCATTACCAAACCTGCCATGCCTTTTTGAGCACAGGGCCCTTTAATGATTTTCCTGGGCAAAGGACCCAGCTCAGTATCAGCTGGGAGTTTTCCCTCCTGCCTTGCTTTTCGACAGACCTTGCTTGCTCTGCTGTGCCCTGGGTGGTTCTGCTGCAGCAACAGCTAATTGGTCAATCTATCCATTGAGATCAACTTAATTCAGTTCATGAAATAAAATTAAGACTATGTGACAGCTCCTCTGAAACCCAAGCAGTTTGGCCAGGAGTTCTCTGCCTGTGTGCTGAGCTCCAGTGTGCATATGTGAAAGGATCACTGACAACTTGGACATCACATTTGTCCTGTGACATGTACCACCCAGGCTCCAGTGCTGCAGAAGAAATTGTACCAGTGTGTGGACTTTCTGTAAGGAGCCCAACTGTATACAACCAGCCTCACTCCTTCCCTGCAGACGTTTGAAATTAATTTCATTCCTGGGTCCAAATTTGATGTAAGTACCACTTAAATCTGATTTCAGCATTATTTACAGAGCTTAAGTGGAGCTGATGCAGTACCTTGTGCAAACTCTCGTGTGTAGGGATCAATTTCAACATTGATGTGTCAGGCCTTTTCCACAGCAGCAAGGAATAGAGAAGGCATAAAAGAATGAAGAAAACAAGATTACAGAACGACAAATATTGTCAAGACTAACCTAGTGTACCCTCTGGAACAATCTGTAACTTTCTTTTTTAACCAATAATTCCAGCTGCCTCTATCTCTTCAATTGAAAAAAGATTTTCATTCCAACAGCTTCTAAAGATGTAACAGCACATTTATGGGTCATTTTCACAGAATCACAGAATAGCTTGGGTTGGAAAGATCATCTAGTTCCAAACCCGGTGACATGGCCAGGGCCAGCCAACTCACAGCCTAGGGGGCCCTCTGGGGACACCCTGGGGTGCCCCCTCCCAAAACAAACTGCAACAGCCAGGGACATCTTTCCCTAGACCAAGTAGCTCAGAGCTCCATCCAACCTGGCCTTGAACACTTCCAGGGATGGGACATCCACAGCTTCTCTGGGCAACCCCTTCCAGTGCCTCAACACCCTCACAGTAATAATTTATTTCTAATATCTAATCTAAATCTGCCCTCTTTCAGTTTAAAATCTTTACGTCAAGATTACCCTGCAATTTAGGGACAAAGAACATAAAACAAAATTAAACAAAATGCTCAATTAGTTCTAAATGGACAGAAGAGCATGTAGAATATTTTTCCTTCTTTTTATAATGAAGAAGCAAGTCAGCCAAAATTTTAGGGATAAACACATTTGTTCCTGAATAAAATCTGACAAACAAAAATTTTGGCTGGAAGCTGGTTTTCACATTTAACAAGTAAATCCACAAGGAGATTAAATGCAGTGAGCCCCAACAGTTGCATTTTGAGATGCTGCCATGACACTGCCAAGTCAAAATGTTTGACCTCTGCACGAAATCTCAATGTAAAATGAATTGTTGATTCTGAGGACTGACTCAGGAGGCAGTAATGTGATTCAAATCATCTGACTCTCAGCAGAAACTATGTATTCTTATGTAACAGTAAGCTTCTTCACATTTGAGTATTTTCACTGAAAAACCAAATTACACACTGAACAATTAACAATGAGCTCTTACCTGGAAAGCAGAGCTCAGGATTAAATAAATTATTATGTCAGGTCATTATTATTTAGGTGTTTTGATTTATATTAGTTCTTTTATTTTCAAATTCCCTCCCCAATATCTTTTGGTGTATGTAGCTGTACACAAATTGCAAATATTCTGTTATGCTTCTGAAAACATTGACAGGGACTCTGGAGGGCAACAAACTACCTGAACTCTTTTTAGATAACAAGCAGACAAAAACTGCTGTCAAAATGTAAGAAATGAAACACACTAAGAGAAAAGACCCAAAGCAAACCAGGAATTAAACATTTCAAATTGTTGCCTCTTGCTCCCTTAGCAATTTCTGACACTGACAGCAGCATCTCCAGACACTTTGTGAGAATACTGTCACCTGCTTATTGCAGAACTGTTAATAAGCAGCCTCTGGAAACCTCTCAGATGCTCCTTTAGCCCACTGATCTGGTTTTGGTCTGTAAAATTCAGAAGTGATGTTACACTAGATCTTTTTTTCCAGCTACTGAATTGTTACTTGGAGGAAGGACACGAATGTACTGACACCTGTGAGTAGCATAAAATGCAGGACAGGACTACATGGATGGAGTGATGCTTTAAGCTCTTCTTTCTCTCCTTCACACAGTACAATACTTGTCTAGAACAGAACTTTAAGAGACAAACTAATGCCATTTTAACCCAAATTTCTGCTAATTCAGAGCTCTCTTACAAATAAAAGCCTTCAGAATATACCATTTCCAAGCCTGCCACTTAATGAAGGCAGGTGTTACATTAATGCAGGGTGCTGGTGCATGATCCTTCTGAAGCCAGCCACATGTAATTCATGCAGAAACAACAAGGCAATGATAAATCTTGGTCAGATCATGAAGTGACCAATGAATGGGAATTCAGGTTTCTGGACTGAACTCTTGAAAAAGCTGGGATCAGTCAATAAAAACAAAGTGTCCATTGATAACAAACTATAAACAAACAAACAAAATAAACATATGCCTTTTCAAAAAACACAACAAAAATTTGATTGAACAAGTGTAAAAAACACTCAAGCTGTCATTTCAGTTGCATGTTTATGAGCCCCTGGAGAGTTCCATGACTGCTCTCAAGCACGTGGGTAAACTGGAAGTGTCTCCACCTCCCATGTGAACCAAACAAAGGTGTGCAGATGATGAAACCGCTTCCAGGCAGACACAACAGCTGCTATTGCTTTTCATGACCATCTCAGCATGGAGTGTGCAGGAGTGACAGTGCTCTGGAGGCATATGCATGACTGGTCCAAATCCTAGAAAGCTGACTCAGTCCCTACCCGTGACCGTCCCCTGTAGTTTAGTGTTGGATCTCTGTTTTTCAAGATTTCACCTCTTCGCAGTCTTGATCAGTGGAAAGCTCCACATCGGAGAGTCCAACCTCCATTGCCATAATCAATGAAATATCTGAATCGCTGCTGACTGCTGGCTCCTGTTCATCTGTGAGGGTAGAAAAGACAGGAAAAGGTCAGGTCTTTCTTTAAATCATTACTAATTTTTAGTTCTGCAGGTGGAATCCAGAGGTCACTCCCCCACTGAGATTGCGATTAGATTACAAACTTTGCTGTTATTCAATATCTGTCTAAAACACTTCAAAAATATCCCAAAATCCAAGACATTCATAGGGAAAAACTTGATTAAAAGAAGCCTAGATGGGTAACATTTTCTTCTCTTAATCCTCCCAGGGCTTTTCATCCAGGTCCTTCAAGAACTTCCTCCCACCATGTGAGAATTTCCCTCCCTGTCCCCTTTCACTTTCTCAACCTGGCATCATCCTACTCTCCCCACAAAGATAGCAAGCTAATGACAAAGCCACAGGCACCTGGTGGAGCAACTCAGTCATCAGGAAAACTTTCCCAACATGAAAAAAATCTGCCCAAACCCTCATTAAGTGACAGAATCTCAGAGGATATATTTAAGAGGGCACCACTCTAATATAGGAACATTCGCACTGGACAAGGACAAAACAAATCCAGGACTTTGGACCAGGCTACCTGCCTTCTCAAGTGCCTTCTCTCATCCTTTTCTAGTCTCTTTAAATTCACTCTTTCCTCTGTTTGAAGATACCTTGCAGGTTCTTGATCCAGGCCAATGGGATCTACCTTAATGCACCGTGACCCCAAACACACTAAGAGTTGTATTGTTGACTTCTGCCAAACTGCAAATCACATCGTTGGAAGAGCAACTTGGTTTTGTTTTGATCCCACAGCACTTATCATGTGTATATTTAGTAGCAAATAAAGCCAACAGACTTTAAACAACTAAAAGCTAATTTTCTTCCAAGAACAATCAGGAGAAGCAAAGCACACTAGGGAGATTTTCAAAACCCTCATAGGTGGCTGAGTCCCTGAGAGAAAAATTTGATGGTTCATATTTTCAAGTGGTTTAATTACAAGGATGGTATTTATACTGTAACAATACAATGTATTTAAATCTGTGGCAGTTTTCCCTTTACATATTTTATTTTTCAGACAATAGATGCAGAGCCTGATTGATACTAAAAAGTCTAGAAGTTGAATATCTAAGAATTAATAAGAAACACGACAGAGGAGCCAGGAAAATAGTAACTCTCACAGTTTAATTATTCACTTGCAGCTAAGTGAGCACAGTTAATCACCTCTCAAGAGCAGCATGATTTTTAAACATTTTAAATTTTAAAACCCCCACATGTGTTTACTTGTGCTGGGATTAGACCTCATGTTCTGCAGAGAAAGCTTGAATGGGGTCTGCATTATTCAAAATGAAAGAGTCAGTATTTTCCTTTGCAATTCTTCCCAGTTTTCACCCTGGATTTCTTTTACACTTTCTTAATTGCAAGATAAATTATTAATGCACACAACATCTTTACATCTCTATCTTTTTTCTCCCCTTTCAATATGACAGTAGTAAACATTTCAAGGCACTGTTTCTGACTATAAATGTTTCCACCAAAGGTGGAAGTATTTACAAGTTGAATGACACATCCTGCAGATTCAGTGGTCTTAAATGATGTTGAACCTTCATGTGAGCTGCTAGATCCTAGAGTACATCAGAGCATTTCATACACCTCCAGCACTGAAAGCATCACCTTTAGTGGCAACAGCTCCCTGAGTCAGAATTATGGGGTTTCAGACCACTGGATTATTTATCATTCCTCTATAATTAATAGGATTCTCGAAAACAATGAAAATTATGCTTAAGAGCAAGATCATATTTGCAAGACAGAGCTCCTGAGGTTTATCCATGTTGAACAGCCACTTGGAGCACTCTTGAGGGACAAGGTTTTTTACATCTGAACTAGCTGTGCAGAAGAAAAGGACTGCCTGAATAGTTACAGCCAAACGCATGCTGAAGAGGCAGGCAGAGCTGCCAACACCAAATGTCAGAGCATCCAACAAGCAGTGTTTAATAATGCTGAAATGTTATTTTAAGAATCGTTGTTCCTTCCAGGGTTGCACAGCAGAAAAAAAAATCTCAAGTTCAAGAGTTCAAACCAGGCAGATAGAACAGGACCAGATTTGCAGCTCACATACCTAACATCTGGTGGGGGTACAGGATCACACACTCTCCAAACCAGCAAACTTGAGTTTTATTTTACAAATCCTATAAAATTGTTCAAATTCTTGGATCTTAGTCTTTGCAAATTGTGGGCTTTTGTAGTCTTCTTTGGAACTGAAGTGCAGGAACAAGGAATGATCCTAAAAATGCTTATGCCTATGATCTGGCATTGATTTTCCAGCACTGTGATAGTGCCTAGAAACAGAAGCACTCCACCTTCCTTAGCTGCCAGCAGTGTGGCAGCTGAAAATCCTAAAGCTACAGCTTCGGCAGAGTGGGGAGAACAACTTGGATATCACCATTCTTACACCTTCCCTTTCAGGGAAGCACTGCCATTCCTTTGGAAGCTGTAGGCAACAGAAGGAAATGAATGCATCCCTCAGCATTTTCTGCTGGCTCCTGGAAACAGGAACACTGCCACTGACCCCCTCACACACAGGAGCAAACTCTGGGAGGCTGCAGAAGTTACACCAGACACGGATCAGCTGCAGGTACCTCTGGCTGCAAGGTCTTCAAACTGCCTCACTGTGGCTCCTCACACAACACAGCTTGCCAGACTGTGCCCGTTTGTTTTGTTAGTTTTTTTTTGGCTGCCTGCTCAATAACACAAGCCACCACAGTTACTGTTATTTGTTCAAGGTAAGCAAACCTCAACTACATTGCAAGTGCCAGGAGCTTAGCCTGCATTTTGCATCCCTGCCTTTCAGATCCTATTTACAATGACAAAGCTTATACAATCGTGCAGCTTCTACAGGAGATGCCTGACTCACTGTTAACAACCCCTATGGCTCTTTTGCAAGTTTTTTGTAATTTGCTGTTTTTCTTAAAGCCCTGAAGTCAGACAAGGATCTCAACTTTCAGTGAAGATCTCAGCTTTCACTTAAAAATAAATGAAGCTCAAGAGGCAAAAAGGAAACAAAGTGTTTTAAAAATTAAATCTCTATTTTCTAGACAGATTTTATGCTGGAATATCTGACTTGTGATTTTAGATACTTGAAATTGGCAACCCTGTCTTAACTACACACACTATAATACTTCTGCTGTGCTTTACAGCACTTCTTGCCATGGGGAGAAAGCCTTTTGCTTAATGAAGCAAAAGGCACATCTCAAGCTGCTTTCCAGCCAGTGTTAGTGCCTACAGCAGGGAACTGTAGACCTCCCTGCCACATTCCTCTCATGTCAGGGAAACATAATACACCACAGCATGCTGCCTGTCCAGACAGACTTTTTCCACTCACTTTTATTTCCTGACACACATTTGTTTGAGAGGTGAAATTAACCAAACTCCTTCTCTAGCCAATATTATTTTAAATCAATTACACTACCATGGGAAGAATATCACCGTGTAGATTTGGAAGTGGCCTACACAAAGGTGGTACAGCTATTGCTTCTTGAAAGGTGCATCAAGTGATGCTTACATTTGAATATTAGTGCAATCAAACAAAGATGAAAATAGCTAATTACTCTGGTGTGTTGAAAACAGTAAGATTGCACAGTAGTAATAGTTACCTACTGCTGCTGCTATTCATAACCATTGGTGTAAGTCTGTAGCTGTTGTACACTAATAAATATTCCAAAAGAAAGAGGTCAGACAATGGGTTTCTAAGAATTTGATACTGCTTGCAAGAGGCTTGGGAGGGAGCTAAGCGTTGAACAGTAAATGAAAAGTGCATTTACAAACCCATTCCTCTGCCAAACACACAGACATGGGCACCAGCTGAGATATACTTGCAATGACCCACTCAAAGGTGAGAAACAAGCTGGTGAACTTTGGTGAACTTTGCATTGGAGAAACACTGGTGGACTTTGCACTCATGGAGGCCTCACTCCTGATCACCACTGTGCCCCTCCCGAGGAGGCTATATTCTATACTATCCTTTGATGTCCCCAGGACACAGACAGTGCCATGGGGCGATCCTAAAATTGTTCCAGCTTGCCCTAGAAGCTGAGTTTTCCCCCAGCTCACCAAGCTGTAAAAGCCCATAACTGGGCTCAAATGTCAATAAGCAATTTGCATCCAGGAAATCAGCAGAAAAATGAGACCACACTAAAATGTTAACAACAAAAGCTTCTTGGCATTAAATATATATAAGGTTTGTCTAAGATGGCACTTTTTTCCTTCTACAGACCTTTGGGTAGCTCTCTGCTATTACATGCATTTGAGAGTAAGCAGAGATGTACTACTACTACATCCTCACTGTAGTGAAATATACCTTATTTCAGAACTCTTCAGTTTGTGAAGACAGATTTAAACAAAACCATGAAATCTCTGGTGTTAGTTATGCTCCCAGATCTAGACAAGTATCTAAAATGCATGCATTGCCACGAATCTTATTCCAGTCTAGGGCTCACTTCTTCTAAGAAAACATTCAGATATGTCTAAGGATTTTGCTTCATAAGAAACCAGAAACGTGGCCATCTCCTAGAGCTTTGAGGACCTGATCAGAAAATACATCCAGAGTCACTAGAGGCATTGATATGCGATCTTTATCGAAACACATTCAGCTCAGCTTGAAGCCACAGAAGAATGCCAATGCAAGCAGTGCTAGTCAGATTTTATTTCCAGTATAAGAACAACCAGGATACAATTTATCACATTTGATTTATGAGACATATCTAGAGTCCTCTATTGTCTGTCTAAGAAAGCACTTTACCATTACAGACTTTATTGTTACCTCCTACTGTGGCCTTCCCATTGCATCACTTGGCTGTTTCTAGTCTAAGAGGAAGAGCATCTTATGAAATTTTTACCTCAAATGGCAAATAATTTCACAACAATACCAATTAAATTTATCACTAAGACCCCTTCTTTTAAAATTACTACTGATTGTTAAAACTATTCTCAAGTTAATAATCTCACAGTACTCCTTGGATCATTTTATAACTCTCAAATTCCTTCCGTATCATCTTGAGAACTGTAACACTATAGAATGGGCCATAACGGCACTAACATAAAATACACGTAAAAAAATGCCAATAAAATCTCTAATGCAAAAGAAACTGTGAGAATATGTTGGAGGAGTAAGGGTTATAAAACCCCTTGCTAGTAATGCAGTCCTCCTGTACACAGAGGCTAATAAAACAGATGAAGAAGTTTGGCTGGCTACGACTGAGAGCAGAGCACTGGGGAAATATTTTATTGCTGTTCCCTAGAATCAGAGGGAGATTTATCTGAGCAGCAAGGGGAACAAGTACTTGTGTAGTAACTGCTTTTGGAAGAAAAAGTTAGAGCCATTTTTGTAAATAACAAGCCAGAGCTCTAAGAATGTACTAACAGCAACAGAGCTTCTTCCAGGAGGGAAAGCAAATGATGTCTGAAACATTTTGCAAAGAATACCCAGACACCAGCACACAGGGAAAGAACAACATGCCATGACCTGGCAAGATTAATTCCAGAGGACACCTCAAAAATATGTTTACCTGCACCAAACCCCTAAGTGATTGAGAGATGTGACAGATGGATCTGGATATGACGTAAACCACTGGAGGCTCTCCCAAAGTAAACTTGTTTTTTTTTTTTTTTTTCCTTACTACTGAATAAAAGGGAATTTCTTCCCTTAATCTTCTTCTAGAGTATGTGGTTTGGAGAAAATACAGCATCTCTTAATGAAAAACAGCCTAACACATGGTTCTTTGTCTTTAAACATCCTGCAGTATGAAGGGCTACTATCATCATCATCATCTGGAAATCACACCCCAGTATCTCAAGCCAAGGATCAAAATTGAAAATTTATTAGTAATATAACTAATTTTCTGAAACCTAAATTTGGAACGTGTACTTAAGCAATAAACTTTAACGTCAATTACCTGAGAAGACTTTTTGGGCTTTGGCAAGACCAGTAAACTCATTTTCAGAGAGAGTGCAGAAAGTATCAGCAGCCAAATGCTTTCTCCAAAATAAAGAAAAAAAATTGTCCAAATAAGGGTAAATAACACTGGGAGCAGACAGCAAACACATTTGCAAAAGTCTGAGCAAAAAAAGGGGCAGAACACATGACAGATGTTATTGTATGGAAGTAGTTGGGCCCAACTGGCTAGAAAAGCAAAACTTCTTTTTTCCCATTGTATATATATGTACATCTATCTTTAATGAGCATATACTAAATCCTTGGGATTTTACCCAGGAATCAGAACATTCAGCCTTTGAAATTCACAGCACATATTAACATTATTTTAGTAGTCAACACTTTGGAAATCAGTCTCTTCTCTGTAATAGACTAGCTGACATTTTGGGAACTTTTAATCAGCTGCCAAACCTCTCTGTGATACAGCAAACATGCCTCTGCCAGGTATGACACAAGAAAATAAAATATTTTTGCTTTCAGTTTAATTTCCTCTTTGTTCTTACTCTTAATGGGTCATGCTCATCATGTTCCAGGGACCAGCAGGGAAACTCCTTCTGTGGCCTACATACTGCAATATAATTTTCTTTTCACATGACTAGACTTTCCTTTTTCTCACTGGAAACTCAGTCAAAATTTGGTCCCAAGGATTACCAGAACAGTCAATGGAGTCATCATACTGTCTCTTGCACTTTATGCTCTTGGATCAGCTCATTCCCACATTCAAGGTCCTTCCTGCACATCTGGTCTTCACAGAATCATAGAAAGACTTGGGTTGGAAGGAACCTTAAACATCATCTAGTTCCAACCCCATGCCATAGACAGGAATGTCACCACCTAGATTTTATTCACTACAAAGTGTTTTATTCCATCTTTGACCCCATACCTCAGTCCCTCACTCTCATATGGTTTCAATGACAGACAAAAACCACTCTACTTTCTTCACAACAGGGCATCCAGCCTCTTAAACCTTTGCAAAACTGCTTTTCCTTTCTCTTTCCAGGCCTTCCCTCTGTCTGGAAGCAGAGAGGGACAATGGGATGCTGTTGCGCACCCTCCTTTACTGTTCACCACTGGTTATTCTCAGTGCCCAAACCCTGCACCAGGTGCACCTCTGGTCAGGACACCATGTTCTTCTGATCCCATGGGAAGTTCCATAAGTAAATGTGGAGGTGTTTCACTCAAAGTTCCAACTGGTACAAATTATTATTATTATTATTTAGAACATGCAAAATTATTCATGCCCTTAATTGAAAATCAGAAAATTACATCTCCCATAAGAAAGGAAAAGGTTAAAAAAACACTGAAGCACAGGGCTGCAAGTACATGACAGTTGTGATTTTCAAGTACCTCAGCTGCAGTTGGTAATATATTACTGCATTCAACACCTGCAAATTGTCCTTGCATGAGGTGTGCAATGGGGACTATTTACTTGGTTATCTTAGCTGCTGAATGACCAGCATTCCTTGGTGTTACTGCAAAACAATGGGCATGAAGGGTTAAAGTTACAGAAAAAAACATGCTTTGTCATGTGTTTTTAATGGTGTGTAAGGGATATTGCAAGGATTATCCCAGTAGCCAAGGTGAAACATCTGGAGAGACAAACATCTTTTGAGCAGTGAGCAAACACCTTTACTCACACTGCCAGCCATTCAAAACTCTGAAGGGACAGCAGGTGTGAGACAAAAGCAGACCCTAAATGCTGTATGTACTAGTGTGTGGTGTACAACACACAGCTTATTGGCAGGCTGGCAGAATAAAGAGACTTTTACATCCAAGCAGTATAATCCCACAGTTTAATCCTGTGCATCTTGGCTTCCATGGGCTATCCTGGGCACTGCTACCATGACTGAACTTCCTTATCTATATTTTAAAAACCCAAGTCAGCAGTGTGCTCTGCTTCCAGCAAGCCTCACTCAAATACTGGATTGAATGAGCAAGAGTGTTATGGTGAGAGAAATTTCAGTTCTTGTGCTCCTAAGGAACATCAGGAAGAACATCCTTTAAAGGGGTGATTTAGAGATGAACCAGCCAACACCACACAAATCCCTCAGAGCAATCATGCTGCAGTGGTATCCCCAGCTGGACACAATATTAATCCAGAAGACCCAATGTAAGACAGTGGTTTCCAAAACCTTTTTTCTTTGGTCTGATCATGCTGAAGGACTGTGACTTCTCCTTGGGGAACTCCATGGCAGAAAGCAGCTGCAAAAAGCCAGCTGAGATTGCTTCTCCTCAGGACAGCAGGGAAATGCAAGAAAGCATTGGGTGCTTGGAAGAGCAACATACCATAGGCACAGAATGAAGCTAGGACATGGAAGTGGACATGCAGCTTTTTATAGGATGTTAGAAACTTCTCACTCCTTCTTCAGGTCATGTGCAAGGTGGCTACTAGTCAGTGAAAATCTACACAGGAGAAATTAATGTTGAGAACTTGATGTAAAACATAAGACTGCTTGTAACAAACAAAACCCCCTATATTTCTGCCTAATCACAATGAACCGCTTCCACAATTACAAGTATGCACACAGTTATAACAGAGAACAGCACCTTGCCTCAAAGACACCTCCTGTTTATTTTTGAATGAGGGGGCTGGAAAAGCTCACAGTCTGCCTGAGTTTGTCTCTCGTGGCAGTGTGTGCATGATTTTCCAATCTGTCTCTTTAAATACTTTCTACTGCATAAACTCTCAGGTCACCAGCAAAGCACAGTACTGAGGAATCAGGTACTGAACTCTCAAGAGCAGTAACACCAAACATCCTTAAGCAAAGATGTCACAAAAATACCTGTGCATCTATTAGAGGACTTAATGAGCAAATGCACAAGGAGAGGGCTGAAGAGCTCAACAGTGGTGGAATTACTTGAACAAAGAGTGTTTATCTTCTCTCCCTCTCTCACACATGATCATGCCTTCCTATCCAATGCTGCTAACACTAGGCTCCACCTGAGATGCCAAGATCATTTCCAGGATAAAGGGGCAAGTTGTTAGCCCAGAACTTTGTGGGCATTAATTTTGTGCATGTTGGTAAGAACTCCCTCCTCATCACGCATGTTGGGGACAGTGAACCTTGGCTGAAATTCAATTCCAATAGAAATGCCCATAATAAAAATTTCACCCAGGGATGTCTTTCTCATTAGATATTAAAAAAACCCAAAAAACCACAACCCACAGTAATGAAGTCAGAAGAGAAAACCCTATCAGGTAACCCTTACTTACCTGATATGCAGGTTCCTCCACCCCACCTAAGAGGTGGTGGAGGAACCTACATATCAGGTAAGTGATTTTTACTGCCGTCACTAGCAAAATACAACTTTTAACAGTTACCAGCTTTGAAGTTTAACTTTAAGGGAAGAACAGGCTGCCTTTTTGTTCAGTATAAGGAAGCAACATGCCTGAGAATGCTCTGTTGCAGCAGCAGCTCCAGTGCCTGAAGCAGGGCACAGCTGTAGCAACACTGTGCCTGACAAGTCAGAGCAGATTAGGACAGCATTCCATGGTCATCTATCCACACACCCTTCCCCATCCTCCATGCTACCCAAGGGTTGCCCACAAACATCAGATATGTGCAGAGACCGTAACATTTTATGTCGCACCTTTTTCTTTTTGCCCTCTGACACCTCACAGTGAAATTAGTGTCCCTCCTGCCAGCTCACACATGTGGACTTGCAGGAATTGACCATTTCCAGTCTCCTGCCACATGCTCACAGGACTGTCAGGTACCTGTCCCCAAAAACCTGGGAGACACTGGACCAAAGTACACTGCTTAGGCTAAAGATTAATTCTTACAAGTCCATAAAAACAGAGAATACTTGACAGAAACAGCACAACTCAGAGAAAATATATTTTTTAACTTTACAAGACTGTCTAACCTGATTTGATTTGGACATCTTAGTTTTGTCACAGGACATAGCTTATCTACGTACTGCAGCTCAAGACATAAAGATTGAGTTAAGTGCAATTCAGCTGTAGACAAATTTGTAACAGCAGAAAAAAAATCCCAAAGTCATGGAGCCCCACCAACTTCTCAATGACTCTAAAAAATCCCAGTTTAAAAGCAAAGAACATGCTTTTCAGTCTCTCAAATTCCATCGGGTTGTAGATGTGGTCTTTTTTGATAGTGTGGCACCAGCAATAGTACAATATTCTGTGGACAGGGCTGATGCATACATTGAAACAAAGTAAAAATGTGAACCTGAACAGATCACTACAGATACAGCCTATAGCTTCACTATTTCTTCTCTTCCAGGATGAGCACATAGGCAAACAGATTATAGGATGATCAATTACATAAGAACATCCATTTTTCCAAACAGAAGAAACAATTTCTGCTGTTTATACGTCTGTTAGCAATGAAGGAAAATAACATGACAAGCTGAAGTGTCACCTCTTAATTTTATGAGAAATGCAGTAGTTTTAAAAAAATAAATTGTAGGTGCTTTCAAAGCATTCTACCAGTTTAAATCTCCTCCCTATGGGCTTCTTACAGTATCCATACACTTCCTCTTTTGAAGTCCCTAATTAAAAATTCTGCAAGGAATTCTTTAATATCCACTTTCACAGAATCCTTACAGAAGGAAGTTTTAATCCAAACACAAAACAGTGCACACTTAATTTCTAGGACCCCCTTTAAGGACACACTCTTGGTAAGTTCTTGTATCTGGTCCTCCCTCATACACACAGAGAAAGGACAGCTCTGACCTTTACTGACCAGTGGCAACACTTATGATGAGGTACTACCAACTTCTGGAGTTTTCAAAAGTGTCTCATTTAGACTAATTAATCTCAAATACTTCACTATTCTCAGGTTTTTTTTGTTTTTTTTTTTTTTTCCCCTCTGGAGCCTTATGTGATGATGTTTTAAAACAAGAGCGGGAAAAAGGGCAGACAAGTGTAGAAACCAGTTCAGTGTAACAGTACCTTTAACACAGGGAGTATTACTCTGTGCTTAAAGTGGAAGCTGTAAGAGACCTGCTCTGGAAGGGATGTCCTGGGTAGCTGAGTCTACTCTCCACAACTGTAATGGCTGCACGACACAGTCCCTTTCAGATTTGCTAGCAATTAGCATCATTCACTGCACCAGCTCCCCAGCCAGCTCATTCATCTCTGTGCCAGTGCAGAAGTGCAGATGGGTGGCAGCGAAAAGCCGTAATACCCAGTTTTCAAAAGAGCACTTCATGCAGCACCAAATCACAGAGATTTAATATTTTTTTCAACATCCGACAGTGACAGATGAGTTCAGCTGTGAACTCTCCTTTCCTTAAAAGCCTATCACAAGCCTATCAAACCTTGCAACACATTTTATATTCCAGTGTAATCATGCAGCTTTTGAACAGCTTTATCCCAGATCTGATCTTCCTGCAGCCTCCTCAATAGTTTCACTATCAATAACGTATCTACAGCTGTGGCCAGTTCTCTGACTGAGAAGGAAATCTGATCAAGACCCCCAACAGCAAAATGTGGACATTTACACCTAAAAGTTTGCAACTTCTCACTATTTGGATAGTCTGTGTACTGGGAAGGTCTTTTTTGTGCCACTGGGTCTGTGGGTCAGCCTTTTGCAGAGGGTGCAAATTACTCAGACTGCTGCTGGCATTTATGGATTGGCAGGTAGGAGATGACATTGTCAGCTGATAGGATCTATAGACCTCATATAAATGGGACAGAGTACTAGCAGGAAAATTAAAGTAGATTTCTGCAGTCTGAAACAGCTCATAGTTTCCATCAGGAACACCTCTACAGGGACTTCCTGAAAAGTTAAGCAAAACTGCCCAATTTAATTGGTCCATGTATAGTTGTTTTTATGAGAACCATGTCCCTTTTCATTAGTTTAGAAATAATAAAAAAAATCCCAAACAAACAAATTATGGCAAAACCTTTCCTTTTGGAAAAGTAAACCTTTTTAATGTCCTTTGCATCCTCTTTAGGTTGCTTTCATGGTTTACTTAGAGGATTAAGCAATATTTTTTATCTAATCAAAAGCATTTCACAGGAAAGAAAAATGAGCACATATAAACCACATCACAAGCACATAGGATGAGTATTAAAATATGACTAGGAGGTTGCAGAACCACTGTTCGTTTGGAACAGAGATGTCCAAAATGTTACTTGTGTCTTGTGGTAGGGCTAGTGTACCAAATAAAATTCTAACAAGCTAGTCTGAGTACATTAATGAACATTCAATGTACTCACAGAGAACACATGAGTACAGAACAACAATCAAGAAAAGCTCTCATAAAGGAAGAGGTCAGCTGTTTATCTTGTATGTTTGTTTTGGAAAATTTAAATCAGTTGATGCCAATCTCCTTTTAACTGGAACATTCCTCTGACAATCATGCAATAGCTCAACATTTGTTTTCCCATTAAAAATAAATCTGAAGTACCAGGCCTGCCAGTGCCAGTGTTACACTGAAATATTGTCTGAAAAAAATTTATGAAAATAGCTTCATGTAAAGAAGAAGAAAAAAAAAAATCTGCCTTTACAACAACTGAAACCAAACTGACAATATCAATTTAAAGAGTTCAAATTAATTTAATGTGAGTCTCCTCCTGAACCTGTGTCTCCTTCCTGTCTGCCTTCCTTTCTGTCCCAAATGAGCCCGTATTTAAAAGAACATAGCACAGTTTTTCTTGACCTGAGGTCTGAAAACAAGAGTTTTGTCTCTCCAGCCTAAAGAGTGCACACATGTTCCCTCCTCATTTACCTACCCCTCTTGCTTCTTCATTCATGGTTCACACAAGTAACGTGACAAAAAAGTGAGTTCCATTTACAGGATTTCAAAATGCTGGGTGTGACAAAACCCAGACAGGGACAACCAGGACAATAAGCAGAGAAACCAACATTGAAGAGGGAACTCAGTCTCACCCAGAGGCCACTAAAGCTGGCTAAAGGGCATCTGAGGACAACTTCTCATTTGCAAAGTGCCCTTGGAGCCTTGGGTCTGGCTGGTAGGAAATCCTGCAGGGACATCAACAGAAACTGGTTTTAGGTATATAAATCTAGGGGCATTTAGCATTTCCTTTCAAATAAGCCTCCAGTCCAAGTGTAATTTCAACTGAACAACTTCTGGCATCAGAAAATCCCCTCCAAAGCCCAGTTTTATCAGGGATGCTTGCTGAAATGCTCATGGGAACATGACAAAGGCCAAACCCAAGGCATCCATTTTCTGAGTTTCTTCTTGGAGCAGTGGATGGGAAAGGTCAATTTAAGTTTCAACAAATTGCATCTGGAATTTTCCTTGAAAATATGTTCATTAGGTCACTTGGCCGCCACCACTAGCATCAAGATCTCCCTAACGCTCTACATGTGAAACTCAAATTGAAACAGAATAACTTAAACCCACTGTTTCTCTGCATAAAAAAACCTTTGTCTCTGTTTCAATTTTTAAAGTTATTATACAGTCCTTTTCCTCTTTCTTTTATGTTCTGATCATTAACACTGCTTGGAGAGGCAAAAGAAAGAGTTGTTACCCTACATAATGATACCTCCCTAGAAAAATAAAAGTAACAAAACCACTTTTACCACCTGGAAACCAACCACGTAACTTCAAAAAATGTAAATGCATTTGCACTGTTCATTTTTATTTCTCTTTATTATACTACTGTAATGTTAGAGTCAAAACTCTGTGGCATTAAGTTCGGTTTTAACCCCTTTCGCCATTCCTTTTTTATTCAAGTTTTTGCACTTTCCACTCCTCTCATTGAAAAGTGGTCATGTTCAGGAGGTTCCCAGGCAGTCCCAGAACAAGTTAGACCCCAGGAGCCTTTAGAAAACACAAGATTAAAATATTGGTATATTTTATATCTGGTCTGGAAAAAGGGCTTTTAAAAGCTGAGTACCACTTTATAGTAAATTTTAAGTTTTTACAAGGGAAGTGGTCTTGTATCTTTCAGTCACAATCAAGCAAAAACTGAAGGATTAATTCAGGAATAAAAAAGAGACAGAAGGAATTACTGCAAACACATGCAATTGCTTCTGCCCTGTGGAATATACATTTATAGTAGTTTAACTTTTGAGGGTGAACAACTAAAACCACAACCTTTCTCCCAAAGCTTTCCTCCAAAACTGTTTCCTTGGAAGTGTGCTCTTAGGCTGCAGGCTTCTCCACAGCTGGAAGCATGTTCCATCTCCAACAACAGGTTGGTAAAGGGTCATTTTTCTAAACATCCTTCTTTAAGGCTATTTTAGTCTTATAGATTGACAGGTATTCATGCACAGAAAGATAATTTGGTGGTGCCTTTTAAAAATGTAATTACAGGGAAGTAATGAAGTTTAGCAACACCTTAGTTGAATTCAATATCCTGAGCACTTGGGGACAAAATCTGAAGTCAGGTTTCTCATGTATATGTGACACACCACATTTGGTGGCTGTCTCCCAAAAAAACCTTAGCAGCTGAAAACACTTTTATAATAACACTGTGTTATTTAATTACCTGAGCAAGGAACTGGCAGATTTTAAACCCCTTTTGTGTGATTTTTTCCCCCCACTGAGATGCTACAATTTAATAAATTTAGTAAAGCTATTTCAGCTAAGTGCTTTTCATATTCTGACTTTGCCAGTGGCCCTTCTTCTATACATTTTCTGTGTACTTGTCCTGTAGGAGCATTTTTTAAATTGTCTTATAGCACTATGCCACATAGAAAGCGGAAAAAATTCAGAAAGATCTCCAGGTAAGTTGTTTTGCACATTGTGTATATTAATTCATGGCTTAATTATTGCCACCCAACTGAGCCTATGTTCTTGCCTACTCCCTGAGTGCTTCAGATATGTTAACATGAGTTACAATGAAAAGAACAGTCAAAGGCAGTGGCACTTGCAAAAGACAGTCACAATAAAAAGCCAGTTTGGGTGGATATTCATTAATGCAACTCTGATGCTAGTGTGCACTGTTCTGAGTACAGCCTGAGTATATTCCCCAGGATATATTTATTTATCCCCAGGATATACTTACCCAGCCTTGCCACTGGAGTGCAAAGATGGCATCTAGCTGGGCAAGAATATATCCACATGGGTCCTATTTTCAGCACCCCTAAATGAGAGGGCTAATGCACCCCTCCCATTCCCAGCTCTCAGGCAGGAGAAAATCCTCTGACATGCATGCCAGAAGCTGGATATTTCCTCTTGGATATTGGGCTTGACCTGTTACCTTCTTCTCTCCCAGTCATTCCCATTTTCTATAAACACTCATAAGACAGTTTCTCCATCTGGCCTATCAGTCTCAAACCATCAGTTTTAACCACTTTCTTTACTTAGAATTGTCCACATCCAGAACAACAGAATGTCCAGGTATTAAGAATGTAATAAGTACTCTCATTTCTAGATGAAGTGGCCTGGTTACTGTTGCAACCCTGGAGGATCCCTGAAGCACTCTAATTTCTGCAGGGGTTGGAGAAAACTGATGAAAAAATGAGTAGGATTTCACTAATATTTCATAAGCAAATACCACTGATTTTTATTTTTTTTTTTTTTTTTGGCTGAAATTGTGGAGTGTTAGAGACTGTATGTGAAAGTTTGAGCTGTTGCCCCTACAGGACACTGGAGAAAATTTAGACCACAGCAGTTCTGGATGCTTCTTGCAGGCCAAACATCTCCTGCAAGACTGTTTTTCCGCCATACAAAAAACTATCACATAGTTACATGCACACTCCCCCCTCCCTTTCACTTGATCTCTTCTAACTCATGTTTTCTGAGAAATCAGAGGATTGCTGGTTACAACACAAGAAATACAGGTGTAAGCATGCACATGATCCTTTAAATTCTTATGAGAAACCAGTCAGCATCCCTGAGCAAATGATTCTCTTGTATGTTCACAGGCTCACAGCCTGGATGAATAAGGTGAAAAACATTATGTACCAATGACTGGAAATATTTTATCAGCAGAGCTCTTGCCTGACTTCTTTCATTTGAGTTACCCTCACTATGGAGTACTAAGGCGAACAGACACTCGTGAAGCAATGCAGCCAGAACAAAATACATGCAAGCAGAATTGAGAGCAACTGCTGTAGAAATGACTTTCTGAGTACCTTCTGCACCACAGCCTCCTGTTTTTACCCTCCAAGAGGCACAGCTGCCTTTTCATTGTCCTTCTTTTCCCACTAAATTTACAAGACCTGTTTGCTTGCTGTGATCTGCTCTGGGAGGAACCTGTGAGGTTTCTGGAAGTGGGCCCATATCTGTGTGTGCACTGAGTGATTCAGCACAGCCTGACCCCAGCAAGGCTTTCTGAGGTCTGCACAGTATAGGTGAGCACTACTTTTGCCTTGCCTATCTGGAATGACAGCAGCAACCAGAGGCACACTGGAATCCTCCCCTTCTTCTGCCTGCCTTACTGTAGAACCACTGCTCTGCCATACTTCTTATTTCTTATTTTCAGGTGCTGATCCAAGCTGGATCCTTGAGTCTCCCATTTGGTTTCATTTCTGAATTGATAAGAAAAACATTCAGAATCAGAGTAGCACATTGTATCTTAAACAGCACTTCCTGATGATTTCAGTGGAGGCTTTTGCATAAAAACTGATGAGACTAAAAACTCCACAGACAGTTCAAGCGTAAATAATCAAGTCAATTGCATGCAAGATACTGAAAATCTCTTGCAAGGAAAGGCTTTTATTGTCACGTATAAATAAAAGAGATTAGCTAGTATGAAGTCATCTGGTCTCTTTGCAGTTCAGATTTGTATTTTGCTCTACATTGTCAATTTTGCTTTAAAAGCTTTCTTGTTTAGTGTTTTACTCAGATACTTGCTAAAGACAGTGAATACAGAGAAAGATACAAACTATGTTATCATTGGTGCCAGTCCTCAGGTCCCCTTTTCCCCTGCACACGTGCAATGCACATTCAGAGCAATTGGGAATGATACATCTAAGGACACACTTGTGCACCAACACAGTGTGGTACCTGGACCCTGATTGCACACCAGGAGCTGACCAAAGTTACTCTAGCTCCCTCCTCCTCCTCCTCATCTGGGCAGGAAGAAAATACAACAAAAGTCAAGTGGGTCGAGCTGAGGATAGGGAGAGATCACTCACCAATTACCATCAGGCACAAAAGGGACTTGACTTGGGGGAAAAATAATGAATCTAATTTATTACCAATCAAATCAGAGCAGGATAAGGAGAAATAAATCTTAAAACACCTTCTCTCAACTCCTGCCTTCTTTCTGGGCTTAACTTCACTCCCAAATTCACTGCCTGTTTTCCCCCTAGCAGCAGAGGGGAGTGGGGGTTGTGGTCAGTTCATCACATTTCCTCTGTCTCTCCTTCCTTGTCAGGGAGAGGACTCCTCATACTCTTCCCCTGCTTCAACATGGGGACACTCCCATAGGAGACAGGCCTCCAAACTTCTCTAATGTAAGCCCTTTCCACAGGCACAGTTCTTCACTAACTGCACCAGCATGGGTCCCTTCACAGGGTGCAGTCCTGAAAATACAGGCTGCTCCAGCACCCTGGAGCTAGCTGGCACTGACTCCACTAGACAACTAGGAAGTCTCCAGCAGCTTCTGATAGAAGCTACCCTGCTACCAAAACCTTCTCAAGCAAGCCAAATACCTACAGTCTTTACAGGAGCACTTTTTCTTCCTTAGTTTCATTGTCATAGAGAATAAATCCCTTATGGCTCTTGCATTCACTGAACATTAATAAAGTGCTTATTTACTCAGATATGAGCATTCAAATGAGATTTGAAGCTTCATTCTTTCTTTGCCTAGTTGTTCATTATGATTTTTGAGCAAAATAGACAGCTGTGTAGCGTCCATTTGTGATGGAGATACTGTGCTGGCTTTTGGGAATAGTGTGGTGAAAGCTGGCTTCTATGTCCCTCTGTTCTCTTGTGCTCCACATTTCTTTCTTCCTGTTATACTGGCAAAACAACTTCTGGATCAGAAAATTCATCCAATTGAAACAAAACCACCAGGAAGAAATTGGTTGGCTTCTGGACTGGGCTTCCAAGGCAGCTACACAACATAAAAGCAACATGGAGGCAGGAATGTAATTTAAGACAGACAGAGGCAAGCCAGGGACTGTCACAGACTTCAAATGTACAGGCAGAGTTAAAAATGGAGGTTCCACTACTGAAAGTGAACACTTTCTTCTATATCTCTTCCTAAACTTAAATGTTAAGCAATCTTCATGGCATCTGCAGTCTTTTTGGGACCCTAGGTTAGTCCAGACTGCTGTGAGTGCTTACCATGCACTCTGAATGAGCCATATCACAGCTCAGTGGGGACAAGGGACCTTATTGAGCTGATGTCTTCGTCCTTGCTCTGTACACAGCGTCAATGGACACAGATGTGAAACAGAAAACAAACAAATAAATTAGAATTTAAATTTCCTCCTTGATTCACAGCAGTTTTGTACATCCCTTTTTGCAATTTTCTCTGCAGAAACACTTTCAGTTTCACTTCTCAACATATGGAAAGAAGGAACAGTTTTATAACAGAAAAACTTCCCTGTCCCTTCAGAGTCTGGCAGGAGTCTCGTAGGTGTATATGATAATCCAGAGAACATTTTTAGTACCAGCTATGTTTTACTTGGTGACTCTTTCAAACCATCAGTGCTATGTTGGCATCAGTGTTGGTCCCAAAACAATCTAGGAACTCAGCTCATTGGAAGTTTTGGTCTGTGACAATTATTTAGTGCAATATCCCCACAAGATTTTAGTAGAACCACCAGGATTTATGTCACATGCCAGGCACAAGGGGCCCAATCTGCTCAGTCTTTAACTAGGTCCCATCGGTATTCTCTCTCTGGGACAGTATTAGGACTTGTTAATGCAAGTGTTAATAACTTGCTGCACTAACTAGTGTCTAGGGAGTTTTTCCACATTTTCCTCCCCCTTTACATTCCACCTATAAAACCCTACTATTCATAGCAAGGAGGAACAGTCAAATGGTTACAAGACAACAGTGGATCAGATTCTTATCATGCACTTTCATCCTCTTCCAAAGGCTGACTATTCTTCAGAAAGATATTTTAGACATACACAGATCAAAATAATTACCTGAAAAGTTATATTAATAGACTTAATGAAGAGCTATCAGAAGAGATTTGAAAGGGTCCTAACAGTCACGATGAGCTGTACATTGGCAGGGTATTATGGAAAGAACAAAATGAGAGGCAGAAAATGAACTACTGATATTGTCTAGACTGCCCACACTGTAGTACAGTGTGCCAAACTCTGTGGACTTTGCAGGTGATATGACACCTTGGGGGAAAGTTTGTGGTTTTTCACACTAAAAGTCCTGCTCATGTGTGCAGTAGAATTATTTATGGATCTCCCTCCATCTACAGAGCTAGTACTAATGGGATTTCTGAGGCCCTGTGCGGCGGGATGAGATGGAACATGCTGAATGGATGAATGGAGCATAAAAGCTTGTCTAAGTTGAAAAATGGGAAGTATTTATGAAGAGATAAACTTTACTGGCAAAGACAGTGCACATTATTTACTGCAGAAATTAGTAATTGCTTGAAAGAGATAAATGACCATGGATGCTATAAAAGAATAAAATCCAGTAACTACTTTTCACCTGCCACTGTCACCATACCTTTAGAATATCTAGATGCTACTTTCTTGGCAAACTACCTTTTTAAACCATATTATTCAATCCCAGCTGAGTCTGACCCAAAGAATATTGCAATGGTCTCCTCAAATCTTAAATCCACCCTCTGAAGCTGGTGTAGCCAGAGCTCCTTCAAGTTCAGATCTTAGCCAAGTCCAGCTTACACTCATATCATATGTAGAGCAGGAAATTCCACCTGCACTGAGATTTCCAAAAATGTTAGCATTTTGCAAAACTCACTACTAAAAATTAGGCACCGCAGATTTCTCTGACACATTATTGTTGAAAAAGATCCTTAGGTTGTCATCTGTCATATGCTCTGGAGAGCTGAAAAAATCAGAGCAGTAAAGTCAGCTGAGATGAACTCTTACATATGTCACACTATTTTCCCCCACCCACTCTCCCCCCCTTTTTAAAAAAAAACTCCAGTTTTTCATTTTTTCCATCAATACTTTTTCAGCAACCTGTTACAGAAATAACAACATGCTATCCCAGGATCCTACACAATATTCCACCACAGAAGGCAAACAGTCACTAAGACTAAATACTGAAGAGACTTTGGGCTGTGGATATGCACAAGAGACTTGATGGAGGCTTGGATCTTGCTAAAAGGCAGACGAGAGAAAATGCTGGCCCATTTTTAAGTGCTCAGTGCTACTAAAAAGGAGATTCTTGGTTTAGCAAGGAACCCTAGGGCTTAGTCCCATCCAGATGTTCACAGTACACTACATTTCTGAGGGTCCCACAGATACCAGGAGCATGGGGAGCAAAAAGGGAGGGAGAGAAAGCAAGATGTCTGCTGAGCATACACACAGAAATAAGAAGAAAAGCACTGGTTGAGTTCCAGAAATTAAAATCTGGCCCCACTGAAGTAGGCAGGAGATTTACCACCATGGAGACAGAATTTTACCCAATGTGAACAGTATTTTGGAAATACCCTCCCTCCAGACACACTGTGGGAGGTCTTCTGGTTCTGAATAATCACTGGAAACACAGGAAGGGAAATTAAACCCAAACCAAGACAACAATACCAGAACTATTAATCAACAGACAAAAAAGAATGTAACAACAATATGAAGTCAAAAGTGTTGCAGAAGTGGGTGGAAAGAAGGTGGCAAGTCCTTTACCTCCTGGACCACTGAACTTTGTGAGGAACAAGGCAAGATGCAAGGCCTTGTGGTGCTGGGTGCAGGAGGCCACGTCAAGGCTGCACTAGAGTCTTGGAGTCTGCACAGATTCAATAACAAGGAGGAAAAAACTTGTAATGCCGATTCAGCCTTGGAGTAGGTTTGCATCAGTAATGCTATATTAAGAGGCCAGAACCTAGCAACTTCAGCAAAGATTCCTAGGAGCAATCAATGTCATCACTTACAAATTCCCAGGCAGGCTAGTTCACAGAAAGGGCAAGCTCAGCAAGCTCTGTGGTTGCGTAACAGAGCATTCTGGATATGAGAAATACAATAAACAGGCACAATGCCTATAAAGGTCCATCTACTCTGACAGCTATGACCCAGTTATTTAGCCTACAGTTGCCCCCTGATGTAGTTAGCATTTGGATTCATACCACAACCATATATAAGGTCCTGGATGTTCCCCTTTCATTGCCTTAAGAGTGCAGATTGCCTACAATGCCAAGTTCTACCATTCAGGCTGCCTGAACTCTCCAAATTCACATGAGGCAACTAGAGAGCCAAATTCCCATAACTGCTGGAACTGTCCCCCTAACCCTAACCAAAGACCTCTTCTTTGCTGCAGCTCAGCTGCAAAAAGTGACTAAGTGACTTTTCTGGGAACTACTGCAAAATGTACCATGCTGGATGTGGTGATGACAGCAGGGGAACTTGCTCATCCATCACTGACAAATATTCAAGTACTACATTGCCCTTTAGATGAGAAATTCAGATGAAGATTCATGTCTACACATCAATGATGAATGAATGACAGCAGCTAACTAAGCATTAAACCAGATTTCCCTGAGTGACTGTGTGACAACGACAGCAAAGGCAGGCATATATTTGCTTTTGGAAGGTCCCAAGGTGCTTTGAGCTTTCCTCAGGCCTTCTTTCCTCTCAAAGCCACTGGAAAGGGCTGCTTCCTCACCCACACCTCTGACAGTGTGAGGTTTACAACCTTCATAGAGCTTGGCCAGTTTTCTCTCCCTGCTCTCTTCTCTTGCTCTCTCTCATATAACCAGGAAAAAACTCTTTTCACAGTCCTTCCCCGGGGCCTGGCCAGTCTCTTCAGGTGATGATGATCTCCTGATGCTCCATAGTTGGCCGTCTGTGTACCTGGTCTTGATGTAAGTTCCTTGTTTGTGGGCTCTGCTGCCAGCCCTCAGGATTGTCCAGTCTTCGGATCTATTGTCCAATATTATCAAAGGTAAAGGGGAAAATGGAGGGTAAGGTGGAAAACAAAGGGCACCAAGGCAAAATCAAACATCTTCGCAGCCTTGCAGAATTCTGCTGGCTCTGAGAAGGTTTTTCACCTTAACTTAGCTGGCAACTTGGAAAATGAATTGAAAATGTGTTTGGTCCTTCTGCAATCTCTTGAAACAAATCTGGAGGGAAGAATGTGCCTGGAGAGTTACCAAGCTCTTGTGCTTCCTGGCAGCCTCAACACCATTGTTACTCCTGCTGAGAAACCAGAAGAGCTGCTTCTCAGCCTGAGAAGATCCTGGGATGAAAAGCACAGACTGCTCTCATGCTGGGCTTGGGACCAGGCTGCTGGCTTTTCCCAGCATGTGTCATACAGCTGTGTGGGTAAGGGGCACGCCACAGCCCTCCTTCCCAGCCTTAACAGTGTGAATCTTGCAGAGAACTGTGGAGCATGGACCATTATCCATGAGAGGATCTACTGGCTGCTGGAGTGCTAAAGGGCAGAGCAGAGACCAGCATTTAGCCCAGTCTTTATTACACTGTGATGCCATCTTTCCTTTGCTTTTAAAATCAGCCTTAAATGCATTTCAATACAATTATTGGAAGCAACAAAATCCCATCTTGTTCTGAACATCTCTTGCCAACACTCAAGGAGAGTTGAGAAAACTGAATGCCCCAAGCTGGCAGCTGGCCATGGAAGAGGGCTGGGATTATAACCTTGCTGCTCACCCCTTGTTGGATCCAGAACTTAGACCATAACAGGACCAAACCTGAAACCTGAAATCCACAAAACAGAATGTAAAAATCTGGGTCACCTGTATCTAAGGTCACAAGTCCAGTCTTTCTAGAAGTTATTTTCACTTCCATGACACTGGCATGACCACATGAGAGAAAATGGGATTATCAAGTCTCTCCACAGAGTAGGAAGAGTAATGTAAAATAATTTCAGCCTAGTGCCATCTCCTGAATTTACATATGATATTATTACTTACCTTCCTTTTCATGGCCAGGACCATAGCAGTACCTAGAAACCACTGAAAATGTGTATTTTTTCCAGAACCTACACAAAACTGTATTTTATCACATTCCTCTACCTCTCTTCAAGTATATCTAGTGATTTTCTATAATAGTCTTGTCAGTACACCAACTGGTATCAAATAGATAGGTATTTTCTACTGATCTGCTATTTTGCCTAAAATTGAGAATTTTAGACTAGCACAGTCCTCACTCAAAACAGCTGACAACATTTCTTTTAAAGAGTCAGAAGCAACTTTTCAACAGAGAACATAATTTTTAGGAATAGAGAGACATGCAGACATTTTGAGAATTACTTGTTCAAATACATGTAAAATTCTCCTTTTGTTATTGTACAAATCATTAGTGTTGTTTAACTCACTCAGGCTTTCAAGTACAGGAACTCTGACCATCAGTCCAGTATAGCAGAACACATGATAATTAAATTTCCTTACCCTGTAGATTCCTGCTGGGCTTAAAATAAGGCCATTGCTCCAATGAGAAGCCCTCAAAGGCTGCTCACTAGAGACGGGTTTGTGGTTGGGGTTTCTACACATTTATTTCAGTGCAAATCCTGCCAGAAATTGGAACTTACTGCTTGTTGTGAAGTTACTCTCGCCAGCCTGAGGAAAGGAGTCTACGTCCTGGATGACTTGCAGCGCTCCCACGGTCCGGGCTGGGGGATCCAGGGCCACAGAGCTTTCATTCACGGTAATGTCACTGGCTCCTGTGATCTGGTTCGTCGGTGGTCCTCCTATGGATGCTTCCAAGTCTGGAGGTATATCATCCATGCAATCTGCATTTGGCTAATGGGAAGAAAAAGGAGAAAAACGAGCTCTTACCTGATAAAAAGATTCAATTTACTTCTTACCTCTTCATCAGATTTTTTGGCTTTATTTTAGTATTGAAAATGAAAATATATAATGAATAAACACAGAGTTTGTCTTCATGTACTTAATACAATCTGTTGGAAGAGAGACCCAAAGTATGCCATGGAAACTGTGTCACCTACAATTGCTAAACATTCTTCTTTATGCTTTTAAAATGGTTAGGGAATGTGCACATTTAAAAAAGTAACTCACTTATTGGTATGATCTGCTCAATAGAGGCAGATTGCTGAATCACACCACAAATGTAAACAGAGACAGGAGCTGAAGGGGACCGATTGTATTTAACATTTATTATTTTTTTCAAATATACATTTTACAGAGCCAGTATCTGAGCTTACAGGAATAAGAATTCAATAGGAAGTGCCTGTGGGTGCATCTATGTGTGTGGTGCAAAACTAGAAGCTAAAACTGTTTATAACACAAGTTTCTAAACATCAAAAGATGTTTGCTAATACTGTATTTCCTACAAAACACAATTATGAGAAAAGAAACAAGCAGACAAGAATGGGAAACTGAAGAGCATTTTTTGATTCACAGTCTTTCTTGCTACGTGAAGCAAGACCAGTGCTCAGAGTGACAAAGCATGACTGAGCTGCAATATGTGGTGCCTTGTTAAGCTAGGAAACATTAATTTAAGTTGTTCCCATTTATCTTTATTCTCCAGGAATCAGACAGCTAGTCTGGATCCGTCACTTAGGTTTCCTCTAACTTCAGGGGTTTGAGACATTTTTGCTGCGTGATTTATCCCCTAACCCTAGGTATGAATTGCTCCCTCTGCTCAGCACTAAGCAGAAACAGGGCTTAAGCTGCTAGACTGGAAACCCAACATTCAAATGGTCAGTGTCAGAGGAGCTGTACTTTATTTGGTGGATCTGATTTTTTTCCTATGCTTAGTTGTCTCACATGCCAAGGCACTTTGGAAAATCTCACTATCTGTTTATCTCCAACAGCAGGCACCAAGAAACTAAGCAAAATATGATACAGCAAAGGCTTAAAGAGAGATTTAACATTAAGCACAAGAGAAATCCCTTTGAATTCAAGTACAGAAGGTTACCATATGTTTACTTTTTTTTCCCTCCCCAGAATCAGGAACTTAGCATGTTTTCTTTTTTCCACACATTCCCTGTTTGATTGTTGTCACCTCTTAAGTATTTTTTTCACAAGTGTTCCTAATGAAAAAGGCAATTTAAGCAGTCTCGGATCCACAAACTGAAGTTTGGAATGAAAACTAGAATTGTTGTTGTCTGGCTCCAGTCTAACCCACAAGCAGCAAGAATGCCCCAGATTTGGGATAAAAAAGGCACATTCAACTATACCAGGTATTAGTGAAACTTATTGAATCTGTATTTTTCCAAGTGAAGTACCAATCACTTATCTGTAGGACAGGGACCCAAAATTATTCCAAAATTATTCCTTATCACTCTTTCCCCCTCTCTTAGCTATTATAAAACAATGTTTTCAGAATATAATTTAAAATTTAATTTACTTTTGATGACAGTGTATATTAAAAACAACCTATTTTTCTTTCTCCTATAGGAAAAATAATTTCCATTTTTCAGGGGACCAGATGTCTGTCCTTTGCTCTGATTCCAGTTATTCCTAGAATGGGGCTTTATCACAAACTTTTAAACCTTTTGAAGAGGGGATTATAATTGAAAGTCAACATTAAAGATGCAAAAATAATATTGCTTGATGTAATTAATCTCTTTACTCCTGAATAATTTTAATTGAAAAAAATACCCAAAACTAAGAGCATGCTGTAAAACTATTTATATTAAACACTGATCAGAAAAAACCAAAAAAACAAAACCCCAAACCATTATGGCTTTGGCTGCCAGAGTGACCCAGATACAGTTGCTAAGTTTAATTAAATTGGTTTCACTTGTTTCCTGCATGTAAGTGCTTTGAGAGCACAATTCCACTAAAGTCAAGGGAAAGCTTTGTATTGACTTCAGAGGGTTTGGCTAAGGCTCTTAGTGAATAGCTTCAAGTCATACAATCTGCTGCCAAAAATGCAGCTGACTGCATATCCAGCAGATGTTTGCAGGAAAGGGGAAGAAGCAGAGGGAAACTACTTCATGTGGTATGATTGTCCCAATAGCAAGGTAGCTCTTTGAAAGTGAAAGACACTTTCACTAATAATCCTTTTCAAATATTGCAGGTGTAGTCTGAGCTGGATTTTCCAGCAAAGAGTGGAAAAGGTCAGGCCAACCATTTGCTGGTAGATAGTTAATAATCTTCTGGAGCTGCAGGGTGCTGTGGAAAAAAGTGGAGCTGTTGGGGTGCTCAGTGACTGTGAAGATGAGTGCAGGAGTTTTGGTGCCTCATGGCTGCCTGGGGAATCTGAACTTAGGGTAGATAATATTTGAAGTTTCTATTACAAAGCAAATGCAGAATTTAGTGGTGAATTGAATTGAAACATTTAGATATTTTGGGTTTAACCAATCCTTTCCTAGAAAATCCAATGTCTTCCTGCTAAATGAAGTACACTATATCCACAGACAAGCAAGCCAGGTCTTTAATAACAACCAAGGACAAACATGCAGCTGGCAGGGAAAAAAAACCCCATAGCCTGTCTATGGTAAGATTTCCTCATTCATCCCATTGTAAAAGCCTCCAAAAAGGCTTTGGCAAATTTGCACCCAAGTCTCCCATCAGAGCTTGATGCCTGCCTAAGGCTTTTTTTCTTCTTTATGAGTGGAAATTTCAGCTAAGAGGGCTCAGCAAGACTCAGGAATGTGGTTAGGGAATGATATTTTGCTTTATCCACTCTACAGAAATGTTTGCCACCTCTCACAGAGAAGCCTTTAGAACTTTACGGGTTCTTTGAGGGCAATATCTTTTCCCACAGCAGCCTATGGACATCTGGCTAAGTGATGAGTCTCTAAAAACGCCAATTCATGTGTGTTGGTGGCTTTTTGGTTTACGGGAACACCAGAAAGCACACCTTAGGAATGATGCCCACCCTGGGCTGTCCTCAGCTGGTGCTGGGCAGTGAGAATGATGAGGACAACATGATTTCTGTGCAGGTAGAAAACAGGTCCTGAGAGCTGAGCAGGAGCTCAAAAGGACACAGGCTGGGCAGGAGTGGTTATGCAGAGGAGAAGCAGGAGAGAGCATAAGGTAGGAAAGGAACGAACAGGAGTTGAGGTATATTTCAGAAAGAGAAGGTAGAAAAAAGAGAGGAAGAGGAGCAACTGATAGCAGTATAGGAATTTTTAACCCCCAAGTTACCAGATGCTCTTATACCTCCACTTTCTTTGCTGTAAACCAGAGGAAACCTGACACAGAGGCTACCATTTACTCCAATTTCCCATGGACAGCAGCTCCTACTGGAAGTCACTTTGAGGGACAAGACTCTCCCTTCATGAACATATCCAATGATCCATGTATGCCAATATGCTTCCTCCAAGAGATGAATAGGGCTGTTTTCAGCTTGTTGTATGAGAATAACCTACAGGAAATTTTTACAGAAATTCATACAAAAAATCCCCTAAAAAAAACTTTGCTAATGGAACATTAACATCACATCCAAGTGCTTTATTTTTAGTATTAAGACAGACCAACACTACAGCTGATTTGGAAATCTTAATTTGAACCAGTTGTTCACGTAGGTTACAGCAGCATCTTTAATTACATGCTCAGTACAATTATTTCCAAAGAAGCTCCATGCATAAAGCTCTCAGTGAGGAGAGTGAGCTAGATCCCTGTTCTGCTGTACTGTACAGCAGAGGAAAGAGAGCTATGAGAAGGGAAACAGTGGTTGAGGAAATGGTGTTTCAATTATTCCTGGCAATTAGGTACTTCTACACCTGCCACTAGAGCTGTTCATAGGCAATGAAATCGAGCCATGTAAACCAAAACTTCTACACATGGCCTCTGGGCATGTTTTTTATTCCACTAGCTGTGCCCAGCCTCAAACAGCCTGTGGACATGCTTAGCCTTCAGCAGCAGCCAGTAAAGCCAGTGAGAGCCGTGTTCTGGATGTAAATTCCAACAGCACTAAACTTTCTGGGAAACCTTTAACATCTCACTGCAGGCCCAGAAAGCATTGCTCTGGTTTGCCTATATGCCCTGATTACAAAGCTCTGGACAATGTGCTCTGGACAAAGAGCACATTAATGACAAATTTGGACAAAAATGTGAACGGGCCAGTGTGAGAGCAGAAATGGTATGGTGCTGTCAGATGCACAGGGAAGCCATGGAACAATACACTGGGTAGGGAGAAGAGGTGTCAGAGCCCTGTGTAACTGCTCATAGCAGGCCTGTGAGCTGAGATAGAACCTGAGGAAATATTTCTGTATTTAAGCCTAGGTGCAGAGATGCTGAATGGCAGAGCTAGCCTTTGTCTGGGCTTTTGATCTTAAGCCCCGATTTAACAGTTGCACCACCTCTAAATATATTTAAGACAATATACACATTTAGCAGAAAAACTAGCCAAACTGTTTTGATGAATTACCCTAGCTACAATGCCCTCCTTCTTTTTCTACTTTGCATGTTTTCAGTTTGGATTTTATCATATTAGGTTTATTAACATATCTGCCTGCAACCTGCTTCCTCGTCTCCATGAAACTGATTTCTCTGAGAATGGCTATACCAGCTCCCCAACAACTATTTTACTTTATATAGCTCTTTCAAATGTGAACTGGTGCATCACTGGCTGAAACTCAGGGGGCTATTTACAGCACCTGGTAATGCATCAACTGGAGGTGTTTCAGTATTGAACTTCACAAGCCTTGCACAGTGAAGGACAGTGACTCACTCCTTCCTAGTGAAGCCTCTAAGCTTGGTGATAGCTCCAGTTGGGAAAGTGTATGGCAGACAGGACATACACCAGCAGAACACAAACATGTGACTTAGATCAATTACTTTGGCAGTTTCTAACCACATTTGAATGTTCCAAATAACAAAGAGCTTAACAATTTCTTGTATGTCATGTGCTCCACCACATGCTTAGTAACTGGGAAAAAGGGCCCTTAACTGGAATTAGGAGTACAGACCTTGCTTCAGATAGACTTTAAGAGAAATTTGACAGAAAAAGGACTTGCTTCCCCAGAATGAGCAATTTGTTGTCCTTGATGAGTATAGCAGAGAAAATTTCACTTGCAGAATTTCTGCTTTAAGATTCGAACCGAGAGCATGATTAAAAAAATAAATCCAGTCCTGAAAGCTATGTGAAAGAGTCTATAAATCCATCAAAACACCAGTGAACAATCTTCTGCTTCACCAAGCAGGCAGCCACAGACACAGAAATCCCAAAAAACACTCATACACACACACTCTTCCTTGCTAATACTAGTGGAGTGCAGGACAGAGGTAGAATCAGACATTTCCAATTGTACTTCCCTTAATAAATCAATTAATTATTCAATCATATGGCAAAAAGAGTGAGATGGGAACAGACAGGCAAAGGCTAGGGATATACTCAGGTGGCTGGTGTTTCCCCTCTGCCCTGATGGGCTGCTCTGCAGTGCTTACCGGAATCCCTAGAGCTTTTAGAATATTCATTTTACACATCGGGCAGGTACGATGGTCTAGCAGCCAGGGGTCTACACAGGACTTGTGGAAAAGATGCCTGCAATGAAAACCAGGATATCTTAATTCATATGCACCACAGCACAATTTACCATTTAGTACCAGATGATTCTTGAGCTTGAATTCTTTCAAGCAAGATTATTTCAACTGGTGCAGTTTGTGACCTCTTCAAGGACTGTAGAACGAGGTCCTATGCACATAAGGCTAAAATGATTCCTGCAGCAACTGAAGCACATGTGCACATTTCAATGTGTTTGGAATAGAAGACGCACATAATTAAGAAACTTACAGAAGATACACAAAATGCATCAGCAAACCCGATATTCTTTTAATGTTAAAGGTTGCCAGCAAACAAAAGCTGCTTGCTGGAAAAGGTAAAAATAATGCTAGTTTTTCTTAATAGTTCTACAGACAAACCTGACAAATTACACATAATTTAAATGTGAAGCCATTGAGGGTCTAGTATTTTCAGGACAGAGGCATAAAGAAATAAATTTCATTTGAAAAAAACCCCAACTTTCCATTTAAACAGAAAAACCAGTACAATGTTTTTATAAATATTCTCTCTGCTCTTCCCTGCTCTTTAGAAGCTGCCCATCAGAGAGAGCTCCTACACAGTTCCCTGAAGGAATTGCTGTTAATCCTGTTTTGAGTCTGAGGTGACCACCAAGCAGCTACCTGAGCCCTGTAGCTGCTGGGCACCACTTTTCCTAGACATTATTCAGGTGGAGCATCTGAAAGTTTCTTGTTTAGGTTTGCCTTTAACAAACTGATATTGACAGTAGAGATATTCAGTGTGTGTACCTGACTGGCAGACTGTATCCTCTCTTGAGAGCATATTCTTCTACTAGGAATACAAGAAAACACCTTCACCTCAGGGGTGGTCAGGGATTGGAACAGGCTGCCCAAGGAAGTGTTATCTGGAGGTATTTTATCGGTGTGGATGTGGCACTTCAGGACATGCTTTAGTGGTGGGCTTGGCAGTGCTGGGTCTATTGTTGGACTTGAAATACCTAAATATCTGTATGATCCAAAGGCTCAGCCTGGAGCAGGACACATACCAGTCTCTACAAGGAAATGCAATCTCTGAGAAAGCCAGAGTCACCTAATGTACCAAAGTAACTCTAAATATTTAACTGCTACTTATTCAGCTGAATGGGCCAGCAGATGTGTCACTACATGGTCCTGCGCTTTGTGTCACTTTATACAACTATGGCAAAGGGCAAACATATTCTTGGAAGTTCAGACCAGTCTAATTATATCAGCTGGCTGGGGTATCAAACCTCATTTGATCCTGTATGTCAATATGATTAATCAAATGAAGCATTGTGATATTTGAAGTTTAAGCCACTACTTTACTAAGGCTACTGAAGTCCACAGCTGTACTTCCAAACACAACCTGACCTAATGGATAACAACAAATGAACCAGATTTTGGTCTCTGTCCTGCTTAACATTTTCTTCCTTCTATCTTAGGAAGGGCATGTTCAGCACATTACCAGAAAAGCATTCTAAATAGGTGAAAACATAAAGATACAGTTCTTAGGCATCTGTAATTTTACATTTAGAAGTCTAACCAACAGATTTTCTTGAGTTTGTTAGGTCAATGTTAATTCATTATGTCATACCTTTCAGTTACATGAAATAATAAAGAAACTGTTGTTAGTGATTGGTGTTCTTTAATTATATAATCAAATTCATAAATATGCTTACTGGCAAACATCAGAAGCACATTTGTGCCAAAATAATCAGTCCATTTACAAAACCTGAGATATTTATTAATCTCTCAGAAAACAAAACAGATTTCCAAAATCTGTTTTGAATAAAAAATACATAGTTTCCACCAAGACATTTTACCAGAGACCAGAAAATTCCCTTTTGTTTTCATTTCCAGCTTTGAAAGCCTCAGTCAAACCGGGGTTCATATAAGAGAATTTCATGGTGTTTGTTGAGCATCAAAAGCTTGGAACACTTTCATGCCTTAAGACTTTAAAATCTGAAGTTCACTGTTCCTAAAGTTGGCTTCAAAAACAATATTCTAAAATAAATCCAAGTAATTTAAAAACATGACAGATCTTGTCACTTTGCACATCTCAATACTAATTTAGCACAGTGCATTATGACTCCATTAATTTCAGATTTAATATGTACTACAGAGGGAACTTGATTATTTGACAAAAATTCACAGAATAATGGAATGCCACTGAATATCAGATGAAGATTTGCCTTTTAAAATTTTTGTACTGCATTATACAATTAGAGTTCTTATAATGTCTCTTTTGAACATGTAAACATTTGTGCAGAAAAGCAAGGGGGCAGGCTTTGCAGATTTGGATTTGAAAGTTTATTAGGTACAGCACTATGCACATGCTTATGGCATTCAACAGATTGTCATTTGTTTTATGTTCCAAATTCAAGCAAAAGAAGGGTCAGCATAAAGTAAAATGAGAGCAACTGCAGTATTTCACTGTCCCATGGTAAGACAAAGATGTAAAAAGATCAACAACAACAGAAATCCCTCCCTTTGCAGCTCTGACTGATGCAAGTTTTAAATGGAAGGAGAGGATAGAGCCATCATGGGTGATTTCAGAAGTAATGACCCATACACGAAGACAGTAAGAGATGTTTCAAACTCGGGCTCAGGACATAGCTTTGACAATCAAAGTCAAAGCTAGAAAAAAACACAGGTTTTTTTGCTATTGTGTGCAACCACATTCATTGCAAAATGATGTTGATATTGATTTGAAAATTTTGCAAAAGAACTGCAATTGATGAGTTGACAGAGAGGAAGGTGAGATGTTGTCCCAACCTCATACAAAGGGAAAGGAAACAACTGTTCATCTCCCCCAGGGATAAGAAGCACAATGAAGTTGTTTAAACTGTAGCAAGTGAGATCCAGGTTACACAATAAGAAAGGCTTCACCACAGTCAAGGTAATGAAGCACTGCAATAAATTATCAGGGGGGTTGCTTTCTTCATCCTGGGAGACAGCATAGTGTGTTGGAAAAAGCTGCCAAGAACGACATGTGCGTGCCAGAGCCCCTGTGCTGTTCCAGAGGTGCTGGCCTCCTGGGATCCCTCCTGCGCTGCACTCTCCTGTGGCTGCACATGGCTGTGCAAAGCTCACAGAGCACAAAGGAAAAGAACCTCAGTCCCAGAGCATTCCATTTGCTGTTATCTAAATAGCACTTCACATTTTTAAACTAGACATTGTTTTTGTTTGAAATGTATTTATATTATTTTTAAAAGATGCAATTTTAATAATACAAGAAAAAAAACTATGCTACACTCAGCCCAAAATAAATAAATAAATAAATAAATAATAATAATAATAATAATAGTAGTTTTAGTACAACTATTGTAATGTGTTCAGCATACCAACAATTTTGAGAGGCTTTTTTTCCAGATTAAGGGAAACTATTCTCCTCCCACCTACCACTCCTAGTCTCACCTATGCAGAAAGAGAGGAATATCCCTGAACGTTAGAGTAAGAGCATCAGTTGCCTGGATTAGATCTAGGGCTGAGGTAAAGGATTTAGAATTTTTATTAGTGAGAGACTGAGTACCACTGTAGTATCCAACAAGAAGGTTTGAGATTCTGGGGGGTGCTTGTACAGCATTATTTACTTCTGAGGAGGACAAAAGATGATGAGGGTGAGAGGAAGGAATCAAAAAGAATGTGTGTGATGAAATAATTTTCACAGAAGCTAATAAAAAGGGAGAGCAGGAGTGATAACTCTCTGAACTCACAGTTGTTCATGGAGTGAAAGTTCAGGGGAAAAGAATGAGCTGGAGTGAGGTCAGAGAATGTGTTTATTGGGGAAAGAAATGAAAAAGCAAAAAAAAGAACCTATGAGGCACTCAGTAGAGATAAGGTTGAAAGAAATCTCTTGCCTCTCTATAGAAGTTTAAAGTAAAAGTTTAGTAAAAGGCACAGACTGGGAGCAGCAGGAGCAGTACTTTCTCCAAAGCTACAGCAGAAAAGGCAATGGTGTTTTGAAACTGGAGATGGAAGACAAGCAGAATGAAGTAAGGCTGTGACAAGAGATGTCATTCTAGGAACCTTGAACTTGGTTACATTTGATGTTGTGTCAGTGCCCTTAAAGACAACTTCAGAGATGTTTGCTACCATTAAACTTAAAACCAGCTGCAAGTCAACACTTTATACTTTTATCAAGTGTCATTCCTTATTTATATAATACACTCTGTGAAGTTTCTTACTTCAGTCAGTTGTGGGAGCTGCCTGATGAAGACAAAGAGGAAGAAGCACAAGTTCACTTGGAATTCTCCTCTGAGCTTTCCAGAGTGGGGTACATAAAAACAGCTATCCCAGTGCCAGCAGAAAACAGAGGGCATTTGGGAAAACAGCCCAAGTCCTAGTAAACATGTATTTTTTTGACTTCAGAACTCATCCACTGCTATATTGGAGAGTTAATGAGGTTCCTATGTAGAAAATGCACCTGGCTTAATTGAGGATACTGTAGCAGGAAAACTACAGAGTCTGTAGGTCTTTATCAAGATATAACACTCCTACTCACTGCACAGAAACAGAAATGAATCCACTTTCCTTTTTGTTTTGGATGAGGAGATGAGATTGAAAACAGCAGAAAGAATCATGAGTACCATTTCATGTTTCAGAAGTTCAAACCCATGCAAGTATGTAAAACACTGCCCTTGCAGTTTGTGTAGCAGGAAAGCCAGGGTCGGTGAAATAGCTGCTTGAGAAAGATCTTTGAGTTTTTATAATTCCAGACTACTAAGGCTCAAACTGTGGGTATTTTACAAGACAGTTCAGCTACTGCTACCCTTTCAGCATGAGTCATTTTCTGGGTGACCTTTTAAGCCAGCCAAGAGCTAAACACCACCTGTTAACTCTGTGTTTCCTATTCACTCTGCTTGACGCAATGCCGTGGATTACAAAGGCTCATTGAATTATGAGGTGGGACACAAGTGAAAGCTGAAGCTTAGACATATATTTAAGCTGTTGTAGATCTACCACAAAACACTGCCTGTCTCTGTCATGCAAAATTTCCAAACTTTATTCTCCTTCTGTGCAAAAAGGCTTGATGCCAAACCAAGGTCCACATTTTCCGGTAATTTCTCATTTTTCTGTATTTCTGCTTCATGAAGTGATGTGTTTGTGTCTGCTCATAAAAGAGTTCACATGCAATTTGTCATTGTGGGAGATTTGCAGTAGGTCAAATTTATGATTAATCTGTTGTTTTGTGTTAGCCATTTAGTGATGGCAGTAAACAGATTTAATGAATCACATGAAGTAACAGAAATGGACAGCTTGTAACATTCAAATATCTACTAGGGTACAACACAGCAGGAAAATAAACAAGTATTTTGGTTTCTCAAACCAGTTAACATGACTCAGGAGAAGAAAGAAGTTCTATTGAAAAAATAAAATCTCGGCTCTATATGTGCAACACTTCATATCTGTATTTCTATGGAAATCAAACACTTGCTGTTGCTCTCCTAGGGACAACTGATCCTAGGAAATTTCTCAAGAAATTGATTTCCTTAGAGAAATCCTCCATTAGGTAGCACTTCACAAATGACAGTACAATAGCACAAAGATGAGTACAGCTGTTAGGGGTGGCTAGAGGCTGCACTCCTGTGTCACATCACTGCAGGTGGATGTGCTGCACAGGGCATCTTCACATGAGGCATCTCTTTCTATGGCTGGGGATTTTTTCTGTCAAAAGTCATCTTTTTCTCAGGCCCAGGACAGCAGAAGAAGTAGCTCAATGGGGAGCAGGAGCCTGCTCTATCCCGGGCTGCTGTGGCCAGGGCTCACTCTCAAGTCAGAGGGAAATATTCCTAAGGCATTTATTCTAATATAAAAAACAGTGAGGAAAACAGACAAATCAAAACTTTTGTTTAAAAATCCTACTAAAGACTTTGTTATAGGCTCAGGTCGGATAAAATTTCTGACCACCATACTAAACCCTCAGGGTCTCACCACCACCACTAGTTTCACTTCACATTGAATAAAGAGGCATTTCAGATATCTTTACCAACAGATGTGGAATAGGCCAAAATAATAAACTCACCCTTCCCTCCCCAAGTTCTCAGGTAATCTCATCAGTGTGAGAGCAAAGACTTTCTTGAAGTAGAGATTATTAAAGCTCAAAGCACATTCAGTTTACCTGCAAGGCAATATCCTGACAACATCATTGGGCTTGTAGCCTTCGATACAAACAGCACAGTTATCAAAGTCTGGCTCAGTCTCCTACAGGAAAGAGAATATTCATCATATTCATTTTTTATTTTGTTAGCTAATCTCTTCATATAAGAGCCTATGTGACAAAGTAAAACACTCACTGAAGCAGATTGCAAATCCAGTAATGCATTTCAAAGCCAGCAAGTCAGATTTTTTGACATGTTTCCAGCTGGAAACTTGCACTGGGAAGCAGGCAGATTTAGTTGGTATGTTTTAACTTTCAGAATTTTCTGCATCTTTAACCAAATCACCCTCTCTCCCCACCCTGCTTCATTTAACTTCCACTCCTTCTCCACCTGAAGGACACAGTAGCTAAATAAGCAATTGGCATTTCTGTTCTGCCTCATTGTCCCAGAGGTCTAAAGGAATCCTCAGCATAGAGTTTAATTTAGTAACAAGAATTTTGAAAAATTACCTTGTCACCTTTCCTGATTGTCCTGACTTGCAGCTTGCTGATTGCTTTCTTCGCAGCATCTCCAAGCCGGCGCTGCAACACAAAATTTTCTCTTAAGCAAAGAGCATCTCTTCATGCAGAAATCAAAACTTTTTCTCCCTAGGCATCTTAATAATGTTAAGAACATGGAACAGGATAGTGTATAAATACAAACATAATAATTCATAAAAAGGGGCACCACAGGTGTACTACGCTGCAGCAGTGTGTACTAATGTAGGTAACAAGTCCATTATTTGATTGTCCTACTTCTTCCCTCACTTGTTAAAAAAAAAAATACTGGGCAGTTATCAGAGTGAATGCTGAACTTTATTCTTACATTGTTCCATAACTAGTTCATTATCTTCAGGAGGCTACAACTTCTGAAAGTGAGCTGTTAATTTTTTAACAACAAAAACACTGAATAATCTCTCCTGTCTTTTTTCCTGCAATACAGAGTTGCCTACTTTATAAAAATGAGGTGGAAGCATCTGCAGTTTCTTATGGGTAAAGCACTATATAGTCCTGCAGTAACCTCCTGCCCATACATAACCATTTGCTTATTCTTTGCCTTTCTATCATTCCCTCCAGTGGAGCATAAAGTGATTACCACGTGATGTTTCTGACTGTTCTCCCATATTTCCAAAACACTGTTACTGTGCTGGCAGGGTCACAGCCACCAGGATTAAAGTATGTAATAACAGCCTGACACAAAACACCCTGTCCTCAGATACTGCAAATGGACATATCTAAGAGGCTGGGAACATCGCAGGGCAGTTCACACAGTTACTGGTCAGCACCCTGTGCTACAGAGCTTGTTCCTGTATCAGTGCTCCAAGGACTTGGCTGCTCACTTGTGCTAACAACACAAAATCTAGCAGCAAGGCAGTCCGGAGACAGACTCACAGGCTGGAAAAGTCTTTGGGAGGTCATGCATTCCCAACCCCTGCTCAAGACTGGGTCAACTTCAAAGTCAGAACTGTGTTAGTCAAGTTTTGACTATCTCCAAGAAAGGAAATTTCACAACCTCTGTGGATAATTTGTTCCAGTGCTTAACCAATCTCAGCATTTTTTCTTCTCTAAACATACTAATGGAATTTCCCTTTCTGGTAATTTGTGACCATTACTCTGTGCACTTCCAGGAAGAGGCTGATTCTGACTCCTCTCTGACCACCCTTTTTGCAGCTGGAAGCAGAGCCCTTCCTCCTCCTTGGCTCCCCACCCAGCTTAGTATGCTCCCTTGACCCCTCCTCAGACACCATCTGCTTCTGCCCCCAGACCATACTGGTGACCCTGCTTTGGGCACTCCCCATTTTTTCTATGCCTCTCTCACATGGTTTCATGCAGCAGTGTCCACTGCAATGTCATCTTTATAACAGTTCATGATACAGCACGTTCCAATTTGCCACCAATAAATGACTTGAACTCTTCCCTTCACCTCCTCTCCCCAACCACATGTCCAGCCATGTGTTGCTAGAGAGGAGACTTAGGGCCTTGGTGATTCATTTAACATTCTGATCTTGGAAACTCATGTGCCAGAGTTCAGAGGGGCCTGTCAGCAGGAAGAGTTTCCAGCTGGAGGGGGTGAGAGCATGAGGCCAAAAACAGAAGGAAGTTTGAGGCAATTTATAAGTTGAGACCTAATCACCACACAGATATGACCAGTAAATTGCCACTTTGGTCTTCACTTTCAATTAAAATCACAAAATTAAATTTACAGAGTAAGCTTGTTGGATTGGAAAGGCTGACAAAAGACATGCAATATTGAAAGAAGAGTGCAATTTCAGATCTAGCTAAAGAGGTCAAAACAATCTTGACTATCAGGAGATTTACATATGAGCTTTCCAGCAACTTAATTATTGCATGTGAAGGAGTATCTTGTAGTTAGACAACATCTCTTTCTGTGGTCCATTTTTCTCAGTCTCCCTTAAATAAAAGAATGAATGAGAGTTGGAAACATTTCTTGTCAGCTATTTGGTTCTTTAATGTAAATCAAAGACAGATTGTTAACATACAGCCAGACAAGAGCTATTATGTCATGCTCCAGAAAGTGCTTGTGATCCCTTTTTATCAATATTATTATTTTAATGAAAGAAATGCCTCATTCTTTTTTGCATATTCTTGAAGGGGAAAGGACAAGATCAAAAACTCCTGTACATCTTTGATTTGCTTGCTTTCATGTTTGCTTTCTCTTATCCACTGTAAATAGATAAGTTCATAACTTACATGTAAATGAGAGTAATTTAGTTTTTGAAAGAACAGGGATTTCTTGGACTAAAGGCATACTTTCAAAGGATTCTCCCATTTGAACAGCAAGGCATGCTATCAATAACCAATTATTTTTTCCCAAAAGATAAGAGGCATTACAGCAGTTTAAGAGTTTAAAGTGAGGCTTAGAGATTTACAGTCATAAATCTCATAATCTCTTTAGCAATGCTGCAACATTCAGTACTGGACTGGAAGGAGTTAAGCACGTCAGATGCAGTGGTCTTGAGGAGATGGCAATGCTCATTAAAAAGGAAGGACAGTCGCATGGAAAGGACCACTTATGTACTCCTGAGAAAGTAAATGACCAGAGATGCTGTGGAGGAGAAAAGTTACAGTAAGTGCTTCTCCCTTAATGGCCTTACTAAACTATCATCTTTGCAAGGAGATCACCTTGTGCCTTGTGCAGAATGAGATGCATCACCAGCACAGGTATCAAACATCTAACCAGAGACAAAGGCTGCAGACTCCATCATGGGAAACATCTTCCCAAATTGCTTCAAAGATTGACATCCCTGTACAGTGGCCTAAAACACTCATTCCAAGCCACAGCCACCAGTGTTCCTTCTTAGATAAATGCTCTACATGCTGACAGTCACATACTAAAGATTAACCCGGGACACACAAGATCCTCAAGTCCAGTGCAATCACTACCTGCTTTGGCTTCCACTATCCTGCAAAACTTAAGGAGTACAACCAGTTTCAAAATGACTGTGTAGAAAACTTCCTCTGAACAAGAAGCCAGTGGAAAGAAGGGACATTGAAAAATGTGGTAAATAAGTCTGGAACTGAAACATCACCACCTCTTCATTTTCTCATGTCACAAACAATAAAAAAAGAACTCTAGTATTACTGGTGAAATATGAAAAGCTCTGACAGACAGACAGGGTTGGTTTGTTGTTGTTGTAGCTGTGCCCTGTTTTAAGTCTGTGCCCTGGCTGTTACAGGGCTGTAACATGAGGTCATATTTTGCTGAATTATCTCTGGAACTTAACTTGTCATGTAATTCTAATTCTGCTTCTAATTAGCTCTACAATGTGATATTTCTGGATTTAAACAATTTCCACAGCCTTTTACAAAATCTCTCAACTCTCTCATCTTCAAGAGCCCTCTAGTAACAAGCTGATGAAGAAACAGATTCTCTTACACAAATTTATTCTCTTCTTGTCAAAAGGATTCATCATCAAGGCACCCACCAACTTCCTGGACATCTCATTAGGTGAGGAAAAAAGGTTCAATCATGTGAATACTACTACGTATCTTCTACTTCCATATACAATGTACAGTAGTCTGTGCTAGAGATACTCTTACAAATTAAATGTATTAAAATAAAAATTAGTATCTCACCATGTTTGCAGCTGACACCCTGGCTGTAGGTGCACAAGCCCATAGTGGAAGACAATTCTGTGCTCTACTGCATTGATTCTCAGCCAAGTGGGGATGAATAGACCCTGGCATTCAACAAGAATCTTTGAAATCCTGATTCTCCACTCATCAAAATCAGGCACCTAACTGGAGTAAGCTGTGTCTTCCTTCTGGCATGTGATCTTAGATTTTGCACACATGATGAGTAAGACTGGTAGCTGAAGATATAGATGGACTATGTCCAGTTTTCGTCTCACTGTGGAGTCACAGGAAATGATTCCAGGAGATTTTTCAGTCTTTCTAGCTGTCTCTCTCAATAGCTGGACTCACTGCTTTCTTGATGGATAATTAAATCATTTTGTTTTGGATTTACTGCTTGCTCAAAACCTTACGCCTAATGAAAGAAGGGAAGTGCACCTGGAAAGGAGAGTCACCAGACAGAGAAGGACTAGACAAAAGTGTTTATGAGGCTTTACAAAAGGACAGTATGATTTTAATCAGAAATTTGTGATCCCATCCTTGAGCTACAAGAAAATGTGTCAAAGAAAAAAAAACCCAGAACCTGAGGGAAAACAAAGAGGAACACTCATGGGAAGGGCAAGAGCAAGCTGAGCTCCTCAGAACTACCTACAGCATTTAAATTCTGTAGCCAGGACTAAAGGAAACAAAACTAAAAAGCCACACCAACCCATTAACACAAATAACAGAGTTTTGTTTATATATTGCTACCATTTTCATATGAAAAGAGCTAATAAAGAGATTAGATGTCAGACAAAACTGTATGAAGAAAACTCCATGAAGACTTTTTAGGTTGCCCCTTATTATTGCCCAGTTTTTCCCTCCAAAATAATAATATTAATAATTAATAATATGTAATTACTTAGGAGGCATCCTTTCTAATTCTTCTAAATAAGAGAACTAATATAAAAACCAAGTTATTAAAACCCCTCCATAGGACAACTGCTTGTGCACATGTGGTCTCCTTCAAACTTTGGAAAGAAAATACCAAAAAGGAAATATGTTTCAACATATAAACACATCAGTTTCAAACTATAACATATTACCTGAATGAGCTCCTTATTTTGATGAGTTCCATGTTTATGTATGTCAATTTACCCTGCTAAGCTGCCAGTGTAATTACTTGACTGAAAGCACACTTACTCACACACACAAATAAGGCAGGCATGTGCTTTTGCAGACAAAGCATCTAAAAATTATCACAGCCATTGCAGTCAAAGTGAATCTGCTGCCAATGATGTTCAAATTCCAGCTGGGATAGTCTTGTTCTTGCTATCCAAAATTCCAGACTGTATATTTAAGTGGAAAATACATTCTTTCTGTCTGTAAATACAGAGCAGCTGCTCCCTATCTCAGAGGATGCCTGAATTTCAGTGGGGGAAGGCGAGGGATTCCTACATGTCAAGTATTTGTTAAAGAGTGTGTAGCAGGGTTTTTCTCTACAAGACGATTATTTATACTCTGAATTTTACCTTTTCTGCAGAATAAGCAAGGTGGCCCTCCTGGTCCTGACAGTAATTTATTGAGCATTTAGAAACCTCTCTGATTACAGTGCATTTTTTACAGTGCAATAAAATGGTTATCTCTTCAAATTTCATACATTGATAACATTTTCTACTACACCATTAGAATGAAATGCACAAGCCCCAGCTTCCCAGTTCTGCTGAGATAGTTGCATCTGGCCAAGAAAATATTAAATTTATTATTATTGTTATTATTATTTACTGCTGAACTACCATAAATATGGGCAATGCTTTATGAAACCATTGCTACTGACTTCTCTTCAGCTCTATAGGCTTTTTATCTCTTTCAAGGGCTTTGGACAAGATGCCAAAACCAATAACAATGGTTTAATAATTAGTGACTGTCACTACACTCCTGTTCAGTGATCATTGTCAAATGAAGAGGGACATATTTGTCTTTCTAGCCCAAGACCCTTCTAAGGAAGCATTAAAGTGAGAATAGGCTTTTTCCCCCGCTTTCTTCACTCACCATGAACATTGCTTCACACACACATACCTCACAATGTTTTAGTTAGCATTTTGATCTCAAGGGTCCTTAGTTATACATATTGCTATAACATTTGGCTATATGCACCACAACAATATTTTCACAAATAAACATCACCTTTCTGCCTATTTTTTTGTGTTTTGCATAAGGAAAAAACCCCATAATATACATACACTATTCATTTCTTTTTTTTCTTGAATCCCATCTATACTGACATAAGTCTTGGATTTTCCCAGTCACTTTAATATTCCTATTCTTTTCACTTTCTTGGGCTTTCTTCTAGTTTTCTGTTTTTTCTACACGTTGACAATTTCTTTAACTTTTACTTCTACAATAAATCCTCTGGTGATTTTTTGGAAACACAAGCTGTTACTCCAGCCCTGCTCACCTGATTTCTGTCTCTGGCATTTGCGTAGCGAAATCTCTGGATGTAGTAGAAGACCAGCCATGCTAAGGAGATGATCATCAGCACAATGAAGGAGATGGAGACGAACACCACCGAGGTCCGGCTGACGTACTTCTGCAGGTTGCGAGTCCCGATGGTTATGTACATCATCACAGTAATGTTCCTCTCCAGGAGGCTCACTATCTCTTTTCCTTTGGGTTCAGGAATCATTATTGCTACAACATCTTCTAAGCCTATCAGACAGAGAGAGAAAGGGACCCTTAAGTAAAACAAGTGATCACCAAAAGGCAATCATGGAATCACAGATTATCCTGAGTTGGAAGGGACTCACAAAGATCACTGAAGTCCAACTCCTGACCCTGCACAGGACATTCCAAGAATTCCACCATGTGCCTGAGAACTTTGTCCAAATGCTTCTTGAACTCTGTCAGGCTTGGTTCTGTGACCACTTCCCTGGGGAGGCTGTTCCAGTGCCCAACTACCCTTTCGGTGAAAAAATCTTAATATCCAACCTAAATCTCCCGACACAACTTCATGCCATTTCTTTGTGTCCAATAACTGCTCACTGGAGAGAAGAGATCAGTGCCTGCCCTGCTGCTTCCCCTCCTGATGAAGTTATAATCACACTGAGGTCTCTCCTCAGTCGCCTCCCCTCCAGGCTGAACAGACCAAGTGACCTCAGCCACTCCTCATACAGCTTCCCCTCAAGGCCCTTCACCATCCTCATGGTCCTCCTTTGGACACTCTCTAATGGCTTCATGTCTTTTTTATACTGTGGCACCCCAAACTGCCCCCAGCACTGGAGGTGAGGCCGCCCCAGTGCAGAGCAGAGCAGGACAATCCCCTCCCTTGCCCAGCTGGCCATGCTGTGCCTGGTGCCCCCCAGGACACAGTTGCCCTCCTGGCCCTGCTCCTCAGGGCACTGCTGACTCACACTCAGCTTTCCATCGAGCAGGACCCCCAGGGCCCTTTGCACAGCGCTGCTCTCCAGCCCCTCATTTCCCTGTCTGTACATCCAGGGTTGTCTCATTCCAGGTGCAGAATCTGGCCCTTTCCCTTGTTGAACTTCCTATGGTTGGTGATTGTCCAACCGTCTGATTTGTTCAGTTTTGGCAAAAAGTAACAATAAATCTGTCTGTGCTTTCTTCTGCTCTTCCCTCCTGTTTACCAAGAGGAAAGTCAGATGGATCTGGTGAAGGTTTCCACTGAAACCAGTCACACACTGTGTTTCTACATACTAATCTTGGTGAGATACGTACAATGTGTTCCATGGGTTGAGATAAACACAGATTTCTAGGACTTCTGAGGCTTATCTGGATGATACTGCTGTAAACACTGCAAACAGGGAGGTACACTGCATCCAACACTCCATATACATTTATCACAGTCTGTTTTGCAGGGTCATGAGTCTGTCAGAGAAGCCCCTCCAAACTCTGCATCCAAATCAGAAACACTTTCAATCACAGATTCCCACATGGTTTCACAACCAGAAATGCCAAAGCATCACTGCTCTTGCACCAGGCTGGCAACCAAAGAGCAGCTCAACATGTTCCCAGTGGCTCCCCACAGTCCAAGCCCATAGAGCAATTTGGGACTCTTTGCTGGAAGCTTGACTCTCCAACTGATACAAATTTAAAGTCAAGATCATTGTTTAATTCCACAAAAAATCGCCTCTGCAGCCCATATCAGCCCCTGACACAGCGTGCAGCACAGCCCCACAAGGATGAAAGTCAGCACAGCTGAGGCAGCAAAATCCCACTAATGGGATGAAGCAGGGACTTCCTACAGTCCTGCCAAGCCTTCTGTCATGACCCTGTGAACTGGGCCCTCCACTGATCTAGTTATTCCCAACTCCACACTAGTTTTCCTCTCTGTACAGTAGTGTTTGATGTTACTTGCATCACACATTGCTGAAACTATTTTCTTTTCAATTTTAAGTCCTCTGTGTATAAGACCACATAATATATGTCTGAAATTATCTGGGAATCACTAGGTCGTTAAATGCCTTTTATGGCCTCACAGTTTAATGTTAGGGATATTCTGTTCTTTCACTTCATTAAACAAGCATGTAGACAATTTTTACACCTAAACTATGTTTTGCAATAGCCAATTGTTCTAAGTAGCTAAGGACAGACAGGTGTATTGTAATGTAAAAATGTGCTAGGAACAACAGCAAATGTTCACAAACTGGCATTTAGAAAGGTACAAACCGGGGGTGTCTGAACTCAAAGAGCTATGCTGGGGTAGGGCCTCAGAATTTCACGTGAAATCCCAGGAAATCTGCTGATGTTGTTGATCCCATGGCTGTCAGTATTTTGACTGTAGCAGGAGGGGAAAGCACTGTGTTCAGAGGGGCATTCATGGAGATGGGAAGGGATCGCTCAGCCACAAATGGAGGTATGGGAGGGTGACTTGCATTTTCAACAGCATCCCTCTCCCTCCAAGCTGGTATCCAATGTGAGCTTCACCAGTTCAGCACTGTATCCCGGTTTTCAAAGTCCAGGTCAGGCATTTCTTCACTAAGAAACCCTGGGAGGTACAAACCAGGTTTTCAGATGGATTTGGATGCTGAAGACCATGAGGTTTTTGGCAGGAGTTTGGATATACACAGGGCGGTGGTGTTCTGCAGGAAACACTAATTGTGGTGGAAACTTTATAAAATTCTGCTGGCTGCCTGCATCACTGAAGGTAGTGAAATAGCTGTGGCAGACTGCTGCTACTCAGAGAAATCTGCTATGAAGCTGGGAACTGAACCCTCCTCTCTCAAGTCTCAGAGCAGAAGTGTAAACACCACCCCTCTTCCTCTCATGAGGCTTTCCATCATAATGCTTCCCTGATTATGAACAGGCCAGTCAATGAATAGAGAGGATCAAATGTTTGGCCGAGTCAGGAGTTTTAGATATTCATGACTGGAAACTTAACCTTCCTGCTGATACTCTTCCATAAAGCATTACTGTTTTTCAGCTATTCCCCTTTATTTTTTTCTTCCAAGAGACCACCATCAGCAGTCAAGGTAAATCTAGCCTTGCAACTCTTCTGATACCCTTTTATTACAAAAGGCTAATGCAAACATTACCCTAATGGCCTAGGGAGAATTTGCCAAGTCTCAAAGTGGCTGAGAAGGGCACTGGTGCCATGCCAGTAATTTTCCTGCAGTCAAAAAGAAAAATTGTCTGGAGCAGGGCTTAGCTGTCCACATGGCTTCCTTTGTTCTTTTCCCCGTCTTAAAAAAAAATAAATTAAATTCATTCTACAGGAAAACCAAAGCACCAATCTTATGCATAGGCAAAAAAAAAAAACCCAGAGTGAAAAATTCCACAGCCAAAATTACTGAATTTAATCCCTGCTCTCAAAAGCCACCACTCTGTCCAACTGACTTAGCCAGTGCTGACCTTTAACATCATCATCAGTACAACCTAGGACACTGCATGGACATCACCTAAAAGCCTGTGAAAATGGAGATAGAGATAAACCCATTTCCAGTAGAACATACAGGTAGTATCTTAACAATTTAATTGTCTTGAATCTTGCATGTCTAAAAAAACTTTAACCACGTGTTTAATTATGTTCAATTATATTATAGTTTATCATATTTAATATAGGTTTAATATATTTCTGGACACAGGACACTAAGCCATGGATATATATTAAATAAAACTACTATACTAAATAAAAATGTAGAAGACACTGTTATTCCAAGAGGAAAGCAGCTGCTTTTATTTATTCAAACCCTTAATAAATTAAAATTTCAGGCTACCTGGTTATTTTCTTGGAAAAAATTAGCACTTGTAATGAAGCATTGTTGGAAAAAATAATCAGAGCAGTGATAAATAATAATCAGATTAAAAAAAAATATTTTACTGATGTTATTATAATTTCTCCAAGACATAATAGACAATGCTATTTATCAATCATGTTATTAAGCTATGTTTTTAATATCATGTATGTTCATATTAGGAAGAAAAAAAAAGAAAAATAAAATAACTTATTTCTCCCTTCTCCTTTTTTAAACAAAATATTTGTATTATCTCAGTTTCACATAAGCTGCAACATACACAAAAGAATGCAAATTAAAGAAGGGAACATAATGAGACATCAGTGTTAGAGGTGCATTTTTATGCCCAAGTACACATTTGCTCAACAGATTTAAAAAAGAGAAAGGATCTAGTAACATGTACTGATGCTTCCCTGGCAAGTTAAATGCTACCCCTGCCTTTCATTAAACACACCCACAGTGGGAGCTGCATTTTGTGGCACTCCTGTTCCCTAACACATTTCTTTTCTTTTTCTGGCCAACATGAATGCAGAGTTTGACATGAATTTTTAAGCAGCTGTCAGGATGAACCAGAGATCCATAAATCAAAGGTATTTAGGCTGCAGTGAATGGATTTTATTCTTTATTTTTTGGCTAAGGAAACATTTAACATATCAGTATTTTCTCCTAATGAAACAAGTAAGGCAGAAATTACAGGCATTTGGGATGATTTAAGTAATTTTAACTTGCTGAAGCATACCTGCCTAATTGAATATTTCTGGGTGGAGTAAATGCATACTTTGGAAAAAGATCCAAAAGACCCTCTCCAAACCCACCCTCTCCACGCAGTACTTGGCTATGGAAATACATTTCAGCAGGTATGCCTTCATGCAAAACCTGCAAACTTCAAGGGTAACCATGTATTCACTAGTGACAGAGGAAATGAAAGACTTTAGTGCATAACAGTGGCTTTTGTAGAAGAAATGAACAAGTTTTACACCCAAAAGGTGTACATAAATGCTGTACCTTGGCTGCAGGCTGTGCTTACAAACCTGTGATATTCCTTGATTTTGCTCCAGGAGCTTTCAGAGGTGACACTGAGCACAGTCCTCTCTTCTCATTAGCAGTCAGGCCCAGCAGTGGCAGGGCTGCTTCTTTAATGCTTTGTCAGTTTTTGATGGAGACTCTAAAATGTGGTCTTTCTGACACATTTTAGAATAGGCAGTTTAATTCTTCATGCTTGGCAACAGCTAGAAGTCAGTCAGAGAAGTTAATAGAACTATTTGAATAGAATTTCAATTGGGAGCCATATAGAGTCTTCTCTCCAAGATATCCTATCAAGATATAAATGAAGATTTGTCTTATATTGTAGATCAAAATCAAGCAGTAAAGATTTTGTAAGTGAAAATCCAAACACTATTTTGAGTTCAGAAATTGCCCTGACACTGCCCTGAAATTGCCCAGTGTTCAATCTGGCTCCGAGCCCAGGAACAGAAACTTTACAGGGAGGTGCAAGAGCCTAAGCAATTCTTCCTTACTTCTTGAAGAAATTATTTTGTTAGGAATCCATTTCAGTAACCAGCAGCTATTGTAAGGAAGTAAAACAGGCACAAATCGAACCAATCCCACATCCCACCCAGGCTCAGCCTGCAGTCTGTGCCAGCCCCAGGCAGTGTCAGGGAACTTGGTGGTGGTGGTGCTTCCTGGGAGCTCAGCAGTGCTCCCTCTGCATAAGGACTCACTGTGCTGCCAACCACTGAGCTCTCCTGCCACAGCTTGTGCTGCTGCCTACTTCCCTGTTAATGAATTTTACACTGGTTTGGATGATGGGTAATATTTTAAAGCAAATTCAGAGTAAAGAACAGACATTTGTTAAAAAATACTATTTTTTCCTCCCCAGAACAGCAACTCAGCTGAAAAATTACCACTGAAGAGAATGAAGAGGACTCCATGGTGACGGTGCTGTGGTGATTGTTTAAATTACAGCCAAGAACAGTCTGCTTGGCCATCAGAAATTTCTACCTTCTGCTGCAGATCTTGCTCTCTTTGAAAAGAGTATTGCTTTATATTTGTGTTTGGTGTCTTTCCAGTGAAGTTACATGAGAAATGGTATATAGGCTAATGAGAATGCCTATGTGAATTGTCCTAATATCACAGAATCACAGAAAAGTTTAGGTTGGAAGGGATCTTAAAGATCCCTTCCAACCTCCCTGCCATGGGTAGGGACACCATTCATTAGATCAGGTTGCTAAGGGCTCCATCCAAGCTGGCCTTGAATACTATCTCAATTGCAAAATGTGCTCTTGAACTACTATCTTCATAATTGTAACAAGGGTTCTGAGTCTTTATGACCACCCACTGAGACCTCAGGCTCAGTTCTTCTATTCTGCATGGTGCAATTATAAATTGATCAGACTACCTGTTTATCTTAGAAAAACCCAACAACTTAGCCTTACATTACGTTTTTGTGAACTCAAAAAGTACATTTGAAAATCAAAGCAATATTTCCAAAAACCTGATCTCTCAGCTTCACCCAGTTTGAGGAAGAGGAAGCACAACACTGTTTAAACAACGTCCTAGACACTTATTTAGGCAAACAGTGAAACATTACATTACTGGTAAGAAATCAAAGTGGGTAAAAGGACTGTTCCCTGCAGGAACCTTTCCCTACTGGGCATTCAAGGCATTGGGCTCAAATTGAAGCATTAATAAATGATACTACAACAAAAGCTTTGGCAGGAGAAGAGCAATATACAGTAAGTGGCAGTAATACATAGTCATCACATCATGTGTCACAGGTGAATGACTACAGACTGTGATCTATAATCTCTTACATAAACTGTCTCAGTGCCAGAGGACTGGAAAGGACACCAATTTCTAATGAAGTTTCATAACAGATATGGGCAGCTACAGATCAGCTTGTCCGAAGTTATTCAGTGAGATTCCTCACCTAAGACTCTCAAGCCAAAAAAGTGGTTCTGAATAAAAGAGGAAGGGCCTCACATGAGAACATAAGAGGTTAAAACATAGCATCAAGGTGTTCAAAACAACCAAGAGCAACTAGGTACAAAAAACATCTAGGGATCACAAACTGCTGAAGGCTGGGAGAGCCATTCTGGATAGGCAGGATTCAATGTTTAGCAGTAACTGTGCTTATTCTCTTCCCTACACAGCTGCTGCTCAACATTATGAGAAACGCTATCTGAGATAGACAGACCTTTGGTCTCAAACCACAGTTGGAGAACTGGGAACTGAAAGTTTTAACTCCTGTGGAGAGATGGAAGATGAACTTGAATCATGACACCAAACCAACAGGGCCAAAGCCAGAGGTCTGATTATACCAAGAAGTCACTGTCTAAGCCGAAATAGGGAAACCATACCTGTTTCTGAGACCAGTGATGAACACGGAAGGACAGGGGCTGAGGCAGGTGGTGCCTCTTTCTTTTCAAAGCCCCACTGAGGAACTGACCCAAGGCAGAAGAGTGCATTTCCGATGTGGAAGCAGGAGGGTGGGCTGATGGCCCTGAGGTCTGTAGCACATAGTGAACACCAAATGTCCAGCAGCCCCCACAGGGGTATGAACACAGCATAAAGCAGAGGAAAGCAGCAGCAACATGTGAGATGACTGTATCCTCCATCAACCCTCATGCTGAAAGTCACACTTGGGCCCTGCAGATGGGCCTGGCCACCTCTTCTCTCAGTGCGATCCCAGAAAGGCATTACTGTAACCAGGGACAAGGGACTGGGGAGGGTTCAGGCAGGACTTCAGCCTACAGTGTGGGAAAGCTGCAGAGCAGGACGCAGACGTCTTTGTCCACCCACTTCCACAATCCACAGGCACTGCCATCCCCCAGGTACCCCCACGATGCTGCAGCCTCTCTGCCCTCCCACCCTGTGGGGTGGAGGAGGAGAGATGCCAGCAGAACAGCAAAGCAGGAATGCCACTGTTCTCTGTTCCCACTGCTAAAACTGAGACCTATTGGGCAGCCCTTCTGGGGTGTCCAGCCTGAGAAGAAAAAATTGTAGAGGAAGGCCAGAAGCAAATACAGCCCGGTAGCACATAGCCCTATTTTTGTGGCTATCAAACTATTGAAGCTATCAGAACACAAGATTTTGTCATATAATAATTTTTCTTTTTTTGCTCTAGAGCCCTTGCTTTCCAATGATGCAGGAGTTTTCATCTCCTCCCACCACCATTTCCAACTTGTTTTCCTTTTATGTTATTAAACAGAGAGATATTTCCTTCAGCTTACCCTCTCACTAATTTCCCACTTCTCCTTGACACTGCTAGCACTTGCCTTGGTCTTTACCCATCTTCCAAAACATTTAACTATAAATCAAGCTTCCTTTAAAAGGCAAATGCAACAACCATGGAGAGAGCAGCAACATATTTTCCCTACAGCACTTTTCCCATTTGCAAAAGAAGGAAATTAGGAAATTGTTTTACACAAACCATTTTTTTCCTTAGACAATCTAATTGCTATGAAACACTTGCCATTGGAGAAGTATCTATTAGGATAATTAAGTAACACAGAAGGAAAAAAGATGTACTGATGTAAATGACTGACTACAGTATTTAAGTAAGGAATATAAAAAGTTTTGCTATTCTGTCCTGAATTGGACAACAACAACCTCCAGCAGAGCTTTTCTTGGTTAACTTCTTTTGATGCTAAATCCAGAAGAGGCAAGAAGCTTCTGACTGTGATCTTTCCTGTGGAAAGCAGCTTCAGACACTTTATTGCTGTTTAGGGACAAAGAAATTTCTGTTCATGTTTTTGCAATCAATGCTGATCTTGCCAAGGCTGTAAGACCTCAGAATATATTGACTTTATCTAAATTTTATGCAGCAACTGCAGCAAAGGAAAAAGAAGCAAACAGCTACAAAGCTCACAAAATGAAATTCATCATGATAACTGCATTTTCCCTGGGCTTCTTTTCTACAGTATCAGCTCATCAGTCTGCTGAACTAACCAAGGCTTATGAACCAATGCATACTCATACTAAATTACAGAAAACAGGCTGTGCTTCAAGAGGTTTGCTTAGATCCCAGCCCAACCTAAGGCACAAATTGTCAAGACTGCTATCTCAACCAGGATAGTACTTTATTATAATTGCTAAGCATTTGTACTGAAGACCTCCCCATAATTCTTCCTTGGTTTCTAAACCATATATATACTGCTAATGGCATATGCCACTTGTTTTCTGTATTGGAATTTGCACTGGGACACTTACAAGTGTTTTTATGTACCGGGGGTCAGAAAAACTCCTTCATGCAGGCTTTACAGCTCAGCTGTGCTCCAACTCAGACCAAAATATGTTATTAGTAAAATACAACCTTTTCAGAGTTCTGGCAAAACACACACACTGTCTAAAGCAGAAGCTGCTTTGTTATTTTCAGTGGAATTGTGCCAAAAGAAAATATGCCTTAAATAGCATCTTATGTAGTCAGGGTAGAGTACAGTGCAAACTTAATGTGCCTGGTGGTCTTAGAAGGGTGTAAATATATGAAAGAAAACAATGTTGCCGTTATTATGTTGATTAATCATTATTACTACATGCATTATTATGAAGCTTCTAATCTAAACTTAAGACACAGAATTAATGTTTTTTTTTTTTCACATATTGACCAATCCTGCTCACTTAGTCATAACATGAAAAAAATATTAGTGACATACCCTAAATAAACAACTTTTTCCCCTGGAGAGCAGAGAATCAGGAAATTTCCAAGCCATTAAAACAGGAAAAAAGAGAAGAAAGCATGTATGCAAAAATATACTTTCAACAAAAGTGCTTGAGTTCTCATCACTGACCCAAAGACTGGAAACAAAGACTGGAACTGTATCAGTTCCCGGTGCAAGTCCAACCAGTTTCAAAGGTGTTGTGGCACCTGCAGGCTGGTGAGGGCTCTCCCAGCACCTCCCATGCACAGCACGTCATGCTACCAGTTAGCAGAGCAACCTCAGGACTCCAATTCTTGTGCAGGACAGCTCAAGTCTACCCCAGCTCAAGTGATCCCCACTTCCACAGTGACTCAGGAATGGGACACCATGGGCTGCAGACTGGAGATAAGGGAATAAGGGATGATGTCTCCTGTTTGGAGAGGCAGGACTATGCACTTCTTCCTCCTACACCAACAAACCTGCCAGTCAGAGCAGCCTTGCAGGGCATGTGTTTTTCTGTTCCAGAGAAGATGAATGAAAATCCCCAGACTAAGAGATTTAGACAACTCTGGCTGAAGCCACACACAGCTCTGATGGCTCTGCATGAGCTGGAGTGGTGTGTGGTTCAAAAAGCACAGACTGAAAGAGTAAAGAGCTAGAAAAAAGCATGGCACATCTGCTGTGGCTTTAGGGAACATTACTGGGCATACTCCAGTTCGAGTGACCCTGAATTAGCTGGACAAGAAACAGACTCAGAGCAATAATCCAGAAATTTCATAAAATTACTTCAGGGAATTTCCTCTTTCCTCACTCAGGGAAATATAACATCCCCAGAGGTGCAAAAACTATTTTTATCAGTCTGTGATAAGAACAATGAATTAAAATGGAGCAAAAAGAGAGAAAAGAGGGAAAATAAATGGTAAAAAGCAAAACAAAAGGATAAATAAATAACATCTCAGGCAGAAAGTGAGGAACACACCAGCAGAGTGAAATAAGCCAAAGCTGAGGCAGCATAACACCAGCACACGTCCAAACCCTCCAACACTGCTGATCATCCCTCAGTGCTATTAGATTTGTATAAGAGTTTTCTATGCCTCTACAATATGTACCATTAGCTCTCTTTTTTAAGTTGAGTGACCCCTGTCTTACTCAGCCATTCCTCATATGGAAGCCATTCCATACCTTGAACATACTTTTCCATATAGGGGTTGGATAGGTTTGATTAATAGTGGCTTGTTTGCCAACATTTTTTGGAAGGTGCTGCCACCTGAAAGACTTCCCCAGGAAGAAAAAAAGGGTTCAATTGTTCATGCTCAGCGTAAGTTCTTGCCACAAGCCTGATCCACCTTCTTTGTCACCTCCTGTTGGTGTCACAGGGGAGACTGATGCCACAAGTTTCTGCAACTTCTGCAAAAGCAGCAGTTGAGTTTTCACACAGCAGTTAACCCTCATTTGCTTCAATCAACGATAACAAAATCATTCTGAAAAGTACAGAGAAATTCTGAAATTATTTTTCAGTTCAAGCAGCCGTTTTCTATGTATCTTCCCAGCTTCTGGAAAAACACATACTCCTGTGGGTCCAGCAACAGGGGCCCTGTCTTAGCTCATTTTTTCTCAGACATAAACACAAATAACAAAGTCTCTCCTTGTTTTTGTTGGAGAAATTTTGTTTGCTCAGGAACCTTGTTAGGGAAATGTTCAATTTTGAGGATGGGGCACAGCTGCTTAAACTTTGGGCTTCATTTTCAGGCATTATGATAAAAACTGGGGACTTATTCTATACACTGAAATAAAAAAGTAAAATCAGTACAAATCAGACAAAACCCAGGGCAAAGTATATGGTGTGGGTAATAAAAATCATCTCCTTTGTCAAGAAATCAAATTTTATTTTATTAGTCTCTGTCACTGTCAGTTTTGCAATTTTCTAGCTCTCCATATGATCCCTTAGAGTAAGCAATACTTAAAATGTCTAATAAAAAAGAAAGAAAACCAAGAAGAAGATAAATATCAGGCCTTTCCTATATGGTGAACACACTGACATAGTTAATCATCTACACCAATACAAAGAAATCAGAATAATTTTTAAGAACTATGATAGCTTTTAGAGTAAAATACGGCTCTCAGTACCTCATGGGGAAAGGTCTGGGGGGCAACAAACTCCTTTTTAACTCATGTCAGGGTTATCTACACACAAAATTTAGCAACCAGTTGATTATGTGATAAAAACAACACAGAATAACACCAGCAGAGAGATAACTAAAAACAATTGGGACAAAACTGAGAACAAGCCATCTAAAAACATTGGTTTGGGGTGGCAGAGGGTTTCCTTAATTAGATTTTTGGTTTGTTTGAGGTTTTTTTTACCCAAATGAACTATCTTGGTTTGAGATAATAATCCTCTGACTGACTGATTCAACTATCAGCACTGAAGTAAGTGTAATTACATTTAACTTTGTCTGCTGCTCTTCAGCCTAACTAAAAAACCAGACTGAGCCCTGACTCCTACAGGAAAAGAATGGTTGAAGCAGCCGCAATTCTCTCTTTACCATCACAGCCCCTGAGCTCTCTCTATGCCAGTCTTTAGCAGCACCAGCAAGCAGAACTAAACCTGCCTGGCACCATGGACTGTGCTGAGACAGCACAAGCTGCCCAGAGAAGCTGTGGATGCCCCATCCCTGGAAATTCTCTGCTGCTGCCAACACCATCATCATCTCTCTGGAGTGGCTGTAATGGTGGGTAAATGTTACAAACTGAGAGTGACACAAAGTGTCCAAGTCACAGAGAAAAAGCAGGGAGAACACAGCTCTGGTTTCCCCAACTCACCCACGTCTACAAGTCCCACTTTCTGGCTCCACTAAAGCACAGGAGAGAATAATCCAACTCTCTGAGGACTCAACAGAGTTGAGGAATAGTAGGAATATTTTCTGATACTTTAGTTCTTACACGTGTTTTCTGTAACTGCCAACGCATCCCTATTAATGCTCCTGAGGAAAACCCAGCCCAGCCATTTCCCACAACAAAGTGTACATTTCTTACAAAAATAGCTCAATAAAGCAGAGCAAGTGGCAGGGGAGGGATGCCAGGGATGATCTGTGGCCCTGCACATTTCTTAACAAACTTCTTCAAGCAAGGTGGTATTTCTAAGAACAAGGAAGTCAAAATGGACAAACAAATCAGGGGATAAAAAGAAAAGACAAAAAAACCCCAAAAAAAACCAAAAACAAAACAAAATCACCCACCCACACCAAAATCCCCAAATCAACAACAACAACAAAAAAAACTCAACAAAACAAAAACAGATGAAAAAAAAGAGACTGAAAACTGGAAAGTCTGGCAGAATAGCCAACCAAAATAAAATCTGCCATATCAGGGTAAGTTCAGAAGTAACTTAGTGGCAAAGAACATTACAATCCTGGGATTTATAAACAGGAAACAATGAGCAGAAGCAAAGAAGAACTGAGAGAAACAGAATAATGGAAATGCTTGTGGCTGTGGAGAGGGTTTTTTGAAGAGATCTGAAGAATTTGAGGAGCTTCATTGAAAACAGAACCAGGAGATGAACGTGATTATATGTGTACACACACAATGTGTATACAGATATATATCTCTATCTACATATATGAATATGCACATTTGATTTGAATAAGAGTATCTTTGTCTACATTGGAAAATGTATAGCTAAAGTATTAAGATAATCTTTCCAAATCAGAACTAAATCACGAATAAATTATGGAGTTTTAAACTGTGAGAGTGATTAGATAGGGAAAGATTATTTTTTGGGAGGAGCATGCTGACTGAAACTTATCCTTAGTAAACAGATCAGATTAGAAAAATGCAAAAATCCCTGCGATTTTTTAGATGTGCACTCCTCAGAAGCTTTGAAACAGAGATGGTAAACTTCCCTGGTCTCATGTCAAGCACATTCAGCTGAGAAGAAAATTTAACAAAACACTAACTTTTCTGTGTCTCTTTCCACATGGACGGAAGTCCAAACAAGGGGTCAGCTGCCCAGAATATGTGTATGAGAGTGTGTATGTGTGTGTGTGTGTGTGTTTATTTAAGTTGAGTCACCAACACTTGTCTTGGCAACTGTAACTGCCACTAGAATTGTGTGTGCTTAAAGGAACACGGGTGATAAATGAGATTATTTGACAGGAAGTTCAAGATCACCAGAGGCTGCTGTTCACACATGACTCTCACTAATGAATTCCTCAATGTTTATTACTGAGCCGGTCATCCTTGGCTCCAGGAGGGAGACTGGAGAGGCACCACAAGCTGCACGTTACCAAACACATATGATCTTTCATAAGGTGATGTTCCAACTTAAGCTCAAGAGCAGAAAGCCTGATTCAAAACAAGAAACAGAACAAAAAAAGACATACTGAGAAAAAAAAACCCAAAAAACCCCACAAATGAAACACAGGAGAGATGTTTTTTCAGGCTTCAACGAGATGACTGAACCATGTGAACCTAGAAATAGCTGGCAGTGCTCACCAAACCTCAAGCTCTGCAAGATACACCCACCCTAAGCTACACATCGAGCCTGAAAATATTTTGAATATGCAGGACTTCTTACAGATGGAAAAAAAATAAAAAAGAAAGAAAAACAATCTTCAACAACATGTGAAAGTCTAAATGTCTTGGAGAAAAATATTTATATTTCTATAGAGGCACACTGTTTATCTTTCCTGCCTTCACAAGGAGAAGGTCACTGGAATGCTTTCTAATGCAATACAGAGAAACAACTATGCTCTGGAACCTTACAGTTCTGCAATCCATGCAGAGCTTGGATATGTAGCTTCACTTAAAAATCTTTTTAATGCACACCTTGCTATGATAGTAATATAAACACCTCAAAGGTGCATTTATATTATATGAAAAGCAAATGCCATATAAACCTTATTTTCTCACTTTAATCAGGAAGAAAAGATCTGTACTTCCAGTTAGAAATCACACACCTTTTCTCCTTAAAGCTGGCTCTCCCCACAATGAAATGAAAGTCAAAACCCCCCACTGGCTAAAACAATGCAGAACTGGACATTTTGGATGTAAAGTCAGCTGTGGAAGGGTTACTAAAGGGAAGGGAAAACATCTACCACCACTGAAAAAGCTGTCTGTTTTTATTTATACACTGCTCTTTAGACAACAGGTTTTAACAGACTGGCACACAGGCCTCATTTTCCTAGCATGGGACATGAGCAATTCTTAGCAATTCTGTATGGAAGTTACAGACATCCTAGAGAAAGGAAACAGGGCCCCAGATATCCTGGCAGGTATAAGAACTAAATGTTTTCTTAAGATCCTGAAGTCTGTCGCAGCATTGCACATTGCCATTTTCAGCAAAACAGAAGTGCAGAGTTCATGAAACACCACTTTACACAGCATCTGAATGAATCAATGCCAGGAATATGCTTTAGCTAAAATAATTCCACAATTTCATTTCAGAGATGCTGTTTCCAAATAATTAATTAAAACAAGTTATAATTATTGAGAACATTCCCCTGCAGATCAACAAATCCCTCTTCATCTGCTCAGCAAACCCTTTTCCCACTGTCAAAAGCATGTGGGCATGATAAGAAAAGGGTTGTAGCTCTGATGTGTCTTTCAGATGTAAGGTCTGTATTTCTTTAAAGATGCCATTATTTTTACATCACTGTTATCTAATTTGATAGAGCTGTATGCTTCATACTTGAATGATACAGGGAAATAAATCTTCCATTTACTGCTTCTTAGCCTTTCAAGTATTTGCATGGGAAATTACTTAAGAAAAGACACAATTCAAATCAATCTGAGGTATCTCCAATCACATTAAGAAATGCAGGATATGCAGTATATACACAGCTCTCCATGTTTCTGTTGATATATGTTACATTGGGCAAAGAACGTCTTGTGTTTGGAAGAAACCACAAACCACTCTTTGGAACACCAGACTGATCTTCTGCAGTAAAAATATCAGCTAAAAATTTTATTTCAGGAGTTTTTCTTTGCAAACACTTCCAGTCCATTTCTCCTGGAATTACCTTTATTCACAGGGTCTCAAGACATTTACTAAGCAAAGGCTGGAAATGAAATCAAGAGCTAAGACAGTGTTACCTGCCCTGTGGGAGGCTCTCTGCTCAAATGAGCAATTACTGCATCACTCCTATTACCCAGGGATTAGCCTGGTTTCATGGGAACAGTCACTATGACACCGAGTCCTGCAGAACTTGGAGAGATACCAGATCCTCCACGAATACAGCTGTTTCACCTATACTCCAGCTGGAAATGTAAAACAAAGTTTGCAATAGTGCACTGCAAAAAAAAAAAAAATTGACATTATTCTGGCAGTTAATGCAGAAGGCTCAAAAATATGGTTCTGTGGCTTTTCTGGCATCATTCTGCACCCACAGAAGGCATGGGAGCACAGTTCTGCCAAGATGCTGGACTCAGCAGGTACTTGAGTAGTGGCTCAAGGCAAGGGCAGCAGCAACCTGGAGCGTGTGGTCACTTTCCATCAAAGCTGTGCCTGTGCAAAGAATCAAAACTCATGGATCTCCTGATGACAAAAAAGATGACAAAATTGACAATACAAGGATTGTTGTAAATTTGGATTTTTCCTTTTTTTTCTCTTCTCTCTGGGAATTTTCTTCCATTTGTTGCCTAAGAGATGGTAACAAGCATCCATAAGAGGAAGAGAAGAAGTAGTCTAGAAAGGAGAGGAGTGCAGCTGGCTGCAGTCTCTTACCTGGGGGGCTTTCTGTTGGGAACTGCAGAGATACTGAGAGAATTTCAGAGTTTTGCTGGGGGGTGAGGGGCTGGGGTCGGCCCTCTTCGCTCTCCTGCTCTTAGGACTGGAGTGGAGACAGGTGGGGCTTGGTGCCCGGCTGCTGCTGCCCAGAGAATTCGCTGCCCTACAGAGCTTTTGTCCTCCTGTGGGTGAGCCTTTGCCGCCCTTGAACTGGGATGTTTCCAACACCCAACCTCACTGTGAAGGAGACTCCCAGCCTCTCCCGCTCCCCCTTCCCAGAGGGAGCATCTCCCACCTGCTTGCAGAAGCTGCCTGCGGAGCCTGTCTGCTGCTATCCGGCCCGGCTGTTTTCTGGCACTGCTTTGGGCTTTTCACTACACTTTAACCCGACATCCCACGCCCGTGCGATACACGCGGCTCCTGCTGCGGCTTAGGGTTTTCACTCATTTCTGTTCAGTGGTCCCACCGGGCGTGCTCGCCTCTGCTGGCCCCACCTGCTGCAGTCCCTTACAGACCTAGAGGGGCACTGAAACTGGCTGCTCTGTGTGGGTTTGCAAAGGAAAGCCCCTTCTCTCCTCTCCCTCCCGCCGCCGGAGCCGCCATGGCCGTGTGGGGAGGCGGCCGAGCCGGCGGCACAGCGCCCCCTGCAGGCGCGGGGGAATCCTGGCAGCCGCCCTGCCCGGCCGGGAGCCACCAGCGCCCCTGCTGGCCGTGAGCGGAACTGCAGCGGAGGGGAGAGCGCCCGGCGGCCGCGAGAAGGCTGCGGGCGGGTTTGTGCTCCCGCTGCTGATGGGCTGTTTTTCTTGCTTTATGTATCTATAGATACATATATACCAGTAAATAAGTGTTATTTCTTTTCCCGTATCTTTGCCTGAAAGCCCGCTAATTTCAAAGTTATAATAATTTGGAGGGAAGGGGGTCATATTTTCCATTTCAAGGGAGGTTCCCACCTTCCTTGGCAGGTGCCTATCTTTCCAACCAGAACAACGATACGGATTTTGTTTTCAATGCAAAGTTACTACATTATGTACACATCTAACAATGATGATGCTGCTGCCTGTGCACTTGGGTGCATAAATCTCTTATGTCATGACCTTTGGTCTTCCCTGCTAATTTTTCTGATTCCAGATTTAAAGCAGTTAAACATCAGTTTCCTGATTCTTGTAGATGTTTTGGGGTTCCTATTATTAAGGTCAAAGCCTCTAAATGCCAGTTTCTTGCATTAATGCCAAGTTTGAATAAATCTCTCACTTCCCTTTGTGTTTGTGGTCACCCAGTCTCAAAGCAATTCATAGGCAAAAGTTCAGAAAGGTCAGTGTTTATGATATGAAATGAAGGAACTTCAGAAATAAAAGAGGGAAATACCAAAGACTTTAAAGGAATTTGGTCAAAAAGCAACACATTTTATGTGACATTTCAATTATGTAAAACTTCCCCGGAAGGTGAGCCTGGCAGTCTCAAAGATAGGTACATTAAAGTCAACACATAGAGGATTTCTATACCAAAAATATTATTTCTGTCACTTAAACCTGGACAGTCACTTCCAGAGGGCAAATCAGAAATAACAAAAGAAAGGATCTAAAACTGAATGCAATTCTTCTCTTGTCCAGGATTCTGGTGGTGATTTTTTAATGCTCTTTCTACAAAGATGCAGACACAGTATATATTGAGAAAGATTTCAAGTTTGTTGGTTCATTCTTTTAGATATTTTTTCCCTCCTGCAGAGGACAAGCAGTTTGGTCTACAAAGAACTGTCTGGTTATTAACAATGCAATATTCAGTACCATGCAAATGGCAGAGATATTTCAGACAGCATTTATCCCATCTACAAATAGGTGGGCCTTTTAAAGAATCCTGGAGCATTGTGGAAAACATTTAAGTCAGTACAGAAAGAGCAGAGTGAGTAAGAGCTCTCAGTTTAATAAAGATACAAACCAAAATTTTGTGCCCCTTAGCAACAGTTGTTTTTACTGTGAAGAGTAGAACACTGGCCCAAATGACTTTTAAAGGTCCCTTCAAATGCTATTTTGACATGATTCTCTCAGTTACTAGTTTGTAGCACTTACCTGCTACATCATGGTGGTGCCTAAAAATGTTTGGTAGAAATCTACATGCAAGAAAAAGAAAAACAAGGAGTTTAAGAAAAGCTCCATTGAAACAATGTTTGAGACATTGCGGTGGATCAGTTGTTTGTGAGCTTCCCCTCAAAACATGGCAATCTAAATGTTATAAGAAAAACAAGAAAAAAAGCCAGACAAATTAAACCTAACGCTTTGAACATGGGATGCCTAAGGCTCTTTCTACAGTCAAAAAAGATGAGATATTCATCCTCTGCAGATGCCTTGCTCTTTACAACAACAACCTTACCTGCCTCATTCAGACTAGTGCTGCCACTTTAGGATAACTTTGGTTAAATAAAGGCAGGATGAATGCCTTCCAAAACAATCCACCCACTGCCACTGGACAACATCTGTGGGAGACGAAAGAACTCTATTCCACCCTCTGAAGGCTGCCCCAAACCACAAATCTGGTCATCTCAGTTCAATCTCAGTTGAAAAGTGGTTGGAGAAAGCCCGCAGGGAATAATGGCCAATAAGCAAACCAATACCTATTTCTTTTCAAGCAGCAAGAGAAAAGTCAAGGAATACGTTTTTAATGTCTATAATCAGAGGTCATTGCAGAAGCACGTGTTGTTGAAAAGACAGGCTTTGCCAAGGATCCAAAAGAGAGGTCACTAGGCAATTAGTACAGTGCTGCCCTGACCTAGAAGTTTGAAATCTGTCACTCCATGATATTCGCATTTCCCATGAGGGAATGAGCCATCCAGAAACACTTGAAAAAAATAGCACGTAAAAAGAAAAGGTTCTCTTCAGTCTGATTTCTTCAGATTTCATTTTAGTAGGAAATACTGTTTACAGCTTTCAAATCAATTCTCACATGTCAGGCAGATTAGACAGTACCAAAGGGAGCACACAAAGACAAACAAAAGCTGACTTCCATCTAGCCTTAAAGAAACTGCAGTCATTCCAAGGCAGGGAGTCCTGCTGCTGACTGGAACATGCAGACTATGCAAGCTGATGCTAGTTTGGCCAAAAGTTTGACCAAAATGCTAAAGGGCAGTAGGACCCTTCAAAGAAAGAGAGCAGTTCAGCTATCCCGTTGAAGATAGACATCAGTGGCGTTTGCTGGGATGGCAATTCCCATCTTAGATTTAGCTGCAAAAAAACCAAAAGTAGCATCTGTGCTAAATGATGAAAAGTGACTTTCATGGATCAATGGCAACACTCTCATCAACTTTGAGAAAAGATTGGTTGACCCAAGCTTTCATTACAATGTCAAGTTTTTAGAAATCACCATAGTGTCGAGTTCTCATGAAAAAGGTAACCACAGAAGGAACTGAAGGTCTCACATCACTGAGTTATCTACAGTGCTGGTTGAAAATGAGGCAAATGCTGCCAGGTTGTATATTGGTAATGGCTTCAGTCGTTACCAACCCATAATACTGCTGCAGAGTAGCAAGCACAGATGTTCAGTTTAGAAATTCCTGTATCACAGTCCCTGAAAAAGTGAATCCACAAGAGTTTCAAAGGTTTGATAAAATTTTCTTGCGTTTTAAGAGAAGAAGACAGCTGTATTCCTCTCTAATCTGCTTAACCACAGCGATATTATCAGTTCCTCTCACTAAGAAACACTTCAGTGTTAAAACCCGTGTTTTGCACTTGGCTGCAAATACCTGTATGCATTAAATAGGTGTCTGGATTACAGCAAATGCTGCCCTTTTTGGTTTCCTTGCTTATTAAACCTCTCAGCAGTTCATGTACATTGTGTGAACTCTTCCTGGGGGACTTAAGTTTTGAATTATACATGACACTTCACATTTCTAGTCAATAATACAATGCTTTTTGTCTTTCAGTAGTTGTTTCATTCATTAACTCCCTACAACCAAGTTGTTTACATTAAAAAGTATAATTTCTGCTCTTGCTATCCTATATTTTCACAAAATCAATTTTTGCTCTTGCTATTCCATATTTTCATAGAATCACAGAATTATTAAGGTTGGAGAAAACCTCTAAGATCATCAAATACAATTGTTTCCTCATTTTTAGAAATAAAGAGTTGGTAAAATTAAACCGTAGCTGTCAAAAGTCACCAAATAAACAAACCTATTACATAAGCAAATAGTCCATACTGATGACAGACACACAGTTAATCTTCAAAATGTTTTTGTCTGGCATAAAATATTAGTCAAATGCTCTGATGGTAAAACCTTGCTGGTTTCACTGGAGTTTTACAAGTCTACTTAGAAGGTACTGGAAAAACAGACCCAGAAGAGGCAGAAACCTGGAACTGTAAAGAAAGACTTCTGTATCATGTCTTGGGCCAAGACTGACCCTGGGCTACAAAATTTTTAAAAATGGTGCCTGAACTACATGGGGCTAAAGGGGTGCTTTGTTTTGGTGGTGTTTCAGAGCTGCTTGCTGAATCGGAAGGCTGGAACTGAACACCCTTTGGCACTGGACAACGTGTCTGTTCCTATCAAATCCCCCAGAATGGCATGAGGGAAGAATGGGATGCAGGCTTAGAAACAGACTGATTGACCATGGTAATCAAAGAAGAATGAAAAGGTTACAATTACAACAGGACCAAGGGACAGGAGTCTGGAGTCATACATAGGGCAGACCCAAAAAATAACATGGGAAAAGAGCAAACTCAGACCAAACAGATGAACAGATGACCCAAGAACCTGGGCTGCCCCAGACATGGTGGCTTTCCAACCTTTGGAAATAGAATGGAGAGGACCACTCTTGAGGTTTATCCACAACCCTTCTAACTATTTGTCTAGAAGCTAAAAATCCACCTGTATTGATCCAGTAGCCCAAGGAAACTTTCTTCTCACTACGGCATCTTTCAGATTACACACAGTCCTACCGTGACATTTATACACTCTCCACTGACAGAAATATCCAGGTAGCAATAACATGGGTACATAATGAGACAGGATGCTTCCCTGCAGTTGTTAGTTCCTGTTTAGCAAGTCCATCTAAGCAAACACAACATTCCCAAAAGACATACACAGACTATGACCCTGTGACTCCACATTGAGTTTTCTTGTTATCATAGAATTGTTTAGGTTTCAAAAGGATTTTGAGTCCAACCATTTAACCAGCACTGCCAAGTCCAAGACAAAAAGATGGCAGTAAGTGCAACATCTCACATCTTCTAAATACCTCCAGGGAAAATACAGACTTTTAAAATTTCTTATTCCTACCCTCATTGCATGGCAGCTAGACATACACCAGAGATTCTCATATCTGAGCTTACAGAAACAGGTAAAAAACATATATTGCATTAAGACACAGAATTGAAAAGTGACTTTCCCTGCATCATTCAACCTGTTTGGAGGCAAGCTGTGGAGGAGGAAGCTTTAAGCTGAAGGCACAGAGTCGTCTAGTTTTTTTGTCCCCTAGGTTATTATTAGTTCAGCCCTGTTTGTACCGGTTGAAATCTCATTTCTGTGATGTCAAAACATGGTATTACATCATTTTCACAGAGTAAAGCAAAACGCAGTCCTGAAAAAGCAGGGTTATCTGTAGTTTTAGTGCCTATTACCAGGCTTTGACTGTTTCTCAACATCCCCATTGCACTCACTGCAACTTGTGAGAACTGCGCATTTTCTTGATTTCATTAAGCTTTCACCTCTTAGGTGCTAGCCAGCGTAATTTGTTTCCCCCTGCGAAGAGGCTTTGTGAAAGCTGGAGCTGCAGAGTCCAGATTCACCCTGCATGAGCACACTGCAGTAATCTATACAGATAAAGCACTCGGGGTCTGTGCCCTTGGGGTTTGCTCTTTGGCTGCGGCAGTAATGTGGATAAGAGACAGCAAAGCCTCTGAGCAGCACGTACAAGACACAGATTCATTCACTCTAATTAGACTTATGTCCTCCCTGCCCCCCTGCAAGTCAGGAAAAGTGAGGAAGATGAACACAAGAGGCTTCACCACTCAGACCCACAAACTACCAAGCACTACATAAACTGGAAATCAGCAGCCATAGCAAGATCTACTGGACTTAATCAAAACAAGAAAAAGACAGTGCAATAAACGTATCCCAATCCCCATCTGTCCTGTAGGTGAAAAGGAAATAGTCTTGCTACATATGGATAGTTCCCACACATATGCTGCGAAGTAATAATAGTCTGTCTATAAAGGAAGGAGGCTAACATTAGCATAGATCGATTTAAGCTCATTTCAGGACTATTCCGTATGTGCTGAAAATAAAAAAGATGATGGGACTGTGAATTTAGCCATCCAGGGTCTGGTCAGTATTAAAAAGTGATGAAAAATGTAATCACAGCCTTAGGAGCTGGTCAAGAGAGTCTGATGGTGAAACCATGGCTCTGGGTTTTTTTTTTTCCCCCATAAGGGAAGTTGAAGAGAAAAGCCAATGTGATGAATGTGTTGGCTGTTAATGCCAGGTTCCATAGGCAACAGCCTGAAATTTAATCCTATGAATCACTAAAAGGAAAATGTTTGGTTTAAACAGCTTGCTCTCAGAACAGCTCCCCCCTCCTGCCCCGAGTCTGCTCCTGAATGAGCTGCTGTTGTTCAGAACATCAACAAAACAGATTAACTGTTAGATAATCTGATTTGAGGGGGGAAGCTCCCCACTAGCCATGCCACATTCTGCTAAAAGCACAGGGCATAAAGAGTCACAAATATTAAGCAGCACATTCTGACCTTGTCTTTGCACAGACTTTGGAAGCATTTCTTCTCCAGTCAAAAATGGCAAAAGGATTTAATGTGGAGACAGCCCACACTTTGCTTAAAATGCCCACACAGAACATGAAAGCTGCTGAGTTTAGATATTATTCTAGAACTACAAGCAATGCATATTATGAAAACCTGCCTTCAAAATGACAAATAAACCTCATCTAACAACAATTTACTTCTAAATGCATAAAATCACACGTATGTTTTTTATGTTCCTAGGTTGAGAGCTAAACCCCAGCAGTATCTTTTCCTTTTGCTTCCAGCAGCTTTTTATCAGTCAGACCTATTCTCCTCTTTCCTTGCAGTGATCCTTTTCAAATGGTTTTATTTCTTGCTGTCAAGTCAATGTAAACGGCTGCTGCTGAATTAGAGAGATCTGCTTTTCTCCACCCAAAGCAGTGATTTAAATCATAAAGGACCTACCAGGAAAGAAGCAGACAGTGAGACACAGCAGCTGCTGCTTTTTTTTTTGAGCAGCTGGACAACAACAGGCTGACAAAATCAGAACAACACTTGGACATTTTTTAAAAATTAGGACCTGTGTATTCTCTGCTTAATTTTTTCACATTTACACAGGTTCCAAGAATTTATTTTCTCTGGGCTTCAAAATCCAACCATTATTCTGTGTGACTAAGTATTTTGCAAGTATGATGCACTACAGTAAGATAAGTAAAGTACATTGCTCAGTGCAAAGAAGAAAGGAGGTGTGCACATAGGTACTTCTGAGGTACCTGGTTCTGAGAGTCATAACTCAGCCTTAATACTTGCTGGAGGTTTATCAAACATCTAGGACAGCCTTGGACTAACCTGGTCCATAGGGACTGTGTAGACAAAGGATTTTCACTCTGTAAGCCTGTTTAGTACCTTGAGGGCAAAGGCATGGCTTAGCACAGGTACCTCAGAAATCACTGCACCATGGGAGATTAGCAGAGCAAGATCTGCTATGCCTGGGCTGGGAAGGGATATCATAGAAGACATGTCTATCTTCTGCAAACTTCTTTGCCAGATATGGACTGTGATTTGTAGAGCACCTCCTCCTTGAGCTCACTTCCCTGCAAAGGCATTAAATCCATCCAAAGCTGAAAAAGTAGCAATCCAGACACTACATTGCCAGTGTAAACTCTCCTGCCTTTGTTTAGGCTGCAATGTTATATGCTGGAGGGCATGGAAGGTATCTCAGAATTGCTGAAATTCTGAGGAACTGACAAATACTGACAAAAGAGTTGACTATGTTGTTTAATAGAGAGCAATAAGTACAAGAAGAATTTTTAAGTGCAGCCTAAGGAACTGGTTTAGTGCATATGTGTAGGGCCACTGGATCACAGCTGAATAACAGCACTGACATCCTGTTGTGCACATGATGTCCCCAGATGTGTGAAATAAAATGGAGCTGCAGGAAGAGTGATCTTCGAGTTACAGTACCAACAAGCAGCCATCACAACGTCGTCCATGCAACACATTTGTGGAGAGGGGAGAACAGGTGCACATTTGGCTAAGAGTTAGTGACTGCAACGAGAATCCTTGACAATTAATCCCAGAAATTCCCATTTTCCAAACATGTTTAGTCATTTGCTCATATGTTTCTTACAGAGCCTTTAAAAGAAACTGCCCTATGTCTGTATCACACATATTTGACTGCCTCACTCTTTTAACAATGGAAATTTATTTAGCCAACAGCTTATTAATAAAAAAGACAATCAAACATACAGCTTCCTCCGGATGCTTTGGTTCTTTACCACACACAAACTACAGGCAACATACAATGAAACAGTACAGCAAATTACCTTAGATCAGCTTAAATGATATTAGTATCACATTCTATAGTAATGTAAAAACAAGGTTTATTTTAGTAAAACAAACATTTTTTTTCTCATCAGCAGATATCAAGTATTAGTATATTTACTTCCCTTTGATGTCTGTTCTCATTCTGCATTTAGATATGAGTAACTCTGTTACAGCTCATCTCATATATTTGTTTAGAAATTTTATCATCATCATCACAATGTTTTTGCTCAGAACAGTATTCTTCTTTAACTAAGAAGTGGTTAAAATATAGGAGCAGAAAGGACTGGTGTGAGGATTCATGGACCTGATGACAGACCAGACAACTAAAAATTACTCCCTGTAAAATGAGCCATCCATGTGAGTATAAAATGAAAACAAAATCAACATTTAATTTCTATTAAAAATATTAATAAAGCATTAGTGGAGAATGTAAAATTAAACTTTCTGAAAAAAAATTATGAAATGTCTTTCCATTTCCATACATCTTCCTATCCAAATTCAATGTATACATTGTATACATTTTCTAATGTAAAAAAAGTCAGAATCCATTTTTTTTCTATGTTCTAGATTAAAAGAACATTCATTCACCTTTTCTAAATCATTCTGCCTTCAATATAAGATGTGGCAGAACATGGCCTTTTAACACCAGCTTAGATGGGGCTTTTCAGAGTGCAGAACACACAAACAAGGAGTGGATCCAAAGAAAACTATTACGGGAACTGTACTATGATTCTAATTACAAAGACCACTAATCAGAATGGACACATATTATGAACACTATTAAATATGAAAAGTAATATTTGAATGCTTCATCACATTATGTGCTAATGACAGAAGATCTCTCCTGAATCTTGTGTACTAACTGAAAGACTCAGAAAAGATGGAGAATTCATGATGGATGAATACTCAGAAAAGATGGAGAATACTCATTTGTAGTGGGATTAAAAAGCAACAGGACTCCACCTCAGATACTAGAAATTTTCTTCATGATCACCTTGAATAATAGTTAGGGGCCATAAAACTGAAGAGGTCAAATGTATCATTTATGAGCTGAGAGGATTTCACAGGTTTTGTGTGTTAGAAATAAATTTCTCCATGCCTTTAATTTCTGAAGCACATTAAAGAAAAAAAATTAAAAAGAAAGCAGGGTGGTTCAAGTGCTGACAATTGCCAAAACAAGACACTTGAATCTTGCATCAAGACAAAAACTAGATTATTTCTTTTATTTTACTTTTCTGCCACAATAGCTCTATAGACTAGAGTCATACTACCATTAGACATTTTAAAACAAGAGGAGAAAATCTTTAAATTATTTTATTTTTTTTTCTCCAGATTTCCCAGTTTCCCTGGTCTTAGGTCTTAGAACCATTAGTATAAGCTGTGACACAACCAAGCATGAAGTCTGTAAAAGACTTCTCCATCATCAAGCAAGCTCTTCTGAAATTGATGCTGTATGAGAAATGTTAGTACCAGGAGGACTATAGAGATTTAATTATGCAGAGCTGTTGTCTTTCTCTCTATTACTCTCTGTCCATTACACCATTACCTATTACAGGTTGCTACATGCAAGTACCACAAAGCAAAGAATAATGAAAAAAAAAAAGGGAATAAATCAAGGCAAAAGAAAACTATAAGTTGGCAAAGGTGAAGAACCCAGCTTCTTCTCACAGAATTATCTCTTTTGCATTCCAAACATGAGGCTTCAGATGGAATGCTTATTACTAGTAGCTGTAAAAGTGTTTTTGAAATCAGAGGTTCCTGCACTTAAACACATCTGGATCTTCCCAGGATCACATATTTATATTCCACAGTGCCTTTCACAGACTCGGCTGTAGGTATCACTTCAGCACTTTTTTACTGAAAAGCAGCAAAAAATGAAAATCTCAGGCAATTCAGGTACTCTACTTTTTCATGCTCTGTCTTTTGAGACCTTTTTATGAATAATTCATTAACGGCCGAGTGAAAAAAAAAATAGAAGGGAAAAGGTATAAGAACTTTCTCCTATCATTTACAAAGTCTAGAAGACTGAGTTTTCAGAACAAAACCAGCTCCTCTTTCTAAGTACATGCATATTCATAACAGCACAGAGGGAAAAGACAAGAAACAGTACACTTCGTATCTTACATTTCTCTGGGGATTCTGTAGCAAGCAGAGTTAATCTTAAAACTTGAAATCATGTTGTGGAAATGTAATGAAAATATTAAATTTTAAAACCAGAAATTAATATATTTGGCTCGATTAACTTCTAATATAACTGGAAAACTCAACTGTGATGGGAGCTCTGATTTGGGCTGGAAAATTCATGGAAGGACTTAGGTGGTGGCTGCGCTTACTCCCTAGTAACTTTGGCCTGTCCCTCCCACGTGCAAATGTCACTGCAAAGCAGACTGGAGAACACAGAGCTCTCCAGTCTTTCCTGAAATAAAACCCCACCTGTTTAGGATCCTGCTGCAGAAGCTGCATATCCTCCCACCCTGCTGAAGCTGAGTAGCCACAAAGCACTCAGCAACTACAGGATGTTCCCAGTGTGCAATGCCCCAGCAAGCTCTAAAAGAGTAGGGTCCAAAGACACTGATGAGGTTGAGGGGAAGATATCCCTCTTTTTTCCAGAAAAAATCCTCAGATAAAAAAAAAAAATCTGAATGGCAAACAGAAGTACTGAGGAAATGAGAGGAGAAAGGAAAAAATAAGTAGTTCTGCATGAACGTCCCCTTTTCTTGTTTCTGGACCTCACGGACTTTTGTGTAATAAAAAGGAAAAAAAAAGCCTTAATGAAAAAAAAGTGGAAACTTACAATGACTACACTTTCAAGTTTCTCACACAGAAAAGTGACAAAGAAGAAATCGACATCAATTTATGGTCTCATTTTGAAAAACTGGCAGGTTGGAAAAACAGGTTAGAAAGAGGAACTTAACTGAATTAACAAACTCAAAATTTGAATGATGAGGGCTTGAGGCCTGCAATGAAATATGTGACAACGAACTACATCACTGGAGGTAAAAAAGTACCTTGAAATACAATAAAAATCATAGCAGGGGACTGCATGGTGGGTAAGAAAGGGAGAGTAGCATTAAAAATATGATTTTCAACTTTTGTCCTTTTACTTTCTGACACACTTCCAGTCATTCTCCAGGCATAAATAATGCTATAAAATAATTATTAAGAATAAAAATTATACTGATATTTAATTAATATTGTATCTCATATTTTTTCTTTATTTAAAGAAATGGAACTACAAGGGAATCAGAGCTTTTAATATACTATAAGGAGGATTAATTAGCATCACTACTTCTTCCATTTTGGGACATTATTCAACACTGAAAAATTCAGAGGACAATTTTGGCCTCTGTAACATTGATAGTAGTTTTTTTAAAAGTCCTCTTATTCCAGCTTCTGTTAGCAGTGCTGACAGTGAAAAAAGGCTTCCGTAATGCACTGAAATGGAAAGTTCAAAAAACAAGAAAATAGCATATTTTAGAAAACTGAACAAAAACTCTCAACACATTAACTATGGGATAAAAAAAACACAGCAAAACCAATATGTATGCTAGTGCCAGTGCAGAGCTCAACATGTAATTAACCCACTTTCATACCTGCCTACCATTTGTTTTCATTGTTTGGTTTGGGTTTTTTTCTTTCCTACATTTAACTACAACATGAACCAGGAATGTCTTTTTCCTGGCAGGTGGATCTCTTTCTCTTCCTTCCAGCTCAGAACAAAGTTGGTAAAGATCCATGTGAATAATATATAACATATACTAATAAACTCTTAATATATAGGATGAGTTGGTAAATGAAAGAATAACATTATAACAAATTTAAGGAAATAGTTTTCTTTATCAAAAGTTATTACTTTAAGCAGATCTAGTTTTTATATCACACATGACACACAAACATTAGACACCATCTAATTTACATTTTTTTTCAAGAAATAACAGCACTGAACAATATCAAAGCTATCCTTGAAAGGAAGATATAAAATTCACTCATAATACCTTTACATTCCCAGGCAGTATTCCCAATGTTATTTTTTCCTGTGATCTTGGTAAGTTTTGGGATATAGCTATGTATGAACCATGACTGGATGCATATTGAATGTGTTAAGCAATATATTTTATTAATTGTAGAAGTTTAAATCCATCTTTCTTATGGCAAAATCTTAATTATCCTTCAGCCATGGCGCTTTGCTAATACCAGCCTTTGTCACACCTGTTCCAAGTATGTAATTGTGTCCCATCTACTTTGCCATTCAGAGCTAGAAAAAGAAAGAAAACTACCCCGGAACCTCATACAAGCATGTCATACACTGTCAGCTAAAATGTCTGGTATTTTTGACTTGAAGACATTATTTTGTAGTTGATACTGCAACTAAAAACTATGAAAGAGGTAAAGGAGACACTAAGGGATATGGCGGTGCTAAAAAGGAAATTCCTGTTTAGAAGAAACACAGCTTAAACAATATAATCAACTGCTTTCTTTCTTCACAGAGTTAAAAATAACAATCCAAATGTACTGACCACATGTTGCTGGCTAGGATCTGAGCTCTTGATAACTCGTTAAGAATAATAGTGAGTACCTCAGCGGGTAACTCGGAGCCAGCTCCAGGCTTAGACAGATCAGGCAGATGCCCGAGACAGCTTTAGGTCAGGACAGGACACGGCTCAGCCAGCTGCCAGTGCCATGCCAGGACTTGGAGCACGTGGCTCCACAGCCACTGTAGAGGCACAGTGCTACAAACCATTCTCTCCAGGCTCCCTCCTCCCTCTGGAGGAGCCGTGCCCAGGCTGGGCTGCCACGGAGAGCAGGTTTGCCCAGCAGTGGTGGCTTGGCTCGGCTCCATTCTGAGCAGCACTCCCAGCCAGCTCCTGGCCACCAGGCTGACTCATTACCAAGTCAGTCTGTGTACAGCCAGATTTTTTAAATGCGTGAACTTTCTGTTTGAATTCATAAAACTGGCACTCCTCCGTGGCTTATTCAGATACTGCTTCCCACTGCATAATCCACGTGTCTTCCCATTTAGATTTTAAGTCTGGCCTAGTTAGTGATATCATTGCTAATGACTCTCCAGTCGTGGTTCTGCTGCATACATTTTCCTTACCCCTATTTTTGGGCTTCCTACTTGCTTGAAAATATCTCCTCATACCAAGACCAATCTACTTCAAGACAATTATGAACCATCAATTTGGTTCATATTAGTCACCTACAGTACTGAAAAATAAGTGAATTTGCAGGATGTGAACCCTTTAGACATGAAAAAATTCCTCTCCAACCTACAGAACACCAATGTATTTTATTCATAAAAAGATCTATGGAAAGACAATTCCAGCCTGAACTGCTTTTCTGCAACAGCAGGAGGAAGTCACTAATGTGATTTTCTGTCAAGAAGCACATGTCAGTGTATAAAAAAACAGGCTCTTATATTTTAAGTTTCTTTAATTATCTGCATGCTACAAAGAATCTACACTTTTTATATGCCTCATTCACATCTCCCTTATCACGTGCTCTAGCTGCTCTTCCCCTGCTGTCCAATGCTCCTGGCATTATTTCCAGCAGTCCCCCCAGACACTTCCTCCTGCCACCAAATTCCATGGCCTTAAAAGAGGTGTGCTGTGTCACTTTCTCCTCCTTAGGATATGTGAGGAACCTGCCCAGGGATATCAGTTACAATGCAGGATCCCTGACAGATCAAGCTACAATGCCTACATGGGCACTGGAAATCTCTGTTTAAGTGAATAAATCCTGCTCCCAAAGCCGGTTTTTTTTTGTTCTGGACAGCAGACACATATGACACCCTGGTGGCATGCTTCCCATCTGAGGCTTTGTGCATAAATCCCAGGTTTTCTGGCAATATGATGTCCTTTAAATGGTTTGTCACCTGTTTTTTCAAGATCTGTGCCTTTTCAAAGCCGAGGAATCATACCTCCAGTAAAGGTTTAAATGCCAACTTTAATGCATAAACAGCAAAGCCAAGCTGGGCAGAGCAGAAGAGCAGGTCCTCTTGGTTCAGTGAACAGATGCCATCCCATCTCACTGGGATCTCTTTTCTGGGTACATATTGCACAATCTTGTGTGACTCTGTGATATACATCTGGAACTTCTGGACCATATCTTTAGTCTCCATGCTTTTATCTGGAGCATACCAATAGCAAAACACTTTTAATTATTCTAAACTTACCTCTTAAAATGCAGTGTTTCCAGATTTGAAGCCTCCTCATTTTCACTCGAGAACGTATTACCGCACAAATATACAGGGACTGACCCTTCAGAATGCTAGGAAACAGGAGTATGCTGGAATCTTGCTATTGGAGTCTTGCTAATGATTACTCTCTTAAGGAGTACAGAAAAAAACTCACCAAAACGTGTTCATCTGCATTAAGCCCTGGGACTGTGGTGGAGACACATGGAATACAGGTCAGAGACAGTAACTTGTCAGCAGGCTTCTGCAACACCAATGTCTTCAGCAAAAGTAGCAACTTCAAGAAAATAAATACTGGTCTGTGGGATTCTTTTTAGGGGACAAGAAATGGAAAGATGGAAACAGAGGCAAAGGAGGAGACAGAAAGCCTGAGGATCTCTCACCTTTTTGCCCTTCTGAAAGAAAACAATGGAGCTCTGAAACTTATTTCTCAACATGCATGTGCATGCATGAGGAGGAAGCAAAGTTACAAGGACAGCTCAAAGAAATGAGGAGAATTCAGACAGAAAACAAAAAGAGAGCAAGGAAAAAAAAGTCTGATAATCTTCAAATGAAACAACACAGTAAAATAAATTTTCAGCCATAATCATCTCTCTGGTCCCAGGTAACGCAATATTCAACGTAGACTCACTTATTTTTCAAAACATCAGTACTTTGGTGTGAAACAACAGCAAGACAACCTGATTCTTCCAGTCACACATCCATCAGCCTCATCCTTTTGCCTGACCTTCACGGAATTCATCAATCTGCCCCCAAGATCAGTTTCTGCTTAAGCACAAGAGTATGATTAATTAGCAAAGGAAGGGTCAAGGAGGACTCAGTCACAAAAACAATCAGGAAAATACATCTAAATAAACGTGACTGCTGTGAGGAAGGAGAGGTGAATTGCTGTGTGCACTACATGGTTCTAATTTTCTGTTTGTTCCAACTCCCAGCACCATCTTCCCTTAGATGGGAAGTGGCAAAAACTGTGACCCAGAAACCAGTGAGATGCAAGGAGTGTTACCTAGAAGGGCTGTGTTTCATTTCCAAAAGGCTGCAGGCATATTCCTCATACAGCTGTAATTGTGAAGAATATTACACAAGAAACAGAGACCAAATTTTGGGACTGAGACCCCACCTCATTGGTGGAGTTACATATCAAAGCACAGAAAAAGCAGTTTGATAGACAAGTACATCAATTATATAATTATCCTGCTGGCAGCAGTTCGGCCTCTTCTGCTTCCACTGTATTTATATTCAGTTTATGTAAAAACTTTCTGTACACATATTAATATTTTCCCATGCATTTCTTATTCATAATTGCTGTTTATTTTATGTTGTTAGCTTTTGCACTCACTTGCCCGTGACCTTTTTGCTATTTAAAAAAAAACAACAAGCAACAAACCCCACAAAAAGAAACACTTGCAAAATGTTTAAAAGGAGAAACATCTATTAAAGGAAGAGAGAAGACTACCACATATGCAGAGCAGTGTGGTGACAAACACATGAAATTATTAGGTATTCATATTCTTTCCTACAGCTCCCTTTGCATTTAGCTTTTGAAGAAGGGAAGCAAAATAGAAAGGTGATCATTCTAAAGATCACTCCCAATAAGGAATAAAAATGAAACAAACCCAGCTTTTGCAGACAGATTTTTCTCATCAAATCATTTTCTTCCACTATCTTTGACACATTCCTCTCGAATGCACGCATTTCAAAGACTCCAGGCACATGACACAAAGCCTCTCCATGGTGTTCAGATTTAGGGAACAGTGATGGACTGGCACCTCTCTTCCCTGTCCCTTCATTCCCACTACACTGCATCTGAGCAGATCATTCTTTCACTGGCTGTTTTTCAGGCAGTCTTTCCCCATAATGCTTTTTTCTGGCAGAGGCAGCAGTCGGTTCATCCAAGCACCAGGAAAACAAACCAGCAGTTAGCAAAAATGTGAGTACAGCTGGCAGAGCAGCAGAAAAAGCAGACTCATAGCATGCTGTTTGGAAGACAGTCCTCACAGCTTATGCTACTATCATATTTAGATTAATGATGCATTTTATTTTCTAAACAAGCTAAAATCCCTCCCTTCTTCCCCTCTTACTCATACACATACAGATGCTCCCATCACACAAATCTCTCTCATTATGTACAATTCAGCTATAGTTCACTACAAGTTGATCAAGTTATCTTTGACACTGAAATAGGAATTAAATCTGAAACAGGCTTTCAGAGGAAGAAAGAATATTGTTATAACTGGCCAATTTTTGCGTATTAAGCAGTACCAAATAATTTCTCTTTAATTCCATCAACTTAGATTAAACCCTCATCCAATGTGAAAACCTTTCCACGGAATATACAACATCTTTTTTGACCAAAATCATCTTCGTGAGATTTTAGAACTCAGACTTGGTTAGAAATACTTTTTCTACTTTCAGAACAGAAGACAAAATAAAACTTGCCAAAGGACACCTAATGAAACATTCCAGTAATGCAATTTTTGAACTGTTGAACAGACAATGAAATTCAATCATTTCCCAACAGCATAAACATAGAGACAAACCACAGCCAGCATCCAAGACTACTGTCACAGTCGCGTATCATAATTTGCCAGGAAAGCCTCCGGATTGCACCAGGAACTCTGTGACAAAGTCTGTGAGCCCTGACATAAAAACAGAGGTCCAGGATGAGAGACACCAATTTATCAATGTCTTGGTTTGAAAAGATAGGTGTTTGCTAAGGAAGGCAGGAGCCTTCCTTGAAATGGAAAAGGTAAACCTCTTCCCTCCAAATTATTATAATTTTGAAATTAAGGGGATCTCAGGCAAATATATGGGAATAGGAATAACAGTTCCTTACTAGGAAAATTAAACCACAAATGCAATAGTACGAGAAAACCACTGACAGAGTCAGAATAGGACCTGACACCCTGTGGGTCAGGGCGTTGGTAGCAGTCCCATTAAATGGTGGCTGCAGTCCTCCTGCAGTGACAGATGTGGTTCTGTTGAAGCAGTGATCCTGTAGAAGTGTGGAGTTTTCCTAGGAACGTCTGGTGGTGGTGTGGATGGGCCTGGTCTTCTTCTGGGAATCCAGTGGAAAAGAAAGCTGCTCCTCTGGGAATCCAGTAGAAAAGGCTGTCTGTGGTGTTCCAAATCCCAGATTGTCTCCAGGTAGGAATGTTTGGCTCCTCCCCCTGGGTGGAGCATCTCACAATGGATGATGTAATTTTATCAGTCACATAGTGACACTCAATGGCCCATTAACAGGAGATATTCCCCAGAGGGAGGATGGGTTGTGGAAGAGATAAAGCAAACTGCCCCACCTGGTTCTAACAGGTGGCCCAATTAACAGAAGGCAACCACCTCACCTCCAACAGATGGCAATAGAATACACAACCCCAGCTACATCTTACATTTCCAGCCTAAGACAATCAACATCATCTAAACTGGATTTTTGGACTGAAAATCTGTGTAGTCACCAGAACTACAGCCTGAAATGTCTTGTTCTCTGTGCACCCTCCTCAAGTACTTAGTTCCCATGAGCTATGCAGCACTCAGGACTTCCAACTGATCCACAAGCAGTACACTTCCCAATAACAGAGATAATAGAGTGACTTATTTTTTTTTTATTTGAGTGTTGCTAAATAAGGGTAAATATCTGATTTTCCACCCAGTCACCACCACTGTACACTCCCCACTGGCAATGGGGGAGTGTGTGGATGACCACTTCAAGTGGGGAACACTGGCTATCCTGAGAACTCATCTCCTTGATTTTTGTTGCTTCTGTGAGCTTCTTGTTACAGGTTGCTACTGCACTGCAAAAACTCTTCAGAGAAATTACTGAAGTGCAAAATCAACCCACTGAGCATACTGAGGATCCAACACTACCATCAGACAAATTACCCACCAGTTAAAACCTGACAGCACATCTTCCATGTTCACAGAGGAGCAGGCCAGATCATTTACTTTTATATGTCCAGTTTAATAATGTCTAAAGGGTGTCACAAAACCAGATTATTTATATGCCAAAACCAATTATTCCTGACCATCAATATATTGTACATCTCTTGTCCAAGTTTTCATCTCATGTCCTGTCTTGTTGATAATCTTTTCCATATTCATCCTTAATATTAAAAAGTATGGGATATCTCACAAGGAAGCTTAGTCCTAATTTTATCCCTCTGGGAGCTTGCAATCACTCAGGCACTTCACACGTTACTCAAATCTTCAGTATGCAACAGAAAGTACTCTGAAAATGGAATGAAGTTATTCCACTGGAAACTCTCCAAAAAGAGATAAGTAACTATTGGGAAGCTCTTGGTATTCACTCCACTGGGAAGGGAATGCAGGTCAATTCATTACAACTGCTATGATCTGACAAGTATTCTTGGTAGCCAGGCCTCCATACAAACGAGCCTTGCTGCATCTTAAGTACCAGTTGTCACAGACAGAATAGGTACTGCACATTCCATGGACCTGCTGAAACATATTTGGTCAATATTAAAGAGAAAGGGTCAACCCAAGGACTCAAAGAATCCATGACTTGGTGTTTACAGAAACTTTTCCAATAATGACATACACCTAGTCACGTTTATTTTCCAGCTTTCTATTCCCATTCTGGTCTACCGTTAACTGCACTCACTTTTTTTTTTTTTTTTAATTAATATTAAAGAAAATATAACTGAAGGGAAAGTGCCCGATGGCCGAGAGAAGGCTGTGTGTGGGTTTCTGCTTCTGCTCTGCTCGCTCTGCTGCTGCTGTGGCTGTTTGTTTGCCTTGTTTCATATATATATATTTTCCAGTAAAGAACCGTTATTTATTTTCTCATATCTTTGCCTGAAAGCCCTGTAATTTCAACGTTTTAATAATTTGAAAGGAAGGGGATCATATTTTCCATTTCAAGGGAGGTTCACAACTTCCTTGGCAGGCACCTCTATTTCAAATCAAGACAGTAGGTTCAAGTGAAAATGATTCCATTGCTGTAATAACCTGCTTAATAGGCCTGAATCAGTGAGCACATCTCTAGAAACAATATTGCTATGGAAAAATAAACACAGGGATGGGGAAAAGGTGACATTCAATCCAAACTGCACAAAGGACCTGCTAGAAAAACTTCAAATTTAAAATGCTTTTGTTGCTCAAGGTTTGATTTTAATAAACTTCAGGTGATGCTTTCCAGAAGAAGGCAGCCTGGGGATATGCTACAGCATATTTCAGGGTCAAAATAATTCTGATTATTGAAATGCTCAAAACTACACCATTAATTATACACCTACCAAACTACCAAACCTTTAGCTGAACTTGGCCACAGCAAAACTGAAGTAATTCAGACACCTCATTACTTGATCCCAGTTCCATAGGACAGAGCAGTTCAGCAAGACAGAGTGTTCTTGATGATTCAGTTCAGCACTGACCAAAAATAACATTTATTATTAGCATAAGCAGGTTCAGCCCCCAAAATGTACTATTTCATCACCTGTGGTGATAACATGTGCTACACGCTTCTTACTTCCCCTTCTAAGGGATCACCAAGGAGAGCTTCAGTGTGCATTGGAAACAGCATGCCCTGTCCAACTATGCCCATTCTCTCCAGGAGATTCAAGAATAAATTCTTGCTTCCATGAGTTTTGGTGAGGAACAGCATGTACAAGAACCTTCAGTGTAACTAGAAAACACACATTTACGTCATGAAATATATGATACAGGTTTGGGAGGGGTTTTTTTTCCCCCTTCTGAAGCTCTCTGTGCTGACATAACTCACTATTATTTTAACTTTTCCTAAAAGACGTCATCAGTAACTTTCTGTGACACATTCTGCATTTGACTGCCTCTTTCTTTATTATTTTTTGTTCAAATTAATCAAGTATATTCATTTCTTGAGAGCACCAGTTGGGGTGGAAGAAGGATGATAAATCTGCAGCAGGTTCTGCCCTCAACTTCACTTGCATTTTTCCCAGTAATTTTAGACTGGGTGCCAGTGAGATAACTCAGTCAAGCCAGGCACCGATTACTATGGTACATGTCAAACATTTTGTGAAAAACATATCCTGCTCTCAAATTGATTTCTCTATCAATAAAATACTATTTGGCATTAAGTAAACAAAATGAAAAAACAGCTTCTCTGCCCCAAGCCCTGTTTTAAATACCTGAAAGGATCATTTCTCAGAGACAGAAGTCACCATGCACTCCAAATTCTGACTGCACTAATCTGAAGCACTTATTTTTGTATCTCACTCCATCACTGAGCATTTTCTCTACATTCTAGCAATCAACTGAAGTGAAGATATAGACAGGATCTTTTTATGGCAAGAGAGTGAGTACACTGGCATCCAGACAGCAAAGCTTAATCTGGAATTAAACTCTGCGAGCATGCCTTAAATGCCACTTCCACTGCTCATTCACTTTATTTTCTCTAAAGGTTTTTCCTCTGAAGAAAATATAATATGATTTTAAATCATCTCCAGCATGTCAGAGCTAGAGTTAAGTACACTTGTTTTTCATCAGTTTTTTTGCTGCTGTTAAGATGTGTTCCGATCATTCCAGAGCTAACTAGTGAAACCATCCCAAAATAGCACTGTCAAGAGCTTACAAGGGCAGACGGTCATCTCAGCAATAAAAAGCACTTGTTGAAGAGCATTTTGTGTTGAAACAGAATTCTCAATTTGTGCTACAAAAAGCACTTAATTTGGTTTAGAGTCACAGGTGCTTAGCACCTGAAAAAATTGTTCCAGTTAAACATATGGGGGAGGGAGATAGCACGTCTTTCATTACCAGATTAAATGGCACACAGGAAAAGATCAACAGGGCTGTCAGACAGCTGAATTTCATTTTAGTTCATGATCAAAATATATCCAACTGTTATTTTTATCACAGAGCCCAGATATGGATTATTTTTTCAGGTTTGGATTTGACAAAATGTCTGATAAATAATACTCTTACATACTTTAATCTGTTAGGGCTATGTTTTATTTTGTAGCTATTACATCTCATGTATTTTTAAAAAAGATAGTAAATCAAAAGATGGAGATACGTGGACTAAACTGTGTTTATTTCATCTATTATTTTGCTTAAATATATTTTATTTTATAATTGTCTATTATATTGATTTAATCTACATATTTTTAGATGTTTTAAATTAGAAAATCCTCAGCAAATCATGTACTTGCATGAACACAACAAGGCTGCAAGGCTATAGAAATGTATATGCCATAGTAGGGAGACGAGATTTCAGAACAAATTGCTTTTTCTGGCTATTATAATAGAAATATATCCTAATGCTAATACTAACATTTGCAGCTGCAGTGACAGATTTTTTTTTACTGACTTTTTTATTCTGCAAGGAATTTCAGAGAAGAGAGGCAGATGAAGCTTTAACTAGTTCTCTTCAATAACTTGCACACCAAACTTTCTTAACCTGTAAGCAGAATTCTGTGATGCCACATTTAGCAAACGAGCAAACGAACGAGGCAAGCTCTGTCCTGGCTGTTAAGTCTTGGTGTGCCTTCAGTACTCACTCATCTTCACACAAGGCTTCAAGGGACAACTGCTCACTGCCAGGAAAACAGACATGGGCTTTAGAACACAGGCAACCACAAGTGAAATTACCACTCAGGACTATGAATAAATGGAGATGATAGAAACTTAGTATATTTAAATGCACAGCTTTCAAGGTAAGAACTTTATGTCTTAAAAATGTATACATTTGAGTGGAACAAATGATCCCATCTGGCTGAAAAAGAAGAGTGTTTGCACAAGTAATACAGCAAGTTGCATGAGATCATAAATATAAAAAGATAATGGAACTCAATTGTGATTCCAAGCTATTACAACAGGGAATTAAAATGGAAACACTTTCTCTTTAGAAACCATATTGTTTAAAATATTTTAGCTGTTTTTATCTCAATACCAAAACAGATACTTAAGACCTGGCAGCATTTTTTTTTTAACTTCAATTCATGAACATTCCCTTGTGAGGACCTATTTGCAAAATAGATCTTTTCAGCGTCACATATACAACGTATAAAAGTTTATTGACTTTGCCACCATGATTTTTACAGCAAAATTACATGATTTTTTCAGCAAAATAACTGCCTTCATAAATGCAAAAAAAATGCCAACTAAAATTTTATTCCTACAATTAGGGCTACCACGATTCCTCCATGATACTCAGTACTCTGATCTCATGTATTTCAGAAATATCAATACAGGGAACAAGACTGTTTTTCTTTAGCTAATCAGAAACCATCATTTCTGAACAACCACAGAGCTCTCAATTGGCCAGGTGGGACTTTCACCCATTATCAAGAGAAATGAAGTCCTCGACTAACAGTAAGAGTGACAACTTGAAGCTTGAAAGACTCATTTGAAACAGTTACAAAACCCAAATACAGCAGAATTAAGGGAAGTTCCTTTTCCACCCTAATGCACAGAAAGCAGACTGTTGCAACTACTGTGTTGCACTGTAGTTCCAGGCAACATGCAAAGGACTTTTGTGTCACAGGCTGACTTGATGTTAAACACATTCACAGAGTACAGAAACTGGAATTGTAAGAGGTTATAATTGGAGTTCTTGTTCATCTAAAATGAAAACCTGTTTCACCCTATTGAATTCTGACAGTACGACATCTGCATGTACAGGAAGGCTGACAGCTGTAATGTCAGAACACATTCAGAGCCCTCCACCTCTGCACTATTGTGTCATTGCCATCTTTTTATATTTCACAGGGAAACTCAATCTCATTTTCCTCTTACTAACAAGTGTGTGATGGTATATTTACAAGCACTGAAGAAAATTAGGCATTTGAGGTTACCCTACTCTGATACTTTACACAGAGGAACTGCTATTTAGGATTCTGCTTTCACTTCATGGAAATGCAACTTGCAGTGTTTTTTCCTTGCCTGCCTTCCAGAGGTTTCTTTGTGAGGACCTGACTGCACCAGAGTTCTCAGTGAAGAATTCAGTTGGAGCTAGACAAGATTCTCCTGGGGCATGAGTTGCATTGCTTGTGTTACACCTCTGTTTCCTAGATGAGTATTCCTTAAGCTGGCTTGTGGGAAGGAGCTCGGCACTGATGTGTCACTGTGTATCAATCATACCAAAGTTAACATCTGCACACACAGAGCAGAACTTCATTCCACAGGTCTAGGGAATGAAGAGGTACTTCTTTTCAAAATATTGATAAAAGTACCACTTAAAATACTTGTAGCAAATACTTACCACAAATTTTATTTCAGCTACTCTAGACTATCAGCTTTTCTTTTCTACTTAGCATTATTAAACAGTATCAAACATTACAATTACATAGTTCTATATGAAACCATAAACCTATGATATTTCTGCTAGATCACAAGCATTCAGCTGGGAAAATGAAAATGAACAGAAAATCACCCTATCAAATGAAATCAAATTATCAAAGTGTGGTGAAACAGAAAATACCTTAGGAAATACAATCCGTTGCTCCTGGTGTGGTGACAATTTTTGCCTTGACAAACATTCTAAGTTTTTCCCTTCATAGGGTTTTCTACCACATCCCACATTCCTGTATTTCTCATCCACTTCTTTTTCCTGTTATGTGTTCTTTCTTTGGCAGCTCCTGCACTAGTCTTCTGGCTCTCCAAACATCTGTAGGTTTTTGTAATTTCTATTTCTATTTCCTCTTTTGTAGCATTCATCCTGTTGGAGCTCTGAATAGCTCCAGAACATGCATGCCTGCTTTTCCACGAGATTGTTCTCCCGGCATGAACAGATGAAGCACAATGTTGGCAACCAGCCTCTGATGAGTCAATGAAACTGTGTGAAATGATGGCACAGGACATGTAATTCTGAGACAATGTGCTACACAATGAGGAAACCTGGGAGCTTGTTATTAGATTCCTTCAGAAGACCTCTTGTCAAAGGCCCTCACTGCACTGCAAGAGCAGTGCACTTGCATCAGTGACCAGCTTGACTTGTCTTATTTCCAGCCTTAGAAACAAGTTTTCTGTGACTTGAGGCAGGACCATTTCAATCCTGTGCCAAAGACATCCCAAGCCAAGGTATGGACAGTAAACTGCACTCCTCATTACGTTTAAACAAACAAAACAAACAACTGGCTTGAGCCATAAACTGCTCTCTGACAAGCAGATACCAGAGCTGTAAATTATAACTTTGATACATATGGCACTCAGAAAACTAATGCTGAAAGCAGAATAAAAACACAGAAAGCCATTTAATTATGCTTGTTTCTTTGATATGAATGTAGTAACTAATTGTTTGTCTTCTAGAGATACAAAGAATGCATTTTTCTTGCATTAAGATAAAATAATTGCAGACTGGCTATGCACTTCCTAAAAAGATTCTGTGATAAGTTTTTTGGGTAACACTGCTTTCCAGGTGGTGATGGAGAGCCTCACAATAAGCCTATACTGATACTAGACTCTAGTACCAGCTTTTAAACTCCCCATCCATCTTCACTGACCTAAGAGGCATCTGATCCCACTCTGTAACATGTATTGTATTAAAAACAATGTATTAAAAAAATATTTAATCATGGTGGCTGCTATTCTCTGTTGTCCATCACAGACCTTTGTGTAAGTTTTCCTAATATAAAAGGCCCCTTCTTAAATGCAAAGTGCGTATATACTTTAAATGTGAAGTATGTACTGTACTCTGTGGGAGACCCAAACAGCCAAAGAAATAACAATCCATGTTTACGCAGTACTACGACCAAATACTCTGATGCCACACAGACCTGCTTTGCTTGATGACTATTGAAATGAGATGTAGAAATATATTAAGTTCCATTTTTAGCATATTCCATCTCCCATCTATAAAACAGAAGAAAAACCTTTTCATTTGCTGAGAAAAATGTTTTCCCATTCTTACTGCAATCCATGAATACCTTCAGATTTTATTTCTCAAATGCTATAATCTCTACCTCTGCCAAGTCTGCTACAAATAATTAACTATTAATGAATTAAAATATATCTGTGATAAGGAGACAGCACAGGATTAAAAAAGTCCAGAATCCTAACCACAGACAAGTTTGTTCACCAAGTCTTATTTAAAGAAGTCATATTCAAAGTTGCATAAATACTTTACATTTGAGTTGCTATTTGTTTGCAATAGTTCTGTCAAGTCACAAGAAAACACAGAGATGTGAGAAATAATAGGGAGAAGATGCTGTCCACAGCCTAGACAGTGTAATACAGATAAAGAATTAATTAAACTAATTCATTGTCATTGAAAGATGTACTCATGAACTAAACTGATCAGATACAACTCCATAAAACAAGATCTACCTTGATTTTAAAGTTGTTTGTGTCTTTGTAGAAGATAAAGCCAACAACTCCAGGTTACAGCTAACCTGGACTTCTCAGGCTCTTCACAATCTTGACATGATTTGCATTGTTCAGTTTTTGATATTAAGTCTGAAGAGCATCTGATGATCTGAGGGGCTTGTGACTATAGGAGGGTAGAGCAGAAAAGCATAATGGTTCTTTGAAGCTACAATGGCCAAGTAGGTCATTATGTACACAAAAAAAAAAAAAGTTGAAAAAGCCTGTTTCTAATTTTTCATTTAAGTCATGAAGGACAGAAAGGAGATGCAGAGAGAGAAAGATGCTGCTCTTAGCCTTGATGAGAAAAACTTCCTTGAGAAGAGTTGCACTTCTAGCTCCTTCACATCTGACATGAGATGACCAGTCATGCAGCAGTAGCATGAAGAATGAGCATGAACTTTGTATGTGCTCTTGGGAATTATGAACATCCTCACAATCACAAAGAAGCCACAGGAAGAGTTACCCAACATGCATTCACAGATTTCCAGCCTAAGTAATTGCCCTTCCCTGACCTCAGCTGTCTTTCTTTGAGAATCTTCCCCTGCCCCTTACAACATTTTGGATAGGAAGATGAACATTTTACATTTAGTTCCACTACATGTCAGAATATTACAGCAGTTTCAAGAAGACGCGGTTACTGAAACTGTGCAAGAAGACCAGAGATCACCCTTAGGAAAACCACTAATTAAACATGATCAGGCAAGCACATGGCTCAGAAAGAGAAAATGCATGCCCTGGAGCAGTGTGGCTGTGGTATGACTTGAAATCACAGCCAAAGAGAGAGGAAAGAGTCAAAGTGAGGGTGAACTGCTAACGGGATAGGAGGTCCTCAAGGATATGGTAGCTGCTCTACAGGAAGAGATGGCTCTGTAGGAACAGGGAATATCATCGAGCCAGCCAACCCACAGGGCATGCCAAGACCTGGAGAGTGGGAAGCTGCAGCTGATGTGACAGAAATGCTGTCAAAAACCAGTATGAACAGCCTAAGGATGTATGGCAGGAAAGGACTATGTCAACAGTCTGAGGCTGGAAAGCTGGGGCACACACATTACACTGACAATCCCACATGTAAGTTATTTACGTGTATTCCAGACCCTTGGTCCTCTAACAAAGGCATCAGATGGTTTTGGGTTTTGAATAGCCCAAACAATTTCAAACAACATTTCAGTGCACAAAGGGTTTGGGTACAGGGCCTTCACCTAAACTGGAAGTTGAATCCAGGAATGAGAATCCTTTCCCAACTGACCTCATATCAGGAAGCTGCTAAGGGGCTTTTGAGCTTTGCCTGCACACTACTTGCTCTCTTTTGCAGGTAGTGTAATAAAAACAGCTGCACTTGATACTCAACATAAGACTTAATCGATATGCAGTCCCACCCTCTTCTTTTTTTGGAAAAAAGGCCATTTTACAGAGTTATGGTCCTCTTCACCACGGGCTGCCATTCCTGCCACAGCACTGCCACTCACCAAGCCTTCAGTGAGGCCTGCATGGAACTAAGGGACTACAGGGTGAATCAGGTCTGATAGGGTCCAGAAAAAAAACCCAAGACTAATTTCTTCTTTAATCTTAAAAAAGGCTTTTTGAAGCCCAACTCATTTTGAAAGAGCTAAAAGGGAAGCAAACAACAGTGCGGGAGTGGGAACCATGCAGCTTGAAAAGGACAAGGAAGGAAGAGAACGAGAGAGAATGGGGCACTATTCCCATGTTCACTGCTTTTCTGTAGAGCCTCCAAAGTTAGAACCATTAGGTTAAAATTGACAATCAGCACCTCACAGCACCTGTCTCTTTACAGAGGGAAGTTTTATGGAGTACACAAGAGGCTGTTTTAGAACCTCAGGTGGCTCCATTCATTTTACAGAAATATATTAATCTCCCCTCCTTAATGTGCTGAGTAGTTCTGATCAGGAAGCAGATTTGTAATGCTAATAATCCTGCAGTTCCTTTGATGCGATCCCAATCTAGTAATTGAACCTGTTAAAAGTCACAGAAAATACTTGGCAATCATTGAGCTCAATTAAATAATTTCATTTGTATTTTCAAATTCTTTTAAAGTAACAAACAGCACAAGGGAAGCCAGCTTCCTGACACGTTGCAGAGCAAAAGAAAAGAAAACCAAACAAAAAACCTGCTGTACTTTCAACCTGGATCCATTGAGCTTTCATTTATAACTGTCCCAAAGAGAGCTGCAGGCAACACCACACCCAGTCAGAATCTCTGTCCCAGCAAGCCTTAAAATTAGCCATGCTAAATTGGTAAATTCATATGTACCAGATACATTGTACCAGTATCAGGGTATCAGTGGATGAAACTCCTTTCAGTGTCTGGGGATATCAAAAAAACCTCCCAAAATGTGTTTTATTCAAATATTGTATTTAACACGAAACCTATTATTTCAGTAGGAGGGGAGGAACATGGGGAAAGACATTTGGTTCAACTATAATTTAATGTAAGTATGTTTAATGTAATTGCCTGGATTATTTTTTCCCCTTTACAGGCATGTTGTTCTTTTTTTTTTTTTTTTTCTTTTTTTTTTTTAAATTTACAAAACTAAGCATTGGTAGATTAAAGGAGAATTTCAGAATGTATATGAAAACGATAACATTTAAAAAATTAAATTACAAGAATAACTTATGAAAGAAGTGAATACAAATAGACTTCAGTTGAAAATGGAGGAAAATTTCAGTCTTAATAGAAAAGAAAAGCAAACCAGTCTTGGTGGAAGCTCAAGCATATGAAAAGAGTACACATGTGGAATCAAAACTATCAAATAGGAAGCTTGGAGAAGCAACGTGTAGTGAAGAAGATGCTGGAAGGTTGGAATCCACTCTTGGCACATGGTAAGGTTTGGCTACTCCACCCTTTTTGCATGTTTCTCCATTCTCAAAATTCAGTGTTATTTATTTATCCTTGGAAAGAAACTTATCCAAAACAAAAACAAGACAATAATTAGCAATTTTGAAAGTTACAAATTCTTCTTGCAGAGAGACACCATAAAAAGGTCATAAGAATTGTATTAATTAATTGCGAATGTCTACTTAATTAAGTATAATTGTTTGCTACCTGCACTCTTGTTCTGCACTGTGATCTTTTGTGTGAATTGCTGCTCATACAGAGTCCAGTGAAATTCAAGGAGCACCATCTGGGTAAAAACATACACTGAGTAAAGCTATAAATAGATCAAGCAAGTTCATTACATCCATGGTACATGCCCGCATGAGTATTTTCAGCATGAGGGCCTACACTGTAAAACTAATTTCTCATTTTCATACAAGGAACCTTGTCTTTTCAGTTAAGTCTTTTACCTAAGGATCTAAACACTTCTAACACCATTTTTAATTTCATATCTGAGCTTACCAGAGAAGAACACAGAGATTGCTCTCTGACTCATTTCTGTCAAGCAGTTGGAACAATTTAAGAACAACATTAATCTCATTTTTGTTCTCAGAAACTTAGAAACTCTGCTCCAGATGGAATCCCTAGCTTTTAGTATTCTGAAAAGCTGACAAATAGAAGGCAAATTCCTGTCCCCACTCTCTTACACCTGTGCATATACAAGTTGCAGGATTGCATTATGAGTTGTCTGTACCAAACATTTATTTACATTTCAGAGCAACAAATTTTATTTGCATTATAATACCTGAAAGGTTAAGGACTCATGTTGGCTGAGACAATTTGTTTTCCCTATCTCTCTCCTGAATCCCCCCAAATCAAAAAAGCACGCAGAAGAGGGGTTTCTTACAACTTCCTAAACTTTTTTAAAAGCTCTACTTTTTCTTTTCTTCCCATGCTCTGCAGAACTGCAATTGAAATTAATCGCAAGGCAATCCAGCAAAAGTGCTACCACCATGTGGATCAAAAGCAGGGCTGTTTATGTCTACCTAGATCATTCTTGGCCAAATAATGATATGGGATCTCTACATCCTGGGCTCTTTCATGAGTTCAATACCAGGTGTGGGTTACCTGCTGTAGCTGGTCTCCCTGGAGGAGATTACCATTTTTTTCTGTACCCACAGGCGAAGGATTCATGCTATCTACCCCTAAATAAAGATATTTACGCCTACATGGGAGTGATCTGCATAAATGGGTCCAAATCGGCTTTTAACAGGCAGAGTCCTTCCTCTGTACTTTTACAAGAACATGGCAATGCAGAAATAAATTCAGAACTAAATTCCTCTTCAGTCAGAAATACATTCCTCTTAGCACGTGCTTCTCAGGCAAATTCATAATGCTCTGCTGATGCTTAGTGTGTGTTGCATGTGCTCACATTCCTACAACAAAGCTTTTGTCAGAGTTACCTGTCAATATTTTCAGACTTCACCAAAGGGCACATTTTTGCCCACACTACATTTTGTGCAGCTGTGACTGATTTTATATGGTTGATTACATGGTTTTCCTCATTTCTCTCTGAGATTTAGGCACACTTTGAGGATGATGAAAACAAAAGCACTTAAGATAATGCTGATACCACAGTACATTGCTAATTAGATTATTTTGTTTTAAATCACAAATGAATACTCATGCAGATGTTTTTACAGTACCTGCTGATTATAAGTTTTCCATGCTAGATCTATCTGCAATAGATAAGGCAAAGGCTACATTTCCCTACTGAAATCTCATTATCTGAACATGTACTGCAGCCAGAAGGTTCAGAGCTTGAATGTGAATTTCATAACTATTTAAATGACTTGAAACAAGAATTTTATATTAAACATTTCAGATTTAAGATGTTCAGAAATTAAATCTTGCCCCAAATGTAGCAAGTTTTAGTACATAAGAAAGATCTGAAGACGTAAAGGGATGAACTTAAGTTGCACGGTTTGATTCCAAAGCAAGGTTTGCTTTAAGCCAATCTTCAATGGTAGCTTCTAGTTATTCCATGAATGTTGAACTCAGATCTTGTATCATGCAGTTTCAGATACTTACATGCTATTTCACATGCTTGTTTCCTCTCCCCTTAAAAAAACCCAAACCAAACCAACAAAAAACCCCCAAACCCAACAAACCAAACCAACCAACCAACAAACAACAAAAACCCCAAACTAAAACAAACAAACAAAAAAACCCCAAAAACCCAAATAAACCTAACAAAACCCAACAACAAACATAACACACACTGGCTCCCAGGGAGGAATGCCACTCATAACTATTAAAAATTTTCCTCTGCTGGTAATATTAGCGTTGCACGTGTATTTCTGTGTTCGGATTCATCAGAGATGAATTCAGCCAGTAGAAAGAGGACGTGAAAGGCAGGTAATTCTATTTACCTTGGTTCTTGTATGACAGCTTATGTTCTCTCTCCTCGTTTACTTTTCTGTCTCTGATGACTCGGTGTCTACGTATGAGCAGATCACAACTACAAGCTGAAATCATGAACTTCAGTTACCCTGTTATTTCCATGCTCAATCACCTATCTGAATCCCTCCTTTGATTTCTCTTACTTGTATGTAATTGTAACATTTCTGTTAAGCGCTGCTGTGCATTTGATATTTCTGAATTTAGCCTCCTACAATTAATCTGGATCAAGGAGATCAAAAGGCAAGATATCTTCAGGATACAGCAGTGCCTCTACTGAGTGAGAGACAGTGATTCTCTCATTAGCAACCACCTTGATCAGCAGAGAATTTTACTGTAATATAGCATGCTGAAGACTTACAGAGAGGTTAAACAGTTAAAGATTTCCAAAATGATGGTGCAGTGAAAATCTGAAAACAGCCCATTTGCATTACAAAACATCATTCAGTACCTTGTGATCAGACTCCGAAAAAGAGAGAGTGATCTGAAGTATGTTAGAGAGCCCAAATGAGATTAACGTAGCAGCGGTTTTGAAAATCCCACAAGATCTCAAAAGAGAATGTCATCACTCAAAACACAGTATGCATGTCAGGATGAAGGCATGAAATCACCATGTGGTATTGCCTACACTGTGGTCTCTTCAGCTGAATGGTTATTTCTAGAAAACTTATGGAAAAAAAAGAAAAAAAAAAAAAAGATCACCAACCAGCCATGTATTTCAAGATCTAATAACTAATAAACCTCTGTCTGGAACAAATTCAGTCCATATTAAATGTCATCTTAACTTGTTCAGACAGTGTGCAGTTTAGAAATGACCTCTGCTAGGCTTAATGTGGATAGACATTGTAACTATTTCTATGACAACTGTCCACATTTATTTGGTATATAGATGGATGGCACAAAACACAGATTCCACTCCTTCACTGGAGACAGTGAATGCTAATTTTGAGCATTCTCTTGACAACCACCATGGAAGCACTCCCCTCGTGATGAGGCTGTCATCATTGCCATTCCTTCTTAGTATACCAGTTAGTGAAGAAAGGTGTGAAAACCATATTACTTTCTCTCTCCAAATTTAGAGCAGGTATTTTTGCAGTGCATCCAGCCAGCACCTGCTCGAGATTCTGGAGATTTTATCTCGACTATGACTTTTGTCAGGCAGCACCCTCTCTCCCTGCCCTTGGAGACAAGCTAGCAGGGATGTGCATCGTGCACACCAAGCTTCTCAGCCCCTTCCTAACACAGCTCTAACAGCACCGCCACACCCAATTCCTTTCACGTCACACAAAAGCCATAAGCCTTGCAGGAACCAAATTTTAGCTGTCAGGGGATTTCAAAAAAGGTTTTGAAGCCCACTGTCAGAAATACACATAAGACAGGACCTACCATTCTCAAGCTCTTCAAAAGGCAAGAAAATGATGTAACAAAGACTTCATTGACGTTCATCATAAATGTAACAATGACTACACATTTTATGCATTCACTTGAGGCCAGATGGACCCTTTGTTGAATGTGCTGGAGAATTCAATGCCAGTTAATATTTACAGGCCCAAGGCACTCACAAGCTGACCCATCATTTTATGCAATTACAGAATTATCTTAATGAAGCTCTGGTGTTGTCTGATGTTTTGCTTGAATCCAACAGATGTGTACAATTCACACGAAATGCTGACTGCTGATACTTCATTGCCAATGGTGGTGCAAGCCTGGTATTATGTTTCTTGATGGCTCCTCTATGCTTGACAAAGTGTTCAAAACTATGAGGGCAGCAGAAGATATAATGAGTTCAGGTATTCATTTTCCTGATTTAACTATTTGGCAATGAAATCTTAGGAAGGTTTGCCATTGACTTCAGCATGGTTAGGATTTCAGAAGTAAGGTTACAAATCAGTGGCATAAGTAAGTGCATTTCTGGAAATCAGCAATCTCAGAATGCTTTTTCTAAAGGAAAGATTTGGGAGTTGGAATTTACAGGACAGTTATAGGAATTCTTTTCATAACATGCAAAAATGTAATTAAATTAAATGGGAACTTTTAGAGACCCTTAAATAGTGACTAGCCTGAAAGTTCAGAAATCAGCACCTGAGCTGGTCTGAAAGCAGTGTGCATATGGAAAGTATGGCCTGTGAAAAGTCAGCTTAGAGCCCAGTCTAATCCCAATACTCCATGGATGAACAACTGAGATCAGAATACTGCTGCTGGAGAAGTTTTTCTTTCCTATGAACTTCTTGTGTCTTTTCCAGTCATGTGTGCTTCTTCAAAGTAGCTATAAACTGGACCTAAAATTCACCCACCTATTTAAAACTTCATACATTCTTTCAGTTTTCATGCTACCAAGTCTGCAGAGAGCAGCACCCTTTCTCAAAAAAAAGGTACAATCTCTTCACTGCTAGAGCCTGGAGGTGCTTACATGCTGTGAATATTATCCACTTCAGTGATAAGGACATTTCCATCATTAAAGATGGAAACCAAAATGAAATTGCAATTACTTTTTTTTTAACGTGACTTAATATCATGCACTTTATGAATAAAGACTTAATGCATTATCAGATCCTGAAACTCTTGCCAACCAATGCAGACAACTGTTGAATAACAGCATGAAGACCAGTTTTATTTATAAATTAATCAAACCTGCAATAATTAACTGATGGATGGATTCCAACTCTATTTTATTAAGCAAGGAGATACAGGAGAAGGCAAAGTAGGGCCCAGACCTGTGTAGAGCACAGCACTCACAAACAGATACTAATCCCCTCCACTTGCACGGCAGGCCGACCACATTATGGATTATGGAACATCTTTGAGGCTTGTCATGATAAATACAGATTTGCAAAGCACTCGAGACACTCACTAGGAGTCACATCAGGTCTTCATTAGCATTTGTGTATTCTACATTAACATCTGCCTGGTCTAGCAAGTCTTTCTGTTGTGGGGCACCCGTATGTACTTACAGCTTATTAGAAGTAATAATTGGATTATTTCCAGGAAGAGCCCTTTAACTATATATGGCAGTTAGCTTTTTAGGAATGTCTAAAGGAGGAACATCTGTTAATTTTACACTTCCCTCCTCCTTGGTTACAGTTTCCTATCATCTCAACATAACCCAAACAACTGTCTGCATGGCTAGAAGTTCTATTCAAAACTGATATGTATCACTGGGAATATTAAGGAAACCTGCCCTGGATTTCTCAAAGCAAAATGAAGTTGACAGACTGACAAGGCCACAAGGAAGGATGCAAAATTTTATTTACTGGAACCAAAACTGGAAAACATTGTAATAATTGTTCCCAAACTGGAATGGGTGTAAAGTAAGGAGCTGCTGCTGTGTGATTGGCCTAAGATATACTTTTATCTCCAATTTAGGCCACTTCCTGATTAGCATGGAAATGCTGTGTGGCTGTTCTAAATGACATTAACTCCTCTAGCTCACCTAGCAAGTACCAGTGACTGGTTGATACGCAACTTTAAGCCATCTGCAAATAACTAAACAGCTGTCCATGCTTCCCACAGCTGTGATTGTTCCTCTGCATGCACTGGTGACAAATATCAAATAAAAACACAGTGGAGAACAGACAGCAGCTGGGTTGGATAGAAGGGATGGAAGGGGCACAGTGCTCAATAGAAGTTGAGAGGCACCTTTGTTTTGTATTGTGATGCAGACATGGCTGATAACCCAGAAAACAGAAGCCAAACTATGTGGAGAAAGGAAAAATAATTAAAGAATCTCTTTTAATTGGTATTTATTAGCACCACTTTAATGACAGACATAAAACATATGTATCTTATTTTTACAATTTCAAATAAAAGTGCTTATTGTAAGGATCTCGAGTATTCACAGTGCTATAGGAGGGCATAAGCTTCACCTGAGATGACCACACTAATATTCTTAGTAATAAGCCTCTGGGCTATGTCAGACACTTCTACATCTTTCATAGATGACATTTCCTCACAGAACCACTTTCAGTGACATTTAGTCAAGGTGTTCAACTTCTAGTCTATTCTCAGCAAGAACTAAATGTGAACTTAACTATAATTATTTGTGCAAACATTTTCCTCAACTGGGCCATGAGTGTTCTCCAAATTAATTTAATATAATGTGAACATTAGAAATAATTTTTAAATACCTACTACTGAGTTTTATGATAGCCAAATCACTAGCTTACTAATGTGAGAAGTGGTTTTTAAGTATTGGTCTCATTTGCAAGGAAGAGATTTTAGGAGTTGCTGTATTAGTCCAGATGAGATCCTATTAAAATTGCCTCCCGACTATCATTACTACCAAGGAGACTATTGCTTTACATATGCACAGCAGCTCCTGTTTTGTGGGCTAATCCACAACCCATTCAGCTACTGAGAGGCAAAGATAACAGTTTTGTGATAGAATTTGCAGAGTTGTCTTTGCATTGGCAAAAAATATTCCTGGTTGGTGGCCAGAATATGGAAAGACATCAGTAATCATCATGCTAATTCAACACAGCATTGGTTAAGAACTAAGAACAGATGCTACACTTCAAATGTACAAGGTACTCAACAGGAGATATTTTCCACTAAAAATTCAGTGCTTGCTTTGTTATTTTCTGGGAGTCTAACAGCTGAAAGATGGTTACACAAATTAGTTAATGGGAATGAAGCTCTTAATTATTGCAGAAAGAAGTGATGTCATGCATATTTAGAAACCAGATAACGCTAATTCTCTGGCACCAAAAATTTCTTTGCACTAACAACCATTAAAAGTCATAATTTTGGAAATAAATAGTTATGCAGTTATATTTTTGATTTAAAAATTGTCTGTGGGATCGCATACCTTGCATCTCAGTAAGTTCTGGTCATTAGGCTACGACAGGAAAAAAAGGGAGGAAAAAAGGGAGGAAAAAAAGGCTGCCTGGGTATACTGTAAAGAGAATGTTTCTAGATGGAAAAAAATACACAAACCCCCACTAACAATGAAAAAAGAAATTCACCTGTGTATCTTCTTAAGCAGGGGTCAGTAAGTCGGGGAGTGAAAATGACAGACGAGCTCCCTGAGGAATCACTGTGCCCTAGAGGATCCCAGCTGCCTCAGACAGAGCTCCTGGCTTTCACAGGCAGTTAAGCTGTTTGGTGGCTTTCCCTGTCTAATTCACCTGTGGATCCAGCTGGGCAGCACTCTGGGAGCAGTGTAACCTGCCATTCCCAAACATGCAAAACTGCTAAATGCAAAGAGAGAAAAACACACAAGCTCAAACTGGAGCCAATCAAGAACCTCATCTCAAGGAATGATCCCACCACCTGTAAAGGCAGCAGGGAAGGACTGGCACGAACAGCAGTGAGGCAGCAAACAAGAAAATGCCAAAGATCATGAAAGTGGGTGCCAGTGAGAAATGGGAGCCAGTGCAGAACTGAAATGACATTTAAAATATATGGATTAGTCAAAGACATTTCACAGTCTCTGAGAGGAAGACTTCCTACATGATGGGGAGACCACAGAGGGCACCACTTACTTTGATGGCTTTTATTTTCTCATCAACATGAATTCACCTCTCCAGGACTCAGGTTCATCCATGTGACTTTCATCTAATGGCTATTTCAGCTGTTTTTCTGACAAAATGAATGACAGCACCATCATGTTTTGAACTATTTCATCCGCACCTGTGATAGCTTTGCTGCTCAACATTGCCTTCCATACAACATCTTCTTGTGCTGGCATTCAACAGTTAAATAAACGTTTTAGAAGAAAAAGGCTTTCACATCTCATGCTGCAAGATGAACTTCAGCAAACGATTGGTTGCCGGAGGCTTACAGACGCCTCTCTGCATTTGCTAGCTATCTTCAGACACAAAAAACAGAAGTGGCTCAGACTGTTTATATTGCAAGTGCCTGTTCTTGCAGTACCCTCCCTATAAGCAACAGTCACAAAGCAATACCAAGCTGACATTGGTTCATCGCTGTTACCCTGCTAAGGGCTTTGCAGACATTCTGTTGTGAAAAGTTGATGCTTCACTGCATAGGGTTTATCTCTGCCCATCACACAGAGCTTCTGCAAGAGCAGTTTTGCATCTCCAAGTGTGCAAAAGAGCTGGGGGGTAGTTCCAGAGAAGTACCCTAAAACCATAACAACTACTATGAACACCTTCTCTAACCTTCCTTGTACAAATACCACCATCATTTCCCCAGAGAATGGGGTATTTTTACCAGGATTTGGCATTTAGAGAACTATCCAGTCCCATGCAAATAACATTAAGCTATGGGCAACCATTTAGGAAATTGCATCATACTACAAGCCTGAATTTATTTCACTTGCATTGACAGCTACTGATCCCTGTTACGCCCTTGTCTGTGAGAGCAATCTTTACCTCACACTAAGTACCATTCCAATGTGTATCTAGACACAGTGCTGAAATCTGCTAGTAAAGACAAGCAGCAAGGGTTAAAGACCCTACACAGCTTAGGGACTGCACTGTGGGAAGACAGAAAGCTGCTGTCACACAGTCACAGGGAAAAGAAATTCAGCACAGCAAACCTCAGGTCAGTACCTTTAAATAACACTAATGATGATGAGATGCATGCACAGATTCCCAGAGAAAAGTGAGTGGGGAAAAAGTCAGGTCTGTGCTCTGGAAGGGAACTATTATCTGAAGCTGGTAGAAGCTGATTAACATGTAATGTATCATCAAAAAAGGAAAAGAGAAACCAAACTGCTTCTGAAACTGAAATTCAGCAACATAAAGTATTTACTAAAAGAAAACTTTTATTCAAACCAGACCTGTAAGACTTTTCCAGAGAACAAAAACTTTTCAAAACAGTTTTCTGTTGAAAATCCATTTCACTACCTAAGAAAAACAGTTCTGATAAGAAATATTTCCCATCAGTTTTTCTAGCATCCAGTGTGCGGGCAAACTTAATCTTCTTCCATAAAAGCATGAAAGAGAGGAAACCATAATTTAGTCTTTTAAGAATTAATGAAAAAGAGTTAGGAGTGCTCAGCACAAACCCCTTCTGTGCACAGCAAATGTGCTATGCCTGTCACTCTTCTGAGGATGTCCCAATTGCTGATGTGCCACTCCTCTGAGCCCACCCTGAGCAGCTGCCAACAGATGCTCTTTAAACCCAGAGTCAGCTGCAAAGAAAAAGCCACCAAAAGAGCATAATCCTGCTGCAAAGCAAATAGCCTTTGACTCCTTCTGTCAGCCTGGTAAGGAGTGGGCAGAAAGGACAAAAAATCTAAATAGTAGAGATGAAAAACAGGTGAAGAACACATAAAGGGAAAGAGAAGAAGGCAAGAAAGAAAAGGGTGAGAAGTCCAAGGAAAAGATTTACTGGAAGCAGGAATAATAATTTAAAAAAAAACCCCAACAAACCATGGGAGAGAAAAAATTAGGTAGAAAATAAAGACGGTACATGATTGAAGGAAATATAAGGCAAGGCAAATACATCAAAGACAGCATTATAAAAATACATAATGCATTTTACTCAGACAGCTCCTCATTTTCCAGCATAAGAAATTTTGGTAAAATGTTTAGTAAAGGTATGGATTTGATGGACAACCAGATGGGACTTCAAACACATGGTCACATAAAGAGCAATAAGAGACCAGGCACAGAGATTACAGAGTCTCACAAAAGCTGCCTCTATCAAGGAACATGATAATGTCAGGTAAAACTAGGAGACAATCAGCATAAAATAAAAGCTTAAAAAAGCACAAGAGGGGAAAGCATACTCTGTGCAAGTACAAGAAGCAATCATGTATCTGTCTGCAGCATCACACTGTCCTGATTTAAAGACTGATTTATTTTTGAGTACAAACACAGTACAAACACAGACATGTACTAGAAATATGGCCAAAGATTTAAGATTCTCTAACACTGAGGTTCTTGAAAGGGCAAAGGAAACACAGAAATAATTTCTGTCTTCTAATAGAAGTTACTGAAATGGAAAAGGAAGAAGAATAGGAACATTTTAGCTAGAATCACAGGATGTAAAACCAGAGAGATCTTTATCAGATACTGACAGAGAACCCTTGCATAATTGGAAAATGCAAGAAATCTTTTATAGTGAAACTTGTTAGACACCCAGAGATTTGATCCTGAGGATCTGGAAATGCTCTGTCACTATGAGAATAACAATTAGGTGCAAAAGCTTCTCAAGTGCTCCACAAATTAACTTAATCAAAACAATAAAACTGTAGAGTTTATTGTGCTGGGTCTGAACCCAGGCAATCCACAAGACATATCCAACTAATGCTGACACATTTTACAGCAATCTTAAAATTAGACATATATGTTAATTAAAGATGAAACTACCCACTAGGCTCTCAAATCCATTGTGAACACTCTGGCTGTGTAATGTCAGGCACATTTGATCTATTCACTGTTACAGTGACCATGTTAAAAAACAAACAAACAAACAAACAAACAATTTCTTGAAAAGGACTGTGACATGTGATTTATAAAGCTGGAATCCAGAGATTAATGTGATGTATAATTCCCTTAATAATATAATACATATATGTGGTGAGATATTCTTACATTGACTGGCAAAAAAGAGATAGCTTGTAAAGAGAGACTTGAACAGTAAGAAGCAAACCAAAGAGCATATAAGAAGGGAGGAAGGCTAAGATTTGGAACAAATTATGAGGAAGAATAAAATCCTATATCATTAAACCCATTTCAGTGACAAATGATGATGGTTCATAGACAAATATGTCAGTAGCAAGGGGCTGTCTTAGCAGAAAACCATGCAAAAAAACGTGCTTTGTTAGGGAGCATCCAACTGCTAAGGTCCTTTCTCTTGATAAAGGCTCATAACACCATGGAATACAAATTATTTTTTAAAAGCGATGTCTCATTAAGTATGTAGCACAAGGGAGCACTTTCCAGCCCACCTATTCCATGTATCCCTTGAAGAACTGCATTCCTGTGCAGACGTGACTTTTCTATCTACGTTTAATTATACAAGACATACTCAAGCCAGAATTCTCTGGAGTTACACAGCAGCAATTTTTGTTTCTGGGGTTTGGGAACTAAAAAGATAAACTTTTTTTTCCTTCTAATTTTGTCTCAAACTGAAAATACCTTTCCAATTTACAGCAGGACTATCCTGTACAGAAACACAGTTAATCACATCAAATTTGAGACCAAAACTTTGACAGACTCTCAGGTCTAGCAGTATAATTGAATATCACTATGATTATACTGTCAGAGGCAAATGAACAAGCACTTCAGTTTATTGACATTATTTATTGGCCACTCTTGAGATGGAAAAGAAATGAACAATTATTTTTAAAAGCTATTATCTTTAAGTAGCACAGAATAGAGTATGCTAGCTTTTCATATTTCAGTGCGGAATAGCAATAAAACAGTTTAATTTTTTCTTTGTCTCCTTAATTTCTCCTCAATTCAGTTTTCTAAGGTTTATTTCAAATAGTTTATTGAAGAGGAGACAAAGTAAAGAATGCCTTTGATAGGCCTCTCCTGTGAAACAAAGTTGCATAGTATTGATGTTTCATAAGCAAACAATATTTACAACCTATCTATTAGAACTGGTGAACAAAGAGGTGTATGATGAGATGCATGCACAGATTCCCAGAGGTGCTTCCCCCATCCATTTCTGAACTAAAAAACATTGTTCGCAACTGTTGGTAAGAACCTAACTCAGTAATTTTCATCTGGCTGAAGAATTACTTCTACTAATGTGGCCAGTGCATCAGATAGTAGATATACAGCTGGCAGATTTAATACAGTGTATTTTTAAAATTAAGGGTGCCTCTAAGAGGTCTGGGTTTTCTTCTCCAGGTAAGAAAAACTGTAATTCTCAAGAGAATTACATTGTGAGATACTACATCCAAATGCACTCATGAAAACTAGGATACTCTGAGGGGTCCTTGACCCCTGTTCATCCACACTCAGAATCCAGTCAAACCTTGCAGCGCATGACCTGAGGCTGAACCATCCAGAGTTCTTTTCCAGAGAAACTGAAACACTAAGGAGTGAAATGAGGAGAGCACTGGTCGTGAACAAAGTCTGGGATCACATCCTGCTGCAGATAAAGACATAGCACAGTAAAGCCTGTTTGCACACAACCAGTTGCAAAATATTTTGCCACTTCTTTCTTCTCACAATTGCCATGTAACTCCCCTGTGACATACAATGGATACAGTTGGCTTTTAACCTTACCCCTTAGTTGCTGTGCCTCTGTGGAAATTATGTGAATTTAATATTACTGCAAGGTATAGTATTCCTAATTAACATCTTTGTACATTTTGTATCTCTTGCCTCAGAACCATTCTCCTTACACAGACTCCATTTGTTTCTGAAGCACCACAAAATTCTCTCCTTTGCAAGATGCTAAGCAAAAAGCACTGTGATGGTAATGGATGGTAAAACTGTAGGAAACAGCCCTGCATTAGTAAGGTGGCAGATTTCATGGCCTACTCAGTCTTTTCCATATCTGATTTCTATGAGTCAATGATTGTATTGTTCACTCCCTTCTGCACCAAAGGCATCATCAAGTGATTGTTACTCAGGAGTAGCTGAAAGGGCAGAAGTGGGGCTTGTCTTGAAACGATAGCTGTTCCTGTGCAGGTTAGCTATGCAGAAATTATTGGGAAGTGGAGAAGTTGTTGGGCTGTCCCTTCATAAAGGCTTCACTCTTCATCAGCCTGGCTCATGGTGTACAGAGGCAGACATCACTTGAAACTCAGTCGTCTCACATGACAAAGCATCATGAGCTCCATCAAACAAGTGCTGCACTACAACAGAAGCCCTTGCTTACATGAGAAAAGTAGAAAGTCTCACCAGTCTCACCAGTACTCACCAAGTAGTTTTCCTCTCACCAGGAAAAGACTCTTAAGAGCACCAACACTGAATTAGTTTTCTCTCCCTTTTTGCTGAAAATGTTCCCATCTTCTGTGATGTGAAGGGAGGTAGCACAGAAATATATCTGCATCAACTAGTGAGCTGCACTAAGCCACAGACTGCCACAATAGTCTAATAACCCAAGCTAAGATATACCATTTTAAAGACAAAATATCAATGGGACTAGGACAAAGCACTGCTTTCTCAAAAGCAAGCCATTCTCCTAAGGACTATATACCAAAAAGGAGTTGCTCCAGATCACCAGTCAGCAGTTAGTGTGGATGTGGATACAATTTTGTTCCTGAAAAAGATTTTCTTCTTGCTGCGTCACTTCCTACTGCAGAGATCTGAAGACAGCACTTGTATGAATATCAATGTATATAAATGTTGCAGATAACCAAAGCAGAAATCTGCTTTTGCAGACAGTAACCTTGGAGGATCAATGAAATCTTCAATGAATCAATACTTCATCATTTTGTAGGGAAAGCTATACTTTATTACCTGATCCAAAGCTCAGTGGACTCAGTGTCCTTCCACTGTCTGACTTCCCAGTGTCTGCAGTGGGTCCTGAAGGAGACACAGGATCCAGCTGTGAGGCTGAGAGAAGCAAGACTCAACACAGTAAAAAGTCTCATCTAATGACAAAACTCAGTGCCCCAGCTGAAGTGGCTGTCCCAAGTAGTGCCAGAGTCTAGTGTTATTTTGCTGTTCTAGTCCTTGGGGGACAAATGACTTCCTTTCAATTTATTTTAACCTGAACTAGTTACCTAAGAGCACATGTGCCCCCTCCACCTGGTATAGATGAACACATGGGCAGCAAAGCAGTCTAGAACCTGTTCAGAGCAGAACTAGCAGCAGAAGCATGACTCACCAGGGAATGCAATGGAACAGCCTGTCAGCTAGAAATCCTGAATTTTGATAAACACAGAGAACTAGATTTTCAAACACTGCAGAAAGCCAGGCCTACATGATGGATCCAGCAGCTCTTCCGAGTTCTTAAAAATGGCAGTACCTCCCTGCAATGCCTCAATGGACAGGGCTCAAAGATGCACTAATTTCCATCTCCTTTTCCCACTGAGTGAGTTTCTACTAGGAATCAATCTTGGGTGCCTGGAAAAGAAAACAATTATGGCAGACTTTGGAAGGCAGAAATCTCCAGCCCTCCATTACTTCACACTTTTCCATACTTCCATGTGAATGCTCTCAGCACATTTTCCTCATTAGAATTCCACAAAAGTTTAGGAAAACAATCATTTTAATAATGGAACAAAAGCAGCTACAGTACTGAATTAAGCCTGTAAAGAGAGAAATTTTCAACTTCGGTTTTTAATTTGCACATCAGTACAAATTTACAGGGCAGGCCAAAGCCCAACCTATTACCAAGACACCTTAAAATATGTAAAAGGTAATACTACTCATTGATTGAGGACCAAAAGTCTGAGTACAAAGGAAGAGACTGTTATTGAGTTGAATGCTCCCAGGTTGAGTCTGGCCCCCTTTGCAGCACATGTGGAGGGACACATCTGAATCTGCAATGGGATGGCCATGCCCTCCTCATGCAGTCTGGCACATACACCCACTGCACTTGAGAGCCAGAGAGGGAGGGGAGAAGTCAGAATCATCTTAGACCGCTTGTGAGACCCTTTTGTATACAAACCACTACAAGAAAAATGAGGCATCTGGCCATTATTGCAAAGGGTATGTCATAGGAGAGGCAAGTGACTTAAAATTTGTGATGGAATGCACTGGAAAAACAGAATATGGAGAATGCAACACTGCCTGACTAACATATGTTCCTGGTGCAAAACACGTAGGATGCAATTTACCTCACATGTGAAAAATATCCGCTCTGTGAGATAATCTGATGCACATCAGAATTCCAATTGAATCTTAGAAACTATGTAGAATATTACAGATTTGATTTTTACCCACATATGAATCGTGTACAATCACAGTTAAGTTCCCAAGCACCTGGCAGGTTCCCAAGTTAGAAATGGTCCATGTAGGCTCCCTCAAATACAAACTGTAGAGAAGGAAGTTCCCATCTTGAATCACCTTCTGGAAGGCTCTCTTACTGTCCCTACTCAGAGCTCAGAGGAAATGTTAGGATATAAGCTACAACAGGTAGTAAGACTACTGCAAATTAATACTAAATTATTAAATATAGACACAGTGGCTGGGGCCTTTCCAAACCTAGGTAATAGCTAATTTGGTCTGAGTAAGAAAAAATTTCAATGAGAAACCGCAGCCAAGACCATGGATTTCTTCTGGAGAAAAAAGAACATCCTCTATATTATTAGATTATTTTTCTGCTAGGAAAGTTGATCTAGAAGAAATGCAAAGTGCCTGAAATAGAAATTCTAGATGCTTTTTTTCCTTCTCTGGTTGGAGCCTACTTAGTCAAAATGCAAAGTCATACTCACAGCTCCTATGCCATTCTTCAAGCCAATAAAAAGAAAGATGCCTGTTTGCCCAGGTTGTAGCAGATGATATACAAGCTAACGACATCCTAGCAGGAGAATCCCAAAGCTCCATATTCTCTGTGAATGTGTAGATATCATAACTCCACCTCATCCTTCTGGGTGTGCTAGCAGTGACCTCAGTACAAGCTCCCTGAAAGGAAATTCTTTCGATGGGGTGACGGAACTGGTTCAAATCGCACACTTTGTGCTGTATGCTCTATAAATAAATCCTGAAGAGTTATATTTTAAGATTTCCACAACAAGCTTTGATATAATACTACCCTGGTTTTGATTTGGGGCTGGTGGAAGGGAGGTCTGTGAAGCCTCCTTCAAGTTCAAACACAGTATCTCGCTACAGTTGCCTATAGATTTCAAAATCAGGAGGCACTACATGAGCAATGGGACATTGGCATGCACTGCAGCAGAAAACAGGAAATGTAATTAAACATAGAGCCATGAGGTAAGTTCTTTGGCAACAGAAAGAGTGCCTTGGGAAGCAAATGGCAAGGGCAAAGCACTATGAAATGGCAAAGTAACATGGTTAAGGCAGGGAATGAAGCACAGGGGTAGAGATGAAGAAACAAGGTGGAGAGGAGCAGAAAAAGAAGCACAAAGATGGAAAGTGACAATAAGGGAAAGAAGGCAAAGCATATAGAAGAGAAGAATATACATAGGGGGGAAAAACTCTTAGGAATAGTTTTACTCTTAGAAGTTATTTAGTAAGGGCAGAAGCCACTTTGTTATGCAACAGGGTTTGCTTTTCTGTATAGGAAGAGATTGTTTAAGCTTCTATGAAACCTTAAAAAAATTAGTGAGAGAGAAATAGAAAATAATAAGGAAGTAACATCATATTTCTTTTGACTTTAAAATTGCTTTTTAGGTCACATTTCACCCTTCCCTCCCAACCTCCAAGTATTTTCCAGGATGGAATTTTCTTCTTCTCACTCCAGGATTTCGCGTGGGCAGAGCACTGCAGATGCTGCTGAACTCAGAAACCAAGAAACTGATTCATTTTTTCCTTGAATCTTGTGCTATCACTTAGACTGGGAACAAACAAATGTCAAAGGCTCCAAGTTAGAAACTAGCAGCCACAATTTTACACAGCCTGACCATTCATTTTGTCCCAGAGTAACAGCGGTACCAGAGGGAGAGTAAAGTTCTGAATCCCTGCTAGATTGCTAAATATATAAGAATAATTATTTTTTTCTTCTGTTCCATCAGACTTGTGGTCTAAAACTCCTCTCAATTTTAACCATGTGCAGATGATCGGTTTTCTCTAAGGTAAGCCCAACAACCATTATTCAACATCGCTGAATAAAAATCCTTAGAATGAAGACAACTTCATCAAATCTATGAGCAAAGGCCTTCAGACTCACTGATCATATTCCACAAGTCCAGTTTCTTTTCATTTCAGCTGCTGGTGCTGTACAAACCCACTGCTGGGTATCAATTCAGTACTCAGAAAGGATTCTCAGAACAAATCCTGTGGAATCATATGACATAGAAGGAGCTGCTCCCAGAATAATTGATACTATGTTTATATTTTGTAAATCTGAGGCCACTTGCAGTAAGAAAGTTTCTTTCCGTACTTCATCTTAGACTTTGAAACAAACCAAAGCTCTAACATTTTAAAAGGTTAGACACATTTTTTACTCCCACCATTTCTTAATAAAACACCATTTGTGTGGGAAAACAGCTTAGTGCTTACTTTGAAAACAGGCAAACCATTAATTAATCCAACATGTTGGCAGTTTTAGAGAAACTTACTAGAGAAGAATAAACTATGCTGCATCTTAAGTTTTAAAACAGCTTGAGCCTTACTTTGAGGGTGCATAAGTATGCCAAGCTCCTACTACTTTATACTTCTTAGGATATAATCTGTGATACTTAAAGTAGCAAGAAGTATAATTTGAATAGCTGCTAAACCATGGGCAGGTTATAAAACACAGTTTTAGGAAGCTCAAGAGGTTATGAGTTGCTTGTCTCACAAAGCCAAAGGAAAACATTAAAAAAAGCCCCATCTTGCACCAACTGTACCAAAGAAACAATACCAGTGGTTAATCTCTGAAACAGGCTGGACACAAGAGGTTCCAAAATCACTCCTTTTGCATCAGAAGTATTTTAGCACTATGGTTAGGCAACAAATTGCTTTTTAGCACATTCAAGCTAGCTAGTTTACTGTGGAAATGTAACGTGTCATTAGAATAACATCCTGTTTTGCAGCATTTCTGTATTTCAATTTACCCCAACTCTACTAAGATTCAACTGGCATGAAATAGCTGGGCAGGATTAGTTACTGGATGGAAACCAAGCTGAGATTTCGCAATAGGTGGCATCTTATCTCCATGGCATAGGCAGCTGGTATAAAAGACAAGTGACCCCTGGCAGAAAACATTGTCCCTAAATATAAATCTGGTGAACTGTTTCTAAGACATTATTTCAGATCAAGCACTAGTACAGAAACAGTGGGGGTTTTTTTTGTGGGCATAAGCCAGGGTTTAGGTTATTCTGAATGACTGGATTTTGACTGGGTTCTAGTTGACAAGCACATGTTGGGACCTGACCACCCATGTGCTGACGCTGCAAGCACAAACTCCACCAGAACATTCACCTGGGAGAGTGAAACACTCCCTCCATTCCAGTCCTGGACAACATATCTGATGCTCCCACCAAATCAGACACTCAACATTCCTACTCAATCTCACAGCTTTTACATCATTGCAGCCAAGACGGTGGACACCGTGTTCTCTCCTTTACTGCACCTCCCGATAAGCCTGCACCACAACACTGCAACTTCTCCTCTTCCAAAGTTCTCAATCGCACTCGATCCCACGCGGCACCTGCCAGAAGATTCTCAGGACACAACGAATCACAGCGGGATCAGCGTCCTATTCCTCTGACTAGACCCAAACTTTGCGTGCCCCAAACTTTTCAACCCTGGAGCACCGGCATGCATTGCTATGGATATCTTCGCAGCACACCCATCCTTTGCCATGGCAGCATGGAGAGGAGCTCCATGGACCCCACGACGGGCACCCACCACGCAGCAACGCCCACAACCCATCCTGCTCCCCGTCAGGAGGTGCGAGAACACCTTCCCGCAGCAGCTCCCACACCAAGGATGCGGGAGGGCAGAACGGGCTGGAAAAGGGGCGTCCATCCGTCTGTCCCCCCAGCACACCCCCGGGGGTGGCGTGGCTCACCTGCGTGGGGCATGGTGATGGTTTCGTTGGCGTTGCTGGAGCCCACGTTATAAATGACGACGGCGGAGGCGTTCTGGGCGGCGGCGTGGCGGATCTTGTCCTTGTAGGTGCAGTTTCCCCGCGGGATCAGGGCCACCCAGCTCTTGCCCGGCGCCGGGGCGTTGAAGCGGGTGCCGGGGTCGCAGGCGTAGCGGTCGGCGGGCGAGGCGGAGAGGGCCACCTGCCCGCGGGCGTCCTGCTTGGGCGACTGCTCGCCGTAGCGCCCGCACTCGCTCTTCTCGCTGCGGAGCTCGGCGCTGCCGGCTGCCGGGTCGGCGTAGGTGATGTTGACGAAGGCCGTGTACCACTCCTCCTTCTCGGCCACGGTGAAGTCCAGGCACAGCAGATGCACGAAACAAAAGGACAGCAGCCATGTTGAGAGCGCCAGGCTGCGGCACGCTTGGATCACAGACATTGCCATCTTCATCTGCCGGCCCCCCCGCCCTCCCTCCCTGCCTCCCTCCCGCCCGGCCGCCGCCGCCGCTCCGTGTGTGCGTGCGCGCCCCGAGCGCCGCTCCGAGCGGGGCCAGCGAGCGGGGGAGGGAGCCCTCCCCTCTGCAGCCGCTGCCTAATTCATGTCGGGGCCGTTTGATTTCCTCGGGCTGGCCCCGTCTCCGCCTTCCCTCGTCCCTCCTGCCCCTTCCTCCCCTCCCTCCCTCGCTCTGCCCGCGCAGCTGCCTCCCCCGCTGCTGGCAGGCACGGCGCGGGGGGAGCTCCCGACGCGCACACGGCGGCGCAGTTCCCGGTGCGGGCTCGGCCCCGGCCCGGCCCGGCCCCACGGACGCGCTGCTGGCGGAGGAGGGACTGCCGGCCGAGGGGCTGCACTCCGGGCCCGTGCAGGGACTCCCGGCGGAGGGGCTGCCGGCGGAGGGGGCTCCAGGCAGAGGGGCAGCGCTGCCCGGCTCGGCGGAGAGGGCTCCCGGCGGAGGGGGCTGCTGCCAAAGGGGCTCCTGGCAGAGGAGTTGCCGGCATAGGGGCCCCCCCCAAAGGGGCTCCCGGCAGAGGGGCTCCTGGCAGAGGGGTTCCCGGGAAAGGGGCTGCTTCCAGAGGGGCTCCTGGCAGAGGAGCTCCCGGGCTCCCGGCGGAGGGGGCTGCTGCCAAAGGGGCTCCTGGCAGAGGAGTTCCCGGGAAAGGGGCTCCCGCCGGAGGGGCTCCTGGCAGAGGAGTTCCCGGCAAAGGGGCTGCTTCCAGAGGGGCTCCTGGCAGAGGGGCTCCTGGCAGAGGGGTTCCCGGGAAAGGGGCTCCTGGCAGAGGGGTTCCCGGGAAAGGGGCTCCCGGCGGCGGCGGGAGCGGCGCGGTGGCGCCACCTGGCGGCGGCGCGGGCGCGGGGGGCCAGTCCCGGGGCCGCCCGTGCCGGGATCCGGGAGTCTCCCGGGATCCGGGAGTGTGCCGGGATCCCGGAATCTCCCGGGAGCACAGCTCGGCGCCTCCGAGCGCCCGCTTGAGTTTTGCTCCGGCTTTCCCGCTTTTCCTGTCTGCTGCAGGAGACGCTGAGAAGTTTGCTTATGTCGGTATTACAGTGTAAGGATGGCGCGCAGCCCATAGGGGTGGTCGTTTGTACAGAGGTTTTTAAGAACACGCCGAATACGTTTCCAGCTGTACTTTCCGGAATGGGAAGGACAGGCGAATTTACTAAAATCAGATGTGGCTGACAGGAGCACAGAAAGCCTCAAAGAACGATGGAGCTGCTCCCTGGAGGCAGTTCAACGATGTGCTTAATTTTGTTTCGGTGAAAGCCCAGACTTGGGGGTTTGCAGTGTATGAAACACCCCAAAAGAATTTTGGCCATGACTGACACCTTTCAAAAGGATCAGATCACAGCTGGACTCTATGTCTGTCTGTACTAGTGCAAATGAAGGCCAAAATTCCACTTTCCTATCACTGTGTTCCATAAAAAAAGAATGTCTTACATGATTTATAGGTAGTGCCTCTTGTAGCCCGTTAGTAAAACCTGCTGCTAGAAATACCATTCACTTTCATTCAATGAGTGCCTGAGTATCTCACTCGTGTCAATATTTGCCTCGTTCCAGATTATGTTCATAGCTGCCCATGATCCAAACAAACAAGCCCTAACCATGTTTTATACACACACATGCTGTTTCAAAAAAGTTAATTCCCTAAAGCTGAAAAAAGTGAATTTGGGAGGCAAATGTGAATAGGGGAATAAAATAGAGAAGTTTACAGGGAAATATGGTAATTTACCAAGAAGTCTACCATTAAGCAAGAGGAAAATTTTCCTTGAAAGCCATTCTTGAATAAGCAAAGTCATCAAATGTGAAGAAAAATTACTGTGTAGAACTAACATTGAAATGCAAAAGTAGATGGCAATCAACATTAATTAGAAAGTGTTGAGATTTCATCAGGGAAGCAAAAGCCCTAAGGGGAAAATCCATGCCTGGAGGGGCTATGGGTAATAAAGCATTTGTATGTTTAGAAGTGGAAGGAGAATTATTAGAAGAGAAGGCTAAAATACATATATATATATGTTTTTTTACATAAATACTTCAGGATTGTTTTTGGAAAGAAAGAGAGGAAATGTTTGCTAGATTATGGACTAAAAAAAGAAGTATCTCCTAAGAACATATGAAAAACAGCAGTCCCAGAAAAATGGCACACATGTACCAATAAAATACCAAAAGAAGGGACAGGAGAACTGAGAGAGTAACTATCTTTTTAACACTTCAAGTAAATCTTGGCATAGCAGGAAAATCTTGAAAGATTTAGTGTTCAGTTTTCTGATAAGGTTCAGAAAAACTAATTACAGTGACCAGTTAGTTACAGGCTGATTAGGCTGACATTAACCAACTTGAAGAAAAATAAGAGAGAGAGGAAAAAAAAAAAAGTACGGGCAAAGTGTTTTTATGGGAAGTGGCCTGCCAAGCAAATATGGTTCATGTTTTTGTGAGGAAGTTATCAGCGTGGTTAGTAAAGTTACACAGCCACATCCATAACAGGTTTTTGACAGGTGTGCTATTCAATGATACATGACACTCTCATTACACTGTAACCTATTAGGGACCAGATAAGACGAACTTAGTTAAAACAGAATGTGCTTTAATGGAGCTTAATGTAAAAACACATCTCCAGGTGACAAAGTGCCAGCCACTCTGGAGCAGTGTGTGGTTTACTCTACACACAGGGAAGGGTGTGGGGTCAGAGTAGGAAAGAATTGTTCTGTATTCCTAGGGAAAAGGGGCCTAAAGAGGATACAGCTATCCCTGGATATTTCAGAGGAGCAACAAGTAGGAAATAGTAGATTTTTACTCTGCTTGAAACGCCAGTGAGACAAATGTTGAAAACTGTCCAGTTTTGGTATTTGCATTTTAAAATAGATATTGAGAACCTTGAGAAAGTTAAGAAAGGAAACCTAAACATAATTTTAAGTAGTTTCTCTCCAGGGATAGTCTTCAGGTGCCCAATCTATTCAGCTTTTCAAGAAAAGAGGTGATGTGATTACATTGTGTAAGTACCATCACAGGGATAAAACAGTGGTACTAACAGGCTCTTTAAGCTAGAGGATAAAACATAACAGGAGCCTAAGTTTAAACTAGACAGTGCAGCTCAGAGCAAAAGTAGCTGATTAAACAGTACCTGTCTACTGGAGAAAATTCAGAAGTGAGACGGTTCTGGCAAGTGAAAGACAATCTGCTCTTATATTCAAATTAAATAAACAAACACCAATCAAAAGCATGCTTCAAATGTAAGATTAATCACAATTAATTTATAATCTAGTGGTCACTTCTCACCTTGAAAATACTCTTGAATAAAGAAAACAGAATACTTCATTACTTCTGTTGCTGAAAGAAGAACTACAATTGACCAGTTCAATGCTTTGACTTAAAACCACCCAGTGTGATGTCATAGCTGATGGTGGTTCTTCCCATGTTGTTTCTGTTCACAGGAATATCTTCTCCAGAGCTCTGTTCTAGTCCTGGCACAAGGACACCATGCTTTCAAGTACAGCAGTAAATGTTTCTTGTCAGGCCACCAAGACATTTGCCACCATCCTACCCTACCCTATGTTCTCTCCTTCAGAAAAACCCAAACCTATAGAAGCATACTAGGCATTGTCACAAATCTCATTGCCCGAATTACAGTGAACAGCACACTTTTATATGCTACTGAAAATAATTTTACATTATCAGTAGCATTGGGATGAGGGGTGTATCTCTGGAATTTGAGTGTTATGTATGAATTTAACAACATATTACAAATTCTCTGCCCCGTTTTCCATGTTTCTGAAGTGACAATAATTCCATCTGAACTATCTGAACCTTGCAGAAAGCTACAAGACCATCATATTCAAACTTGAGTGTGTGAAATAGGGTTAGTAAGTAGAAGAGAAGTGGCATGTGGGGAACTCCAGCTCCAGATTCTTGATATATAGAAACTCAGAAGCTGGATTTAGGCAACAGCTCATAATTAGCAAAGCATACATTGAAATTCACTGTGTGACTATCTCTGCAATATGCTACAACACTTGGCCCTTTCATGAGGTAAAATTCATTAGTTTATACCCTTTTTGGTTTAAAAGGCAATTGCTATGCTTGCATTGTGCTGGATTATGTGTCATTTGTGTACCAAAACCCAAATGATCTCAAAGGAAATAGCAGAAATTTCTTTAGTTAAAGGTGAGGAATCTCACCAGGTTACTAAAGCCCTCTGTTATCGAATCCCATAGTGTTTTGTGGACCTTGCCAAGAGGTAAAATGGCAAAAGGTTTAAAAATTAGACTTTAAAATACTAGGCTGCTTAAATTCTGCCGAAGTGGGGATTTACCTGGAATTTAGAAATCTTCATCCAGAAGAATACTGAAGGTGGCATTACAGGATATTGGAAAAGCCCATACTAGGTGCACTGGCTCCCTTTATCACTGCAGGGAAGATCATCCAGGAAGCAATGCAGAGTGTGCAAAATTGATGCCTTATTGTATGTAGGACCTAGATAGTCCCAAAAGTCAGTCATGATGTGTTGAACTGGGCACAGGCAAAAGCAAACTTTGGGAAAATACACACCACAGAGTAGGTGAGAAGTCCCTCCTGTCTCTCCTCTGAGGAGGTTCTGATCAGTTCCCTCAGCCTTGGGTGTGACTGTCCCATGGGGTTAGGGCCCTAACATATGTGTCTGAGAGGGACCTGGGGTTAGTGCTAACATCAGTGCAAGTCTTAAGGTTTCTTGATGCTGATGGGCAGCAGGAAAGCTGACTGAAATACAATCTGTGTGTGTGCTCAGGAGAAGTTCTTTTGCCTTCCCTGGATATTAGACTGAAATTGATTCTTTTCTACAGCTAGAGAAGAGCAGAAGAGATGTTAACACTGAGAGACCATGCAAATGCTAAAACAATACCATCTCCTCATCTATTTGCTGCCAATACTTTGGTTTGAGTCACCAACCCCACTGTGTCAGTTCATTTTGAGAGTTAATTGAGCCATACATCTTTTCTTTTCCTAACTGACACTGATAATACTCCATCCATCTTCCTATTCATATGCTAATAGCTATATTACCTGTCACTTCATTCCAGAATCCTGCCTTAGATTGGAATACTGCTTAATTCTACTCTAACATTCTCTGTATCACTACAGTTGCCACTGTCATTCTGGTTTCATTTATTTAGGTACATTTGAAATGTTCTTGAGAATACTTTGACACTTTAAAGAAAGTTTCTGAGTCAAGTCCCAGACAAAAAGGGATCTGTGTTACAGCAAAAATAAATTTCTCACTGGAGCTAAAGGAAAAGTTCAATAGAATGTATAGGGAAAGTAATATTTTAATTTAAAAACTATGAAAATAGTTCAAAGGAGCCTTACCTTCTTTGATCTCTATTTTCATACTGAGATAGTGTTCCCTGTGTTCCAAAGGCAAAACCTGCCATGTTTCATTATATTTGTTTAGTGTCTGCTTCCATTAGAGATTTTTTTGGTAAAGTACACCCTAGGAGATGGCTACTGATGAACCTCTTTGTGCCTGTTCCTTATACTAATATAGCTTCCTAAAAATATGTTGAAAGAAAGAGTCACCTTTCTGTAATTTCTTTCTCTTCGTAATAGCTCATAAATCTCATGTAGAGATTTATTCAGCCCTTAGTCAGAATATTGGCTTTTCCTTTGCAATGTAAAAATATCAAAATCTTAGTTTTCTCCTGTTATTAGGTTATTTCCCTTGCTCTCCTATAAAGGGAGGTATTTTGATGTCTCACAGAAAAAGTGAACAGGCAAAACCCAGCCCCAGCTCTGCAGGGCAGCCAAGGGGGCACTTCCTGCCATCCTGGCCAGGTGGCTTCTCCTACAGGACACCAGGAACTTGATTATAAGTTCTCACCTTATGTACTGCTCCTTTCCTACTTGTCTCCCTCTAAGGCAGAGCAGGTGTAATTAAAAATATCAAAGATTGACCAGAACCCCCCCAAGCTTCTGTTATTAAGCTTAACATCTTCCACAGTCCACAGCATGAGGGAAAAGGGAACTTCTGTGACGAGCAGCTCCCTTAAACAGTCACCCTGACCAACTGGAGACACCACTTAGCTTGACTGTGCTCAGATTTGTATTTCTGCATCTGCGCTTGCTGCTCTGCTGACAGACACACACAGAGTGAAACACAGTCCTGCTGAGGCAGAATATCTTAACACACAGCTCCAAAATGGTGTCAGTTTTTAGTGTTTTAATAATCTTCCAGGGAAAATGTTGTGAAGAACCTAAACCAAACTGTAACCGATAAAAGAGATAATTTCTTAAAAAAACAGACAAATGTATTAATCAAGACTGCGTAATGAGTAGAACCTGCCGCAAAAGCTGCAAAGAAATGCATGATTAGAGATGATCATGCTGGAAGTTCATATGACCTGGAGCAAAGAGAGTCATGCTAAGTGTTTGTTAGGTGGCTTATAACATCTGTAGTACCACAATAAATCTTGGAAGCAGAGGTTGCCAGCTTCATGCCATTCTCTAATGCCTAAAAGAAACACAGAGTTGAATCTCTGTGCAGAAAAAAAACCTGTATATTGTGGACAATATATAAAAAACATTACTGCAGTTTTCAAATTAGTGGCAGAGTTTTGCTTTGCACTAGTGTAGTGTAACATATCAGTGAATATGCTGTAGAACAGAGTAGTCATACAAAGTTACTTGCTCAACAGACATCCTGCATCTTGCTCCTTAAGCAGTCACCAACAAGCCTCTGAATGCAATAATGAAAAATAGATGAATCCAGGATAATGGTAAGAGGGATTTTTTGGGGCAATTCAAACATATGCAGAGGTTCCTGGTCTTTCTCTGAATGCAATAATGAAAAATAGATGAATCCAGGATAATGGCAAGAGGGATTTTTTTGGAGCAATTCAAACATATGCAGAGATTCCTGGTCTTGCTTGAGAGATGGGAAGCATATACCTGAATTAATTGGGCATTCTGTACTAGTACACCTTGCTAATGACCTTAAACAGAAGATTTAAACAGTGTCACAGATGCTTGGCCAAATGGAAGACAGTAATATGTTCTCCTGAACACAGATGGGTGAGGTTACTAAAAGAAATTTCCCAAGAGAGATTCCTGGGATTGATCACCGTTAACAGGAGTATAAATGACCTCTATGCATACAAACAAAATGGGAAATTAATTGACAACATAAAATAAGGTGCCATTGGCAATCGAGAGAAAGGCATGTATGGAATACAGCAAAATTTATTGATCCAACCGAGAGAGATGTGATGAAATTCAATAGTGCACAATGCCAGGTCATTTACAGATTGGAACACATATTTCTCCTCTTAACTGGAAGCTTCTTGGTTGGGATAGTGGTTCATGAAGACGACAGTGTCACAAAGATCTCATTAACACCCCCTCCCCCCTTCAAATGTGGCCCTAAAATGCACTAGCAGATAGGATCAGCAGTGATGGGAGGCATACAAACCTTTTCATGTGATGCCTCAAGAAAACCCACCTGGAGCTGCTCTTGTAAAAGATGCAGAAAAGGGCATCTAGAAGACTGAGGGAGTAAAGAATTATTTATGAGAAAGTTAAAAGCTTGACAACAAGGGCAAAACCAAATGAGATTTGATGGTCTCTGTTGATATATCAGGAAAGCTAAATGCAGTGGAAGGAAAACAGCAATTTAGGATTTGGCCCTTAAGAAAAAGACTGCAAATTGATCATATATAAACAAATATAAAATAAAATAAAAAGAGGAAAGCTTTTAATTTACAGAAAGGTGTCATTTTCTCTTTACCTAACTATAATTAAAGAGACAGGATAAACAGATGTGAAGGAATTATTAAGTGATGACATGCAATAGGAAAGTTTGGACTAGATGATCCAGGAAATCCCCTTTGTCCATATCCAAATTTAGCTTTAAAGGTTGCCAGGATGTTTCTTTTCTTTCCTTCCCCTGAAAACAGCATAAATAGCATTATTAGAAGACACCAGATGGTGCTGTCACCGAGAGTTTTACAAGCTCTGTACTTCCAGACTTTCATATCTGTAGGTTATGGCCAAAATGCATGGGCACATTAAGCATAGTTTATGATGTTCCCACATATGCTTCTTAAGATTGTTTGCTGCTGAAAGCTGTGACTGAACAGGTTCTTAGAAGCAGTGCTACAGCTCAAGGGAAACACTTTCATAAGTAGATATTAAAATTCTGCTTCAAATAGTATTTTTGCCACCAGTTTTAATGAAAATTGCACTGAATCTTAGGGATGCCAAGCCCATGAAAAAAAAATAAAAAGAGACCCTAGGATTTTGCTGTCTCATTTGCTTATTTCCTTCCTCAGATCTTTCTTAAATCAAGTGGAAGGGTATTTGTTACCTGGACTGCAGCTCAGACTACAGCCTATTAAGACTTTGAACTGAATTAAAGGAAAAAGTATGCAGAGTGTTTGCTTAAAAAAATTGATAGAGTTCAGATCTTGAATTCTGGGCTATTACCTCTTCTCATTCCCTTTGTGCTTTAGATTTCTGCCCTCCTGTAAGGCTAGTTTTCAAAAGTAAGTGTTCTGAACTCATCACTCAAATACTTCGGACACTGCATTAGGGTTTAGATAATAGCCCTATCCTTTATATTGTCCTCTTACCTCATACATTTATAAAGTGTTTATCACTACAGTTACAGTGACAAAGAAATGGCCATGCTGGAGTGACAGAGAAATGACCCATGTAGGGGAAGAACTGATGAATGATTGATAAGTACGCTTTCAGCAAAAAAAATCATTCGAGGAAGTTTGTTCATCAAGTTCTAGTTCTAGTCTCAGATGTGGACCTTTTTTTAATAAATAAAGGATTGAGCACAGCGGTTTGCAATAACATTGCTGTTTGTCTGACAGAGTTAAATGCTTTAGTCAATATGATGTCTAAAAGCTGTTTTTTGTGGAGACTAAAACTTTTGTTGTCATATGAGTCAATGTAATGGTTCATTATAACATCGTCTTGGGAGAAGACAAGACTTTTCTGGAGTCAGTAAGGGTTTGTTTTTGCTACAGATAGCAAAGACTAATTAGGGTTCCTGGAAGAATCCATTATGATCACCTACTCTAATTTCCTAAGACGCTAATGATGTTATTAACATTTAAATCGTTAACATTGTTTTTAATATCAGGTATCATTCCTAGCTCCATATTTTATGAGAAATTAGAAAAAAAAAAGGTAAATCTTCAGCTTGTTTGTATCTCAAGAATGTATACAGAGGTTTATATTTCATTATGCTTCTCAAACTTTACAAACTAATTTTTGATCTTCAAAGTAAGTTTATAGAAATCCATTAGTTGACTTCTAAGCTACCCATGAATATAGAAAAACTTACTTCCACTATAAATCACTTTCTTCCTTCTATCCATAACATCAATAAAAACTAGCAAAATATTTCAGTAGGTAGCAAAGCTGCCCTGCCTGTATTGTGATGACAAAAAGTACACATGCACGCAAGCATGCATTTAGTAAAAAACTAATATTCTTTTCTCCATGCACAGCATAACCTTGTTCTTGTTTCTTTACCTTGAATACTTCAATTCTAAACAGAGTGCTTGGTTTAGTACTAGTGGCAACTACCTGTCCTGCCACATGTAAGCCATCAAAAAGTTTTTTCCCCCAAATGCTTTCTTGCTTCCAAATAGTCCAGAGAGGCCTAAGAGAAATATTTTGCCATATTTATCAAATGTCAAGCCTTTTGGCTTTTAGAGAATCAACATTTAGGCAAGATTTTGAAGGCAAAAGGCTGAAATTATTTTTCATGAAGCTCTCATCCCTTTACCTTGTGAGGACATCCAGAGAAATCAAAGAAAGCACAGGGACTTTCTCTCCACCTTGAGACAGAAGAAGCCTCCAGCCTCCTCTCCTCACCATGTGGGGGAAAGTCAGGCTCTGACGACAGAAGGGAAGGAAGGCTGTGTCTGAGATTTCCACTCTTTAGAGTGGTGGAAGATCCTGTGATTGGAAATATATGTGTGCATGCAATTTTTACAGAGATAGATCGATACACTTGTGGGTTTCTGCTAATGTTCTCTTTCTTATAACTATAATAGCTATTTTTTTATCATCATCATAATAATCTTTGAAGAATGGGAGATTAATTGGGCACCTTTCACGTTGCTGAAAGGTCTTCTGGATAAGTGGCCTCTCTTGGAGCAGGTATCACCCGTGTTTTCCATCTCTTTTAAAGCAGAAGGGAAGGCACACCAAAAAGAAAATGCTCTACCTCCTCTGTAAACATATAAAAAAACTTTATTTATTTAGTTGGTTTTATGTTGGTTACATCATTATTTATACTTAAAACTTTTAGGACAGCCTGTAGTACCTGGTAGGTAGCTGTACAGGTTTTGCACATCCTGTTTTTTGGTAGTGGGAGGCCACAGAGGTGGCTTCCGTGAGGAACTAAACGCATTGTTAATTTGTTTTCTCTCTTCTGCCCAGCTGTGGCAGGGGAGAGTGAGCAAATGGCTTTCTTGGGTGCATGGAATTTGGCCAGTGTCACACCATGAAGTAGCCAAGCCCTCAGCACAAGGAAGCATTTGATTTGTCCTCCCATCACTGCCTCCAGCTCATACTGCACTGCCTGCCAGAAATGACTGGCTTAGATACCAAAGCACAAGACCTCTGCTTTGTGCTAACATCAACCATCAGTTAAATACAGCTCAAAACGCCTCACGCTGCAGTCTCTGAGTTTTTCAAGACTCTCACTTACAGTGACATCTCATGGTAATGAAGCCTCTGTTTCTAATCAAGCCTTTCTTCCCAAGGTTATTGAGAAGTTTAGATGTGCCCCTTCACTGATATACTGATATTAGACAATTTTTTTGTGTTGACATCCCAATCTTCAAGATACAGATTTTACAGTAACGTTGGCAATGCATACCCAAAGAGAACAATGCTGCAAACATTAGGTCTGTCCACAGGCACTGAGAGCTTCTTGCCTACCACATTTCACAGTATTCTGCACTGCTTAGCAGAGGCACAAAGGACGTCTAGCAAAGATTTTGATGTTCTGCAAAAGAAAAAGAAAAGTTGTTTCCTCTCTCAAATGCACAAGCAGGTCAGTCAATAGATTTTTAACTTCCAGACCACAGTTAAAAACAAACGATGCAATCTTAAACAGTACAAGTTTTTACATCACTAGAGCTAGTGGTAACTTCAAAAGAACATTGTCAGCACAGAGTAAAACACCAGCCAGGTGAAAGCAAATTAGATTACCTGTAAGCAAGACATTTTAGAAATACATTTTTCTCCAGCTGGTGCAGAATATTTAGTCTCTATCTTAGTCAGCATAAACAGTGAAAATATTGTACTTTCCTGTATACCAGCACAGTGCCACAACTTCTGCGTTGTACCCATTTAGACTGATAGGAACATTTACCTGGAAGGCTTTAATAACACAAAGTTTATTTGCTTTTTTGTTTCACTTTTATGTGTTATTAAAAAAAAAAAAGGCATTTCAGCTTGGAACATTAACCTCAACATGAGTGAAGTTCCAGCAAAGAGGCGACATGTTCATACTCCCCACTTAAATAAAGGATTGCTATAGGAATAGTTAGTGTATGTTGTGACTCTCTCTCATTTAATAAATATCCATACTCTTTTAGGCATTGGCCAAGCCTGAATCTCTCCTAGAGAACCAACCACAAGAGGTCATCCTTGGTCCATGAGAACCCTTTGCAGTCTAGGAGGAAAACTGTCTTCACAAGTGTACTGGATTTACTCAGTATTTTCAGGACCTTGAAAAAACTGACACAACTGAGATTGTTCTGCTTTCTTCATTAAAAAAAAAAGTTTCTGTAGTAAATTCAAGGTGGTTTTTATAAATATGTACCTTTAATACATCTTTTCTCGCTTTTGCTAAATTTCTTTCTTGAACTTTTCCACATGTTCATAGTTCAACTTTAACACAAGGATCAAGGAAGGGGATATTATTTGGGACTTTATTCTTGCTAGGAGAAACATATACTTATCAGTCCAAAAGAAGAGATAATAAAAATCACAGCTCACATGCTTCCTTCCTGTTGACTTTCAACAATCAATCTTGCCCCTTGTCCTATTCTCAACTTAAAAAACCCCAGTTGAAATATTACAAAAATGCTTCCTTTCTATTGTTATCTGATCCAAGACTGTCTCACTGGAATAAGGAGGTAGTAAGGCTTGGAAACTGTTTTATACTCCAAAGATTCTCTTATCCTGATTACTTCTAAAACTCGTATTTCTTTTCACAAAATCTCTTGAAAATGATACTTTCTTAACCACACTTGTACGTTAAAAGTCTTACCTAGGAACCCATCTCATGTCACAACAGGAATTTCATCCATCTTATGTAGCTTCCTTTGCCCATCTCATCAGCTTCCTTATGTCTTGTCCAGTCACTTGCCATTTTTAGGGCAATTCAGAATACTGTTAAAATGAGATCATCATCTTATCTTGGCCCTTTTCCTTCCTTTTTTTTATATTCATCCATTAGCTTTTCCTTATTCTTCATGCCATACTTTTGCCTCCAACTGTCCCTTAAAATGGGCACTGGAATACCTCTGAAGTTTGCCATTGCTGCCTCCTTGCCCACAGTGATACCCTCTGCCCACCCAACTCCCAAAAAGCACTGCCACACATTCTTCCACCTGCTTCACACAGAGGAGCATCCTTTTGTCTTCCTTCAAAAGCCTCTTTTAAACCAGTGTCAATTATTCAACTGGTAACATATTAATGTCAATGTAGCCAGGCAACTGATTTGCTTTGATCACTGCCAATTCTCCTTTCTTTCTTCTTTCCCAGTCTTTCTCAGGAGTCCATCCATATCCAGATGCAAGCTCTTTGAAAGAGAACCATCTTTTTACTTTCATGATCTCTTATGCCATATCATCCCACTCCATTCTAAGGGCTTCCATGCATGGGAATCAAACTATCCCAGAAGGCTTGAGTTGTGAGGGAAATGGCTTGCATAACTTATTTAGTGTGGAGGCATGGTCAGTCTGGGAGTGTGTTTGAATGCCAGCAAATTCCACTTGGTTTCAAGCAACACAGTGAACAATTTAAACCAGAAGTATTATCTTGATATACAGATATGCCTTCAGGTGGGACCTGTATGATTCCAGAGCAGTTTCCAGTCACATCAGAGACAACACCAAATTCACTGAAGTCAACAGCAAACTTCTACTGATTTTTGGCTAAGCTGGGATGTCATCCTCAGCTAGATAGGCACTGGAGAGTCACATCAGCACAAAGAAATTGTTGTAGTGGCCGCAGTATCATCTGCAGATATCACCATGGAAACCTCATCACAGATCAAACCTAACAATCCAGGAACATTCAATTAGCACCAGTGGCAGACTTATCCTCATAAGTAGCTACAATTTATTGAAATGCTAAAAGTTTGCAGGACAAATATTGCAAAAGAAAAGAAATCCAATTCAGGAATTTCATGGATATATTACATGCCAATTTTCTAGCTATAGAGTATATTTGTTACTGTACTTTAAATTAATTTTCAAATAAAGAATCCCACAATTAATATTTACTTCACATTTTATTCATGACTGTCCTCATCTCACTTTTTCTTACCAGCATTGCTGATAATTAACATTAGAGAAACAGACAAACAGAAAAAAGAATTACTTTGGGGGAATAAAGAGAAAATACCTTAAATATTCTTAATAATTGCATACACACAATGTATAAGGAAATCACTGTACTGTGGCTTACACTTGGACACTGCAATATACTGAGTAGCTCCACCAAATAGTTCTGCTCATGTAGAAAGTTATTTTTTTTATATTACATGAATTATAGTTGAATGTTCAACTACTCTGAATATTTGAACTATATTACTAGGCCTGACAAAATCCATTTTTATGTTGAATCTAGAGGAAAGTGATAAAAATATACCATCTAAAATTTTCAAACTTATTATGGATACTTTCTGTACAGAAAAAAAACCCCAACTCTGATTGTTTTACATCTCTATTGTATTTCCCATGAAAATTGCAGCATACTTTATGCAGGCAAAATTATCTTAATTCTTATACCAAATATGAGCCTTAATGTAAAATTTCATATCTTCCATCAGATGAACTTTGTCTGCTAAATAATATTATGCATATGCCCAGATATTCTATTAATACCTACAGGTTACACAAGTACACCAGCTTTCACTAGTCTGCTAAATCAGTTGTTTTATAGCCAGACAGATGAATCCAGCACAACTGGGCAATCAGTACCAAATCCAGGCCCTTTAGAAAGCTCAAAGTTCAACACCTCCTGCAACTTTCATGAAATGAGGAAAAATTTATGAAAGAATTTTCACTTCTTTTTATGCACAAACTTCATATAAAACCTTGATTCTATCTGTGTTCATGGGAATCTTTCCCCAAACCTCTCTGCTCATGGTTTCAACCCAGCATTTCAGCCCAAACTTATCCTTCCCAAAGTATTTCAGCCCAAATATATACTTCCCTTTCTTGTAGCTGTATGTAGTAATTCTTTGTGATATCTTCTCTCAGCTTATCTGTTCTGACTGCTGATTCCCCTCAGATGGCCACGTAAGGAGCCAAAAAGCATAGCTGGGGTTCTCTCTTTAAGCTATACAAGTTTTCCCTGCACTATACAGTTTTACAGGAATAACTACACCAGGGTATGTGTTACAGCCGTACTGCACTAAACCACCTAGAATATTCCTGGGACTTCCTTCTCTTCTTTCCTGTTCCTCCTCCTCTCACAGTTTTATTTTGCTCACTTTTGTTGAATGATATTGCATTTCAAAGCAAAATAATACTGACATATGTAGCAATTTGAATTTTTGGCATAATAATTACTTTTTCTTAATTTTTTTCTTAATTTTCATAATTTTTCTCCAGTTTGTAGGAAGCAGTTCTGAAATCAGCATGTAAGGTATGAAAAACTGCATCAGGAAAGGCAAGTGCCAAAAACATAGAAAAATGATTAGGTGTACTGTCCAACAAGTCTGACCAACAAGAGACCAAGGACTACAACCCTGTGATATGTGGGCTGAGATGGGATTGAAATGCTGACCTTAAACTGTGCAACCAATCTCAGCTCATCTCAAGGCCCTTGTTCACTTGTTAGGGCCAAGGGCTGGAGCAAGGCCATACCTCCAAGGACCAGAAACAAGGTAATAGCCAGCTCCCACAAGCTCAGGACAGAAACCAGGGCCAAGAGACATGTCACAGCCACTAGCAGCTCCAGCATCTGCCCAGCCAGTGCACCGCTATAGCCTGCCCTGTAAAAGCCAGACACAGGGGTGGCATTCCAGAATAACCCAGGACTGGCCAAGAGGTTTTGCTTCTCCATCAATTGCTAACCAACCTCCACCAGGGAAAACCTCGCAGACTTGCCTGTCAGTGATCTAGTAGGCAGCAAGGGTGCTGTCTTTCAGTTCATAATGAGCAAAAGCTTTTGAGGGTTACTAATGTGCATGAGACTATGGGAGGTGCCATCTTCTATCACAGGATGAAAGTGGAAAGTCTGTGTCAGCAAAATTCCCCAAAGGAAAGGCAATCAGAACTGTGCAGCAACCCATTTCCAAGCTGGATAATTGTATTTCATGTTTGCCTGCATTTATCTCTGCATCCTTCTTTCCCAAAGATTCCTGTAGTACTCCCACTTCCTATTTATAAGCTGCAACGGCTCCACTAGAGATGTAGCTGCACAATAGAGATAGGGAAACAAACTCTCTGAGGGTAATATTTGACTAGCTTTCAATGACTGCTTTTATTTTAGCACCTCAGCTCCAGCTCTGTTCTTAGATGGGCTGTGTCACATTGCATGTGTTGTACGCCTCTGGCAGGCATTCCTACGTAGCAAGGATAAAATACCAGCAATTAAAAAATCACTCCAAACTTTACTTCCACTTCACCTCAGATGCAAACAAGGCTATCTGCTAGATACCCACCCATTTGGATGAGCTCACCACCAGGCTGAGGAGCAACTGTTGAAGCTGAATCCAAGGAAGTCTGATATAATTGTGGATTGGGTTAATCAGAGGGAAGAATGTGTAATTTCTCTAGCTTTCTTTCAGAACACCTTTCCAGTGCTTCCACTGGTCTTTAAGAGATGCAGGGCACAGATAGTCCCTGAGACTCCTTATACTTGTGACTGTCCAACTGTGAAATGAAGAAATTGCACCACTCCCTAACAAGGACCATTGCCCCATTCTCTTCAAAACCTTCTCAAGCTCAAATTCAGACACACTCACCAACTTTGTGGTGAAAAAAATAGCCTTTTAGAAAAGCTCTGGTAACTCCATAGCATTCCTGGAATGTCTTTATATTCATCCACAAAATGGCCCACTCCCCTCATTCGCCTTCATTTGTGCCTCACAGTGCTGGTGGGGCCATGGCAGCCTCTGAGAGATTGAGTTGAAAGGACAGACCTGCTGTGACACAAATGTTCCCCTGGGTGCCAGCACAGGGCAAAGGTAGGGTGAGGCCAAGTTGACAGTGGGAGCAGTGGGACACAGGGGCAGGCCAGGTGAGGGTCTTGCTCAAAGTGCCAGACTCAGCAGGTCCATGTGAAAACATGTAACTGTACCTTTTGCTCAGCAAGGGAGCTCTGAAATTCTCTCCCTTGCCTTTTCCCAGCACCTCAGGCTGTCTCTCCCATTTTACATGCTCACTCCTCATTCCAAGTACCTTCAATCCCCAGCCCACCGATGGATGAACGCCACAGTCAACACCCAATGCTGTGCAAAACTCGACAGATCCACCAGTGACTGCAGAGGCACTTGTTGAGCTGGAAAGCATCCCACAAGAATGGATATGTGCACAGGACTGAACACATCATTTCCACCTTTCACACAAGTGATCCCATTTGGGCTTCAGATTTTCAAAGATCTTAATTTGAGGTCTTTGATATTTCTGGGAACATTAAATGACCCATGAGAAACTGTTGGGATGCTGAATTTACTTTAGCCCCTGAAACCTCATGAATAAATTCAGCAAGGAATGTTTTTTAACAATCCAGTTATTTGATAGCCTTGATTAAACCTTTTTAGAATGACTGGAGGCTCTGAATATTATTTATTCATATTTGAGCAGAGAAATAGTCACTCATGCATAGAAATCTGCAGTGACTCATGGAATGATGTGCTTCCTTATGCACAGCAATCCTCAGTCAGTCACACAGTGACACACTCCTGCCCAGATATACTTAGCAACATGCACAGTGACAGCCTGGCCCAGAGCACTGATTTTAGAAATCCTTGTAGGCTCCCACAAGGGCCTCCGCTCTCTTGAAGCTGAAAGCAAAACTCCCCAGTGACTCCAGCCCACAGTGCCAAAAGAGGCTCATCCACCTTCTTCCTCTGAGCTGAGCCTTTTCTCACCACTGTGGCATTTCCCTGGTGAGGGTCTCCCTAAGGTCACTAATGCATTTATGAAAGGAAATCTCATTTTCACTACCTGCACATTTTAATATCTGAATGGCAAAGGGCTGCTGTTCTGCATTTTGGGTTTTATTTTATTTGGCTTTATATGGAAATTTTGCATTAAACAAACATTACATGACAGTAAAGGGGATGAGATGGCTCAGGGGATCAGTAATGGGCTGTGAAGGCTTTCCTTTCTAGGCCAGTGCTCCAGTTCATTCTAGGCTGTTTTAGCTGGATTTAACATAGAAAAACAGTGAGCTCATTTAAAAGGTCTGAGCTCTCTGAAATGAATTAGATTTAAAATTAACTGACCAGTGACAAAAACACCACTATGCAAATAAACTCCACCAAGCAGCCACTTGCATAAAACAAATGCAAGCAACATTTTACTTCAGCTGGGTAATGATACAAATGAAAATGCTCTGGAAACGTACTGGCTGCCAGGGGCACCCCATCCATCTTCCAGCCCAAATCTGTTACACAACTGGCTTTTGTAGGATGCCTGGAAGGTCTTCAAGCTCAGAGTGGGTCAGACCAAGAGAAGCAGGCAGTGACCAAAAGTTATTCCTTCCTAACTTCACTCATCATCATGCAAATTGCAAATTCATAGCCTCAAGGCCCTTGCAGACAAATATTTAACTTCATATAAAATACATAGCCACATCCTAGCTGCAAATGGCAACAGTCTGCCCAGAGACATGACACCAACAAGAAACACGGTAAAACAAACAAACAGCTCTTCAAACACTTTGATACTTCCAGGACCCATCAGATGCACACTCAATGCAGAGTCAAAAGTCAAAAGAGATATAACCTAGTAAAAATGAGCACAGAAACCGGCTCAAAGCCCAGAATGCTGTTTTCAGAAACTGCTTGCTTTTGTTTTGCTTTTTGTCTTGTCAACAGTGTTGCAGTTTTCACTAGTGTTTTAAATAATATGTGAATACAATTAAATAATTGGAGCAAACTCTTCAATTCCCCCTCATAATCCATCGAAAAGGCTTTTGCTGAGTTTTTAACAGCACTGTGCTTCAAACACCTATTCTAAAAATGGAAATGTATATAATATCACCAGTGGATAAGCTCTAACTCAGAGTAGGACTACAGATTCATTACTCCACAATAAATATAAATAAGGAGTTTAGTGAACATGACTATTCACATAGTGAGCACATGACTATTTAGAATGACATTTCAAAAAGTCTCAATGTACAGGTACTTGAGAAGCAATAGAACTGTTATTACAACTTTGGACCATAAATGAAATCTAATAAAACACAGATGAGAATGAATTTTCAGAATGAGAAACTATTTTCAAAATACTAACTAACAGTAGTGGAACATAAACAAATGGGTTTTCTAAATCAATCAGAATACTGAGGACTGATACCCATGCCTAGAAATGGTTCCAAGTATCATTTTTCATAGTGCCATAAGCATCTGATTTGACACTCTATTACCTGCATTCAAGCATCTTATTTATAATACAGGTATTACATCACCTACACTGTGAAATTCAATATATGATGGATTGCTGTATGAACCTATGCTACACTGGGTGCAATCCTGTTCTTTGTCCACAGTGCTTTTCAAAAACACAGTGAGTGCAAGTAAGATGGGAGCTTGTTAATGTAGTGAAAGAGATGATAAGAGAGAGCTCCTTACAATGTCAGGGAAGCGAACACTTGATGCAAAAATTCTCTTTCAGTCCCCTGAATCAACAGCTAAGCCACCCATGTTGTATGTCATAAAACAAATGATCTGTCCTTCAGCTTTCATTAGCTGAATAAATTCAGTATTTAATTCAGCCAGTGCTCAGTGCCACTGATATTAATGTCATCTAAATGGGGCTGTAATTAGACAGGAAAACCATCAGTTCATATTTGCATAAGATTTCTACAAATGAATTCTACTAAACAAGGAAAAGCCATAATTAAAGGAGAAACATTGCTATCTAGATAAGAAGTGACACCAAAGAGGAACATGTCACAGAGCTCGATAACAGAAGAAAAACATGGAACGGCTGAAACGTTGAATTTGTTAGAACAGATATTTCAGAAAAATATGGCAAACAAATATTCTACCTCATCTAGGACACAGTCCAACTGCCTTTGAAATCAGTAGGATCCTCCTACTCAGGATCTTTGCCGGCAAGGTTGTTAATCCTGGGAAAAGGGCAGAGAAGTTGAGCAATCCCCATCCCTGCCAACTTTTAAGTTTCAGCTAGACAAGGCCTTGACCAGCCTTATTTGATGTAGCAACTTTCATCAGGAGACTTGGATAGGTGACCTCTAGAGATCCCCTCCTATCTAATTCATTGTGTTATTTTAATAATATCCATTCTGGATACGAGAGAGTTTCTTGACCTCAGTGCTTGGGGCTTCAGCACAGATTTTCCATTGCTTAATCACTCTCATTTCAAAGAACTTTTTTTTCTGTATATGAGTTGTAATTCCTCTTGCTGCAGCTTGTGACTATTGCCTGTCAAGTTGTCACAGGGTACCCTTGAGAAGAGCCTAGCTCTGTCTTCTCTATAAATTTCCTTTAGGTCCTCAAAGACAGCAATTAGACCTCCTCAGCCTTCCCTTCTCCAGATTAAACTGTGTCAGCTCTCTTCATACATCACAAAACAATGTCCCCTGAACTTTGGCACTTTCCCACTGTTGTTCTCTACCTCTCTCTCTCTCTCTCTCTCCCCATGTGGCCCCAGGTTGTAAAGTTTCTTACCCGTTTGCTCTTGTGCCAGAACAGGCATTTTGCTCACCCCTCTAACTCAGCACAGACACAGTAGGGATAGAAACTCCACTGTCCCATTCCAACCTTTCATTTTGCCAGATACAGCACGTTCTTTTGGCCTCCTCCTATGGGACTGGCTTCTCCATTTCCTGATCACCTTGGCATCTCCTGATCACTTATGTGAATTACTCTCATATTCCGTGACCAATTAAAACATTCACATTTTTCATTCTCCTCTGCCACATCCACCTGACAAGCCTCCAGCACTGAGAGAAAAATTCTTGCCATCAGTCATCCTCTGTCTGACCTTGATTTTTTTTCACCTTTTTCATTTCTGTCACACAGGTGCTGCCATTTATCAGACATCTCCCTCCTCTTCCCAAACAAAGCCTCCCAGTGTCACCTATGCAGCAAATATATCACTATGTGTCAGCCTTTTGATGGGATCAGAGAGAAGAGAAACAAGGTAATTTATGATATTGCAATCTCATAATGGAAAAACAATACTAATAACTTGCCAGCAGACAAGTTATGTCTCCATAACAAAAAATTATAGCTTCCCCCTTATGTTACAAAATGAGTAACTGATTAGTCTTGCACTATCCCCTCACCTCAGAATCTTAATTAATATACGGTAATTAACATATGATGGCATATTAATTGTGCACATAAATCCCAGTATTAGCTTTACTGTATATCTTTCATCTGAAAAACAAAATAAAAAGCCCCAGTAAGACACCATGGTAAAAATGCTGTTCAGTATTTTGTTGAAGTCATGGAAGAAATGTGAAAAAATGCAACTTGAATATCATAGGAAAGACTAATAGATCTTAATAAAGAAGCTGACAACTGAGTGAGCTCCCTGAATCAAGACTCTGACCACTTAACAGCAAAATTTCTCTTTTTGTTTTATCTCTTATCTTTCTTCTTTTCCCTTTTGATACATACCACAAACATTGACCAGACAAAATAATCATCTAGAAATTTCTGGGGGAATGACTTTTCAGGGCTAAGATTAATGACTGCAAGCATCAGGTATAATAGCAGGGGGAAAAGAAAACATACACAAAAAATCTCTACATCATCTAATTCTGGGATGCCCATTTTAAAATATTATATTCGAACATGCCCATTCAGTAGATGTCACTAAAGATTTTTGCCTCAAGTTATTTTCTTTGTTTCCCATTTCTTTATGTAGGTAAGTCAACAAGTACAAATGTCTTCAGACAAAATTATCTTACAAAAATATTGACATGACTTTTAAGGTCTATTGCTGCAAGGCCAGGATTTAAAAACAAATTAAATTTGATGTATGCCATTTCAAAGGTCATTTAGAAAGGTGTATGCTGCACCTATTTTACAATGCAATCCCCAGGAAGCCAAACATCTTGAATGCTGCAAGTAGACATTGCAATAATTCAGATAATTATGGTAATAGGCAAGTAGGCAATAGAGGTTTAAATAGATTGGAACAAGCATATTATTTAGAGAAAAAAGAAATTTAAATTAATTCAATTAGAAGTAAATGACAACAACTCAGGTCAGTATTTATTTCAAGTAGAGAGATATGCTTTCTTGTATTTTTAAAGGGACTGAGATATCACAGCAAAAGGCAGTAAAAATATTTCATTGTCATCCAGTATAGTCCAGTGTCACTGCATATGAAGGTCTTATCTGTCCCAGAATATTGCCATTCTGATAGAGGCTGTGCACACACCTAATTTCCTGATTTTCCTTTCTGATCTCTATAATTTTCAGCAGTAGAAGTGAGAAGGCATGAATCCTTTATTATTGCATGAGTAATGTAAGGAATAAGTAAATGTCCATTCCTGAAACGTGCTCTCACAGCAAAGGAAGAATTTTTATGAGATGAGCAGAGGAAGAAGTGAGCAGAACAACCCTGAATATGTTCAGTGTCCACGTGAGCTGGTACGCAGTGCTGCAATGGCACTACTCAGCTTTGACTCTGGAGAAAGCAAGCCCACCTTCCCTCAGACAACTGTTTGCAACACCCTTTTACTGAATTCTTCCCATTTGAAATGTGAATTTACTGCCTTAAAAATATGTATCTGACCAGCAATCACTATGTAATCCAGAGTGCCACTGCTCTGCCTTGCCACATAACTCTGAGAGGTGAACAAAAAAGAGAGCGAGGTGGAAAGAGATTGCTCAAAATTTCTTCGTTCTGTATCCAGGAGATCCATTTAGTTTTGAGAGATTCTGATTCATTAGCATCCTCTAGCCCTTTGTATAGGCAAAACTAACTTTGTGAGATGCATGATGACACGGTGGAGTGGAACAGAAGAGGAAACCAGTGCATGCTGCTGCAGGGTTATGCCTTCAGCGTGGGAAGACCAGCGGCTCTGCTCTCATTGCATCATTTAGCTTACAGAAGTGACTTTCACTTTTCTCTCTAGTGACCTCAGCGCAGGTAGATCAGCTCAGGGTTAAGGCAATCACCAATGTGCTGTCTTGACAGCTCTTGACTAGACAAATGCCTTTTCCAGGCAGTGTAGGGTGGCCCTCACCTCTTATCTTGGCCAGCCAGACAGTAAGCATTAAGTGAAGACGTGACAGTTCTGATCCTCTGTCAGGTAATATGGAATGATAACTGTTCAGAGACACACTCACTGCCCTTCCACTGCTTCTCGCACAAAGTAACTGAAAACACCTTATAAATGAGGCTGACTCTCATTACTTTCTACATTTTCCTTGAAACAAGTCTGTAACAACTCCCCAGAGACTAGTCCAGTACTGCTAATGGAAGTTCTGTAAGCCCTAAATTGGCTATTCTCATCTATTATTTTTTTAAATTCATTGGTATTACAGCCCTAGGCCACTCTGTTGGTTCTGAAAATGTTTTACTGCTCATGAGTGAAGTGACGAACTCCTGCCATCTAGAGGGTGGTTGCTGAAACATATTTGAGGCAGATAATGTTTCACGGGGTAAAATAAAACCAAGATAAAAATCTTAGCATCTACATATCTCCTTGGGACTTTTTCTGGAGTTCTCCTTCTTTTTCATTCATGAGTTTATGTAAAAATGCCCAGTCACATCTGTGCATATGTAACAGTCCTTTTTTCAACAGTTCCATTCATTCATGAAAGCAGAGTAGCTGACTAGGATAATGATTATAAAATAGATTAAAACTTTCTGTTTGTGTTGTAACCAGGTGCCCACAAAGGAGTAATAATTAGCATTGACTCTGTGATTCTCAGAAGGCTGATCAATCACTTTATTATTCCATACATATCAGGAAACCCATCGCCCTTACAGAAAGTCACAATACAGATGGACCCAACTGGTCCTTGAATCCAAACCCATCACCATTGGCCAATTAAGAAATCATCCTTTGGTAAACAAATCTCCATAACACATTCCACATGTGCACAACAACAGGTGCAGCAAGTGAAGATAAGAATTGTTTATCATTCTTTTCTCCATCTTCTCACAACCTTCCCCAGGACAATGCCTGGGAAAGTTGTGCATTGCTCTCTGTGGCCAGAGAGCTGCTGCCACGTTTGTATTCTTTTCCAATGCTATAACATTTATCCTAATTGTGTTCTTGCATTCATGGTTGCCTAAAACAGACTACAGTGGTCACAAGCAGAATACAAGAATATTGGTGATTAATGACATTCATTAAGAAAAGTGAGACTTACACAAAAACTCCTCTAACATCTCAGAAAATATGGTATTTTCTACTTAGGTTTTTACTTAAACAGTGTGACTGACAATACTGAAAAATTATTTTTCCACACACCTTCTCATGAAGAAGAAGCATCCAGTTTAGTGACCACCAGGAATTTTTTTTTTGTTACTTATTAAACAATAATGCTGTTTTCTGTGCATCCCACTGACCCTGCTGTGAAGATCACATCTTGAAGGAAAAGAGTGACAAGTAAACAAATTGTTGTGGGAGAATCAACAACTGCCTCACAAAAGTTAGGAGGGTCTTCCTAGAAAGGCAGTGATGGCCCATGAAAACCTGTGTGAAAATCACATTCCATGACCAGAAGCCAATTTTCAGGAAGCATTACATGACCAAGCACAATGTGAAGCAACACAACCACCTCACTGCAGCGAACTGATGATCAAAGCATACGAAGCAATGCCCTGGATCTTACTTACTTATATGAAATATGTACCAAACCCTTTCTAGGTGAAAAACCATGAAATACAATGGAATGCCATCCGTGCACTCATCTTCCACTAAATATCTATGCAATACGCCTTCTAATGATTTTCACAAAGGGTTTTTCAGGCAATATCCATTCGTGACAGTGACTTGCATAACCTCAGAGGAGACAGAGCTGTGTGCAGTGGTTTTATTTTTAATAGCATGGGTATAATTTCTCTTTTTAAGCTACATTGCATTCCTACCATTTAGGTTAATCAATACTTCATTTTAAAAACAGCTCAAGTCACAGATGAAAGATTTCAGAGGTAACTTTTCAGGTATCCACTACAACCACAACTAATCGCTGTGATTGCTACGTCCAAATTCAGTTTCTTGACAAGTGGGAGCAGAGGCGCAGTTGCCTCGAAAGCAAACACGCTTTTTTGTTGAGGCCGGGCCGTGCGCTGGGCGCAGCACCCACGCCAGGGGACGCGGAGGCCCGTGAGGGGCGAGGGGCGCAATCGCGCTCAGAACGTTCCCGCCGGGCGGCGCGGGCCGGGCGGGCAGCGCTCCGCGGCGCACCGCCGCTTCCGGCTTCCGCGCGGAGCCCCGGCCAGGTTGGAGCGGGGCGGGAATGGGAACGGGAACTGGAATGGGCTGGCGGGAGGGCCCGGGACGCTGAAGGGGCAGTGGTGCCTCAGCGGGGCCAGGCTAGAGGCGCTGAGGGTCTCGGTGCCGGGCCCTCGCGGCTTCCATGCCCGAGCCAGCGGTGCGGTGTGCGGCTCCCCCGCAGCCGAGTGCCGGGAGCGCGGCCATCCAGGCTGGCAGGCTCGGGTGCTGAGGATGAGGGAAGGTGCACACGCCGGGAGCTGTGCGCGCCTCACCCGCAGCCTGGAGCGGATCGGGCCGGCTCCCGGCCCTGGGGAGGCAGTCGGCCCGAGGGGAGCTGGGGAGAGCCCCGCACGCCTGGGCGCTTACAGCACAGCAGCCCTCAGCGCAGTTTTTAGCCACCTTGCTTTTAAAAGGTGGAGTAAGTCATGGGCATCACAGTGCTTGGAGAATGGTTTTTGCATTATTAGGGTGTTCAGTTCATGATCCTTTTAAGTATGAACTACTATTAATATAGTTTAATTTTTATTTTTAATTGTAGTTTTGTATGAGTGATGAAACAGATTTTGGATATGTATGGAGTGAAAGCTGTTTGATGGTCAAGCACAAGAAACCTCGAACCACAGAAAGCCTCTTCTGGGTGTTGGGATCTGTGGCCTGACAAGGGTAGCACACAAGGAATAGCCTGTTCCAGCTGTTCACCATGTCTGTCACAGCAGGGTGGGCAGTGTGTCACCAGATAATGGGGCAAGGCACTGTCCTGCTCAGCATAAAAGATCCAGAACCTGCTGGTGGAGTCAGGGTGTGTCTCTGCAACCTCACCGAGGACAAGAAGCTGTGACTTCAGCAGAACTTAGATGCCAGGCATTGCTAATGCACCTCACATCACAACCACCAGCTGAAATACACCAGGATTCTTTGGATGTGTAAATCTGGAGGGAAATCTGTAGTCTTTGCCCCTGGTTGCCTTGGCAAATGACACAGCAGGAGAGTAACAGGAGGTGAAAATTTACAGAGTGGAACACAGTGCTGGGGAACCAATATTCACATAGCAGATTTTAGGGGTTTTCCTTTGAACTGTTCACCTCACTCCTGCATAGCCTCCTGACATCTGAGCTCTGCTCCTTGTGCCACAGCATCTGCCATTGAGCTGGGGAGCCACAGGCACTCCCACAGCTGCTGCTGTGACTGAGGCACAGCACCTCACTCCTGAGGAGGAAGCTTCAAATGGAGAAACAGCCTTTGTGCAGAATGCTCCCATGCAGGAGCTCCAGTGCTCTGTAGGGCAGCACACTCGTACCCTCTGGGGCTGAGGGGGGAGCCAGGCATGGACCTACAATTCTTATTTTCGGTCCTTTAGATGCGCTTTTCTTTCCCACACACCCCTCAGGGGTGTGGACTGCAGACAGAATCCACTGGGTCTTTTCTGCCTGAACATCTGGTAACAGTGTGCCAAAAGTGCAGGTAGAACACTCTCCAGAGGCATTTGAGTACTAATTAGTAGTTTCAAAGGAGGTGATATTCTGCTTTAAAAGGAATTGAAGGTAGACAGGGTTTATGCTGTCATAATTTCTGGAATCAACGTTGTTAAGCTCTAGTTCAAAAATTACAAAGATGGTAAATTTCTTTAAAAATTTGAGCCCAGGACAAAGACAACAAACAACCTAAATGAAAGCTCAGCAGGAAAGAGTGATAAGAATATTGATGTACAGGATATTGTTATTATTGGATGGTGTTTGAAAGCATGGATTCACTCAACAGCTTTGCTGAAGGGACCTGACATTGCATTTCTGTTGTTACTTAGTTCAGTGCAACTTTTGGAAAACTGTCATCTAAAATTTCCCATAGCCTGTGTCCTCAGGAGGCGCTGGGGCAGTGCTTTTCATGAAAACAGTTTGTCATTTTGGTGCTTTCCATTATGAGGGAAAGTGAAGAAGTCAAGGTATAAATACTAACCATTAGATTCTGTTGTTAAATCAGCATTTGAGTGGTGTGAAAATTAGTGTGGAGCCTGATATTGGACTCCCAGTGTCAGAAATGTCACACTCTAGAATAATGACAATTGCCAGCAGGCAGCACAGCAATATAATTTTGACTACAAAATATGACACTAATGCAATTTAAACATGGTGCAAAGTGCAGCAGCACAAGAAAACTGATTTATGTGTGCTATCAAAAGCACATTTTAGTATCTGGTCAGGACAATATATTTCTGTGTTCAGGAAAGTTAGGAGTTTTTTGTTTATAAGACATTTTGAATGAAGATACTAATTTTTCTTCCAAGTTGAAGCTGCTAGAATTGACTGCCTGTTGATGCTGCAACTGTCTTTACAGATGCTTATTAAACAGGCAAGGCAAACCAAGACCAGAGGTCCATCACAAATAAACCTACAGATAGTAATGGTTTCATTTTTTTAAGGCAAAACCCTTCAAAGAGAGTTAAACACAAAGTTCAGGAGAGCAAAGTTTTCCAGATCACAAGTTTCTCTATGGTTCATCACATGGCTCTTCCTTGTGGATTGTCCCCTTATTCTGCATTTCAGAAGAAACTTTCAGACAAGGAAGTGAATGGAGATGAAGCACAGTTAATGCAGGAACTGTAAAATCCAGGTTTAATGCTGGATGTGCCATGTGTGTCATGCATTTACTTACATAGTTTTATGTGCATTGATTCCATACCTGTTTTTCCCCCCACAGAGAGTAAACATGCCTAAAAAAAAGACTGGTGCTCGTAAGAAAGCCGAGAACCGTCGGGAACGTGAGAAGCAGATAAGGGCTTCACGAGCCAACATAGACTTGGCCAAACATCCTTGTAATGCTTCAATGGTAAATCAACCTAAAGTATTCTCTATTAAAGTACCTAATTTTTAATTATGTAAACCTAGTGATAACACCTTGAATGCATTTAATACCACTAGAATGACATTCTTCCTACTATCCTATTTAAGGTTACGTTTGCACCAGACAGAATATTGATTAAAAGGTTTGGATGCTAACTGTAACTCCCTGTGGTGGTCTGTACATTTTATATATTTTACCTAGAATGAAAATAATTAACATGTGTTTTATTTCTTCTCTATAGGAATGTGATAAGTGCCAAAGGTAAGAATTTTTACCCTTCTAAAACCAAGTTTATTGTTTCAGACATTTTACAGGTATTTTTAATGCTTTATTTTAAAGCTTAATACTTTCTTTTTTTTTTCACCTCCATGTGCCTAGACGACAGAAGAATAGAGCTTTTTGTTACTTCTGTAATTCTGTTCAGAAATTGCCCATTTGTGCACAATGTGGTGAGTAGAAATAGTGAACAAAAACAAGCTGTCCTCAGTCCTGTTTGTGATGTTAAACTCTCAGTATCTGTGTTACAGTAGTTTTATCTTAAAGTACCTCTGTGATGTGGAGCAGGTTCTTTTGAATCTGCTGTGAATATCCTCCTTGAGAATTGATCTTCCTTGATCAGTATATATGCCTCTAACCCCTAGAGGTTTGCAAGCCTGGATCATGGCTTGTCTTCTTTGGAAAAATTTGTCTCACTTCCTTTTAGGTTTGAAAAATCTGACTGTTTCTGTAGATTGACCACATGGAGCATTGTTTATAACAGCAGCAAAACTAAAAAGCTCTGACTGCTAGCAAGGCACCAATAAATACTGCTTTTCTAGGAATTATATAATTTCTGATCAATTCAATATTAATTAAAGCATCAATATATTATTCACCTTGCATGGGGTTGTAATGTAATATGCATCTCTTTTTATTTATGTGGGCTTGAGGGCTGATGCTTTGAAATTAGAAGAGAAGGATTCCTGGTGACAAAACTGCTCACAGTGTGAGGCAGTGTTGTCACCCTTTCTGTCTCCTTTCTGTCACCATGCAGTGAAGTACTAAAAACGTGCTCTGTCTTATGGTTCATATCTGTGTGTTGCATTTATCTTAATCTGGAGTATGTTTTTAGAGGAAAAACATTGCTATCAGCAACCATAATACTATATTGAGACCCCGGGTTTTCCAAATGAAGACCATTAGAGCTGTTTGATGCTTAATCAAGCATTGGGGACTATAAACCAGCAGCATCTTTGTTAGAGGAGCCTGTGAGGGATGGGAGCAAGGTAGCTCTGTTGCAGTGCTCCACAGCCAGTAATGCCCCCACCACCTCTCACTGCCCAGCTCAGCTGCTTTTATGGTGGGACAGAACTAGCAGTGGTTTTAAACTTAACTCTTTAAGGTTTCATTGCTGGTCTTTAACTTTAGTTTTGACATTTGAAATTTTTGCCAGTGCCTCAAAACACAGAGCAAGACCAGTATATTGTCTTATTATCTCAGTACAGGGACAAGAGATTGGACTGAAAACAGATAATAATTAATTTAACCTAATGAAGGTGTGAAGGTGGGTTGCAGAATGCAGCAATAATGCAAACATCTTTGCTTGCATTATTTTTACCTAGATTTATGGTTAAGCACAAGCATTTAGTTGAAGTGCTGTTCTTACATAAACATGCATGCCACTTTTTAAAAATTTTATTTTTACGTAGTTTTCTTATGGTTGCCTTTTTATTTTAAACAGGAAAAACCAAATGCATGATGAAGTCTTCTGACTGTGTTATAAAACATGCTGGTGTGTACAGTACTGGACTAGCTATGGTGGTATGTATACAAAATTGCAGCCTTCTTTGCACTATGAGGATATTCTGTGCAAATCTTCCTGGAAAAATGATAAAACAGATTTATGGAACAATGGCATGCACCATACCAAGTTTGGTTTTTCCCTTGCTTTTCTGTAACAAACTGATTTTTCCCTTATACTGAAACACCCAAATTTTTAAGTTTTAGATTCAGCTCCTGCAAACTCCAGCACATGTCCTGGATGCTAATGGATCTGTGTTGATGGCAGGCCCTAAGCACATGCATGAAGAGCACTGGACCCACGTGCACCACAGAAAATTCCCAGCCTTCATTAAAATGTAGGATTATTCTGCAGAAACCTGCAGAGTTTTGTCGCTGTTGTCTTAGTACTGCAGAGACATCAGTAACACAGAGAGGAATCTGTTCCACTAGAGGGGAATTTTAAGGAACAAAACCCCTCTTTTGGGCTCTTAATTAGAGATAATCATAGCTTCATGTCTTTGAAGTTTTGTTCTTTTCCAGTGTCTGCATTCTGGAAAGCAAGGTGTGACCTGTCACAGCCTCTGGATTAAATGGTCTAAACCTCTATCCTGTTGCTGCCTGCAGCTGGCCATCAGCTGTTCTCAGTAACACAGCCAGCCTTTGCATGCTGGTGTTCCTGAACTTACCCCATGCACTCACTGATGCAGGACTGAAAACATCAACACTTAAATTTGGATTCCTCGTTGTTTTCTTAGCTTTGTGTGCATGTAATGCACATAGTAATTAGTTACCTATGGGCTAAGAGGGCTTCTTAAATGCTACAGTTAAGGATAGCTGAAGCAGAGATCTTATAATTTAATCAAAATAAATGTAGTGCTCTAATCTAGTAGAGTTGAAAATCCAAGTGAGTGATTTCAGCTCTAAGAGTCTAGAGGCATTTTTCAGGTCTTTGAAATTTCATTTTTGCCAGAACATTGTTATCATTTATGGATCCCAGGTTTCACCTGGAAGACACGATTTTCCATGTGCAAAGTGTGTGATAAGAAATGTAAAAACCAGGACTGAGATAGGTAACAAAATTATTTTGCAGAAATGAAATAACAAACAAACATGAACTGTGGAGCAGCTTGGTTGGAACACAGGTTTGATTCAATACTCTTCACTCAGCTAAAGCAAGCCCATTGAGAGAATGGATACTAGGATAGATTGAGGATTATGGGATAAGTCTCTCTTGGTATTGTAGAAGTCCTGAGATGATATCTTGCTGTGATTGCAGGGTGCAATCTGTGATTTCTGTGAAGCCTGGGTGTGCCACGGGAGGAAGTGTCTCAGCACCCACGCGTGTATGTGCCCTCTGGCAGACGCAGAATGCGTTGAGTGTGAAAGAAGTGTCTGGGACCATGGTAGGTTGCTCACATTTAAAAATAAGTACATATAAATTACACTTCTTTCCTTGCATTTCTTAAGTGAGTGTACCTATATTCTTAACATAGCCTTTTTAGTCTTCACTACATTAGTCCCTGCAGTATGTTTGTTCAAAGCCAAGATTCTCCCCGTTTAAAAAATAGTCATTTTACGTGAGGAAAGTAAATGACCTGCTCAAGAACATACAGTGCTCAATTCAGGGATGATTATGTAATCTAAATTATAATGTTTCTATCAGCTTAATTATTCACATAATTAAGCACTGCATCAAATTGCCAACAGTTTTCTGCCATTCTTATTCCATTCTTCTGCACTAGCACAGGTATTTGGATTCCCAGTTGCTTAGGAAACCATGCTGATGTCCTTTTGTTGAATCTTTTAAAATGTTTATTTCAAGTGTGTATCAGAGCTGAGTGGAGAAGACTGGATGAGAGTGTGATCTGATTTGAGAAAAACAATTAGTGCTACAGTCAAATTAAAATGAAGAAAAGTACTAGAAATAATACTTGCTTTATAGTTATGCTGTCTTATATTGTAGCATAGAAGGTATTTTTCAGTGTAAAAATGGATGCCAGTATCTAATTTACGACCTTGAAGCATTTGTCACAGAATGTAGAACTGGTCTTCAAGTCAAAACTACTGCCTAAACTGTTTGCAGAGCAGGACTTGATGCTTCTGCCCATTGTTGATTATTTTGCCTTGATAAATCTTTCAGGAGGCAGAATATTCGCCTGCTCTTTTTGCCATGATTTCCTCTGTGAAGATGATCAGTTTGAACATCAAGCCAGCTGCCAGGTTCTGGAAGCAGAGACATTTAAATGTAAGTTAGTTATTCATAATTCCTTTCGCCACAGCCGAGCAGACGCTCTACTTGTTTCCTTTGTGCTCCAGAATACTCTCCCATCACCTTTCCCAAGCAGATTTTGCCACCCCTGGAGGGAAGGGCCTGTTTCCTGTACACTGGCTTTTGGTATCCAGTTATCCAGACTAGTACTTTTTTCTTTTTCATGGCCCTTTTTCCATTCCAGAGCATATCTGGCAGTTGTTTTCCTGCCAGGCTCTTACAGGCCTCCCATGTGAAGCTGCCCTTGCAGGAGCCAGCATTCTCCAAAGTTGCACTGTTGGCAGTAGCAGGACTGCAACAAAACAACTGGAGCTGCTGATGCTGCTTTTTCACTCCACCAAGCTCTGCAGGCAGAAGGAGCTTTTTGTTTTCCACTCTTCTGACCCAGTGATGAACTAGTTCTAGATACCTGTTCCTCCTGGAAGAGAGCTGCCCTAAACAATGCTACCTGTCTAAGTCTGGCTAAACCTTCCCAGGTTGCTGTGGAAGGCCTGTGTGCTGGTGAAAGGTTAGCAGCTGCTCAAGTCCCGAGGAAGGCTGTGACTCAGCAGTTGTCATCTGATTCAGTGAGACAGGGTGAGCACAGAAGGAAGTGACAAAAATAGTCCCAGAGCACGATTTCAGTGTTCATTTCCTCACTGACCAGTGGACTGTGGACATGTCTGTTGGTAGTGTATCAAATGCTGATACATGTTCACTCTTTCTGGGTAAAGAACACTTTATGTCCTTTTGAACTTTGATTAATTGTGTGGATAAAACTGCTGTTTGTAAGGAGACATGATGGCCGTGCGTGACATTGCTCACTCATTAATCATCTCTGGCTGAAACAGGGTATCTTCAAGGGAAATTAAAAAAAAAAGAACAATAAAACAAAACAAGCCAAAACTATGCATATTTGAAATAACAAAATTTTTCTAGCAGCATTTCTTGCCTATCCATTAAAAATTATTTGATTTGTCACAATACAAGCATTTGTTTGTCCTTCCCAAAATTTACATGCATGTATCTTGACTATTGCAGCATTTTCAGTTCTTATTGTAGAAATTGCAGGTGGTCTTTATCATAAGGCTGTTTTCCTTTGAACTGACTAATCTCTTGTCCTAATTGATTTCTCCTGGTCCAGAATATTTGCGATGTTAATATTTTAATCAATATCTTTAGACATCTCGTATCTTCTTTTGACTTTCCATGCTTTTGTTCCTAGACAGCTATTTTTTAAGTCTTGCATAGCTTCTCTTGATGTATTCTGCCAGAATTCCCTTGATATATTTTGACGGAATACATTTTCTTCCTGCATAGCAATATTGAGGCAGCAACAGCTGTTCCATAAGAGTGTTTCTTCAATGATTGTTGGAAGCTCTCAATTCACAGATGTGGCATCACATCCTAAATAGAGAGAGAGTTTTTTTGAGGGTTTTCACTGTGTTTTGTGGCACAGAGCAGACTTGATAGAGACAAGATTTTTGTCAGTGAGGTAACAAGATTATAAAACCTGTACTTTTAAAGAAGACCTGAACTTCAAATGTGGTCATGCAATTGTAGTATAAATCCATTTTAGCTGTGAAAAAGGTGCTGTTGCTTTCCATCACTATCTGAGAGAGGTTTTTGAAGTGCAGGTACTCAAAAAATGATGAATTCAGTATCAGCATTTCCAGTTCCATCTTTAAACACGCCATAGCTCTAAATCCCACATCTGTCCTGCTCATGTGGAGAACTCATGATACTTATTACTTCAGATTGAAAAACTGCTGTCACAGAGTTTAGACAAGGAGGAAAGGAATGAGTACTTGCACAGAAACTGGTAATGTACGTGTTACTGCTTCTCGAGGAGTAACTATTCACCAAACTTCATGTTGCACCAATTCCTCAGGGTTTGCCTTTACTGTACTCCCTCTAGTGGAATAATAAAAACAGTTTGAAGCTCAAGACAAGTTAAATTTTGGTCACTGATTCTGCTCTTTACAGCTTGTGTGTCAGCTCCAGTTCTTTAACACAGATAGACTCTTTTATGAAGTTTTGTGCAGTCAAGTACATTTCCAGAGGATATGACAGAAAATATAGAATGTAACAACTTTTCTATGTTTTGAAGTTTGCAGGCTTAAAGTGTTCTTACATCTCTAGCACTCCTTCATCAGAATGCTGTGAGAAAAGGAAAAGCAAGATGAGACCTTAACCCCAAATAGGTTCTGGAACTTCAGGTTTTAAAAGTTTAGAAGCTCAAGAAATAGTTAAATGCTTTTCTCCTCTTTAAATTTCTTTTTTTTGTGTCAAAGTGAGGTTTAGAGTTAAAAAAAACCTAGTAAAATGGTGCTGTGGGGTAAAATGATTGATTTACATTGCCAGAGTACAGTTGTGTCAGGGAATTAAAAAAAAATGCCTCAATTATGGTATTGCATACTTTTACAAGGTTTTAAAAACATGACAGGTCTGCAGTTTCCAAGTCCTGAATTTGTCATACTGCTTTTCTCCAACAGGTGTCTCCTGTAACAGGCTGGGGCAGCATTCCTGCCTTCGTTGCAAGGTAAAGAGAAAAGACAGTTGTGAGGAGCTGATTCTCCTAGGCCTCCAAGGCTGGTATCAGGCTTTGCCACATCTTCCTTTCCATGATTGAAAGGAAATTCATACTTTTGTATTAGTTTCTGTAGCCTGGGGTCAAACCTGTGGGGGACAAAAGGTCTTTTTTCTGTGCTTGCCTGTTCACCACAAGACAGTGTGAGGTGATCTTCACCCAGCCCTCTTAGTTTAAGTTGGGCCTGCAGCATGTTGGGGCTTTAAAAAAAACCCAAGACAACAAAATAAACCCTTGGTCATTAACAGAATCCAAGGCTTTGGAAAATGCTTTGAACCAGTGTGGAACTGCAACAATCAGAAAAGTTGTTATTTTAAACAGTTAGGTGATTATCTGACTAGAAATCGCTGCATCCAAAGGAATAATCTCCACAGCTAATCCAGTTGTCCATATGAACAGGCTGATTTGTTGACATTGGGCTTATGTTTTTACACACTCAGAAGTATAAAAAGCTCCACCTGCTTCATCATCAGCATTGCCCAGATTTCTCCAAGTGCTGGTTCATTGCCTGCTCTTACTCTTCTTATCTTCCATATGTTTTCCATGTACTTTCCCATGGCATCAATGACCTATTCCAAATAGTTCCTTTTTCCAGATATTTTCACTGCACCCTGGTGCTTAGCGTGTGAACTTCCCATCTCTAATTCTTTCCTTCAGGCTCCTGCATAGTTTTGTTCTGGCATACATCTCATTATGTTTATTTAAGCTTGTCAACACAAACCCAAGCTTGCCAGGCTCCTTGTGGGCAGCACTGCAATCCAGCCCTGGATTATGTTACTTTCTCTGCATGTTTATTGGCACTTTTATTCAGCCTCTTCCCCAGAAACCCTGGAACCACGTTGAGCACAGAGTGGTTCCTCTGTGCACAGACCCCATGTCCACTGCAAGAGAGACCTCATTAAATTTTAATCCCAGCCAGAAAACCCTGCTGCTGTTAGACACATTTTTGCTTGCTTGTTGTTGAAGAATGTGCTTCTGTGATTAAAATACTTGGCCTTTGTACTCTCCCTTCAACACACAGGCTTGTTTTTGTGATGATCATGTGCGAAGTAAGGTTTTCAAGCAGGAAAAAGGGAAAAAGCCTCCTTGCCCTAAATGTGGCCATGAAACTCAGCAGACAAAGGATCTGAGCATGTCAAGTAAGCCAGTTTCTCTAGCTAACAAGCCATAAAAATGCCATTAGTGATTAATGTCTACCTAGGAGCACTGAGTAAAGTCTGGTTACATTCAATTGTTTTGCACAGTTTTGCTTCATTTGTTTTGAGAAAAACTTTGTGTTTCTGAGTTCTGGAATTGAGCAGTCTCATTCTTAACAATTAATTAATTCCAAGAAAGTGAAAGCTTTTGTCTAGTTTGAGATTTTAGTTGTGGAATAATGAAAAATAATTGCCATTTAAACTACTCTTCAAGTAGTGAAAAAAAGATAGAAATGAAATGTTGGATTGGTGGGAGTATGATGATTTTTCTTTGGCTGCAGCACGTTCTTTGAAGTTTGGCCGACAGACTGGAGGAGAAGATGCAGATGGAGCTTCTGGTTATGATGCTTACTGGAAAAACCTTTCCTCCAGCAAGACTGGAGATACAGGTGACCGTGAGGATGAATATGATGAGTATGAAGCAGAAGATGATGATGAAGATGACAATGATGAGCGAGGGAAGGATTCAGATTCTGAGGCCACGGATGTATTTAGCCATTTGAATTTAGGAAGGACCTATGCGAGTGGGTATGCACATTATGAGGAATCAGATGATTAAGTGCTGGCTTTGGAAGGAGCCAAGCAATGCTTCACTGAGTTGTGTACATGCTGGTAGGATAGCTCTATTGGGTACTTAGGTATCAGAGTTAGAGAGCAAAGAGTGTGGGACTTCTGCAGTAACTCCAAAGGACATTTTTTCTGTAGATGAACTGATTATGTGTTTGGGATTGGGGGAGAAAATCAGGGTATTTTTATTCCCCTAAACAACAGAATGGTTTTGTTCTTGAGTTACTGAGTATAATGGTTCAATACCATTTTCTCCTATCAACACAGGAATGTGGGAAAGCTGTAGCTGTTGCTTCCGTTTGCTCATCAGAAAAGAAGTTATTTTTTACAATAATTTTGTTAACTGATTTCATACATTATGCAGTGGTGGGCTGGTGACTGCATTTTCTTTGGTCTGCACAATAAAAATCAACTGCATCTAATGAACTGTCATAATTATTGATCTCCCTTGAATAGCTGGAAAGCAGATTGTGTACAAAGTGTAAATTGACACTTAAATTGCTTCCTTGTTTATGTCAGTATGGCAGATCAATGTAGTTCTTTGTGTATTTGCACATCACCTTTTCAGTATTTTTATTAATAGATATTAATTGGTGAGGCTATATATAGTCACTGTAAGACTACCCCAGATAATCAAAACTTTTATGGAAATAAAATGTTGGTATCCTCTCTGCCACAAAAATATGTAAGGCAGCTTGCCATTACATGAAAAGGAGACTGGTTTCTTCTGTACTAGCCTTCATCTCTTTTCCTTGCATATGATAAAAAAAAAAATTACATAGGAAACAACGCTGTATGTGAACTGGGAAGGTGAGAAAACACAGAGGGTTCAAAATGCTGGGTCCAAATACTGTTCTGTGCAAGCCTGCCAGTACAAGGCAAACAATCAGCACTTCTGATCTGAGAAGGTGACACCTACAGAAGTGTTTGCAGTGGTTCTGATTTGAAAGTGAACATGTTAATTACCCATCTACAGATCTAAGTGATGGCATTTAATTTCCCTCTGTAGGGGAATGTTTTACAGCAGACAGATCATGATACAAGGGCCACCAACCTGAAGTGTTTCTCAGGCTTTCTAAATGCCATGCCTAAATGGAAGAGAGCCCTTTTTGTTATCTGTCAAATACCTGAACTGATTATACCATTACTTGCTTTTGTGGTGTTTCTCTACTCTTTCTAAAAAGCTAAAGGTCATGTGTTAGCAGAGCATACCCTACTGAGAATAATTTTTAATGATAAGGTTGCCAAATGAACATTTTGTATCAAAACAGGATTGGAAAACCTGGTCTTGATACTTTCTTCCTAAATGCATCTCCTACCAGATGCATGAAAGACAAGAGCTGGAGCCCACCCAGGACAAAAGCAAGCTGCCAGAGAGCACAACTTGGTTATGGCAGCTGAGGGAGAAACTGTGTAGGAGAGAGGGGCACAACTGGTAAGTGCATGCCTTCAGAACTGGAGAGGAAACAAGTCAATGCACTGTCTGAAAGCAAATCCCCTTCAAACATTGCAACATCCAATATCATGTGCAACAGCCTCTTTTAAATGATGTACCTGAGAGATGATTAGTCTTTGTCATAACCAAACTTTAAGTGATGGAAGCGGGACACCTGCCAGTTCAACACTGATTATTTATTTGTGAACTTGGCATGTGTGAGAGAATTTCTGCTCAACTTCATGTGGTCCAAAAACTTCCACAATGAGTCCATCTGGTCAATTCCAGCAACAATGTCAGGTTTTAAATCTTGGCTGGTGTTTTAAGTACCAAACACTTATACATCAGTACCAAGTCCGATACAGAAGTGAGGAAAATACATGTGCTTCTCCATATATGTAATATGGCTGCTTGTGTTGTTGTATTTATTAATATTACTTAGCCAAACAAAACCCCTCTTTAAGGTTCTTGGCTATTGAATTAGGTTTTTCCCCTGTGAAATCTGGTGCTGTCACTGGCTGTGCCAAAGGCTGCTGACATAACAGAATTAATAATCATAATCAGGATAAAGAATTCATTTTCTCATTGAAGTGCCCTTGCACTGATCCTTGCTAGATCAATACTCCAAAGCTAATGTGTGTTCCTATGGCACATTGGAAGTGAGGGTCACAGCGGTGCCTACAGCAGATGCTCAAGGTACCTGCTGTAATTTAGCAAGGTCACTACTCAGTGGACATTTATTTGCTTTTCTTTTGTGCTGCTGTTCAGACCACTGAAAATGCCTGTGCTGTCAGCCTGTCTAGAAATTGGGATCAGGAATTAGTCCTGCAGTGCCTGGCCTTCTAGGGGTCAAAACAGGCAAGTTTAAGCTGCTTTACAGTAATCTGGTGGATTCAGGCTGGAACAGACAAACATGTCAATCTGTGGCAACACAGGCCAGATAGGATGTGATGTGTTGTGTTTTCTCTGCTTAAAAGCAGGTGCTCTGTTTGGGATAGGCTTGCTTTCAGAAAGTGCGTAATTTTGGTTATCTTAAGGTAAATGGCAGGAACAGGATGGAACAGAAAATGAACACGTATTCTGACTTTGTTGAAAAGCAGGTCAGGTACAAAATCATATTGGCTCCATTTTTTTTTACATTGCTATACATTTCCTTTAAAAATACTGTCCCTGGTTAAAGGTAGTTCTGATTTGAGAGTGGGACAGTTCTAACATGTAACCAGTAATACCCACGAGTTATGTGTTGTACTTCAGGAAGCAAAGACCTTGATAAAATCTTACACTTCAGGTTTTTTAACCTGTGATGGCCATTTAAACAAAGCTTAAGTAGGACAGAAATTAAAGTCACAGCAGTATTTATTGTGCCTACAGAACCTGAAAAAAAAAGTCATCTCTGTAAGCTCTTATCTTGCATTTGTTTATTATGGTGACAGCGTCAGCTCATTATGAATTCATTGGGTGTTCCTGTAGATTTAATGCATTTTCCTTTAAACCAAGGTGTAATTTAGCACCTGTGACTAGGAGTCTTTTGATCAATCCAGTATTGCTAGTTTTCTTTCCAGAAAATGAATGGGAAGATCATTATAATGTACTGAGCAGCAAAACGTAGTAGCAGGCGTGTCACATAAAGCTAAAGGACAAACTTAGAAGTGCTCAGAGTGCTCTTTGTTTAGGCAGAAAGGTATTACTGTGTCTTGAAAGATATTACATGCATCTGTCCAGGTCCTGATTCCTGATTTCCAGAGGAGCCAATGACAAAGTTCCTATTTATCCCATTGGAAACAATTCAATAATCTTCAGTATCTACAGTTTATCTTAAATGTCAGGAGGTGTTATGAAACACAACATGAGCATAAGCAGAAGTGGGTAAGATGAAGCAAAGCATTTAACATGAGGTTAATATGTTAACCATGAGCATGAAAACATTAGTTCTAAATTTTAACAGTTTCACTGGAAAGTGCTCTCAAGACTGAAAGATGAAGCTGCTTAAACAGGAAGAGATCTGATTCTACAAGATGCAGAGATGTAATTACTCATCTCCCAAAAGTCTTCATGTAATTAATAAATATTTTCTATAAGCTCAAAGCACTTAGGATGTAGACAAATTTTATCTTCTCTTTTTTTATGTTCATAAATAGAAAACACAGTAGTTGACAAAATCAGAGCATGGACTGTCCAGTTGGCCAGGAGCCTTCTGCAGCTTGGACTCTCCATCTCCTACCCATGAAGCTCGAGACTAAACATATTTTATGACACTCCTTTATTAAGACCATGTGTGTTGTAATTGGCTACTACACATGGGAAATTTGAAGCAAAGCCTAGTTTTTAGCTTCCACAAGCAGGATAGACAAAAATCAGCATGACGGTGTCAGAGATGTGAAGAATAATCCACAGAAAAGCCACTAGTTTCCCTTTGCTAAACAAACAGTAGGTTCACAAGCCTGTACTTCAATATGGAAGGGGGGAAAAAATAAATTGCATTTCTGTGTCTCACCAAATTAAACAACTACAGATAAGCACATTTGCTGAGAAACAAGTGCAAAGCATAAGGAAGCCTATTGTAGCTATCCCAACTCCTACTATTTTCTAACACTAAAGTATGCTAAAGTGCTTGTTGCATTCTTTTAAACCTCACTTCTGCAGCCTGTGATTCTCCCACAGTGTTTCCTGATCTTAAATGTAATTCGAAATTCACTTTGGTTTCCTTCTGAAATGAGAAATACTGACTGCCTCAGGGCCCAAGGAATGTTTTCACTTCATCTTGATGTTACATCACATTTATTGTAGATTTTCACATTACAAAAACACTAATTAAAAAAAAAAAAGAATTATTAGAGTGTAAAAATGCCAATTCCCCCGCAATTTCCTTAACAGGTAATACAAGTATTTTACTGCTATAGTTGCCTGTTGCTGTTCCTATTGTTTTATTTTTGGCATAGAGCAAGAAGTTGACATAAACCCTTGGGGTGCCTCCTGTCTGATTTAAATTCAGCACCTTATTTTGATGGCAGAGACAAGGATGAGCCCCTCTGAGATTTTCCCACCAACAGGAGAGGTGTGCAAAGACTTCACCCTGGATGTCAACACCAATTCACAGGGTGAACCAGCTCAAGGTGGTAACAACTGAATCCTGACCTTTCACTAGCCTGCTTTGGCAGCCTGCAGAAACCTAAATGCATCCTGCCTGGAAAAATAACTACTGCAAAGCTGCATCCCATGAGAAGGTATTTGCACTCTGCTTTCTTCCTCAGGAATAACAGAATATGTCCACAAGCTTGTACAGAACTCATTATTACCATTTTTACATTATTAAAAAAATAATCAATTGAGCACAGATTTAAGCAAGAAAATTAGGTAGGAAGTTCAATAAAGATGTTTCCCTATCTAAGCTGAACAGCAAAGCTGCACTGAGTGCTTTGAAGGAAGGGTATGCAAGGGGCAACACCATATGCTCACAGTTGGCTTTTTCAGCATCTCTCTCTTAAGTCTGTCAGTGTAGACCAAGAAAGCATTATACAGAGCTCAACCTTGGGGCTTTTGTTTGCCAAAGTATTCACAGTTCCTGTGGAGCACTGTGCAATTCCTTACCAGGAATTTAGCAGATACAACCAATGCTGCCAGATTTGGAACCCTAAAACAATTCAGAAGTTAGATAATAAATTGCATTCCTTCCACATTCTCCACACTTTCTTGATGTTACATGCATTTCAAAGATCCCCTCTCGACATTTACCTGCTAGTACTGCACAAGAACACTGCTGTGATCTACTGTCAAAAGCATTTCTGAGCAGACAGGGCCAACATAAAACATATCATATTCCATCTAAGCATAGATGCACCTTCAGAAAAATACTGCTCTTCTGTTCAACAATTCCCAAAGTCATCAGCAAATCAACAGCTTAAGAAGCCTTTCCTGGAAGCAACATTGCTGACCTTGGTTTAAGTCAGTAGGTTTTAGTCAACTGAGGGCAGACCTGTGCCCAGCATCCTACTGGTGCTGGAGCATGGATTCCCACCATTCCCTGGGCTCTGTCAGAACCACTGCACCCTGTGTAGCCACCCCTGCAAGCACCAGAGCTCACTCCCAAAGGAAACCACTCACTGCCACAAGCCTTCCTCCTCCTCTGCTTGCCACCACCTGCACCCAACCATCACATTTCCCCTGTGGAGAAACCCAGGCTGTTACTCACCCATGGGCAAAGCAGCTCCAGGCCAGCCAAAGCTCCTTGACACCCCACAGCTTGCTCACTACCTGCTTCCCTTGTTATCACCTCTCTCCCACCTGCACCCCTCCGGCAGGGCCCATCTGACTCTGTGTGGGGCAGCTGTGCATGGCTTCTCTCCTCAGCTAGCCTCCAGCATTCCCCACACATGGCAATTCCTGCAGCCCTGGACTGTTGCTGTTGGATGAGCTGTTATGGCTGCTGTGCACATTTGCAGATGCTACACGATCAAATATTAAATCCTGCTGTGCTTTCCTTCTTCTTCAGAAGATAAAATGTTGCAGCATAAAGTATAAATAACATTTATCCTATTTAAGATGTGACAGATCTCCTATGCTATGCTATTTTATTATATCTAAAATGAATTTGCAGATGATGATATATATTTGCTGCTGACCCTGAATGTTTTATCTTAAAATGTCTTTCTACAATGCCTTCATAATATATTAATATGACTATCTCAGCTTCTAGAAAACTAAAATATTACCTCATGGTCTTTTATGTGCTCTAATTTTTTCTTGGATATTAAAAAAAATATATTACAGCTATATCAGATAATTAACATTGAAAATGAGCCAGAGTCTCTAAAGTACCATTAAAAAATATCTGAAAGTCTTTGTCCTTTTGGAGATGTTTGGTTCTCAGATAATAACTTGCTTCCAGGTTTATACAGAAAGTTAAGAGGTCTTCCCACTTGCTCCATGGCTGCTCTCATAAGCTGCAGCCCAGCAGGAGAGTGTGCCCTGGGGTGACAGCCATTGCTGCAGCTGACAGAGAATTAGTGTCAGCCCAAGCAGTGATCTGACCCGTGAAGTTGCAGGACACAGTGTTTTGTTTCCAGCTAAGCTCGGGTTCTCTGGTCAGATGCCCTAAGGTGAGAACAAAGGCCAAAAGATCTGTCATGTTCTTTACCAGACTAAGTCTAGAAACTGCATTTTGTCCTAATACATGGAAAATTGCCAAACTACATTACTAATAAACCCAAGGGTTGTTTTTCCTGTACTTGTCACTTGTAGTCCTTCAGCTCCCCAGGTGCTCTGTGGGTTGTGGTCTTTTGCTCAGGATAATTTCAGCACTTTTCTCTCCTGCCAAAGCCCCACAGTTGCCCACTCACCTTTAGGTTCAACTGAACTGCAGGAGTTGATGTCTAGTCCAGTAAGCCATGACTGTGTTAGGATGGGCTGGGTGCCAGTGGAATGCAGCCTGTGGACTGTCCTTGGACACCTTCCCACTTGTTCTGAGCCTGTGGGACCTAAGAGGGTCCTTTCAGACACATTTGCAACTGTGGCAGGGTCTGCACCATTGTGTTGCCCTTCTCCAATATTAATGTTCCTTCTGTCACTAATATTGACAATTTGATGTGTGTGATTTAGCCTCGGAAGGTGCTTTTGCAGTGTGGTAAGTGATGGAGAGCCCAAGTACAACTCACTTCTATTTACCCAGAACTGGCAGCTGGGAACAGCATGAGGCAATTCTTGTCTCAGCAATCTCAGCCCAGCACCACTTGCTGCTTTCCAGGGAGCCATTTCTGCCTAAAGAATGAAGTCTAATCAAGGACCAAGGCAAAGAGCACAAGATCCAGCTGCTTGCAGAGTTTGTGCTCCCTCGAGTAGTGCCTCTGCTCAGAGCCTTGCAAACCCAAGCTAACAGCACACAACATTTCATTCTGAAGCTGAACAGAAAGACCAGCACAGAAAGCTGTTTGTGCATCCTGTTTTCTGCAGACAACAGGAGTCTCCAATTTTTGAGATTCAAAATTAATGAATACACATATAGCATTAGTGGCTGTAGTTTTAAAAGCCCTCACTGAAGACTCATCTCAAATTGCCTCTGTTAAGTGCAGGAAATCAGCAAACAATAATTTCCTGTCATTTAAATTACAAGAGTTGTGCAATTGATCTTGGGAAAGTTAGGAATGTGCTGAGATAACAATTATCCACTTGCAATCACGGAATCACCAAATTAATTAGGTTGGAAAAGAAAGACCTCTGGGATCATCAAGCCCAACCTTTGACCTTGTCAACCAGACCATGGCACTGAGTGAGCTGTTTGAATGTGTGAGTGGTGATTGCACCACCTCCCTGGGCAGCCCATTCCTATGTTTAACAACACTTTCTGTGAAGCAATTTTTCCTGATGTCCAACCTGAACTATTCCTGGCACAGCTTGAGGCTATTTCTTCTTGTCCTGTTGCCTGGGAGAAGAGACTGACCCCCATCTAGCCACAACCTGCTGTGAGGGAGTTTTAGAGAGTGATAAGGTCCCCCCTGAGCCCCCTTTTCTCCAAGAGAAAGGTCCCCCCTTTTCTCCCCTCCCTCTCACAGCACTTGTGCTCGCTCAGACCCTTCCCAGCTCCACTGCCCTTCTCTGGACACACTGCAGCACCTTTTGTTGTAGTGAGGGGCTCTGAGCTGGGGTGCTCGCTCAGACCCTTCCCAGCTCCACTGCCCTTCTCTGGACACACTGCAGCACCTCAATGTTTTTGTTGTAGTGAGGGGCTCTGAGCTGGACACAGCATTCGAGGTGTGGCCTCACCAGTGCTGAGTGCAGGGGGACAATCCCTGCCCTGCTCCTGCTGGCCACATTATTGCTGATCCAGGCCAGGATGCCACTGGCCTTCTTGGCCACCTGGGCACAGCTGGGATCATGTTCAGCTGGCTGCAGACCAATTGTTACTATATGAACAATCAAACATTTTACCTGGCTTCTAAGAGCCCAATCTGAAAATAGTTTTTCCAAACTCAGCTTTCACATATCCTGAGACCTCTGTTGCCATCTTAATTGGAAATTTATGGAACAGTGGATCAACTTGTTGCTGATACAGTCGCACTCTGCAGGGAAGAGGAAGCCAATATCATGCTTGACTGACTGAAGGAATACCTTTTAGAGGTGTGGAAGATGAAGTAGAAGTGCATGAGGTGGAACTCCCAGGACTACTGTATACTGCAGCATATTCTGAGGTGTTGGAATTACGTGCTGCCAGTTCAGATTTTTCCTGAGATCTGGTTGCATCAGACACCTTCATCACCATTCTTATTTCTGCCATGGAAAGGGAAGTCTGTAATTTCACTCTTGCATTTTAATAGCCACCATGAAATATTTCATTGTGGCTGAAATGGTGAAAGTTGTTTCTCCATCTGTGCCTGTAAGCCACAAAAGCACTAGTTTTTCATATGAATAAATCTGAGTTCTATAACACTTTGAAGATCCAGAAAGTTTGTAAAATTCTCTGCTTTTACTAATGTCACTACTCCAAACATTTGGATTCCAGATTTATCCCATTGTGTCTTTATTAGTATAAGAGTAGCTTTTGACCAGATGGTCTTAATTTTGTGCTTCTAAATATTACAGAACTTGCACTGTCGGGAGAAAAGGTCCTTCTGTCACTTGTCCTTTTTACACAGAGAACACTCAGTTATGTGATACATAAACTACATCACTGGCCAGCTGAAAGAACTAACACAGTATTTATCTGGTTTCAGATCCATCCAGCTGATGATATGATAGCTCAGGTATTAAATTGCCTTTGTGATTTCAATTACCTACTTTTATATGCCTGGAAAGTAAAGTTATCAGCATAAAACTAATAAAGCAGGGAATTCTATAAAAGTGGCAAGTGAGTTACTGCAATTGCTTTAGGCAGTGTAACCTACTTCTGCATAGTCACAGATGGGGAAGGTTTACTTGTTGCCTAAAATTTATGTGCGCAGAAAGAAAAGCAAGACACAAAAGCAATCCTGTTTCCTCTATAAATTCATCTTTTCCTTCTCCCCATTGCTGTCCTGTCCCCCATCCTCCACCTCCCCAGCAGCCAAAAAATCAAATTTATTGCTTTTAAAGGCGAGGGATGAAATGGGACTATACTGTAAAGTGAAGGAGAAGGTAAGGTGAAGGAGGAGGTTATTAACTAAAATTATATCACAGCTTAGGGGATAAGAGTAACTGTCTAAAGATGTAATGAATTTCAGAAACCCCAAATGCAGCTGTTTTAAATTATATTTTTTATATTTGATTGATCAGGCAAATGTGTTACTTTAGAGATAAGGCAAAAGTTATCATGCTGAGAGATGGTTTCTGGTCACACTGTCATCTGGTTAAAAAGATGCAGCACCCAAGGGCTCTGCTTGTTTATTAAAAGCATCTGTTTTATTTCCAGAAGAAAAATTTAAAATAATTGCTTCAAAAAGAGTGTGACAGAGCTGGAAAGACAGATTTAGTTAAAGTCTGTGACATTACAGGGACCCCGACCCTTCTCCATCCTGCATATGATTGTCAGCCACACCAGAGGCCTGACAATTTCAGCTTAACTCCTGTACTGCCCAAGAGGTACTAACTGGAGTATGTCAGCGTGTGGTTCACATATGTGGGTTTAACTTCTGCTGAGGATCCTGATGTCTCTGTGAAAGGGGTAAAAGCCAGCCCAAAGCAGTGGAGGAGCCCCAGCTCCTTGAGCCAAGGTGCCTCAGCAGGATGCAGCACCTGAGCCGGGTGGGTTGAAGCTCGTCTGGGTGTGTTTGAGATGGGCCTGCTGCCCCAAAGCAGAGCTGTGGGCAGCGGGGGTGACAGCATCTCTAACACCAGGCCTGATGCTGCACGTCTGATGCTGTGTCTCCCTGACCAATTTACAGCAGAGGCTGAAGCCCCCCTAGAGCAGCTGCTGCTTGGAAGGATGTGTTTGCTGCACCCTGGGAGCTGCAGTCCCACGGTGCAGGGCCCAATGCACGTGCTCCAGGAGGCCATTGCACAGCAGAGGGATTGGAAGCAGCAGAGCTGCTGCAGCTCTAGCATGGGGGTCACCAGGGAAATCCCAGGCTGAGGCACACTAACCTGCATAAACTGCTTCCTGGGCTTGGACAAGGCCCCTCACCAAGGAAAAATCCCTGCTCAGGCCTTATCTCTGTGGTGCCAAGTAATAAGAGGCAACAGGGAAAAAGGGATGGACTGGATGTTCTACCTCAACACTAGAAAAAGAGGCACACTAACCTGCATAAACTGCTTCCTGGGCTTGGACAAGGCCCCTCACCAAGGAAAAATCCCTGCTCAGGCCTTATCTCTGTGGTGCCAAGTTATAAGAGGCAACAGATGGACAGGATGTTCTACCTCAACACTAGAAAAGCTTCTTTACTGATCACTGAGCACTGGAATAGACTGCCCAGAGAGGGTGTGGAGTCTCCCTCACTGGAGATATTTAAGAACTGTCTGGACACAATCCTGTTCTGTGTGCTCTGAGATGACCCTGCTTGAGCAGGGAGGTGGGAGCAGATGACCCACTTTGGTCCCTTCATGACCCATTCTGTGACTCTGTGATTCTGTCTTTGCTTGAACTGACAGAGGGGAGAGAGCCCTTATGCTGTGCAATTGTGGCTTCATAATGCCACTGCCTTTAGATCCCAGTATGCCAAAAGCAGAGGGAATGATGGAGAAGCACCTATCTTCAGATGTGTTTCATTTCACCTGTCACTCACAGAACCTGAAGACAGAATACAGTGAAGAGAGGATTTGAGGATTGAGTTCACTTTCTTTTCAGCAGCATACTGACTTCTTTTAATGTTTGCAAAGTTTTTGGGCTATAAAAGACGTATATGGCTGAGAGGTTTTTCTCGGTCTGTAGTCACTGTCACAAAGGAATTCCTCCAGACTCCCTTTCCTTTCTTCCTTAGCTCCTCAGAGACCTCTGCTGCTGTCCCTGGCAGTGGACCAAGGGGAAACAGCTTCAGTTGAAGCTCCCCTTGTAGCAACAAAGCACCATTGATCAGCCACATCTGTCAGTGCCAGATTTTTGAAGCTGGCACTCTTTTAATGCCTGGCTTCTCTCTGTATTTAAGGTTCAGGTATGCCATGTAAAGAACTCCCCTCTAGAGCAATTTTCTTTATTTCATCCTACTGAAAAGAAAATCTCCTGCAGCTGACCACCCCTGAAAACATCAGTTCAGATCCATCTCAGGCCTGGCATGGGAGGTCCTGGGGTCCTATTCCTACCCTCCAGTGAGCTGCCACTGGCAGGTGCAGAGCATTGGGAACACCAGCCTGGAGACATCCAGGCTGGGATTAGAGGCCCTGGGTTGTGGTCAGTTGCACTGGTACTTTTTCAGGGCAGTCCCTTTAAGTAAACCAGAGGTATTTTGTATTTATACCTAGGTACTACCGGGCTGTTGCATTGAAAGATCCTAATATTGCTTTCACCCCTGTGGGATATTGATTTTAAGAAAATACTCTATGCTTCATTTCTCAGGGTTGCAACATAACTTAATAGCTCATATACTTAGGGATCCACTCCCATTAATGTCTAGCTTACATTCTCACTCTTTCACAACACCAAAATGTCAGTGGCTTTAGCCTTTTCAAAAGAATTTCCTCTGAGAGCACACAGGGAAAAAAAGAAGGCAAAAATAAGCTTTTTTATAAATAACACCATCCATGTATTACCTTTGAGCATGAAGGAAGAGTTATAGAAAGGCCCTTCCACTTACCTTTTCTTTGAGCAGGCTAAAAGCCCCATTTTTTCCTTGATGATTGACCTTTGTTTGTTTAGTGTGGCACTTATTCCCTTCTTCTTCACAAATTTAGCAAGCATGAATGTTTGCTATAGTTGACATCAGTGGAATTTTATCAGCAGAAAAGTAGACACAAATGTAAGTACTACTGACAGAAGAGGCAGTGTCTGAAAGAAAAAAATACGCATTTTCTGTTACTGAAATGAAGGAAATTAAACTTATACGTGTCTGTTTGTAGCTATATTCCTTTGAAGCACTACAAAACCCCATGAAAATCTAGATGTTAGAGACTGTATAATCACTTAGAAAGTTAATGTGCATAAACATACATAAAATGATTGTTTGCTTTTTTCCTGCACAGCTTTTTTACTGTATTACTGTATAAATCAGATCCACTTTATTTTCACTTGCTTAGCTTTGTACTCTTTTTAAAGCATCTCAATGAATGAATACATATTTCTAGATCCTTACAGCCTTAAACCCCAAATTTATTACTGTATTTTCACAGCAAAAAAGGCCTTCCAGACATTTTTCTATGAAACATATTTCTGGAGACAGGACTGGGGGATTTAATGGCTCAAAATATGATTTCCAGTCTGGGAGGTGTGTGACAAATCTGAGTGAAAATGTCATGTCGCAGAAGAGTAGAGAGTCCCAACAGGAGACCTGGAAACTCCCTAGCCCTGTCCTGTTGTGGTGACATCTGGGATAATGATGGACACAGCTTCCTGAAGATTGGAATGTTTTTTTTTTGCTTCTGCTGGTATCCAAGAGCATATGGACATGGTTGGGCTGTATGGATGAGATAGGTACAAGTCACAGCCATGCAGAAACCAGGGGAAAAATCACCCTGATCATTGGAAGCACATGGATGCAGTGAGGCTTCAAAGCTGGGCTACAGCATGCTCTGCTGGCAGCGCGTCCCTGCGTGCCTCAGAAAGGCTGATCCTGCAACATAGGGATGGAAAATGATGTCTCTCCCATGCCAAGTGCAGTGCCAAATGCTTTAGAGAGAGCAGGACAAACCAGAAAGGGTGGTAATGGAGGTCCTGCCTCAGGATTGTGCTCTGAATGTAGCAACATCACAGGAAAAAAAGCACAGGCAGGTTAGGGAAGTGCTGCAGGGCAGAGAAGAGTCATGCGTTTACCAATTTTTTATTCTAATTGATCAGGGATCTCTTAGATAGCAAAGCCCTGGTTGTGTGTGCTGTATGTCGTACACTCAGAGAGATGTTTTGCAGGCACACAACACTTCTTGTTGCAGCAATGCCTTTGGCTGTAGTCACATGTGGGACTGGTTCTGGATGTTCAGAAGGGGACGAAGTATCACCTCCCTCCATGAAAGACAGACAGCCTGATAGGTTTTTCTTTCTGCTCTTACATCAGTTTGGCTTTCTCTTTTGGCCCCTATTTGCATTTTACCCAAACACCCTGCACATGCACATTCTGCCCTCAGGGACCACAGAGGTTATACGCACAGGTGGTGCTGGGGAGAAGGGACCCCACAGTGTCCAAAAGTGGTCAGTCCAACTTCCAGAAAGGGACTTCAGTGAGAATATGTGTCACAGTGCTCCTTGCCAATGGCACAATGACACTGCCTGTAATGTAGATGTCTGTCTAATGGGCACTGAGCTGAGACCAACAAAATACAAGTCATACAGGCCTGAACAGTGATACTAATGACTTCTGATTGCCACTGACTCAAGCTGCAGCTGTATTTTATTAACACTGTACAGAGTGAGTAGAATTCCAGATGGAATACAAAGTACCTTTTCTCTTGTTTGACCTGTAATTGCAAAAGCTTAAATTGTACTTGTAGCTATTTTATGATTGATCTTAAACAGTGCCTTTGCTATAGTGGACCATTGGAATTGGGAATGGAAACATCACACAGAACTGGTCTATGATCTCTATGATGCAAATAAAAATAGTGCAATGAGTGAAGAAATAAATATTCTTTTCCATTTTGTCTTTCCATTTTTATTGCTTCCCCAGGTCAATTGAAACGAAATTGTCCTTCACAGGTCAAGCTATGGCTGCTTTGCTGACAGGAAAAAAGACAGTGCTTTAGCTCATTAGAGCCCTGGAGATGCTATAGCAATCCAAATGATTTGCATTTCTGAAGGAAAAGCTTTTATTTCTGAACTGTTCACCTCTTATTGATCTAAAAATGTGCCTTTTTTTCCCTCATGAAAATGCCTGTCCTCAGAATTGAAAAAATAAGACATTTTCCTAGCCTTGATGTGCCACCTCTCCATCAGCTCCTCCATCCCTGAGGAGCTGCCCATGGCACTTTGAGTGCAAGTGATGATCATGGAGGAAATGAGCACTTTGGGCAGTGGAGCTGCACTAGGACCCAGTGGATAAAGAGGAGGGAAAGGAGGTGGAAGACTCAGCCCCGGCTCAGGGGCCAGACAGGCCATTTCCCGTCACAGGAAGGAGGCTGCTCTTATTCTGTCAGCTCCAGAGCCCAGGAGCTTTTCATGAACTGGCTGCTGGCAGGCGAAACTGTGCACCCTCCACAGAGTTTAAGTCTGCAGTGGATGTTTAGATGAGACTCTCTCACATCCCTATCAGACAGGGGACACAGTGCCCCCACACCTTGACTCCCTCCTCAGTGTGGCTGACACAGTGCCATTTTGGGACGTGATGGGGACAGAGCAGATGCTCAGATTTTGAACAAGAACAGCAGATATTGGACTGGTGGCACCTGTAGGGGATACACCTCTACTGCATTTTCTTACCTGAATCATCTGGGCATCATATTTTGCTTTCCTGCTAGGTTCCCTTTTGTCCAAGAGGAAGGCATCCTTGCCTCTGGGCAGAGGGTGGCTGAGGCTGGGTGCTGCCTTTGAGAAGGCTTCTCTTCCCTGGGAAGCTTTATATGGCTCTTATTTTTATATGGCTCCTATTTTCAGCCCTTTATATGGCTCTTATTTTCAGCCCTCGTGGTGGCTGTCACTGGTGCTGCCAAGGAGGCCAGGCCCATGACTCAGGGAGTGTGGGCCTGTGGAGTTCAAGTCAGGCTCAGGAGAAAAATGAGAGCGCATGAAAAACGTATGTGGCAAAAGTTAATGGAAAATAATGCCTCATTGCTCACAGAGAGGTTATTACATTTCTAAGGCATTTATGAGAAATAAAATGCATCTACAACTGGAGAAAGAGCTTACCCCACACCTGCCATGTTCCCCTCCCCACCTTCCAGCAATCCTCTCACTTATTAGCATTTCAACACCACTTTTCTTTGAAGTACAAACTGTATTTTACTAATATTACTTCCATTCATGCTGTGGAAATGAAACTTATGACAGTGTTGATTTCTCAGATCTCCTCAGAGTCTTTGAAATTTGCATTAGATTATTCTAATCACTTAGCCTCATTGTATATATTTACACAAGTACTTTTGATGTTTAAACAGATCAGGCTGCAATGAGATATGCAGGGAGAAATATATACCCTTAAGGAAAGGAATGCTCTTTTTTCTTAGACCACATCTTCAGCTTGAAGTTCTCAGATAAAACAGTGGGTCAGTGCCTTTGGGACCTGAGGGAATGTTAGAGTGAGAAGATGGAGGGATTGGCTCTGCCTTCAGCAGCAGACAGCAGAGATGGATCAGGGCTGAGTTCCTACAAGTAAGAGGAAGGTGGTGAAGATTCATCCTCCCGCACCCTTTATCACCAATGTAACCTGTGCTCCTGGCTATCTGACAGGAGAGATGGTCCAGCCCGAACACATGATGAATGAACCCATATCTACAGACACAAGGTTCTGGGGACTGAGCAGTTGCCAAATTCCAGCTCCACAGAATTCAGAGGGAGTAGTAAAATGTCCTCTGGGAGCCTGGGACTGTGGTGCAGTTGTGGAGTTCTGACCATGACATCCAGGCAAGCCCTGCAGGACCTGTGCTCCTGTAGGCAGGGTATCTGGGGTGCATTGCAGCCATATGTTCAGGTTAATTAATCTGTTTTCAGGGCTGGCTCTGTGAGATCCAGAATGAGAGGCAACAGGAGCAGCCTTTACACAGGAAATGTGGGTAGGAAAAAGTGGAGGAGCAAACCTGACAAAGGAGAAACAGATCCCTTGAGGGCTGAAGGAGATCATCTTTCTGGAAGATGCAGGAGATTGCCAGCTACCTTGCATGAAGTTTAGCTTCCCAAAGACTGGAGATCATATTTCTATTGGCAATTCTTGAGGTACTGTAAAGGAAGAGTATTCTGGACTATGATGTCAACTTTATTTACAATGAATTCTGGAGAAAATAATACATTATAATCCCTGTATGGCCATTCACTGAAGAGTTTGACTTTATGACCCTTGTGGGTTCCTTCAACTGAAAAGATTTTGTGATTCTGTCATCCAATATATTATCCTTAAAGACTGTAAAACCCATGGCAAACTGTGTTGAAACAGAGTTTTGATTCTGCAACTTGAGATGGTGAAGTTTGTGGGTATGTACCTTAAAAAAAAGAGAGGAGCCTGGTCCAAGAATATTCACTTCCTTAAACTCAATAACGCATGTGAGCAGACTTTCTCACTCCCACACTGAAACTGATCTCTCCACTCAGACATGAAAATAACAAGTTTTGAATAAGTCTAACATTTTGAATTGTCGCCACTGGGGACAGCTTTCTCCAAAGGCAGAAAAGATCTTTTAGCTCTCCTAAGCTTGTAAACCATGTAGAATCAATTGAAAAAATACAGAACAATATTAAAATACTATGCTTTATGAGGATTCAGAGATCTAAAAAGTTTTTAAAGATAATATTTTCAACTTCATAACCTTTTCACAAGCAAAAATTTCTAAAAGCAGTGCTCTCTCCCTTCCTAGAACTACCTAAAACAGCACACCCAAGCCTGAGCTGGAAGACGAGTGAGCTGAGCTCATTGCCAATGCTGGATGGGCAGTCACAAAATTCCTACTCTCCTCTGAGGATGCAGCAGAAGGAACACCTCAGGGCTTTCATTCTGGCTGATTTATTTCGTCCTTATTCCTAACTTGCAAGTTACAAGCCTTGCTACACTGGTGAAGAGATACTGGGACCCATGTGAGACAGCCAGGAGAGAGAGAGAGGCTAATGGCCACTTCTCACCTTAAAGGACAGGAATCTGTGAAGCAATCAGAAACACATGAGATTCATCACTTTTGTCCCCCACAAAATTGTGTTAGCACACACAGCAGCACTCACATGGGGTTTTTTATTCCCAGAGGAAACCAATTTCAACAGGGCCATTTTGACTTATGCCCCAGGTACAGCTTCAGTTCTACATCTGTAGAAGGAGAGATGCATTTTGGTGCCTATCCAACATTAGCAGAACCTCCCAAGATGGACAGGCTTATAACATATTAAACTTTGAGATCTTGTTCAATTTTTGGAAGCAAATTCTTTAAACAAATATTTATGACTAGCAATGAAAGGTGTAATGAAAGGACAAGTGCTATGAAATGGCTTCTGAAGTTAGTTTTGCTCAAGTTGCTTACTCCTGATAAGGGCACAGAGAGTGCCTACGCTAAGGAAGAGCGAACAGAATGGTTCACTCGTGAAATTTCCAGAAGCATTTTTCCTAAAATAACCTCAAGTAATAGGAAAAACTCTTCTCTTAAAAAGTAGCATATCCAAAGTACTTCCTCCCTCAGGACTTCTCAGTCCAGAAAAAAAAAGGATGTTTTTTCCAATGGCTTTCAACATGCTTGTGTGTCTGCCAAGTGTTATGCATCTGACAGTCAAATACTGCTGGTGAGAACCATCAGTTCCTTCAAGGACTTGACATTGCTGCTGATTTATAACCCAAGTGACTATAAAAGGAGGTGACTGTAGCCATTATTTTGTTAGATTTAGTCAAAACATTCCCAGAAGAGGCAGGAGGGCATGCTGGGAATTGTCTGATGAGCCTCCTGGGAGAATAATTTTGTAGCCAGAAGTTTGTTTGCATCATTTTGTGTAGAACTTTCTTAGTGGGTTTTGTGTCATTTGAGCACTCAGCTTTTTGTATTAAAGAATTTTTACAGCCATTGTCTCTTTAGCTAATTCCCAGGCCCTTGAATGTACGTTCCAGGGCTGCTTCTGTATTACAAGAGATATCCAAAAACTAAACCATATTTTTCAATATTCCCATTCTTACTTGTGATGAAGTTTTCTGCACTGTAGCTGTAACTGAATTACAAAGAGTTCCCTGTTCTGATTGCAATGCTTACACAAACAATTGGCCCATTTGTGCTTTGACTCTGCTTCTTTGAGCAGAATGAATATCAAAATTTCCAATACTTTTTTTTTGTTAGAACTGCACACATAAATTATAGTGGGTTTTTTTGTTTGTTGGTGGGTTTTTTGGTTGGTTGGGGTTTTCTTTCATACTGTAAAAAATTACACCTTAAAAAGCTTGAAAAGCTTTTCAAGAGCAATTTAGGTAGGTATCTGGGAAACAAAGTTCTATTAGAATTTTAACATGACTCAGCATCTTTTGAGAGAAATAAATGGGTATGAGCCCTGGAAGAGAGTATGTGAAAGCATTAGCAAAAGATCAATTCTGAGCTGACAGGAAAACTGAAAGCTGTGAAAGGAACCCCGTTAGAACCTGCACTTATTCAACTGACTGCAAGGGGCTCATCATAGCTGTGAGTGCCTTTTATAGAGCAGGTAAGCAATTAAAAAAACACCTGTAACAACAAACCCAACTCAGCAAAACGTCTTGCTGGGAGCAGCCTGTCTGGTCCTCTCTGGACCAGTTCCTGTCCCAGCTGCTGCTCCTGATAAAACAGAGCAGCCTCGGAACATCCCAAGCCAGCCCTAGACTCTGGTTTTCTCTGGTGGGTGTAGCACAGGGCATTCCAGCTCTGGGTTATGAATGCAGATAGACAGCCACGTGTCTCTAGAGTTAAATATATCGAGGTGAATACAAAGGAAGGAGGAGAAAAGGAAGTAGAGGAGGGGAAAATTACCACATCAGAGCCTTTTGCTGCTGTATAGGGATAAAAATGTATTGCTTGTGACTCCACTCAAATGAGAATCCGCTCTAAGAGAGTTTACTACCATCTATCTTGTTTGTGCACTTGGGGACTTCAGAAGACTTTGTTGGAATGCAGAGGGAAAGTAACTGGATCATTGGCCAAAGCTTTAAAAAACACCATTTTCTTGCTATGGAAAGATTATTTGCATTTTCACAAAGCTGACTGAATTGAAACTAGAAACTCATCTTAAAAGCAAAACTACCTTTGATGAGAATCTTGCACAAAGCACAATAAAGCATAAAAGGGCCTGTGGAATCTCATTTTCTTCTGCATGTGCTTCCCAATTGCTCTCTTTGCTAATGGGTCACCTGGGATGTGTCTTCTTCCCAGCAGCTGAACTAGGGTATCTTAGGAGGACATCAGGGATCCAAAGATTTCTTAAAAGATGTGCTGGTGCCATAACCACATTCTTGAAGGGAGAAATCACTCCATATCTATTTCACTTTGTGGTCACTTGCACTGCAGAAACATAATTTGACCCACCAGCCAGAATAAGCCTCAGCAACCTGCTCCTGACAGAAGTTAGCACTGGAGAAAAATTCCAAGATATAAATTTATGGACAGTATAGAAATGATAGCTTTATATAAAGTTACTATTCTTCATTCCATTCATTTGAAATTTGACTTAACTCTGAAACCTCAGGATTTATATCCCATTTAAATGTTTAGTAAATTAGGGTAATCTGTATCTTTCGGAATACTGAATGTCTGTCAGAGGTCAATTATGTGTTTTGTGATCCTTGTATGATTATTTTCTCTAATATTTTTTTTTATTCTTGACCTTTTTACCTTCCTTTTATTTTATTTTCCATTAACAAACCTATTCTAGCTCAGGCCTACATTATTTAAAAGTAAATTGCATTATCATTTTATCTAACTTTCTTTATATTGAAGGAAGGCTCACTGATCCTCAGTGATTTGAATTTAAAAATCCCTCCCAAAATACAATAAAAAGAACCTCTAAAATCTTCTTGTAAATAATAGCTAGCCATAGCAGAATTGCAAAGAAAGGTTTGGTGGTTGAAACAAGGATAAATAGCCTGGGAGGAATACAGAGAGATTATCTGGGCAGCCCAGTGAAGTTTCATTTCAGAGGTGGCCAAAGGTGACTTCCTACAGTTCAGTCTTTGCATGTGCTGTGGAGACTCAGGAAGTTACAAAAAGGACACCAATAGGACATGTTTCTCTCTGAAGGCACCATAAACACTTGAAGGAATGACTTTAACAATTTTATCGGACAATTTCTGTCTTTCTAAGTTCAAAACTTTTCAATAAAAAAAAAAAACCAACAAAACACAAAATCAATTTTTAAGGTATATTTTTCATATTGCCTGACTTATACTACAAATAGCTTGGGCTCCAGGCAGAAGAGCTCATGAGCTTTTAACACATCCCAGATCCAGTGGGCTTCACTAATTATTCATATCTACACACCTCCTCCTATCTACCAACTAAACATCCACAGACGCACTAAAGAAAGCGAATTAAAGTGAAAAAGTTTAACTGTAGCACATGAAATCCAGGCTCACTGATACTCTCTTGTTCTGCAGCTGCCATCTTTTACTGCTGGTTTCTTTGTAGTATCTTTGGCTTGGTCAGCCCAGGAGACAAAAGACTCTTCCCTGTATGAAGGGTCAGTTATTCTGAAGTAAATCCATGGAAACCTATGTGGGCATAGCACCTCCTGAACTGCAATTAGACTTGGGCACGAAGTCTAGATTTATAAATCTGGTGGGTTATGGTTGTGTTCAAGGGTCCCAGGATGAGGGAAGAATCTTGACTCCATGTTTCAGGAGGCTGATTTATTATATTATGATTTTATATTGAAATGCTATGCTAAAACTATACTAAAAAGAATAGAGAGAAAAGATCCATAAGAAAGCTGGAAAGGAAAGAAAAGGAACGATGCTAAAATCTTGTGAATGCTCACAGCCTTGACACAGGTGGCTGTCACGGGTCATCAAGTAAAACCAATTTCACATGCTGGGTAAACAATTGTCCAAATCACATTCCAAAGCAGCAAACCATGGAGAAGCTGAAGCTTCCCAGCTTCTCAGGAGAAAAGATCCTGGCAAAAAGAATTTTCATAAAATATGTCTGTGACAGTGGGTAAATTTATGGCAGCACTTAAAAATGACAGTGTTTTAATAAAATGAGAGATGCTAGGGTGGATTCCCCCCACCCCCCACACTTTATAGTTGTGTGGCCAAATTGCTGTGGTAATTGGGGACTCATTATCATGATCTTCACCAGGTTTTTTTTTTCCCCTTTTTTTATTGTTCAAACAGAAGGTTTTTTCCATCTTCCATTTATTTTATGGATTTTGATCTTACTAGCAGGTTAGAAAGCCTTGTTTAATTCTCCTATGTGCTAGGACCAAAGAAGAGAACTGATTAAATCAAAACTGGGAAGTACAAAGAAGATCTGGTGTGGGGAGGTTGGGAAAGGGGAGAAGTAGCACAACAATAATTGCCAATAAATGCACACCTCATCAGCAAGCAGAGTTATCATTCAAAGCAGAATTCTCTTACTCCAGGAGGTCTGCCTTTCCTTACTTGGGTTTGGAAAAGTGTTTCTAACCCAATTCTCATGAGGCCCTGACACATCTAAATTTCCTGTGTGGTAACTTTTGGTCACATTGTGCCTGAAAGAAATTCTCACATTATGAATATGTCCAAACACAGGAAATATTTATGTCACAGTTTCCTCTCTTTCCCCCTTTTTCACTGAAATTTTTCACCCAGCTTTACAGTGTCTTGCAAGACTAAATCTTTATCATTTAAGGCATTGCTGAAAACTAAGTGATGCATTAGCTGCTCACATCCCATTCACTTCTTTGCATTCATGTTGTACTAAGAGTGAAAATGATGTTGTATCCAGAGGAGCAATAGATTTGCTAGTTTCATTTCAACACAAAACAATTCATTTTAAAACAGGCATAAATTTACGTATTGTTTCTCAGAATATTAAATGGAGTTATTTGCTTTGACTGAACAAAGGCACAAATGATCATGTTGGCCATGCACTAAACCCCTCAGTGGCAGACAGTTGTTCTTGGCCAGTCCTCAATTATTGTAGAGGTACAAGATACTTCTAAGAAGTTTGAGGACATTTGTTCTGACCTGCAGTAATACGGAAAGAATTTGGAAAAAAGCCTAGCTGCAAAAATTAACTTTCTCAACATTAAACACCCCATTTATCATCATGATCTGACAGTGATTTCCAGTAGATGAGAAAACCAGGACCTGTAAATTGTCAGCTGTATGGTGCTTCGTGAGACCAACAGGACAGAGGCAAAGAAAAAGTGTGGGAGACCCTTGTTTAATGCTCCCTGCTCTACTACAAAGGGAGCCCACATGTTCTGTTATCCCTGACAGGCAAGATTTTCCACTGAAAAACAAGAAAAACTGTTAAATAGAGTGAGGGAAGTGACAGTGAGAAAACAAGAAAGGGGAAATTCCCTAGAGTTAGGGAGTTACTACACTAAGATTGTGTTTGCTAATATAAAACTTATTGCAAAAATTAAGCAGAGAGAAGGAACAAGAGGTTCCCAGAAACTTACCTCTGGCAGGACAAGGAACAACATTTCCCTTGTTTTTTCATTCTGACAAAATCCAGATGGACAATGTTGTGAAGATGGTGTGAGAAAGCCTGCACTGCTGTTTCCCATGAAGCATTTTTCACACATTTTGGTCTATAGGGTGCCCATATTCATAAGCATTCAAATGACCTGAAAATAAAATATGCAAAATTTTCTTTGGGAAAATTCCAGTTATCCACAGACATTGTCTGGATTCCAGTAAATCAAGGCCATGCCATACTGTAGCTACACCACATTTCACTTTGACAGGCAGATTTTTTATTTTTCACTTTGGGAGTTTGTTGGATTTTTTTTCTTTTTTATTATCTTGGGTGTTTTTTACTATTAACTAAGGAAAAACTTATAATAGAAGCATTATTCCTCTTAATTTCATTATGAATTAACTCCTGATTCTTTGTGAAATCTCTCAAGAGTTATTCTTACATAATGGGTTACATCAGAAAGTTCTGATTTAGATTTTTATGTGATTAAACACTACATTATAAAACACAGCAACACAACTTCCTTTGAAATATTAATAATGAAATTTTATTATGGAAATTAATTCTCATAGGCATAAAAATAATATTTTATTGCCATCTAATAAGGATTTGTGCAGACAAAAATTTGTCATCATTCAGCAGTACAAAAGATGACATTTTCTTTCTTGCAAACACAGTTTGGAAAACAATGCTGTAAAAATCACTGTCTCATCCAGGATAAAGCACCACACCACATCCAGGGGTAGAACCACCATCCATGCAGCAAAGAGAAATGTGTTTAGCCAAAGGTCAAATCCAAAGGAATAGGGTGGAAATATCCCCCGCTGACCAGCAGAATAAAGTTTAATAATTCCATGCCATGATGCAAAAATGCATTCGAGGCAGGAAAGCCACCTACACCAGGAAGCTCATGCAGCAACAGCCATTTCTGTTGGGACCTCTCTTCCTTATGCAAATCAGAATGCTAATGAGGTGGATCCTCATTGGTCAAGCCAGTTGCCATCTGGTCAGCCAGCCAATTCCTCATGGCCTGGGCCGGCTCTCCTATGGACCTTACTGGTCAAGTTACATGAGGTAATTGTATAATCAATCACATAATTTAATTATAGAGTTGGGATTATTTATAACTTATTTATAACAGGCCTACAGGCCAGTTGTAGGCGACCACAGCTGCCCATCTCACTGGAGGTAATGAGCCCAATGAAAATTCAGTGGCAGTGAGTGGAAATTGTTTCTTCCAATCAGAAAGTTCAGAACAGATAAAATAGAAGTTGTATATATTTAACAAGAAAAAAAAAATGCAGGGGAATACTAACATTAATATTAAAGCTTCACATTTAATAATAAGAGAGTTACAATTTCCTTGTGAATTTACAAATGCAGATAAAGTTATTTCAGTCTGAAAGTATTAGCAGATTTATTCTCAAATCATAACCTTGCCACAAATCCTAGACTAGGATCTAAACTGTAACTCCACGTCCCCTGTGTTGATACAAGGTGGGGTGGGACTGGGTGTGCACACATCCTGTGAGCACAGGACCATGGCCAAGGCTGCCCTTCAGATACACCCTCATTCTGTGACAGCCACAGAGGGGGTATGAAAAAGGTGATGCCAGCTGAAGTGAACTGTGAAATAAGCTTTACAAAAAGCAGTGTCTGCCTCAGGAATGTTTGCTTTCAGAGTTTGTCTCAACATGCACACTGTTCGTTATTGCAAATCACCCTGTACCAATTACTGCAGCGAGACCGTTCTGTGCTGTGATTGCAGCTGAAAACACAATCATCAAATATGGTCTCTATTCTTCAGTTCTCCTGTTCTCCACTGGACTTCCTAAATACGTGGGACTGCATTACTTTCTTGCCTTTATATTAAGTGGGAACATGCCCAGATGCCATTTAGCAGACAACACCATTTCTACAGCTTTGACTGCTGATAATTTTTTTTTTCTTTTCTTTTTTTGGTGTCTTTCCCGCATAATTTAGAAATGTGATCTCCATGAAATATTTAGAAAGGAGCAAAAGAAACTGTGCTTTCAAATGGAAACTGTGCTTTCCATTTCTTTTGAAATGGAAACTAACCTGGAACAGGTTGATTGGAAGAATTACAGGCAGTAGTACAATGCCCTACACCCAGAAAATTGGAAGAATTTGTATAATAAGAAAATTTTTAAAGTTCCTACACAATTGCACCAGTAAGATGAGAAACCCAGATTTTTTTTCTTTTATTTTTTTTTTTTCCTTATAGGAAAATAGAAAGAAAAGGTCTGGTATCAGAATGCAATATAGGAACACTGGAAACAAATTTTAGGGACTTTAAATGGACAGCACATTTTTTTCCAGCCTTCCTAAAAGAGAGTGCTGTAAAGAACACATTCTAAATTTCCCCAAAATTATTTTCTACATGTCTGTGATATATGAGACAAGTCAAGATAGCATCATAATTGTGAGACAGAGAAACATTCTGTCCTCATAATGGAAAATTCCAGCAGTCTGAGACTTTTTAATTAAAGCACTGAATCTCTGCTGCTGTACCAAGTTCCTTCTACCAGTGCACAGCTGATTTAGTGACTACCCAGGCCCTTCCTGCATTTGTTAAATCAAAGGTAAAGGAATTTTCAGGATTATTACTGAAATTCAATCTATTTAAGGAAAGTTATGGCATTTTCTTCCTCCTCTTTTATCATATACAGTTTTATAGGTAATTAAATTGAAGTATGATTTTGGACACATTTATGTCCAAAAGTGCTGCTGGCTGCTGTTGTTGCACAAAGTGCAAGTGCTGTAGAGGGGCAAGAGATGCAGCTGCTCTGTCCATGGAAGCGCTGCAGTGGTGATGACAAACAGGGAATTTTCTCCCACCCACGGCACAGAACACGTACATCAATGGCTGTCACACACTCAAGGAAGGGTTGTGCTCAGATGTTTCCTATGTAGTCTCTACCAAAGGAAATTCAGTGGCAGAGCCACTGTCTAAGCCAAGTCTGTCTAAGAAAGATAAAAAGATTCTAGTATTATTTACTTGATTGATTATTCTTTTGGGAGTTAAACAGACAGAAACCACAAAACACTGGCCTGTGTCCCCAGCATTTGCTCAATTAGCATTGCAGACTTTGAGTCAGAGTGACCTTTTCCTTCCATTTCTGCATGTGAAACCTGAAGCACATTCTCATGGAGAACAAACAAATCCTTCAGCATCCTCTAAATATAGGTTTTAAATTGCTGGAATGATTGCCTTCTAGTGGAACTATTTCTGAGAAGCTGAGGAAAAAGTGGAGTCAGCAAGATCCCATTTTACTTCCTCTAGATTTTGCTTCCAAGAAAGCTCAGGAGGAGGAGAGTGACTTATTATAAACTGAAGTAGGTTTTCCTGAGGGTTGTTATTTGGGGTGTCCTCATCACAGCCTTTGCTATAGATACTTTCAGATTTTATATGAAGCACTGTATTCCAGAAACACAGATCTGACTTAACATGAAGAAGCAAAGTAAAAATGTCTTGAATTCACACTTAAGGAAGAGCAGGCTTTGTACACATCTTTGCTTTTCTACATTGCACTGCGTTAGCAGAATGATGTATTACTCTCTGCAGCCTAGTAAGGCAGTGTTACTTTGGCTCTGTGGCCTGTTTTACACTCCGTGCACCACTTGCAATGGTACCATCCCAGTTTTGTTTTTCCTTAACTGGAAATAAAGCAGCCCATTTTTAGCCTAGAAGATCTGGAGGGAAAACATAAGTCATGGCTCTGGTATTTCTCAGTTCCTGCCTTCATTATTCCCAACCTCTGGCCAGCTGAAATTCACACATAAGGTCTCTTGTATGTTATCTTTCTGCAGGTTTCATGGAAGTAGGTAGGCAGGAAGAAGAGAGGAATACTATCTGTGCACCAGCTGAGCATCATCTTTCTTCAGACACTGGAGAAATTTTGTGCTAATTCGCCCTGTGAACAGTATTGAACAAAAAACTGTGCTCCAGGAACTCCAGGTTATTATTGATGAGTTTGATAATAAGAGCTGGTCAGAGACCAAAGCTGTACTTTGCTGGGTTCTGCACACATTTAATCTCTGCTTCACATCTTTTATAAAACACAAATCAATAGAGGGCGAGAACAAGAAGCAGCAGAGGTCAGTGAGGTGGGCAGTACCACAGAACGTGGCCTGCTGTCAGTACCCCTTCAGGCACCATCACTAAAGAAAATGTTTAAAGGGGGTCAAAACAATTTTATTCTGTTTTATAGGTGAAAAAAGTTGTCGATAGTTAGCAATAGGGTGCACACCTAGATCTGTCCTTTGCAGTTTCTGGATCTTTTGTATGTTGAGAGGCTGTTTCCAAGAAAGCACATCAACTGAAGACATCACTTCAAGCATTACCTGAAGAAGCTGGTCAAGTGACTACTGTCATGCTCATGAAGATGTGATCTCTGGAGTTAGCACCTTGACAGGAAGGTTTGGAACCACCAGCAGTGATCGCAGAAGTTCCTCATTCCTATTTCCTGCAGACAGAGCATATGTATTAAGGGAGAAAGGCTGGGACTTGTTACTTGACTGGGTCCCACTGCCAGAGCAGAGCAGGGATAGAGGCATGTGGTACCACCACCATGTCCAGGCACTTGGTGCTCTCCAAAACACCCGCTCTGTTGGCTGATGGCCATCATCAAATTTATTCAAAAATTGGGTGCAGCATGTAAGATAAAATTGCCTCAAACACCCTAGTACTTTTGAAAAAAAATAAACCGAGAAGAGAAATTTAACCTATGTACTTAGGAAGTTATGTTACATTTGTGATTTTTGCTGCTTTTTACATGCAAGCCAGAGTAATGCCCCATTTCCTTTCAACAAGTAAGCCTGAACTAACAGAATTAACTATGGGGGGGGAGAGCTAATTGCAGTCTGCAACTTCCTCATGAGGGGAAGAGGAGGAGCAGGGACTGATCTCTTCTCTGTGGTAACAGTGACAGGACCTGAGGGAATGGCCTGAAATTGTGTCTGGGAAGGTTTAATTTGGATATGAGGAAAAGGTTCTTCACCATGGGGCACTGGGGAAGTGGTCACAGCACCAACCTGACAGAATTCAAGGAGCATTTGGACAACACTCACAGGCACAGGGTGGAATTCTTGGGGTGTCCTGTGCAGGGCCAGGAGATAGACTTTGATGATCATTGTGGGTCCCTTCCAACTCAGGGTATTCTGTAATTCCATGACTCACAGTACAAGGGCAGCCTGTCATCAAAATGTACTGCTCTGTGTGTTTGGCAGCAGCCTGTGCTTGTGTCAGTGCAGAGAGACTGCAGAATCACAGCCTCAGCTTTACTCACCTTCCCCACTGTATTGCTGGTGAAGAAAAAGGGAAACTTCAGCCCTTGGCTTGAAGGCACACCCTCCTACGTCACCTTTATCTCCACAGCCCCATGTGTCAGATTGATGGAAAATATTGAATATTTTTATAAATACTGTCATAACATCATCATTTGGATCCTCAGTCTCAAAAGCCTATGAAAATAAGAGCATGAAGGCTGTCTTGTTCTATCTTGCCCCTTCCCTAGGTTAGCCTTGTAGTGACTGGGTTTCCACACCTATGCTTTCCGCCAACAAAAAAATCAGCAGAACTTGAGCAATTTCCTTTCTGGTTGAGAATGAAAAACAATACAAAATATTCTTCTTTTTAAAACTCTTTATTCATGGCTAAAAGTTGACTTCTGTTCTCATATTGTCAAGGAAACAACCACTAAACCAAACAAAAGTCAACGGAATCTTACCTTTCTTCCCTAGGACAACTTGAGTGTTGACTCCTCTTGGCCACTGGCACCTACAGAAGAGATGAAGGGAGATGGCTAATCATCTCCCTTTGGCACGGCATGTGCTATCACCTCGACTGTCCTTTCAAACCAGAGGGGTTGTTTCTTTCATCATAGGTTACATACCACAAACATGAATCTAACATATCTACGGTTTATGCTAAATAGAGATTGGAAAACTATACATGAAAAATCCTCAGTGATGTCTGTTGTACACCAAACATTACTTCTGTGCAGTATATTGAAAATGGCATTCACAGAGTCACAGAATAGGTAGGGTTGGAAGGGTCCCCTGGAGATCATCCAGTCCAACTGCCCTGCCAAGGCAAAGACACATACAGGAGGTGACACAGAAACACCCCCAGGTAGGGTTGAAATGTCTCCAGAGAAGAAGACTCCTCAGCCTCCCTGGGCAGCCTGTTCCAGCACTCTGCCACGCTCAGTGTAAAGAAATTTTACTTTATGTTGTGGTGGAACTTATTGTGTTTTAGTTTATGGCCTTTGCTCCCTGCCCTGTCACTGGGGACCAATGAAAAGTCTGGCACTCCTCTTGGCACCAGTTTTGAGATATTTGTGTGAATTAATGAGATCCCCTCTCAGTCTTCTCCAGACTAACCAGGCCCAGCTCCCACAGTCCCTTCTAATAAGAGAGATGGTCCAGACCCCTCACCATCTTTGTGTTCCTTCACTGGGCCTTCTTCAGTAGCTCCTTGTCATTTTTGTCCTAACTGAGCACAGTACTGCAGGTGGAGTCTCACCAAGGCTGAGTAGAGGGGCAGGATCCCCCCCTTCAACCTCCTGGCCACACTTTTCCCAATGCACTACAGGGTACCATTGGCCCTCCTGGCCACAAGGACACACTGCCACTCATGGTCAACTTGCCACCCACCAAGACCCCCAGGTGCTTCTCCGCAGAGCTGCTCTCCAGAAGGTCACCCCTCAAACTGTGCTGGGACTTGGGGCTATTCCTTCCCACATGCAGAACCCTGTATTTGCCTTTGTTAAACCTCATTAAATTTCTCTCCAGCTCTGCAGCTTATCAAGGTGCCATGGAATGGCAGTAGAGCTTTCAGGTGTATCAGCTACTCCCCCCAGTTTTACATCACCAGGAAACTTCCTGAGTATTGTTCTTTGTATTACAACAATCCTTAATATTCCTGAAGTAAGATTGGTATTATCAAGGTTTTAACTTTACTCAGATCAGGTTCACTGACATGAAAGGAAGTATTTCTGTGAACATGAGTAGGAGTTAGATAAGGGTTAATTAAAGAATGCCCTAGAGTTGTGTGAGCTTTTGCTTTTAGTAGTGACATAAAAAAAGAAGATAAAAATTCAGAAACACAGTTTGGATAGTCTTAAAGTTTTAGGCGCTGAACAAAAATCTTCTCACAGGATTTCAGAACTATAGAAAAGCACTCTGCAAGCTGGGAGGATTTTTATGCTGACATAATGGTTACATTGGGAATAAAGAGTGAAACAGAAGTTGCGAAAGCTTGCAGATCCTAGCAAAGAAACTAATTTCAGCAATAAGAGGAACCAAAACAGAGGAAACTGAAATAATTGGATTTCCTTAATTGCAACTGTTTCTAAATAACAACAGGCATGGAAATTTTCAGTAATTTTGTAAGAGGAGTAACCTGTGAATGGCAAAAGCATTCTTCTCTTTAATGCACACAGCTGGCAAGAGAAGAGACAACCTGTTCAACACAAATCATGTTCATTCTACCTGCAAACTCCCTTAAAAATACAGCCCCTTTTCCTTTGGTAAAGCTCTGGTTCAGATTTTCATTGCCTCACCTTTACATCTGAAACTTCCTTTTCCTGATTTCCATGAATCTACTTTCTCTCCCAAGAAAACTGTTTAACACAATGCAGAAAAATGTATGTTGCTGACTTATCACCTCTATAGTATTTTCATAGTCTGCATCCCTCATCTACCTGTACTGGATCAAATATTTTCCATGTTATTATCCCCCTCCATCAAAGCACACACTGCTCAGTGCTTGCTTGCAGCTGACCAAGAAGATAAGAGGTGACTCTCCAGCTGCTGGTGCTCTCCAACACTGCGCTACTACTTCCTCCTCTTTTGCCACATTCCTTTTGGAAATGAGAAGCTTCCTGTAAAGAGAATCTACAGTAATTTCAAATTTTTGCTCAAGACTTACTGATGCCTTCAGATAAACCTAACAGCTGACAGTGATCCTTTATACTTATTCCAAACTCTCAAGCTCAGCTGGATGCTACCTTTGGTTTTACATCTGCTCATTTTCTTATCACCTACTGAAGTTACAAGATCTGTGAGGCAAGGCCAGGGCTTTGTTTCCTACAGTTTCAGACACTCTGTTACCAGAGAAGCAGTTCAAGCTTTTTAGAGGTGTGAAAACCTGGGACATACATGGCTGAAATCCAGCTTCCTCATGTGTCCCAGAGATTGCTGAGCCTGTATTTAGTTTTGAAAAGTCCCTGGTTTTCCCCTTCACTTGCAATAAAGTGGTATGCTTTCTGGCCAGGTTTGCTGCCTGGGGGAGGTGGGAACAGATCTATGTGATGCCTTCTACATGCAGTCACTTTTTGTGTCCTTTGGCTCATTCCATGAGAAAAAAAGTAGAGTACTTAAAAGGATCAGGGACAAAAAGTGACAGTGCTGCATTACAATCCACTGGATTAGGATGATATGTCTAAGGTTTTGTTCCCTTCTGTCTTCAGTCATCAGCTGCAGCACTGCAGGGTTCAGCACAGTAAGAATCTCTTCAGTGCACCTTTGTGTTAATGAAGAATCGTCACAAGGCAACCTTGTGGAAAATCAATAGTTGTATGCTTGTACACAGAATTCAGGTGTGTGCACACGGTTTTCTTCCCAAAGCCAAATTGCAGTCCTCAGTCTTGTCACCCAAGAAGTCAGCTGTGCTGCAGAATGTGACAGCAGGAACAAAGAAATTACTTTTGTGGGATACAGAGGACTAGATTTCTGGGTAGTTTCACCTTCCCCCTTTCTGGTGTTTTAAATCTTTTGGGGTGCATATTAAAGGCTGCCAGTAGATATATAGATATAAATATGGAATTTGTCACCAGGTGATAGTTCTCATGTGACCAAGGCAAATTTTCTAATAAAAGTGAAGATTTTTAATTTAAGCATTCTCACTATTATTTGTGGAAGACTCAGTGCAGCTGCATAGCAAACCACTACTAATCCATTGTCCCCTGACATCAACAGTTTTCAAAGAAACTGTCACTCAGAAGGTGCTCTTATATGGTTTAGAAAGGAAACAACAAATACGTGCAACTAAATTAAAAATAATTGGATGAGCATGTGCTTTGGTGTCCTGATAATTTTAATTAGTCAGAGACCAACAGTAGACCACACAACACTGTGAAATCATAGAGAAAAAAGTAGGTTGTAGGTGTCTGTTGGAAGTAGATTTGTCTATTTATTAAATTCTCTGTGTATGTATGTGAACGACAAACGTGTCAAGCCATAACCTGAAAAGAAGGAAGGAGTTAAGCAGAGAATAGAAAATAGCAGAAAAAGGCAGGAGGAGGGATGCATCAAAGCATCAATTAAGAAATGAAAAAGAGGTTCAAAAGCAAGAGAAGAAAGGCCAGCAAGAAAGGATTTGGACATCAAGTGGCAAAGGCCACTTCTCAACAAGCAGTGACAAATTGCTCAATCTCCTTCCTTTCAACGGAAAGGAACTGATGGCAGAGGCATTGGGGAGCAGGAGATACACCCTATACAGAGGTGTCAGAGGCCACAAGATCTTAGTCCAGAGCACTTGCACATGCAGGTCACTGCACAGTGACACACCATTGACAGTCAACAAAAGAAAACTATTTACTTTAGAGATTAGCCCTGGAAAATGGGACAACCATCCAGGGACCCAATGGCCTCTGACAAAAGCAATGTCATTTCTCATTACTTGACTCTTTCACGGAGTAATTAATCTTTTCAGAAAGCTTCTAGGCAAGAAACTCTTAGATTCATTTCCCCTTGTCCTCACTGGAGAGATTTTCACTGGGCAAGGAGCCCAAGTGATCTGAAAGAGTGGCCCCTCAGAAATCACAGGCTGCTCAAGATGACTGAAGGTGGCAGAAGCAAGCTCTTGGTGTGTTGAATCCTGCCTGACCTCAGAGGAGGCTCTTCCTTTATAACAGCCTCCTCTTCATTTTCTGAGGCTTAAATTATCACTGTGTATTTCTTTCTTAGAAACATTTTAACACTGACATTATATGGCAATGTTAAAATTGGAATGTCATTTCAGGAAAACCTATAGCTAGCCATGAAAGAAAAATATAAACTACTAGAAATAAAGAAGTCAACATGAAAAACTCAATGGGAATAACACAGAGGTGCCTGTAAATACTACAAGTAAAGGTTTAATAGAAAATAGTCACAGAGAAAGTAACAATGAGAAAGCTGATAAGGAAAATTTGTAAGGTTCTATCTGTAGACACGGAGGAAGCACAAGGACCTTACGATGTGACATGCTTACAAAATATGGATTCAAGCATACCTCCATAGCAGTGAATTTGGTAACATCTATATTAAGCCACTGTGGAGTTTCCCTTCTTACCAACATCTACCCAGTAGTTTCCATTTCACACAAATCAGTTGCTTTCAGTGATCTAAACAAAACAGTATTGTGTTACTTCCTGGAACTGGTACAAATACCAAAACCACACTGTATTTGGAAAAATATATGAAAATCTCCTTTTCTTCACCCTCTTTTTCCAATCAGTTTTACCTTTGCTGCTTAGTTAGAACTTCTGGATCCCTTGTTTCTCTTGCTGTCAAAAGGAAATACTGCATGTAATTTTTCAAAAGACTTTATCAAAGGATATATCATGTAATTTCTTAGGGAAAAGTGGAATCTTCTCTTTATGCCCATAAATACCGGGCACTTGGCAAGACATGGCTGAACCTGGGCTACAGGTTTTCACTTTTCAGAACCAGTTATGTTTCCCAGAGCAGGTAGAGGGGCAGTGCTTGGATGTACACCCGGGCTTCCAGGCAGACTTTGTGTGTTTGGCTCCACTGAGCAGGTACATTTATTCCTCTGTGTCCACTAGAACAGTCTTTAGCTGGGCTGCTTAAGGGTTCCACATAAAATAAGGCCCCGTGCATGGGACAGAATTCAGGAGTGACTCACGTCAAGACCACCTTTTGTCATCTTTTCAAGTCACCCAGAAAAGACCTCCAGAATTCCCTCTGCTGCATGATGAAGACTGAGAACTTCACCAAGAGTGACAATTATTCTGGTCTTTTTAGCTGAATCACTTCCACCCATTTTTTACTCACCACCTTAGCCGCTGGTTGGGTCTGGTAAACAAACGAGGTGACTCCTTTATACATATAAGTGGAGATTAGATGGCTGAAGCAAAATTTGAAAAAAAAATTAAATTAATTGCTCTGGCTTAGGGGTTGCCAGAAGAAACCTGGGTGCTCCAGGCCTGCACTGCTCTCAGCAGCATGGAATGCAGCAAGGATGAAGCACCAGCAAGTAGCTCAGGGAAGAATTAAACAGCCTCTTCACTGTGCTTGGGATTTGGGTTTCGCCCCTCTTACAGAGATTCTTTCTGCCAGACAAGGCACTAGTGTCCCAGACTGGTTCTTCATAACAGTTTGTATTGATACAACACAGAAACATTCTGTGCTTCACAGTGGGCAGAGATTCAAAGCAAAAAAAAAAAAAAAAGCTGGAGGAAAATGAAACAAGTTCACCCTAAATGATTAATCATATCCACTGCTGATATAATTGTTTTCTTACTGAACACACAGCTTTCAAACTTAAACACCATCCTTTCTAAACCCTGGGCCATGTATGCTGAGAGCCACTGGACAGGCTTTCCTTGGAGTGCCTAGAGAAAAAGGAGGACATGGCTCTGTTAGAGAGACTTCAGCTGCATGTGCAGCTGGGATCTAAGGCAGCTTTCCATTTCTGACCTTCACTTGCTCTCTTTCTCCTACAAATAGTGGGACCTGCCCAGCAGACCCCTCTGACAATGCCACATTGCATTTGAACTGCATGAGACATCACCAAAAGCTCTCTCAGCTTAAGAAAGAGCCCAAATCAGTTTAAATACCCCAAAAACTAGCAGCAGGTGTGCAAAGAGATAGTACTTTATAATCCATAGCCAAAACTATGGGGTTTGTAGGATTGACAAAACAGGATGGCTACATCCTGTGGATTCAAATATCTCTTCCCAACACATTAAAAAGAGGAGTAGCCAAAGTAAGGGCACTGCTTGTATTTTCATTCTGCAGTGGCACTCAGAACTGTCACTAACATTTGATAGTGACTGCTAAATTGTGAAAACTGAAAATATGAGCATGTAATAAGTTGTAGGGTTTTGTTGTTTTTTTTTTTTTATTTTTTGGGGTTTTTTTGTTTGTTTTTTTTGTTTGTTTGTTTTTTTTTTTTGTTTTTAAGTTTGCTCAGGGTACTGAGCTATTCTGAGGTTTGTCTCTATTAAAAAAAATCTTTTCCTCAAAGGATATAGTCAGGGAATTTTTTACCATGGGAAAATATAGTTTGGAGGGTTTGGTTTTTTTTGGGGAAGAGAGTCAGCATCACACAGTGAATCACAATGGAACTCTGTGATGTGAGGATGAGAAATGGAGATGCTTAGGCAACATTACCTGCTGTGTCTTGTCTTGAGATTCTCTTCACCATACACAGTGCCTGTGGATAATGCAAGAATCTCATCTTAACTTTGGTCTGCTCCTCGCTTGCTCCATCACATGTTCACAAGCGATACCTGGGAAAAGATCAGCATCAGATCCATTCTTGGAGTGAATTCAAGTGCTAGAAACAGTTAAAGCTGCAGAAAATGGAAGCAGCAAGTGAGACCCTCCCACAGAGACTAGAACCAAACAGTCTGCTAGCAAATCCTGAGTAATAAATATGTTAATTTATGTAGCCTCAAAGACTTTTGTGGGTGCCCAGTTTCCCTTCATGGCATTAGCCATAGCTCAGGCAGACTGAATAAAAACACCGAGAGCCTGAGCTCGCCGAGAGCTCGAGATCACTTATTGTTGTGTGCTGGTCACTGCAGGTCCCAGCAAGGAATGCCAGGGCTGCACATGACCACCCAGAAGTACTGCTTTGATCTGGACCAGGCCATGGTGGTTTTGGCAGATTAGCCAGAGTACACATCCCAGAGTGCTTTTAATGCTGGTTTTGTGTGAACAAACAGTGCTTGATCTGACAGCATGCTAATACAATGGTGTCATACGACAGTATTACAAGTTAATGTGACAGTATTACAAGTTAATATAACAGTATTACAAGTAACAATACAAGTTAAACATACTGCTTTTGAACCAATCTGAATCTTCAGAGTGGGTTTACACTGAATCACTGCTGTTTCATGCAACTAGAAGCTGTCCAATCCCAATTTAGAAGTTTGAAAGTTGGATTTACTATATAATCAATAGATGGCCTCAACTGAACTCATTAAAATGAATCTGCTCGATGTACTGCACATCACCTGGTATACTTCTATTAAGTACACCAGTAGAAAAGTATGTTGCAATGACAGCTGGAATTTCTGTAGTCCCTCTCCCTCTTGCTTCAGCAGAGGACAGAATTCCAGTAGGGTGAAAAGGGATGACCATATGGCTAAATCCATTACTGTTATTCTTATAATATTTAACTTCTGTCCCTGGGCTTGTTTAAATGCAATTTGTGATGCACCTTCTCTTTTTCCCAGCAAGGACCACTGAGATGGAACATGTACACAGGCTAAAGCTAAAAGCGATTCAGTGGAAAAGAGGAACACAAACTGAGGATGCATGTGTCAAGGGCCAGGAAATATTCTATGCCTCATAGGAAGATTAATATGCAGCTGAGAGGCAATTTGGTAAGAGTTATGGGAAACAGCAATTCTGGGGCCTGCTACCACAACTACCTCAAGAAAAGAAAAGAGTGCTCCATGTTACAAAGCAACAATAGGAAGGGGAGGTTGATCCTGGTGTGAGAAATGCTTGCAGAGAGAGTTGGCTCACAAGCACCCAGGATGCAGAAATCTTCTGCTGCTCCTGCAGCCGGGGTGGATAAACAATGGACAGCTGATTGCAGCTGACACTCAGGAGACTGGGAAATTCACTGGAAAAGCAGTAGGATTAGGCTTGATAAGTACGTGAAAGAGTTAGCCTCATTTTGAGGCTAAACAGCAAGTGTGGTTGCCAATAAAAGAAGTAAGAAAAGCAAGTAATGTATCACCGAGAACACATTATGGCTGATGTACAAAATGTCCATTGCGGCTGATCAGCAGGACAGGACAAGCCACAGTCTTGCACAATGAATTAAGTACCAGATTTCATTTGAAATACAGGGGGGAAGAAAACAATAATCAGGAAGTCTCCATTTTCTCCCAAAAAGGATTGCTCTAAAGAGCCTCTATAATTTTAAGGAGAGAATTTCCAGGACAGTAGACTAAGTTTAGAAGCAGTCCCCTCTGTGCCTGTCAATTTCAGCCTGACCAAGCACAGAGTTCATGACATGGAAGCTGGCCATGGCCAGGAAGACTTGCAAAGAAAGAGCACCAAAACTTCTTCTCCAAAGCTGCTGTCAACCCAAAGCCACTGAGCTGCGTACTAATTAAAGTTAAGAAGTTAAATCCCCAAAACATTAGATATCCACTGAAGAAATAAGAACTTTTATTTATATACTTACAAGACCAGCTACTGCATAAGGCTCTCACACCTTGTAAAGCTTTTAAAACAATTGGTTCACAGTGAAGTATGTAAGGTGAGGATAGACTCAAGAACTGGAATATGTAAAACAAAGCAAAAAAAGCATGCTATGAGCAAGACATTGATATTGAAACACTAAATACTTTGCAACATGAGCAGTAAAAGTTCTGTGTCCCAACGGGAGTCTCAGGAACAGCAGCTCTGTTTTAAAACTAATGTCTATAGCAAACACGAATGGCCAGACATGGGTAGAAATGCAGATATAATCTTTGCTCTTAGGCATGCAGCAATTCTTTGACTGAAGTGAATACACAGCCTGCTTGCAAGAAAGCATCACAAGTGTGCCAGGCAGAGATTGTTCATGTCAGGGCAGTGGACAGAGCACAGTGGGACCTGGGCAGATCTCTGGCTGCAGCAGACACACGTGGCAGGCACTGCATCCAGGTGCACTGCTGGAGGCCCTGCAACAATATTTCTCCACTGGACTTTCACTGAGCTAAAACACTACCAAGAATCATAGTTTGAGGTTGGAAGTGACTACAGTGGGTTGAATTTCAGGTGTTTCTTCTCTGCCCATGTCTCCAGCCTGTTGAGGCAGTTCTGAAGGGCTGTGCAGACCTCTCAGGTACCAGAAACTCCTCCTGTGTCATCAGTGAACTCACTGAGGAGGTCTCTGCCCCTTCTTCCAAGTCATTAGTGAGCAGGTTAAACAATACTGGGCTCAGTGTTGAACCATGGGGGACACCACTGGTGACAGGCCTCCAGCAAGACCCTGATCATGTTCCTCTGGGATCTGTCATTCAGCCAGTTCTCAATCCACTGTCCATCATTTACCCCACAGTCCCTGATTTTGCCTGTGTGGATGTTGTGAGGGACAGTGCTGAATGCCTTGCTAAACCTGAGGCAGACAGTCACACCCCAGGGCTGGCCAAGTGGTCAGGAGTAATTGCCACAAAGACTGCTCTCCTGGCTGTAAGTAGCTGTCTAAGCAAGGTCAAATTTCCATTGGAGGCATAAAGTATAATCCAGAAAATTGCAGGTTGGTTACTTCCTCCTTGGCACATCAACAATTTTTAGGCACACCACCAACAATAGTGGACTCAAAACTACTGATTCTTCTCAAAGGAGCAAGGTATTTACTTATAAGGTATATACTTGAAGATCCAGACAGTTCTTCAGCATTGTTACTTTTAAGTTTGCATTATATTCCAAATGTAATTTACCTGAAGAGGCAATCCATTTGCCTCCTGCATTTCATATGAAGAATCATCAAAACTTAACACAGAGTATCTCAATTTTAACAGCTGTTGGTACGTGTGTAATCCAGAGGACTAAATCTCAGACAAACTTTCACCTGATCTTTCAGGTTCCTTACATGATTTTTGAAGTACATTTTTGAAGTACATCTGAAATACATTTTTGCCAGTGGATCCCAGCAAGCCATGACACTAATGTTTTCAAGAAACTTTCCCAATAGCGTTTTATGGCAGAACTGTCCAAGACAAGAAACTGCACATTAGTGATACAAGTTTCTAAATCAGTGAAGTACTGTTCTAAAAAGAAATCCTTTTTTTCCCCCTTCAGAAAATAGTCTCTGTATCCTTTCTGATTTTTTAATAGCCTTTTCTGTTTCAAAATCCATTTATGCAAGGTGTTTGTCAAAGCTTGTTTACTTGCTTGAAATCCATGAAAATACTACATATTATTAAAATCAGTTCAACACTGATTTAATAGTCTCTCAGGGAAGTTTTATGTTTGACATTAATCTCCACCACTTCTGGCAATAGTAGCCTTATTTAAGATCAGTGCCTGAGGCCAAAAAGGAAGGGAAAGCTCCTTTACTCTGGAGACATCTGGAGAGGAGCTTTCCCTCATCCTCTGCAGAGAGCTTTGCAGTGATGTTGAGGAGACATGAATGAAAGGCCTAATGAAATGTTAAGGAGAGACACATTTTTTTGCTTATATAATTTTGGCAATCCTTCAGTTTAAATCAGAGCAAACCACCTGTAGCCAAACTGGAGACTTATTTTTGAAGAGTCTTTGAGAAAATGTGCTGCAATATTAGTATCTCTTCAAAAAGGATAAAGTTCCTGAATTGGTGCTTAAAATATTTCAAATTGGAAAGACATTACCCTCTGCATACTCTAGTGATTAAATACACACTGAATACATGTACAATAGACTTGGAGAGGGGTGTATCAATGAGTTGAAACCCACAGCTGCCTTTGTGGCTTTCTCCAAATAATGGAAAAAATGAAGTAACCACATTTCATAAATTACGCATTTATCCCAGTCATCTCTGTTGTTGTTGTTTTTCTGTTTTTGCTTAGCAATGATGTTATTGAGCCAACTGACTCCTGTTTGCATGTTGGAAACATTAACATATTGCACACTAGGAAATTTGGTTTAATATTGCAAAGCTTATGGCTGGAGATGTTTCAACTCATTTTTCTTTCTCTCTTTGATATGGTATCACCTACAATTACCAACTGATCTGTTGCTGTAAAAAAAGAGAATCAGATCATTATGATCAGAAAGCTTAGACTGATTTTCTGCATTTCCCAAATTGTGTTTCAGTAATGGCTCACTTAAATTTGCCACTGGTCCCTGTTGTTGCCAGTCTAGTCATGGAAGAACAGTTTTTCTTAACTATATCATTGGAAGCAAGAATAGAAATGTGTTTCCCAGTGTAACAATGATTCTATGTAGGCTTCAACTATCCGGCAACAAAAGTCAGGATCCTGTAGAGAGGCAAACTTCTCAACAACGAGGCTCTAAAGAGAGGGGAAATAAAGGAAGAAAAGGGAATGGTTCAGAAAAAAAAGAATCAAGAGAGCATACACTAGTCAGTCATGTCCAAAAATTCTGTCTGAAGCACCTTTGTAAATAGGCCTGTAGTATACCATAACTTCATACCTTCAGTCAGCTTGTCTGTAGATATGATGGAGACCATCAGATGGGAAGCTTGGCCTGCATAAATGTACATACATGGGCTTCAATTTGCTTCAAGTATATACAATTTCAATTTTTATTATACATGGTCCTGCCTGTCACTTCTGGTGCTTCAGAGCCACTGACTTCCCCCTTCCTTCTATTCTCCCCATTTGCTTTCTAGCTTTAGTTGAATGTAGGAAATAATGAAAAGGCTAGCTGAATAGGTGAAACATACCCAAAGCAGTCCAAGCTGACTGTACTTCAGCAGCTGAACTGCAGTTTGTTGAACTCCTTCTGAATTTCATGCAAGGGAATGCTAGAAACGTGTTTCCTTGCCAACAAAGGAATATTTTACATGAACCAGATTCAGTGCTTATTATGCAAAGCAGCCATTGTCACACTTGGAAGCATCTTGCTTCTAATGCATCTTGAAGGGAAATTGTTTGGGTTTGAGCCATGGAGAACTCCATAAGCAAAGCTTTTATACATGCTTTATCTCTGTTACAGCTTCAGGAATGCAGCTAAACAGGGAAATATATTTAAAAAAAAAAATCTGCGTCTGTAATAGGATTCTTCAGTGGCTCTGACCATTTGTCTCTGATGAAGCAACATTTGGAAAACATTAAGAAAATGCCTCAGGGAAAAAGCTCCCTCTCTGGTAACCTTAATTTTCAAAGGGCAAAAAAGAGACTCAGGGATTGCCAGAAGTTGTTATCTTCAGTGTGTCTGTTCCTCTTATACATCTTAGACTGCTGCTGGCTTTTGAAGGCTATCTTAAAATGAAGATTCCTTTTTGGGGGAAAGCCTTCCAGTACTTCAGAGTTTTAAGCAAATACATGGCAAGAGCTCCCTTGGAGTGGACAGTACTACCTGAAAGTAGAGATGCCGTTGTAAAGGAGCTTATTAAAACATTTCAATATGCAAGAGAGTAGGCTGAGAATGACCCAGTTCAGGAAAATTATACAGCATTTAATTCATTGCCATTTTTCCCACTGAATAGCAACATAAATGCTGTCATAATGTGTAAGACTTTTAACATCCATTTTTGAAAGCCAATTTTTGCCTGGAATGAGATCAAGAGTCACAGGACTCAAAAGCTGTTGTTAAGAGTCAATGAATGCTACAAGTCATTTTTCTCTATTGTTTTTTCATTTGATAGTTTTCACTTTTAGGGATGACTTCTCACTGATACATCAGCCCCTACATTATTATCAAATTGTAAAAAGGTTGAGGACATAGTAAACCTACCAGGAAAGTGGAAGAGCTCTTTTTGCTAAGCAGGAAAAAAATTGCAAAAAAGTCTTCTTAGACTGTTTCCATGGTCTTTGAGACCTCATTAGTAGAAAATTTATTCATCTTTGAAAAATATTAAAGTATTGGTACTAAACTAACATCCTTAGAATGCAGTATGGGAATGAAAATTTTCTTCCAAAATATTGTAATTTTTCTTCTCTAGCTTTTTCTTCAGATAGCAAGCAAACAAGCTGCATTGCAGTAATTGGAAAAGAAGAAATCCAAATATTCCATTTTTGCATCCTGAAGAAATGGAAGCCAAAAGAGCATGTTGTTACTTTATTTAATTCCTCAAATTTCATCCTGTGGCAGAGTTTGCCAAGAAAATGCATCACAGTAAAGGTTGCAAGATGGTAACCCGTAGTTCAGGAAAAACCAGAAAGGTAAGTTCATTTGCTTCAGACTACCAATATTAGTTGTTGGGGTAGGGTTTTTTGTTGTTGTTTCTTTTTGCTTGATTTTTGTTTGTTTGTTTGCTTGTTTGGTTTTTTTAAATTTATTTTTTAAGAGCCTGGTAGTAATAGATTCCATTATATATTTCATTTGCAAGAGTAAAATCTCTTGTGCTGTGGTAGTAAGTTCCTCATTACTCAATTGAATTTACCTCATTAAAGCAATTAAGAAAGGGTAGGGGTGACAAGAGGCAGGCATTTGATCAATCAGGCATTGATTTGATCATCAGAGTGAAGGCATCTAACTATTAACCTGTAGTCAAACCATTTTGCTACTTTTACTAATTGTCAAAACTAGTGTCAGCTTTTACCATCTGCAAGGTAGGCTGGACACTTAATCTCCGTTCTGGCCTGTACAGAATAAACTAACAGATTACACATCAAATTGCATCATTATGAGCCAAGAACCTTGTGCAAACCTGCTGTAGTGTTGGTTTCTTGGAGGAAGTCAGAGCATGATGTTTGATTTTGCAGATGCATTGGAACCGGCTGGGCTGATAACACCAGCCAAGGTGTATGTACACACAGCCAGGCTGTAGGAAGAATAAATCTTGACTTTGACTTCAGTGAGGGCCGATGTCTCCTCATTCATTCTCACCAGGACTAAAGTTTGTATTATAGTTCTAACAATAGAAGTAAAAGAGAAGATATCACCAGTAGTCTTGGTAATAACTGTTCTGTTCACATATTGGGTCAAGTTAATTTCTGAGATAATTCTAGCTGAAGCTGTTCAGTCTAAAATAGGCATTAATTTAATCCATTAGATTTATCCATTACCTCCTATCTTGAGACATTCTTATATTTAGACTGACCAGCGTGAGATGTAACATACACCGTTAGGAAAATAGCTGCTTTCAATAATGACTTCAGTGAAGTGAAAACACATGCTAACTGAATTCTAGTGCATACAGGAAAATATGCTGGCAATTGCAACAAATAAACACACAGTCACTGTACTACTGGCATTCTGCAATGGCTGGGAATATAAAGAAGAAATTATAGATGCCACTGCTGAAGAGAAAATCTATGGAAAAATCCACCTAGCTCCACAAAAAATAAATAAAATGATATAGAAGAAATTATAGATGCCACTGCTGAAGAGAAAATCTACGGAAAAATCCACCTAGCTCCACAATATCATTTTACATCAAAAGCACACAAAAATATCAGGGAAGTAGCAGCAGGTACCTCATGTCACCATTTTTTCTCAAGGCATGGATAAAAACATTCATAAAGCTCAGGTCATCCATCTGAGGAAAGCTCAGAGAGATCTCTGTTCTGAAGGATGGGTGAGCCTTTCAACAAGTCACATGTGTACTACAGGGAAACTATGAGGCAAAGGGAAAAACTGGCACTAAATTGTATCTCTGATTGTTATAATACACCCTAAACTGAAACTTTAACAAACAATTCTTAAAGGAATCCAATCTATGCTAAAAAAAGCAGCACATGGTAAAATAAGTTTGCCCATAAATATCTCTCCTAGCCTTTATTTAAAGCTCAGAAACTTGGCTGACCTGGTAACCAGGAGCAAATTTGGTTTAGGTCTTTGTTGCTGGTGACATGTCAGCCAGGCTTCTGACTATTATTTATTGATTTCGTTTAGATCATTTATGTTGAAACTTCCAAATTATTGGTGCCAGATTTTTAACATTTTAACAAGCTTTATAGAAGTAGCTATAAACTACTGCTTTATTCTCACAAATGTTATCAGAACAGGAACATAAAGAGTAGAAACATAGAATTCTAAACTTATGGCACAGCACTGGAAAAGCAAAAAAAAAAAAAAAAAAAAAAAAAAAAAACCACAAAAAAAAAAACAAACCCAAAATGTTGGGGTATTGGGACACAAGACATGATGGACTTTGGACCTGGTTAACATAAGCGATTTGATAACAGGATGTCTTGGCAAGAGCAAACAGAACTTTGAGGATTAAAAGAAAATTCAATCAGACTAGTTTACCAGAAAAAGAAAACTACATCAGACTTCTGCAAGCGAGAGATGTTTAAAATGCATAAGAATGTTTATATGATTATGAACCCAATCACTGTAGTAAAACTTTACTATCCTCCCTAAAATAGTACATAAGCATTTGTACCCCACAATAAAATTGTATTCTGATCACCAAATCAGTCTTCCCTATCTCTCTTAATTGTTGACAATCGCCAACCAAAAAAACCCCAAAAAACCAGAAAAAACAAACAAACAACAACAACAACAACAACAAAAACACACAAAAAAACCTCAACCAAAACAAAGGTTTTTATTATCTGCTTTGAGAATTTACAATTTGAGAATTTTCTCTCATCCTTGGTATCTCAAAATTAAAAAATTAAAAACCCCAACATGTTATATTTCAGCCCTATTTTGAAAGCACAGACATTTAGCCTGTACTGATTTACTCTGCTAACCCTTTCCTTGTGGGCATTTCCTCAGCAGTTGTACTTGAGTACAAAAGTGCTTATTATATTTTATCACATTTTTAGTACTTATTAAAGTGCTTTTTTTCTCAAATACAGCAGCATCTATTGTCTTTTTAATCAGAGACATTTGCACAGCTTGACACACTTAGACAGATAATACAGTTAAATATTTTATTTTTTCAGTTCTCCAGGGTAAGCAGTTACAGAAGAGCAGGGCCACCTATACCCCAAAACACTTGCCATGATACTGCAGAATAACCATCTCTCAAGACAGTGGGCTGAAGAAAGCAGTAGTAAACAGGCAGCATGAAACTTCTCAAAATTGACTAAAAAGCAGTTAAGAAAACATTTCTATCTGTCCTCTCCCTGACACTTGGATTACTGCTAAATCTTAGAATTCTGAGACTCAGATTTTGCAATCAGTAGCACTATACAGGCTCCACCAGCTTGGCATTTTAACTGATCTTCAGTCTTGCCAAGGGAATACCATCTAGGCCTAAACATCTCTTAGATTTCTTTAAGATATGTATGAACAGTGAAATAGTGAAAGAGTGAAATAACTTCCAAAAATTATTCCTTTTCATTTGTTGAGACCAACATAAAATAGCCACTGTCATTTTAGTCATTCCAAAGCCTATTCCCAGAAACATTGTCACTTGATTGCAAGACACTGCTCAGCTTTGTCAAATCTTGGCCACCTTGATGCAAAAACGAAAATCTATCAGCAGGACAAAGTAAATGCAGTACAAATACTATAATGTGCCATCACAGAGCTGCCAGGCCATCCACTGCTGTGCTTTCTTAGTTTCAGATTCTTTGGTGACACCAAATCTTCCTGAAAAACTTCTTCTGGCCAACACAAAGAACCAAGATGTTACAAGGGATGGCTTCTTGGTGCTCAGTGGAAACCTGATGATAAGAGCAGTGTTTTGGTGTTATTTTTAATGCAGTAATTCCTCTGTTCTGGTGTGCTGGTTCTCATTGCTTCTGACAAAATAATGGAAGAACTTCAGGATCAAGACTCTATTCAAGAAAAGCAGCAAGAGTAGAGTTGCTTCAGCCAAGGTGGCCCAACATTGTCTTCCCTTTCTCCTTTTTATTATTTCACTGTTCTCTGCAAGTACAAAGTTCACTTTTCTGATAAATCACTTCCTCTGGCAACCTGGTAGAGCTGTTTGACTCCCAGGACTTGTTCCTGATCTCTGCTAGATTGCATTTTCTGCCTCTGCTTCAGAAGAAAGTGCCTGGAAGCTTGCCCCATCCTTTTACCAGCTGATCTAAGAGGAGATACTGCTCCTCTGTGCAAACCTTCCCTCTATTATTCTGTGATAAGAATTTCAAACAGGAACTCCTAGGGAAACAGCTTAGACAGTTCTACAGTATCCCCAGCAAATTATTATAGATTGCCTATTTGACATTAATGTTAATATGTGCAAACTTAGAGACTTTCTAAAGAGGTCTTCACTTTGTACCTGTAACTTCATTTTCTTTTTAAGATGAAAAACAGGAGAAATCTTTTCAAGTGACTAAATATTTCCTGTGAAACATCACAAATTGCAAAAATTTTCCAGAGTTTTCCAAAAGAAGAACTAAGTGGGTCTGTATTCATACTTTTCTGGAAAACCTGTAGAACAACTGCTCTGTATAAAGGGGACAGCATAAGGCAGGCTGGAATTGCATAGAAATCGTGAAAGAGAAAAATATTGTCAAGATTTTGGTGAGTGTCTGACCACTATAATTCAAAACTATTAAATGAACATCCACTTTGAGAAAGCAGGAGGAATATTTCCTATGTGAAGCTCATTCTGAAGCAGCAATATATTTTGTTTGCATTGTTAAAACTCCATCCAGGGACTTCTAGTTGAAGGTGGCATTGCAGAGGAGTGCTTGGGGAATTCATCTGCAACACTGGCAGTATTATACTTGTTAAAGAGTATAAATATCTGAAAGCAGAATAGTTATTAAGCTAGATATGAGTGACAGGAGGAAAGGAAGTCAAAATTTGTTGAGAAATATGTGTTATCAGTATCCTCTCTCAAACCAGATGTCGAGCAGCTGATAATTGAATTTCATTGCATAGAAATTTAAAATCAGTCATCTGGAAAGAATAGGGAAAAAAAATGGCACTATTTGTTGTAAATAGAAGATAAGTGATGGACAGTTTCTGTGTCAGCATTTAGACAGACGAGTTCTTCCAATTTTATATGTAATCAAAAGGTGCATGAAGATATTGCTACAATCCTAAAAAAAAAAAGGATTTATGAGCAATAAAAAGCCAATTTATCTTAAGAAAATTCAAACAAACCCACACCTTTTGCTGCTGCATTGAGCAAATATTGTACATGTTCTGAGCTTCAAGCAGGCTGCACTACAAGACCTTTAAAGGTCCCTTCCAACACAAACCATTCTTATTTTATGATAAGCAACAACTTAGTTTTTTTCTATACAGAGATGTTTTAAAACCTTTCAAATACACTTCCAGATAAACTTTTTCTTTTTTTTTTTTAATAATTTCAGGTTTTTTCTTTCTTTTTCAAGTATGAAGATATATTTCCTAAAATCTTTTCAGCCAGCTGTGTGTACATTGCCCAGAGTTGTCTCCATATATCTTATCACTCTAGCTCAGTAGCATATGGCTTTACAACCGTTTCAAAGGTAGCAGAAATAGGTGTTATGAAAAAGTGCAGATAATTAATGCAATAGGAGAGAAAGTTAATTTTAAAAAGTCCCCTTGCACATCAAACAACAAGAGCAGTAAATGTAGTGATAAAAGCACTGCAGTCAGTGTTACTGGACAATTTCTCCTGCTGAATCTGAAAATTATGTTACTATTTCTGCACTGGAAAGTCCCAACATTATTTCATTTGAGCTGTCACCTTTTTTATTTTTATTTTTTATTTTTTTTATTTTTTTTTTTAAAGTCTAAACAAACCAGCCTGCATTTTAAAAGATCTTACAAATCTTGGTATTTTGTTGTACCCATACTCTTGTCTCTTAAGTTTTTTCCTCTACCTATGAATTGTCAGCATCTTTCCTTGTGCTTAGTTGTCAGTGCAATAACATCTTAAACAATCTGACTAAATTTTCTCCCTTTTGGTCCTGTATTTATGAAGCTGGATTCAAGAAAAGGCTGACACGAACAAGAATGATACTGCAATGTAAGTGTTTATTCCCAAAGCTGCAGTTAATCCTTCTCTCCCCCTTCTCTTGCCCCTGCAGGCATACTGCTGCTAACCAGTATGTTAAATACTAAACTCCACAGCTCCTTCTTTTCTTGACTAGACTCGACTTTACATTTCTCCAGGCATCTGCAATTAGATTTCCAGACATACACCAAATTGCCATTCCTAATTCACTCTCTGAGTCAGGGGGCATTTCAAAAGCAAGATGGAAAGTCTCCATCCAGTAGGTGTTCTCCCAGAACATTCCTACACCACAAAACCCAGGCTCTGCAAGATGCTGTGCTAATATCATTCTTTTGAAATTGGACATTTGAACCTCCCAGCTCTGAGAAGCTCAGGGCTTTTTTGCTGTGCTTCCCCTGGCTCATAGCACAAGGTTTATTTGAGCAAACACTCTTCCCTCAGTCTATACCAAGAGCTGTAGGCAGCAAGGGCATGGGATCAGAAGCAGCCTGTTGAATTCCAGACAGATTATGTTCATCCTTCAGGCAGGAGTACAAACAATGCTGGACCTTGTTTACCCATTAAAAGATTGCAATAGGACTATTTTGCCAGTCTCTGGTTATACATACTGCCTTCTAGGAAGGATACAATCAAGTGACAACAGTCTTACAAGGAAAAGGGTCACCTTGATCCCAAAGCAGATGAAAGCCCAAGCATTAGGCACAGTAACTCAGAGGTCAGGAATTCAGCTGAGGGCTCACACTGGACTCTGCATCTGGAACTACAGTATGAACAGGAATGACAATCAACTGAGTTTTAATAGCAAAGTGGTTTTTATTGGACACTGTGCTTTTTATTGAAAAGGAGGATATAATTAAACTTTGGAGGGTTCTAGGCTGTGGATTTAAAGAGAGACAGATGTTGAGAAGGACAGAATCTTAAAATTCCTGGTTCATACCTCCTATGTTCATGCCCAAGAAATCAGAACCAGGAAAATACATACACTCAAAAAATCCTCTGATTTTCAGAGGTTATACAAACATGGACAGTCTTTTTTATACTTAGAGAATCAAGAGAAGTTACTAGCTGAAATTGAATAAGACTGAATATCTGCCCAGAAATTAAATACACTTGTCAGACAAGTGTACCTAATCAAACATCATCAGATCTTTGAGGACACCCTTGCTCTGTGTTCCCATAAAAAGCAAAGTTTGGAAGAAATGATACCTCAGTCACAGGGTAAGCAAATGCTTTCACACAATTCCTTTGAACCATTAAGCTGCAAGTTAGAAAGGTCTTGTAACATCTAGTAAAATCCCTGTTAAAAAGGTTTTGAGAAAAATGTTTCTGATCCTTTATTCTGCTATTTATATTCGAGGTCAAAAAGAAGCAGAAAAAAACTCTTCTAGCTTATGTTGAAAGAGCTGCTTTTGTAGTAGTGGCAGTGAATTTTTTACAGAAAATATGTTCATGGTTAGTGGCATTTCTCCACAACAGCATTCATCCAGAAGAGAGAACAGGTAAGGCCACATACAAGCTGTGCAGACAGGCTGTGCATACAAGCTGTGTGTACAGGTTGAGGTAGGCCTGTCTTATGTTCATTTATGAATCCTAGATTTAAGCTATTTTCATGCCCTCAGTATTTCTCTTTCCCCATGAGAGACAGAGATGAAAAGAATTTTTCTTTTAGTTTCCTAGTTTCTTATAATATCTGTTCAGGTGCACTGCATTATTATGCTGCATTGCATGGTCCTCACTGTTCTTGGCTGTCACAACTTTATTTGGAATTTAGGGTACTTAATACATTGAAATACCTGCTTTTCTTAGTGTTGGTTCTCTTAATGAGTCTGTCTGAAAGACTACACACATTCAGAAATACAGCCTAAAAACCTTAGCTAAATGCCCTATTAAATAATGCTGCTTTTGTGCACACTCCACATTAAGAAACAGAAAGAGAAGGGACACTGTAATAAATTTCACAAAGATATACTTCAGGGAGGACTTCCCACATGACACATTTACTGTCCAGTTCTCTGTCCACTTCCATCCCCTGGCTGCAGCTGTTTTACACTCCACTGTTCTGTGGACTGAACTCTAACTAGATAATGTTCAATTTTTTGCTGCAAACTGTGCTAAGTCCTTTGACTCTGTCCTTTAACTGCCAAGCTATGCTTCATGCACATTCTCCTTTTTTTTTAGAAATAGAAGCAAAAAAATCTGTCTGAAAAATTATTCTGAAAGCTGCGTAAGAAATGCCAGAAGTTTCCTGAGGTGGACAAAAAAAATCGTACAATATACACAAGATAGAGTTTGTGATCCATCTTCGCACTTTGATTTTGAAGTTTTAAGCAATAAAACTTATTTATAAAACTAGTATGGTTCAAACTATTCTATTACTCGCTATTGAATTCAGGCAAACTTAACAGATAGGTATATATCAAACTGACATGATATTGTAGGATTTTCTTCCCTGCTGTTTGTTTTTTCAACCCCCAATTCACCTTTATTCCTTCCTCTCATTTGTAATCCTGAAATGTCCTTTTCATTTGCTTCTGAGTTGCACTGAGAATTATTTGAACCTCATCTTAGTTTCTTTCTGCCTTTAACTTTCACAGCTAATTTTCACTTCAATGTGCCTAAAAAAAGACTTCTCTCCCGATCCCAGGAAAGGCTTCTGCAATCCCATCAGCCACTGAAGGCACTCAGATACCAACATTATCCACAGCACCTACAAGTACACTGAGAAACTGCTGCATTCACAAAATTGCTCCTCATGAACCTTTGCTAGGCAAATTTTCCATAAATTTGCTCCCCTTGGCAGTTAGTGGTCCTAAAGGTATTTTCCAAGCTAAATTTTGCTATGACTACTCACAGGATCTTCTGGAGAAACACATTTTCCTAATTACTGTAAGTTAAGAAAAACCACTCAGTGTTGCATCATGAAAGATCTACTGGGAAGAAGCTCTGTAGTAAGATGAGTTTTTCTGTGAAGAAAACATAGAATTACAATTAATATTTAAAATAAATATTGGATGAAAAACTAGTGAGCCAAGAGTCTGTGAAGAAAAAATTACTGAAATGGAAATTGCTACAGAACAAAAATAAAATGGAATAAGTAGGGACTAAGCCTTTTTGAGGACAGGGTTGGAAGTGTAGGGGAGTAATGTGTCTGGGTTTTAATGCTTTTGTCCTGCTGCAGCTGCACAGGCAAGCACAGAAAGGATATTCACATACAGCTGGACTGCTGGCCTATAATTTTTACCCTGCCAGATTCCTACATAGTGCAGGGATACTACTGCATAGGGATAAGGACACAGATGAATGCTCACTTTGGGTTTTAATAGACAGGATTTATGAGGACACATGCCTGTGGAAAAGACTATGGAGCAATGATGCTTCAGCACGCCTTCAGAAGTTAACAGGAGTGATGCAGCTGTGCCAGCTTCCCAGACAGATAAAGTGAGCCCAGGGAGAGCTGCAGAATAATGGTGTCTGGTGTGTGAGTCAGCCCGCTCAGCGCAGGAGCCGCCTGCCCGAGCCTTCCCTGCCCATCTGCCAGAGGTGACAGGCATCCCCTTTGCACAACAGCCAGGACACCCCTCCTCCTTCAGCCCTTTTCAGCCCTGTTTTCAGACAGATAAAAAGGAGGGCATAACAATTTCGTACTAGGACTAAAGGTGTCAAACTTATGAGGTTATTGTTAGTACGGTATTCTCATTATCTACCCATTCCATTTTGCTTTCAGGTAGCAACATTTCAAATTATTCCTGTTACCTTGGTAGTCAAAAATAGTTTCTTCTGGTGGTCATCCAAATTATCGTGGTTGTTACATGTAATCTATAAAAAAAGAAAGATATAAGTTCTACTTTAAAAATTTTATGGGATCGTTTTCTATCAGCAGTAGGTGAAATTCTGGTGACAAAACAGATGGAAGAGTATTCACTGAGATATCCTCTGAAACTACTGGTAGAGCACACAGAATCTTTTCATGAAGAGTGTTCACTGATATCCTCTGAAACTACTGGTAGAGCACACAGAATCAAGTCTTTTCATATTGTCACTCCTGTGTAGCCTGGTACTGTCCTGCATCCTTTCCCTTCTTCATCTGATGCTGCAACTTGACCCAGAAAAGATCATGGCCCTGCCAAAGTTCTGCTACTTCAGGGTAAGGAAGCCTCTCCTAAGATTTCCTGCATACAGCTAGTCCTGCATAGTCCAAAAGTCTATATTTGCACAAACAAGTTATTCCTGTAGCTTCAATATTAAAAGAAAAAAAGGGCAGTAACCTATTTTCTGTGATTTTCAGGTGGTTACTTCAGAAAAACCCGATGGCAGAAATTTCAGGTGAAGAGAAAAGCTACATCCCACATTTGGGCCTGCATGATGAAAACTTCTTATTATCCCCACTCAGTTGCTTTTGTTGGTGGAAAGGCTTCATGTTCTTGAAGAAAATCATACCTTAAGTGAAACCAGAGTAGCACAAACAACACTTTTCAGTTCTGTGAGTGCAACCAGCAAAGTCCTTTCTGTAACAGAAGATGCAAGCTTAGCCCATCACAGCTGACATACACAAGCTACAAACACAGGGCTAAGCTCATAGTTCTCAGCCAAAAAGGAAATTAATTAATTGTATGAAGCTGAGACAGAGAATTTTTGGCATCTTATAATATGAAAGCAAGAATTGTGTATATTTAGAGAAACAGAACTTTTTTGTCAGAAAACTGTCTGAAGCCCAAGTCTGATGTGGAGCATTTGAGAGAGCTGGGCTTGTTCAGTCTGGAGAGAAGGAGGCTGAGGGGAGACCTTCTCACTCTCTACAGCTCCCTGAAAGGAGGTTGTGGGATGCTCTCTTCTCCCAGCTAATAAGCAAAAGAAATGGAAACATCTCCAAGTTGCACCAGGGAAGATTTAGACTGGATGTTAAGAAAATTTGAACACTTAAAAGGTGTTCAAGCATTGCAACAGGGAAGGAAGGCTGCCCAGGAAAGTGGTTAAATCACTATCCCTGCAGGTATTTAAAAGATGTGTTGATGTGGCACTTGGGGACCTGGTTTAGTGATGGATTTGGCAGTGTCGGATCAATGGTTGGACTTGATGCTTTAAAGATCTTTTCCAACCTAAATGATTCCATGATTCTATGAAACTCTCGTCCAGATGTAATGGTGGCTTATGATCCTAAGAGCAAGATTTAGAGGAATGAGTAAAGCTGAGCAGAAGCTGCCAGTTACACCTTTGTGCTGTGTAATAAACACACAAATTCTTGTCACAATAGGACTGTAATGTCCAGCAAACTTTTATTCAGGAATGGTATTGGTTCAGACAGACTGCTTGAGGAGGAGGATGGACTAGGTGACCTCTAGCGTTTCTTTCAATCTACTTTTCTATGATTTTCTGTAATCCCCTGGAAAGATTCTCTGAAGGGCTTTAAATTTGCATAGGCTAAAAAGATAATTATTCTTAATGAGAACCATGATTTTAGTCTCACGGTGCAACTTCAAGGGTGCTACATAATGCTAAGCATATTATTCAGGCCCTGTGGAGTTTTTGCAAGATAAAAAATGCTGCAACTATTCCCTATCTAAAGTTCAGTCTAAATGGCAATACTGAGTCACTAATGACACTGACAGCTTTTTCACCCTTTTCTCCTCTATTAAAACAAACAAACAATTATGGCTTCCTTCTTTATATCAGTGCTTTAGTGTTTCTTCATACTGCTGATTTTTTAGTGTCTCTGCATTGTACCTAGAAAACCCCCTAATGTTTCTACATATTTGCACAAGTAGGGAGTTTGACCTTTCATAGGGGTTTTGCCTTAATTAAAATCTTTTGAAAAGTGAAGTTTGCTTCTTTTAAAAGTAATTGGATTAATGCAAACTTTTTCAGTGCCTACTTCAAACTAGTATAAATGGTCTGACATTAAATGAGGCTAAAATGTCCCCAGTAAACTACCACTACTGTTATTAAATTTAATTAAGATAGAACAGCAGGCAGTTTAAATGGAAAAGTGTTGCACAAAAATGGAAGCACAGAAAAATTATTCTGATGTTGTCATTAAAGCTAATTGGAAGCAAGGGTTTCTAAATGACAGTATAATTAACAGGCTAATGAATACCAGATTAAGATTGTTATTAACAATTAAATTTGCAAACATACATGGAAAACTAGTTAGGAATATCACACCATTAGAGATATTACAAGGTAAAACTCCGCAAATTATACAGCACTTCATCAGATGGTGGTACAGGGCTCCAGCCATGTAGCAGCAATTAAACCTTTTGCCCTCTCACCCTCCTCTTCTCCAAATTAAGATATAATTATAACAAATTAGCTATAAAATGCGTGTTTTCAGAAATTATGCCATGCTAAAACTGTGCATAGAGCTCATGGAAGTAGCATTGTTTGATAAGGCAATTATCAAAGTTGGGAGAAGGCCAATGGTTACATGCAGCCTATGGCCTGAGGCTAAAAACAAGGCACTGCTGAACAAATACACATTTCTCACACACTGAGGAACAAGGGTCCTGCTAAATAAGGCTAATGTGGTTTTATGCATAAATGAAATTATTTTCACTTTTAATGGGAGCATTTGGGCCGGCTCCTTTTCCATGAGCCGCTGCTAAACAGCAGATGGATCAGTGCTGGCTCAGACCTAGGAGACTGTCCTTCGTGCGTCAGTTTGTCACCGTTTCAGAGCTGGCAGTGAAACCTCAAGGACAGAGCAGGAATGATGAGGGCTCTTGGTGAGGAGGCCACTATAATAAACAACATAAAAGGTGACCAAGTGAACAAATTACAGAAGAGCCTGATGGTGGTTTAAGATTTCTTGTCCAAAAGATCTTGGCTGTGTTTGCAGTGCTATAAGGATCCTGGTATTCTTGCTAGCTTTTGATAGTGTAACAAGAAGATATTATAGTTGAAGAAGTATTAGATATAGCAAGCTCTTCTCACTGGGAATGGTTTAGGTTTTATTCTGTTGCTGAAGAATGTGTCACAATTTCTTTGTACTTTAAAACCACATTTGCAAGTTCGGGCTTAGGCATAAATTTGCTTGTCCTGTGTCTAATTCTTAACAACTGCTATTATTATTTTTAGTCAGGAGCTCAGGCTCTAGAAGGCAGTGTTTTGATTTTATAGGCTTTTCAATAATGCAAAGAGCATTGGTGAGTAAGAGAGTAATTAAGCAGACTTGTGACAGATCTTTGCCTCTGGTTAGTTTCTGCAACATTGTTATTCGTATACACACTTTACAAGAGGTTCACAGCAAGATGGGTTTGTCTCCTGTGAAATTTGTTAATATGAAGGACAGAACAAAAAGAGCTATCTGACAGACAAATATAACCTTAAATGGCTTAGCGTGTTGAAACAAGTGAATGTTATTTTCCCAGAGGCTGCGAAAGGGCAAACATAAGGGCCTGGAAAGAATACAAGAATAAGCCATAGAACAACCAAAATTCCTGGATTTGGGTTAGAGTGGCACATATGCCAGAATTGCAGGAGTTTTTAAGAAATCTGAGAGGGGAAGAGTGAAATGCTAAATAAAAACATAAAATCAGAATTTTAAAGAAAGAATTTACCTAACTAGCAACTACTAGATGAGAAAATAATGACAAGAATAAATGTGAGAGTAAAAAAAGGAAGGGAGAAAGTGATAAGAAGCTCTTTACTGCAATTGTACCAGATTGATTTTCTTAGAAGACCTTGCAAACTTCTGTTTATAAACATTTTTACAGGTCAAGAAGGTTCAAATTTTGTCATAAAAAAGAATTTTGAGTGCTCAAATCTGAAGATTCAGGTTCCTAAACTAGAATATAAAACAGTATCATAAGCAAGAAACTATAGAATACACACATGAAACTTTCATTTGCCTCTACATAAGAATATCTTGATAAACACATATTTCATCCTTAATTGGGGCATGCAAACAAAATGAAGTGCATTGAACAAATTAATCCCAAAACTATTTTGTGGAAAACTAAAAATATCTGGAGGAGATAATATACGAACAAGCACAATGATATTTTGTAAGAAGAGATGATCTAAATATGATGACCTAAATAAGATGATCTAAAATTCCTCGGAAGCCAAGATTCTTTTCTTCACAGTAACCATTGGGAACCAAAGAAAATTTTTCATCTACTACTCTTTTGCCAAGATTGAAGTAATTAACATCCTTTAAATACAACTCTTTATGTAATCCTTGTTTCACAGTACTTAACAGAGCCAGTAAGTTCCAAGCCTCATGCTCAGTTATATGGACAGAATGAAACTCTTTACACCAGTAAAATTGACCATATTGAACCCTGCAAAGGGACTGCATCTTGCAAGATAAGAAGTGGATTATTTCAGCAGTTACCAAATGACATAGTATCAAAAGATGAAAATCCTTGGTTGCATAGATATTTTTTACCTGTAATCCCTTGGAAGGGAAAGGTATACCTTTACTGTTAGGTTGGTGTTGAAATGACATCACCTAAAGTAGCTTTATTCCAAAATGAAGGCAACACAGTACAAATATTAAAACTGTTCCTTTATACATATCACTATTTTGCTCTGCCCAAGTTCTTCTAAATTGTTTTGTGAGGAGAAGCTCTAACATGGGTTAACACGAAAGTTGTTATGACATGTTCACACTTACACAACACACTTTTTGGTTGTTGATGGAAATCTTATAAAAAACCACATTCATGCTAGTGTGAAATATGGCCTTAGAGAATCTTCTTGAAACTGGCAGCAAAAGCAGAGCTCATAACTGAAAGAGCTATGTTTTGTTATTGAGTCTTGAGGCTCCTCAAAAGCAGCAGGGAAAAAAACACTACTTGTTTTATCAGACTTCCTATCTTAACCCCTGAGTAAAGCAACAGCTTAATCATGCTATTGATAGAAACAAGACATGTTTTTATTTGAAGTAATCAATCCTGTTTCTGTTAAGCTGCAAATTGTTTTCACTGTCTGTGAGAGAGTGCCTTCTGTATAGTCCAGAAAATACATTTACACACTGCTTTTAGCTGCAGCAGTTGCTGAAGTCCAGCTGGTTTTCTGGCAGCCAAAGCAAATTTCTGTCTGAATGGGGGTTATAAGCATATTATCAGATATCCACAGGCACAGTGATGCTGGTTTTCAAATCACAGGATGCCTCACTACTGATGGCAGTGTTTGTCTTGGGAACAAGCACAGCATTATGTCAAGAGATTGAGTTCTTCCAAAGGGTCACTGGGTGGGAATTGCCCTGTGCAAGTTCTGTTTTCACACCTCTTGACTGTGTTAAGCCCTTGGCTTTTAAGCATGGTGGGAATGGTCAAGGGGAGATGGAAAATGGACTATGTCAGTGCTCCACAGCCAGAAACTTTGCCTGGTATGAGTCAGCAGACGGACAGACACAGTGGTGATTTCTGTCTGCTGGACCCACCAGTAAAACAGGGAATATTTATACTTTCTTCACCCTGCTGACTGACTTGAAAAATCAGTAATAAAAAAGTAGAGTTCACAATTCTTATCTTTATTTTTCAAAACACTTTAGCTGCTGAACTGTTGTGGACAGCCGTTCAGGTGTCTGATGGCTCGACCTGGACACCACAACCTTCCCAGAGAGAGGTCCCACAAGAGACAGCTTTCTAGGAGTCTTAGTCCTTCAGCTGCAGGGTAACCTCAGCCATAGCAGGCACTTCAGCTCTGAGCAGGGATTTCAGCTCTGAGCAGGGATTTCATCTCTGAGCAGTGATTTCAGCCCTTAGCACTGATTTCTGCTCTGAGCAGTGATTTCAGGTCTGAGCAGTGATTTCAGCTCTGAGCAGGGATTTCAGCTCTGCCTTGCCAGGTGTACCCAGGCCAGCACAGGGACAGGGACAGGAGCACCGTGTGGTTATTCCACAGAGGTGACGTTTATTCCAGCACCCTGCAAAGGACCCCAGTGATGGCAGCTTCCCCCTGAACAGGGCAGAAATGGGGGTTTTATGGGGAAGAGCAGGGGTGGTACAAAAGGGGAAAAACCAATCAGTCCCAAAAAACCTACATGGGGTTCCAAAGCATGCTGGGAGCTCACCATGACCAGGAGGATTTCTCAGTCCAGGACGGTTGGGAAGATCTTATCATAGCCCAATCAAGGGATGTCTCTCCAAGTGCTGGTGTGCTCATCTGTCTCCACACTGAATATCCCGTAGCTTACATTTAATAGTGAAAAGTTCTCCACATAAACCTTTGGGCTCTAAAGGATGGGAAAAAAAGAAGGCCTACATTCTGTAAAATAAATCTCCATTTACTGCAGGGAAAAAAAAAATCCTCAGCATATGGACATAAGCTGAGCAATCTGTCAATTTTTTATCAACTATGTACTATTTTGGTTTGGTATTCATTAATATTCCCCATCTGACAGTGGTTTCATTTACAGGTGTGCAAGGGAAAACTAAATTGTAACATTTATTTAGTCGAGAAGGGGAAGATTATAAAGGTCAGCTCATGTAGAGGAGACATTACCACATAATTTCACATACTGCTCACTATGAATATCATACAGTAAATAAATAGTAATTCCTAGCTTTTATACAGTAATTTTCACTTACATGTAAAACACACCTAACACTTGAATTTGCAGTGCTAACTTCAATTACACAGAAGAAAGTAATCTTTACAAAGCCAAGATTTGCTCACAAATCACAGAATAATTGATTTATGATGCAGATTTTCCATGGCCATTATAAACTAATTTTTCATTCAAAAGGTTAAGAAGCAAGTTGCTTCATCTACTTATCTTCTAAGGTGGGTGGGAGAAAAAATAAAAAGATGAGAAGAATAAGCAGCTATCTAAATAGCTAAAAATCCTAACCAGCATCCTATCTAAAAATCCATTTTATGTCTTCACTGGCCTAAGAATAGTTAAGATGCTTTTACTGAAATGGAACTTGTCTAAAAACTTACAAAATTTAGTGAATTATCCTGAAAGATTAAATCACCAAGCTCCTCTCAACATTTACCCTTTTTCAACTTGGAAATATTATTTTCCTACTTCCTTTCAACATGTCCTTTTGACCTCTCTTCCTTTTTGCAATAATGCTCATATATTTTACTGGAATGTTCTATTATTTCATACTTCATATTTCCCACAGAATAGAATCAAAGGCTCTATAAATCCAATTAAGTAGGTTGTGACTCTTGGAACACAAATATTTTCAAAACTTTAAGATATCATGTGCTTATCTGCTAACCTTGTTAATCTACCTTCTGGAATAGTCTGTTCTTTTAAAGGTAGTACTTTCTCCTGTCCTTGTGATTCCTAGATGTGGAGATCTTCCATAAATCCTCTTCAAGAAGCCTGTGTTAATATTTTCACCCACTGAATTATGATCTTTAATCTTGACATTCACACTCTAAAAGTACCTTCATCTTTCTACATGACAGCAATGAACAAGTGAACTTTTTCCAAATGAAAAATTACCTTAGAAAACTTACCCTTCCCTGTAAACATCTAATCCATGCATGCTAACAAGAATCCTTCTGTTTATTTGTTGCAACAATATGGCCCATTATAAAAACAGAGAAAGAAGTAATATAATGTTTTGTTTCAGACAGGAAAATAGTTTTCCTAAAAGTGAAAATTTCTAAATTCTCCATAATGGTAAGTAATTATAATGGAGCAGCAAATAACAGGCTACACCAATTTATACCAGCTGATTTGTCCTTACTTGACACGTGATTCAAATCTACATTTATCCCTAAAGATCAGCAATTTTCTGGGAAACATGGTAATAGTGAAAGATTGTAGCAAAGTAAAATGAATTTTTTTCACCTCTTCTGAAATATTTTGTGGGATACTTTCCACTGTAAACACCCAGGTTACAGTTTGAAAAGCACATTAAAAGATAATGATAAAGCTTGAACTGACATAAAAGAGATCAGATGCTACAAGAACATACCTATGGAATTTTTGGAAAGCCTAATTAAAAAATAATCTACTGAAGCTGCAAGTAGTTATTACTTAACAATACAAGAGAAGTAAATAAAAAAATAAGATAAGCCTGGTGTCAGCCCACCAATGTTTGAGGGACAATGTGCTAGTGAGGTCCTTCAGTCTGCTGTCTCAGCAGGGGCAGAGGATGAAGATCCACATAGCAGCAAAACCACAGGGATTATTGATGAGGTAGAAACTCATGGAAATGCCTGAGGATAAGAATTAGGGCTTCTCCCTGCAAGAAGCTGTTGGGGTTTTATTGTCTAGAGTTCAATGAAAGTGACGATGATGTTGGGTGTTTAGGGGTAAGGATCAGGGGAAAGGCCAGAAAGACAAATGTCATGGTGGGAGTCTGTTATACACCAGTCAGCCAGGGTGAAGAGGCACACAGAATATTCTACAAGCAGCTGGGAAGAGCCCCACTCATAGGGGACTTCAGCTTGCCAGATATCTGCTAGAATATAATACAGCAGGGAGAAAACAATTTAGGAGATCTGTGGGGTGTGTGGAAAAGAACTTCCTGATGTAGCTGGTAAGTGAGCTAACCAATGAAATTGCTCCACTGGAGCTGCTGTCCTATTGCTTTTTCAAATCCCTTGTCAAAATTGTCATTCAACAGTTTTTAATTTGCCCCTGTTCAAAATATTTCTAGATGTATAATGTACAAAGCAGTGATTGAAGTGATGAACAAGTGACTGAAGACGTGAGGGTAAATGAAATGTAGGGGCTTATTTGTAGTGGTTTCTAGGAATAGATTAGCCTGTCTGTTATGCAATGTCCTGCACCGTGTTCAAATTCCAATGCCTCAAATGTCCAAATATTTACATAGAAAGGTTCAGTTGGTTCTGAAAATGCAGCAATGATACACCTAGGGTAGAAATCATGAACCACATGTGCGCTAAGTTAGGGCCAAAATTTGTATGATGAAAGAGTTGTACTTTCCGTGCCTCTGGAAGTATTGTATAAGGGACATACTACATTTACCATGAGATGCAAAGAGGGGCGTTACCCAAAATTTTAGATTCATGACTGTTCTAAAAACAATATAAATCTCAGTTATCAAGACGGCTGAAAATCACTGGGATCTTCAGTAATACAATTAAAATGTTTAACTTTATTTTTTACAGGGAACAGATCATGTCACCAAAAGTCAGAAGTAAATTCTCTTTAGCAGGAGAAGCATAGAAGACAAATAGTGAGCAAATAGCACTGTGAACAAAGGGGGACTCCTGTTTAAAATCTGATGTGACTATGACAGCTTGCAAAGCTTTTTTGCTACCTGAGAGAAACAAGCTGTCTGAGGCACCTCCAGAGGACACAAGGGGAAGGGTCCCTGTGCTCTGGCTTTCCTCTCACACTCCTCATTTGCTCCTGGCCAGTGGATGGCAGTCAGGCTGCATCCTGGGATAGCAGGACTTTGGTTTTACTTGGTGGGGGCTTCCTGTTGGCTTCCCTTCCTGAAGATCTGATGGATGTGTTGGGGTCCAAGCTGATAAAAAGTAGGCTCAGGATGACTGCTTTCGAGATACAGGGGCAGAAAGACTGAGTGCACCAGTCTAGATAGGTAATCTCCCAAGCCTGGAAACCTTCTAGAAGAAGTGCTTGGACAAAATGAAAATTGGAGGAGGCATAAGCCCACACATTTCATTATGGATGAATTCTGACAAATTATTCCTTTTGTGACAGGATAAAAAGTCCAAATTATACAGGAGAAGCAGTAGCTGTCACATCATCCTGACTTCAGTAAGATTTTCAACATCCTGTCCTATAAAATTAATATAAGCAAGCAAGAAATCAGTCAGCATGAGGGGGCACAACCTGTGCACCCGTCAGATGGACTCAGGAGTGCTGTGCAGAGAAGAACTCATGTAATTGAAAGAAAGGAAAATGGGAAGGTCATTCAGGATTGTTCAAGCAGTTTCACTTTTGAGGCAGCTTTCAAATGAAATCTCTGCTCACAAAACCTCAGGCAGTATTAAACAGAAAAAATGAAGTGTTCTGGAAGGGAAAAGCACACCACAAAATACTATCAAAAAAATTTGCATGCTTTTTCCACAGGATACTCCCTTTGCTGTGCACCTTCCTTGCATGTCCTATTATGTCAAATTCCTGAAATTCTTTCAGCATACTGGACATTTTGAAGAGAAGATCAACAAAATATCCACTAGATATGGTTTAGGCATGTGTGCTCACACTTTAGGGCAGAAGGATGGACTAGTCAAAAATCCTTTACAACTCAGTTTTTGATCTATTTGAACAAAGGTAACTTCCAATTTGTATTATACACACAACTGAAGAACACTTCATATAAATGCTAGAATGTAGAAACAACACGAAATCACAATGATGGCCAGAAAAACAAACAGCTTTTCTCTTTCTCAAGTGGGGAAGTAGTTATTTTTAAATTATCAGGTAAAATGTACTAATATGTCTAGTACTTTTATAATCTCAAATTACACTACCTGTCCCTCAGGAATCACACAGTGGCCATTTATATTCTTGAAGAATCCTTGAGAGATTCACCAGTTTCATATATTCACCCTGCTCCTGAGAAAGGTACAAATTAGCCCAAACCCCTCATTTTAAGCTAAACTTCCTATTTCATCCAGAGCACAAAGGATTTGATTTAAAGTTGCTGAATACAGTTTTTGCTAACAGGGGTGACTGGCAGTGAAAAAGGCCTCCAAGCCCTTGTAGGTTAGGATAATAAGAACTTGCACATCATCAGTTACAGTTTACTTTTTCGTACATTCAGTGCAAAGACTTAGTCATTCCCTCTTGAGAAAGATGAAATGGATCTCTTGCTCCTCTGGAATGCCAGAAGACTGTGTTTATCTGATTCTTCAGTCTAAGTTTCTACTGAGAGGTGTATAAGAGTAGGCTAGAACTGATTTCATACAGTCACCCAGAAATGAAACAAGTAAACATGCAATTTTATGGACCAGCTCCATGTAATGTAAATCTTGGAAATCACAGACTCCACACCAGTATAAATACATGGAAGAGTTTGCAAGAAAGTGTTATATCAGCAAGAATTAAAATCTATCCCTCCCCTAAGCCACCCAACATTCATTTTTAAAGGTAGAAAACTAGCTACGATGGGAGCTGCACAAAAATAGATGCTCTCTGGTAAAGAGTAGGAGTCACTTGAGGAGAAATCCTGTTTTTAGAACAAGAAAGTGACAAGGTGTTGTCTGTAATGTAGGTATCTGGGAAGTGACAAAAAATACCAGAGTCTTAATATCTGAGATTTTGGACAGATTTTATTGTTATTTATTTCTCAGGGGACATTACATCCACTGTTCTTCTGGAGCATGCCTACACTGAACATCCATCCATATCTTGCAAGTTCACTATTTACCATCTTCGTTACACAGGATTTATAGACTAGCATTACTGTGTGTAGTTGCACTCTCACAAACTGAAATATTTTTGAGGCAATGTATTTCTCTGAGTTTAGACATGATTTAGTTCCTTGATTTGCTCTCCTTCCTAAGGCTCACCTATCAGTGCTTGAATTCTTATCTGTCCTGTACAGTTGCTTTAGCTCTTTCATAGTGCTTAAGTCTCAACTTTTTGCCAGTGAAAAAACATCTTTGCCTCTATTGATTAAAGTTCATTATATATGGGGTTTTTTTATATTTCAAATATTTCTGGACATTGCTCTTTGGTTATATTTGACTAAGCACTGTACAGGTACACAAGACAAAAATCGGCAAAGCAACCATGGGTGTTTTGAGTTTCAACTCTTCAATAATTTTTTTACAAAAACCTGCTTTTTTTTTTCTCCCACATTTTCAACTTTGCAGAGACTATAACAATGTGTTGAGCATCTTTCATCTATTATTTTAATACACACAAATTTTGATCCAAACATAGTGGCAAAAAGTTTTGGCTTACTGTGTTTGCCCAGTTTAGCCAATGTTGCTGCAGCAATTTAAAGGGCTGCTGCTTCATTACACTCTGTGCTAGGACACAGCCGAGAAGTTTGCCTTTGATTTTTCTCTATTTGGAACAATCTGGAGCAGATTTCAAAGCCCACTGAAGGGTAACAAGAACATAAAGTCATAAATCAGGGGTAGCTAGACCTATCAGTATTAGGAAACGCGGTTTGCTCCTGCAAGCCAGCCCCGTGTTGGACATTCATAGAGACAGTTCATGGAAGCTGCTCACTGGACAGGTGGGGTTCAATGGCCTCATACTGGAAATCCTGTCCCTAAACACTTGGCTGTTTTTGGGATACATGAAATACACACAGATAAATCATCAGGGAAACAGAGAGGACTGGAAATGTGCTGTATAGTTCTCCAGCTTCTTGCTACTGCATGATTTCCTACAATGAATTTTAGTCAGCTAGGCCAGAGAGCCATGAGGCAGAGAGTGGGAGAGATCAGAGTGAGCAGGGAGGGTTAAAAACGGGGAATCTCCATTCCAATGCATGTTGAACCTTTCTGTGTCCCTTGTGGCCCCAGTAAAAGCAAAGGCACAGCATTCAGAGGAAGCTGCTGCTCCTGAATAACAGGTGCTCTGGGGAGAGGTAAGAAGTAACAGATGGGAAACATCACTGGTCTGAGTAATAAACTACTGTAAACTGCTAATAAACTACTCAGTAATAAACTACAATAAACTACTGTAAAGCCCAGGTCTGCGATGAAAAATGACCAATTGTTGATGGTAAATTTCAAACCACCACCTTTTCATTAACTAGCCAAAATTTTGCCAGCTCCCAGGGCATTCATTCTTTCTGTACATAGTGTGCCATGTATTAAGATTACCTACAGAAAGCACACTGATTTTTTTTATGTAAAGGAGTGATAATGTGGGGTGTAGTGGGAGTTCAAGATTCCACAAGTGTCATAATATATTTTCATATATTCTCTTTATGTTCCCTAGAACATGAAAGCAATGTGACAAAACTAAAGAAAACTTTGAATTTGGTATGACTCCTAATTTAAACTAGTTGGAGAAATCCCTTGCCTTTCTTTTGGCTAAACACACTGTGTTGTGCAGTGTCTCTTAAATTTTTAGTGTTTAGAATACGTTCTATGTACGTGGTAGCTAAATATCTTGTCTTCTCTGTTTATACAGAAATTAGTTTTCACAAAGGGTTTTATACTTCTGTCACAAAAGCTCTGATCATTGAAGAGACAGTTGTATTACAGCATAAAGCATAAGACGAGAAATTTGATACAAATGTCACAGTTATTTTACTTCAATATTAAAGAAGAAAAAAAGGGAAATTATCTTGATGGAATGTACATCATTACTCAGTTGCATTCCTCTTTTATCGCTCCAGTTTATTAATGTCTCTCATGTTATTCTTTCTAGTAGGATTTATTTACATCCTCATGAAATTTAGGATCAAATTTTCCTGTGTTCCTTAAAGCTTTGACTACAAATGGTGAAGTGAACCACAAAGCAGGCTGCTAACCTCAGAAAGGGTGTCTACATGGACTGAGACTGAGAGATTTTGGGAAAATTTTTTGGCTGAGAGGAAAGGAATCCACCCTCCCCTCCCAAGAGAATCAATCAGATTACTATAATGTAAAATTTTGACTCTTCAACTCACTGTTCTGGAATTTCAGTAGAGAAACACTTAGAAAATGCTTGTCTAGAAAAATAAAAAAAAGACTGATACATGTTTTGGATGTTGTGATTTATACTGCATAAAGGTACTGCTTTCAGGGGAGGATTTTGAGCTAAAGGTCCTGGTTGAAGGCAGTACCAGTGCAGCCAAGGGCGTTTAAACCCTCAAAGGTTTTTGCCAGCCCTGCTACTCGACTAATTTAAGCATTACTCTGTTCAGCATGAGCAACCTCACAGGGAAATGTGCCTGCTTCCCCAGGGCACTGCTGTGGGCTCCAGCTAGCCAGTGCAGAAGGTGACCAGTCATCTGAGGCCAACTAGCACAGCACCTAATTTCAAAGAAGCACTTGAGTTCTGTTCCTGTAGGAACTATCATGGAGTGGAAGGATTAGAGTCACCAGTGGTTTTGTGGATTTGGCATGTAGCTCCCTGAATCAGAGAATGTGAACTGCAGGAGCTTTTTGGTCTGGCTGCTCCACTCAAGTCTGATTAACGCAGAGAGAAATAACATAACTATAATTTGAGAGAACATCTATAGTGAAGGGATTTCTTTTGGGATGTTAGGCAGTTTTTTTATTTATAATGAACTTAAATAATTTTTAAAAATAATTATTTTGTATGTAGAATTTTCCTATAATACAATTTGAAGAGCAACTTTCTTGAGAAAACTTGTAGGCTGAAATACTGCAAATATTTTGTCTGAATAGAGTAGTACTTGCTCATGTGGCACTTAAGATTATATGCTCCTAAAACAACTCCAGCTAAGAGCTGCACATTTCTATGTGTTAATTTTTTCACAGATTCAAAACATATTTCTACACATTTTATGCATTAAATGCCTTTCCCTTTGTTTTGCTTTTGCTGACTTAGCAACTGACCTGGTTTTGCTTGGAAACCCTGCCTCTTCAAATAGGAATAGCTCATTCTTAGTGGCAGTAGTTGATAAATTATAACATGACAGAAATATTGTGCATGATTCTGAAAGGCGTAATAACAATGTCTCTCCAGATGTGCCTAGAAATTAAATACCAGTTTTGCAATGCCAGTTTTTAATAAGCAATCTGAAGAGTCTATAATTTAGGAAACATTACAATTTAGTATGAAAAAGACAGATTATAGTCCTGTACCAGCCATGAAACAGAAGTTGCCTAGATTTTCAGAGGGTACACCTTCCCACCTAGTAACATGTTTAGTACATTACATGTTCTATTACAGGAGTTACTGCTCCACAGAACTATTTCAGTCCTGAATATTGGTATGTGTGGTTGCAGCACTGGTGCAGAACAGATACCTAATTCAGTTATGTGTATGAACACGATAATTTCCAGAAATGCACCTTACTACCTTATCTAAAAGACAGATTGATGTGAGGCCCTCATCATACAAGCTCCCCTCTGTCCTGTCCTTCTCAGTAGTAAGGCACTCTGCTCCTGGCCTCTATCTCTAGAGTCAAGGCTCACCTTTGCTAAACCACCATGGAGTAATGGTGAAGGCTGCTGGGATTACTGGGATGTGACTTTTCAGAGGCAGAAGGCTGTTTCCCCTGGAACTACCTCCTCTGGCTGCCACACTGGCAGTGGTGGAGGGAGCCAAAATTGTACATCCTTATCAGCTCTTTATATCCAACCTGTCAACTAAAGGAAGAAAACAACAGTTCCTTCATTTTCCTATGCAGAAATTCATAGGGTTGATAATTGATGGTGCAATAGTCCAGCCCTGGAGCAAAAATTCAAAGACAGCAGGAATATTATAACAAAAAAAAAAAGTACTTTGGAAGAGATAAATTTTAAATTGCAATTATCTTCTACATGTGCCTGTATATTTGGGTTCAGGTTTGCTAAAAGTTTTGGAAATCATTTAAAGAATTCCAAAATTAAAATCATTATAGAGCGTTATGGCTTATCATAGAGCTGAGAACTTACCAGTGAAGTCTTCATTTCCAGACCTCTTATTAAAATGACTGATCCTAAGACAGTAGGTAAGAAGAGCATAGTGCATTCCCCTCTTTAAGCATTTAGAAATTCAGCAAAGGAAGTTGGATTTGGGCTGAGTCAGCTGGGGCCATCCTACGGGGTGTTTTTGCTAGAACTATTGGTTTTTGTAAACCCACCCGTTCACACAGACAGCTCTGGAAGAGCCTTTCTCCCTCCCATTTCTTCACTCCTGCTGCTGTAGCAATACTTCCTCTTCTGGTGCTCAGCAACAGAACTAACACCAATTCCAAAGGAATTCCATGAGAATATGGGCAGACTTTTAGGAAGAGAGAAACCACAAATTTGTTGATGAGAGTCACACTGTTGCACAAAACATTTAGGTAATGTTGCTTCAAACCAAGATGGTCATGTGTGAGTTTTCAGTTTTCCTGCTTTAGTTCCAAAATGACAGGCATGCATCTGTTTTCACTTTACTGTTTGCATTCACATTCTTTGCCACTGTAGTTAAAACACTAAGTTATAATTTAGTTGCTTCCTTAGTGAGAATAGTTGCCAGTTTCTTGTCAAACAGCCTGTGTCCACTATAAATTAAACTTCCATAAATTAGAAATAGCTATACATTATTTTGTTTCTTTCAGATTTAAACAGTGGAAAATATGAGACACCTTTGGATCCAAGTCCAAGTACACACATGTAATCACATGAATATTTGATATCATTTACTCTCACTCTTTGAGCTGGAGTGAACTGAAGAAACAGGTATTTATGACCACACTTGTCTGAAAATAAGTGCTCTTATCACAAGATAATTAATAAATGGATATGTTCCTTTGGTTTAAATATTTACCCAAGCTGATGCTTTTCCTGCAATGCTGGTACTTCTTTTCATAATCTGTCACTAGCCATGGAAAGTCTGTGTTTTTATTTTTCGCTTTCAAATCCTGCCCGGGTTTCTAACAGCTGCCAGGTGAAGCAGATTTCATCTCTCATGTCTGACCACCTGCTTAAAAACTGACATTCACAGCCTGCACTGAGGCAAAGTACCAGGAGCACAAGTAGCTGCCTTTCTGGGGGCACAGATAAGGTATTGTGTGAGAGAGTCAAGAGTCCCTGACAAGAACAAAACTGTGAGTTTGGCTTTTTTTTTTTTTTTTTTGTTCTTTGCAGTAGCAGTGATGGCAAGTCTGAACCCATGCAGGAAGTAATTAATTTGTTGGCATTTCATTCCAATTCCTGCTCTGCAGAATGGATGCTGGACCCAAATGTTGGACCACAGGACACCAGGGTGCTAAGAAATGGCAGTGAGCTGCCCCACACAATGCATTTTTTATGTAGCTGCCTGTAACTACTCTCTGGAAACATTCAGTCCCAGGTCCTGTTTCTCTCACTTGTATGACAGCTGTTGAAGATACAGAAGTCTTGTTTACATTCATAAATAGATTTTTGTAATCTTTCTGTAATAGAATATGCCAGCACAGTGAACTAACTGATATTGTTTTATAAGTAGTGTTCCTGAAAAAAATATTATTTCTCTGAGAAACAAGAAGGAAATACCCAGCTCCAGAAACTCATCTCTTCTTCAGTAAGCAGTCAGTAATTTCTAAAACCCTGTCATTTAGCTGCAGAATATTTTTAGCACCTCTCAGTGTGACATACACAGAATAACAACTAGCACCCAGAACAGCACAGCCAAGGATATCAAAGAGACTGCACAGAGATCAAGAACAGTTTTCACTGTTGCCTCTTGAATGCATGAACCTTACATAGGATGGGTCCTGGAAACCTGACAGTACTCCTGGGGAGCTGCTAAGCTTCATCTTCAAGACATTCAAGTTTATCTTAAGGAACAAAAGCTTTTTTATGATGAGGTATCAAGGCAGGACTTTAGGTGTACAGCTGCCATTCCCAGTGATTATTATAGACCCTAAACCTCCACTTTTCTTTACAGCTAAAAATCCACAGCTCTGGATTTCAATGCAATTTGCAGATTATTCTTTTCAGCTCCATTCTAAGGATACTCTTCTGCTGGCCTATGCCACCTCCCTGCCCTGTTGTTCCACAGCAAGCCAGATGAAGAAGCCTTTTGGAGAAGCTCTTCTCTGTCCTCATAATCTTCTTCCATGGCTTCTTGGTGTTGTCCTGGAAGGCTGCTGCATTTTCACTCCTAAGGCAGCCACACCAGTAAAAAAAAACACTGTTCTCGTTGGAAAGAGGAGGAGTCACAGCACAAAGCTACAGTGCCTGCTTCCAAGGCAGGCAGCTCTGCCCAGCCCTGGTCAGAAGGTTACACTTAAGCTACAAAGTGCAGCAAAAAGGGCGCAAACCATAAGCCTTCTTCCCTTTAGGGAACGATAAGCCGGAATGTCCAGGAAGGTCCGTGCTTCAGATAGCAATCAGCAGCTGCCTTTCGTGTTCGGCACTCACTTGCCTGCCTTCTAAATTGTAGGCTTATGTATTTCCCTGCAGCTCTTCCTGTGCTGTTTTGTTTAGGGTTTTTTCCCCCAGGTTTGAAAGTTGCTAGGAAATGGCAGCAGGAAATCCCTGCGGTCTGCCCTTTGTGGTGAGAATAACTTTTACCTTATTAGATACAAATTTATTTATGTAACAACTGAAAGTAAAACAGAATGGAGGAGGGGGTGGAGCGTTTGCGCTGTCACTTGTGCAAACTTTATCCTAACTTCTGTGTCGTGTCGACTTGCTGCTCAGCACTCCAGGATTTGTGAGTATTTCACAACTTTTGACATCCTCTTGTTTTCTTTTTTCTTCCTTGGAAAGATGAGGGAACTTAGAGCTTAGTTTCAAATTATTAAATGCTTTTAAAAACTGTCTAATAAGATTTCTTATGAAGGACATAGTTTAAGTACTGTATTTAACCTTGCACTTGGTACCTGTTTGTCTGTTTCTGCTTTCTTAGAGAAATCAGCAAATAGAGAAAACTGGTGCTAGCCCTTGAAAATTTGTCATTGTTTACTAACAAATTCACTCAGCAAAAATGAGGAGAAAACAAAGCTACTGCTCTGAGCCTGGTTTAATATAGCAAAGAGAGAGGCAAAAATTTGGGAGAAAAGTTATTTACTCCTTAGTGTAAACAGCTGAAAGGGCATTAAATGCAGGCAGAGAACAGAAAATCTGCAGACAGTGGAATCTTACTGAAAACAGTGACAGAGTTTCTGTAGATGATAGCAGCGTTATAGAGAGATTTTAGTCAGTAGTCAACAAGAGTAAACATATGCACTGGTGAGTCTTGTTAAAAACAGCTTTCTACGTAGTCATAGAATAATAGATTCATATAGGTTGGAAAAGAGGGAAAGATGTGGGGAACAGAAACTTGTCACAGATTGTATTGTCACAACCTGCAAAATTATATCTGTATAAGTCTAATAGGAAATTCTCCTTCCTGTGCACAACAACTATCTTGCAATTCCTTCTGCATAAAGAAGATATTTTTAGGCAACTTACTTTTAAGAGAGTCTTATACTGTGGAGAAAACTCCTGATGATAGTTATCACAGCATGTTTGGCTATACTCTCCAAATAGTACATAGTGAAGTGCTTCCTTTATCTCTCAGGGTGTTTAATTTATTTACAGTTACAAATTAATTTGGCATGTACCAGTTAAATGGAAACATACCGCAGGTTATTTTGTCTTGGAAGAAGATAACTGTAGATTAAAATAGTCTAAACAAACAGCTATTAACTAGCTAAAACAGATATTGACTAGCTCAATAGAGGTGATAAATTTGGGAGCCTAGTGGGCTGTTTGAAGCCCAGAGTATGACTTTATAGCTGTGCCCTGCTCTGCACCAGAGGGCAGCAGTGGCAATCCCTGGTACAGGGGCTAGCCCTCTGGGAATGGGATATCTGGGGGTGTGAGAGGGACAAACTGCTGGAATTGCATCCCCAGACAAGCCCTGCATGACACAGGGGATTCCTGGTTCTCTGCCTGGCAAAGCACAGTGACTTAAGAGATGGAGGAATGTTGACAGGCTGCTGCACGTCTCCTGTGTTACTGCCCCATTGCCCCAGGTGACCTGGCACATGAGGTGAGAGGCTCTGCAACTGGAATGGAATGAGGAGGGTGGTCCAGTCTGGCTTGGAGGTGTCACTAAAGCTAATTCAGCCTGTGCCCCCTGTCAAAATTACTTACATAAAAAGAAAAAAAGGCAGATTGATGTCATAGAAGATCCTTTCTGAAGAGAACAGAAAGATCCATATGCAGACCAGGCAGACTTCTTCAGGAAGTCTGCATCCTTCCTGGGGCCTAGGTTAAAGATGTAAAGTGAAAGTGTAACCCTGTGGCACAACCCTCAGGTTATTATCCGTTTTCTGTTTCTTCAGGTAGGCAGTGATGAAGTTGCAACAGGAAATTCAAGGGCAAGTAAGGGACTCCAGGGCCTTGGGATGATTGTAAAGGGATCGGGAGCACAACTGTCACTGTCCTCTATCCATCCTGTTGCAGGGAAGGAATGGTACAATCCAGCAGACCAATACTTGGCTTCAAGCTTGGTGTCATCCATAGAATTCAGGGATTTTGATCATGATTTTGTCTACTTAACACTAGACCTTCTGGCAATGGATGGGGTACACCTGTCCCAAAGGAGGAAAAGGATCTTTGTGCAGAAATTAGCAGGACTTATCAAAACAACTTTAAACTAAAATGGGAAAAGTGGTAAAACCAGGCTCACTAGAGGCAAACTTGAAGGTAGCCCACCAGTTTTTGAGTGACTATGTGCTAGCGAGTTCCTTCTGTTCACCACTGAAGGTAGGAGATGGAGAGCCATATGGCAAAAAAGGCACAAAGGTCAGTGATGTTTTAGAAACCATGCAAGCACCTGAGAATGGTCATGTAAGAATTAGAGCTTCTCTCCCCAAGGAGGCGGTGGAATCAGCAGCTCAGCTGAAGTGTCATTACACCAACACACACAACATGAGCAAACAGGAGCTTAAGCAGGAAGAAAATTAGGAGGGCCAAAGCCCAATTGCAGCTTTATCTGGCTACTGCCCTAAAAGACACACAAATAAAATTTCTGTGAGTACATCAGCAATGGGACCAGACCTGTCAGCCTGACTGTGCTGCTGGGGAAGGTCATGGAGCAGATCATCTTGAGTGCTATCTGGTAGTAAGTACAGGGCTACCAGAGGGTCAGGCCCAGTCAGCAAAGAAGGGCATAAGGTAAGTCCTGCTTGTCTTATCTGATTCCCCTCCACAACAGTCTTCTGAAGAAACTGGATAGTCATGGGTTGAACTGGTGTACTCTTTGCTGGGTGAAAAACTGGCTGGTTACCCAAGCCCAGGATGGTGGTGAATGGAATTAAACACAACTGGCAGCCAGTCACCAGTGGTGCTCTCCAGGGCTCAGTGCTGGGGCCAGCCCTGTTCAGCATCTTACCAATGATCTGGATAAAGGTGTCAAGTACACCCTCAGTCCCTTTGCAGATGACAAGTTGGATGGGAGTGCTGACCTCCAGGAGACTAGGAAGGCTCTGCAGAGATCTGGACAGGCTGGATCAAGGAACCAAGGACAACTGAGTTTCAACCAGGCCAGGTGCAGAAGTTCAATCCCATGCAACACTGCAGACTTGGGGCAGCGTGGCTGGAAAGCTGCCTGGTGGAAAAGAACCTAATGCAACACTGCAGACTTGGGGCAGAGTGGCTGGAAAGCTGCCTGGTGGAAAAGGACCTAGGGCTGCTGGTTGACAGCAGCTGAGCATGAGCTAGCTGTGCCCAGGTGGCCAAGAAGGCCAATAGCATCCTGGGTTGTAACAGGAATTAGCGTGGCCAGCAGGACCAGGTCAGGAATTGTACTCAGCACTGGTGAAGCCATACCTCGAGTGCTGTGTACAGTTCTGGGCCCCTCACTGCAAAAAAGACATTGAGGTGCTGCAGCATGTCCAGAGAAGGGCATGGAGCTGGGGAAGAGTCTGGAGCACAAGTCCTGTGTGGAGCAGCTGAGGGAGCTGGAGGTGTTTAGCCTGGAGAAATGGAGGCTTGAGCTTAACACTGTCTCTCTCTACAAGTCCCTGAAATGAGTTCCTGTGAAGAGCAGCTGAGGGAGCTGGAGGTGTTTAGCCAGGAGAAATGGAGGCTTAAGCTTAACACAATCTCTCTCTCTATAAGTCCCTGAAATGAGGTTGTAGCCAGGTGGAGATTGATCTTTTTTCCCCAATGAAATAGCCCCAAGTTGTGCCAGGGAAGGGTCAGATTGAATAATACAAAAAGTTTCTTCACCTAGAGTGCTCAAGCATTGGAACAGGCTGTCCAGGGAAGGGGTAGAGTTACCAACACTGAAGATCTTTAAAGGACACGTAGGTGTGGTACTCAGGTTAATGTCTGGACTCAATGATCTTAAAGGTCTTTTCCAACTTAAACAATTCTATGATGTAATTACGAATGCTTTATGTCTTGCTGTCATTATGAATGTTTGAATTCTCTAGGAAAAATGATTATGGTCAGATCCTGAGAAGAAAAAATGACCCTGAACAACCAATGTGAATCAAGCAAAAGCCGTTTATTGTGCTTCTAAACATTGTTTATATTTACTTCTTATCTTGGTCTACACAGTCACACATTGTTTAACTGGTATCTCTGCTTTGTCCATGCATCTCTTGATTGGTATCTCTGCTTTGTCCACGAGGCAAGCACGCATCTCTTTCTTAATCTAGTTGGTAGATGCTGTAAGCGTAATTTTACTCGGGTTGGCACCCCTTTGTCTGTCAGCAACTTTTCTGTTTCTTCTCTCTTCTTGCAACATCAGCTTTTTTATCCATAAAGATGACCTTGTTCTTTAGTTCCAGAAGGTTAGGCTGGTTCATTTAGTACATGTCCATTTTCCTGTAAATATGATCCTACAAGATCCATTCTAAGGCTGCCTAAAAGTTCACTGAAAATGGAGAAGGGTCACAGGGGACAGAGGTACAATGTGGAATAGTTGGGAAGTACGGATAATATAATGTTAGATTTTTTCTTATGAGTGAAAAGTTTATCCTCAGCTTCCAGTATCTTTCACGCCACGGATAGTGATATATTTGACACAAACCTCCTACTGTCAGTTCAGGGTTCTGCTAGAAGAACATTTCCCTTTTCTGTGCTTGTGCAGCCAGCACAGCAGGGAGAAAGGCAGCCTGGAACAGCTGGCTGTGAGACGTTCCACGCTATCTAAACAGTGTGGTTTGTGACCCAGAGTGGGTCACTGCTTTGCAGGCCACCACAGTGCTGCTGCTTGCAGGGATCAGGGAAGCACAGCAGCGCATACACAGTTTTTGGAACAAACTCCTTAGTCTGCACAACTAACATCTATTCCTCCTGCTTTTTTACATGACTCAGTCTTATTGCTATACTCTCTATTTCTAGTGTGCCATCACTAGGAACTAAAACTCAGGAGACTGAATACTCATGCATTCCTGGGGTTTTTTTGGTTTGTGGTTTTTGTTGTTTTTTTTTCTTTGAGACTTTTCTGTGCACTGAAACACTCATAATGAAAGATAGTGATTTTAAAGGTTATTTTAACTACAGGACTGTAATTCACTGCCTATTCTCCTTATTGTAATACATTCCCAATTCTCTACACCAAATTATAGTGCTAGGCAAAACCAGAACATCCTAAACACATCCATTTCCTCTCCATGCATGCTAAAATTTTTCTAATTTTGAAAAGTATTTTAAAAATAATTGCTTCAAAATGGGTGGAGGAAATCCCTACTCTGTTATTTATTATCTCCGATTTCTCAGAGAAATGTTTATGAAGCAAAATCTCATTTTCTATAGCAGTTCCCAAATTTAAAGACATTTTCTCACTCAGCTGAAGTGTCTGATTCCCATTTTACAGGTTTTTATAGGACAGAAATTCATTCCAAGAATGAATACAGACATATTAACAAACAAGGTGATAGAGTTTGTCTCTGCAAAGAGCAAACTCTAGTGGAAAGCACTATTAATGGTTCCCTATGGGAATGCACGTCAGAACTCCTTTTTGAGCCAATGTTTAAAGGGACAGAACCATGTTGGAGGCCCCTGATACCTACACAGATTATTCATTCACAGAGGAAAGAAATTCTGCTTTTATATCATTGATCCCATACTGATTTACCTTCTCACTGCCTCTGTGCCAGAGAAAGTTCCTGCACACTGGAAACTCCTGTGCTGTTGCTGGTCCAGTGCTGTTCCCAAGATGGGTCCTGTGATCCTGTGCTCAGAATGAGCCTGAAGGTAGGACCAGAAGAGAAGGGCATTTCATCCCAGCTGCCTGTACTTTATCAGTGTGAACAGAGATTCCACTTGACCAGGGCTGAGTGTCACCTTTGAGATAATAGTCTGTACAACCCTCTGAGAAGTCTGGTCTAGGATTTCCTCCACATCCTTTAACTGACTTGGGTCAGTTAAATGGGTCCTGTTCTCCATCATCCATCAGGATTTATGGGTGGCTAGGGCTAAATTTTTATATCATGATGAGAGCACAAAGAATACAGTCTCCTTGGCAGCTAATAAAAGCTTTCTGTCTTCCATTCATAAACCAATGGAATACTGTAAAATAAGGAAACTGATTCCTATTTATTTACTTATTGTTTCCCTTAGAAATTAGTGAGGAATGGCAGAAATATTTGGAAGCCATCAGGAGATGCACTATATAATTAAGCTGTTGTCTCTGCTGATAAGTTATTATAAGCAGGTTACCAGATACTTGCATCATTACAAATTATCATACAGAATTTCATGCCGCAACAGATGAGGTAGGTCCTTAGTGGCAGCATAGGATGATCCTTCAGACATTGTTGATACAGCAGCTACACATTACAACTGAACAATTTAATGGTTTACCAATTGACTCTAATGTCAATACTTATATAATCTTCACAAAAAAAATGGTGGATGGGGCTTTTTTGCCCATTGAGGAATTGCTTTTAAAAGACTTTTATAAAGATATATGTAGACCAAAAGTGTTGCACTCTGTAGTAGTTTAAAAAGTCTTATACCGAAGTTGCTAATCCAACCCACTCATGACTAAAATTTATCAAATATATCAGGATGTCTTTCTGTAAGTAAAAATTAAAGAGAAGAATATTTACTGGCTGCAATTTATTTTTGAGTAGATGGACCATCATATTCTAAACTGCTAGTCAGGAATGATTCCCACTGCACCTTTCCATGGCTGCAGTGTCTTCCAGAAGGCAGTGAATGTCAAGTGTTGGTAATTTTCTTCCCTAGAGTTTAAGCTATAAATAAGGACAGTGTGGGAAAGTTTATTGTCTCTGCTGGAGAAAGAACCTGATCTCATTGACTATGTAATGTCACCATCTGCCATGGACTGTGTTTGTGAAGATACAAATTGGACAATGCAGGTGTTGAGCTAAAAATCTTGTGAAAAACATATATAGTAGAAGACCCATTTTTGGTAAAAGAATAACAAGAGTGACAAGGTTTACTTCACATATCTTAAAACTAATTTTAACTGTTAATATGTTGTTAACATACTATTAACATTGGTTCTTTTTTGGTTGATAAGCAACATGATGGAAAGTTGGGTATGAACTCTGCAGCCTCTTTTGATGCTGCATTGGCTAATTAAGAATTATGGCATCTCCACCAGTGGGGCCTGCACATTTTCTGGCAAGTGACAAAATTGCTGTCTGTTTTCTTGTAAGGGAAGAAGGCCTTACCTGCCCTTCCAGAACTAAGGAATTCTCTATGGGAATCTGTGTGCCTGACTTCTGAAAGCTGCAGCTGGTTAGTGCCGCCAACCTACTTGTAAAAGGAAAAGCTATCAACATGAGCACACTTGCTCAAAAACAATGAATGATATCTGTTAGTATAGGCCACACAGTCGAGTTGCCTCAGGCTGAATGTCAAATTAACCTCAGGCTGAATGCCATGAAAATAATAAAGGCAGAAGAGGCATACCTGTTAGAACAATGGTGTGCAGTGTGCTTATAAGAACACAACAATGTGAGTCACAGTGGCTCTGTACTCTACAAAGAACTGTAACCTTTGTCAGAAAAACAAATGCAGCTTATTTCCCTGACAGTGTACTTTGGCAGTGGTGTAGCTCCTAGAGTTTTTCTTTATGCTGCTTCTTGCAAGGGTGAATAGGTCAATTGTTGCTTCACTTCCTGAGGTTTGATTAGTGCTGGAATTATGATTAGTTGTACTCCGGGCTGCCACATGCAGTGGAGAGGCTGGGCAGCAGAGAAGGCGAGAGGAGGGTGGCACTGGGAGCTCATCTGGGATTACACTGGTGCCTGTTCTCAGCCTGGGGATTCCAGGGGTAAACCTGTCCTGCAGTGACCAACACTAGATCCTGGTGATGGCCAAAGCCATCACACTGGAGTTCACATATACTGCCTCACTGCTTACAGCTTTGTTTCCCTCATTTTGTTTAATTTTCAACAATTTTTATTGACTAAAAAAAGATCTACAGCCTTAGCTACACTATCTTATAGTAATTACTTACATGGGCACAAGAAATGTGATTTTGAACTGACTAGAATACACACACACACACACACACACACACATATGTGTATATATATGCCACTTACCAGTATATTACCCATTTTCTTCTTGATCATGGGTTAGTTAATTTTTCTCAAAAGGATGGGAAAGGATAAGAAAAGAGGAATTTCACTCTACAAATACAAAAAACATTGGAAGAACCTAAATATTTTGGGCCCAATATGCGATACTTAGGGATAAATTTTTATTTTTTTGTTTTAAGTGATTGTTTAGGATTCTCTAGGATTGTCTGTGTTCACTTTAGCCCCCAATGTGTTCTGGTGCAGCTGTGAGGAATTGCAGCCATTTTGAACTGAGCTCTTGAAGGATATATTTTTCTTCACGCTGTAACATCTTCCCTGGAGAAACCTGAGCCAGCATCTGAGCTAACTGACTATAGCAACCAGAAATATTTGCTTGGGGAGCATGAAGCATCCCATCCTAGGGGCAGATATGCAAAGCCACTAAAAGGGAGAATTTCTTGTGAGTCAGAACTCAGAAAACTATTGCTGCTTGTGAAAAATCTGTGTTAAGGAGTTTGCCCAAATCACAGAAAGATGGTGAGATGAAGGCAAGGAGAAGACTCAGGGCTGCATCCAGCTGCCTTTGTCATTGAACTCAGGTTTCCTTTCTGTCTCCTTTTCTACACACCTTTTTGGTTAAACAAAGCCATTTATACAGGGGTTTGGTTTGGTTTGTTTTTTTTCCAGGAGCTTGGTCCACTAAGTGAAAACAATCCATTTTGTTTACAAACGCTGTATGAGAAAAAGGAAATCATTACATCTTACTCTGATTAAAGATTTAATACCTTTTTATAACTATGAAGTCATGGGAAGGCAGTGAGCATAGGATTGAGTTTGAAGTTGAGTAGAATATGCTTTAGTGATCATAAATCCTTCTACTTCTGCTACTCTCAAACTTTCCTTTCACTTCAACCATGTCTTAATTCTTTGCTGTGTTCTCCATCCAGTCATAAAACTCAAATTCCACTTCTGTGCATCAGCAGCATCACTGATTTCTGCTCCTAAGCCTTCACAATGCTGTTCCTGTAGAAAGCCTGTGTATACAAACACAAAAAGTTCTGCTTGTCTTGGAAGCTCTGAGATGGAATATGTCAGTGAAGAGACTGCTGTAGACCACCTACACAATGCCAAAAAATCTCTTATGCAATTATGTAAATAAAATAAGCCACTCAGGACTTGACCAAGTTTATGCAGGTTTTCTAGGCTGCCCAACTTGAAAACACTACCGCAAAGCACAGCTTCAATTAAATACTTATAAACATTATATATACATGAAAGAAATGCATATTTTCTGCTAATTTGTTTTTGGAAATGAGTGAATTACTCCTTTAAAGGACTTAAAAGAAAATCACTACCCTGAGTAAATAATTCATTGTTGAAAATTCCAGCTCCAATAAGTTAATTTTGATCAAAATACAGGTAACTGAATCTGAGTCTTATTGTTTGAGACCCAGCTGCTGAATGGCTACAAAACCAGTGCCTTTACACATTACAGAAATAAGACTGTGTTCTCAGCCCGTATCTCTGAAATTCTCTGTTCTTAATTTTCTGAGAAGACAATGCTTATGCAATCACACATCTGTATGTGTTTTCATATTTCCATCCTCCACCGTATTTCTTTTTATTTCATTGTATAGTTCATATTTGGAAGAGACACATCCAGGACCCATCTTCAAGCCTCCCACTTAAAGCTGGGCTAACTTTGACATCAGAGCAGGTTGCTCCAGCTTTGATTGATTTTTCTGTACCTCTGAGGATGGAGCTTCTTCAACTTCTGCAGGGAGCCTCCTTCACACATTTATTTTCTTGCAGATTATGTTGGGACTACTTTAATAAAAATACTAATAATGTCCAAATAAGCTGTTCTGTCAACATGCTTTCATTTTCTGCTGTATCTCTTTGAGCTCTTCCTATGAGTAAAAAATGTATTGCTTGAACAAAATATTAGCTTTTTTCTCTAACCACAAAACTTGCAAGATTTGAACATGAATCTAGGGAAAAAATTATAAAAGAAAAGTGAAACCTTCCAATTTTATTTTATTTTATTTTGTCATCTGTAAAAAGGTAATAAAAAGGACAATGAACTTGTTAGACAGTTGCCATGATTGTCATAAGAAATCAAAGGTTACCTGTTGCTGACAATACATATTTTCCAGGGGAACCCCCTTTATCATACAGAATTCAAAGATAAGATTCTACTATCTAAATGAAAATAACCTTTTCAAAAACTCTGCCTTGTGTTTTCCATTGATTTAGAATATATACAGGGGACTTGCAGAAGTTGCTCACAAAATTTCAGAGGCTTCCTGCTTTGACTGATCTTAATGGATAGGCTGAAAGTCACTCAGAAATCTATTGTGGCTTTATACTTACATTTTTTCCCCCCACATTTAGGTCCCAAAATGTAGTTTCCTGATCCAGATGCTGTTCTCTTCTGAGTAATGGTCCAGCAGGCAGGATGCAGGGGAAGGCACGGCAAACACAAAACTCTGCTGGAGCATTGAGCAGGCTGCAGGGACAGGTAAGGATCATTTAACAACATGACATTTTTTAAAATTTCAGCAAAGCTTTTAAAGTTATTTTGCAACCCAACATGAAAAGTAGGTAATAAAGAAAATTTAAGGCTTGGAAACATCTCCAGTATTTTAGATTAAATCCTTACACTCTATAATTTTTTTGTTGGTTTTTCCGCTACTTGTTGTTCAGTTTTACCAGAATTACGTCGTAAATAGGTCTGAGTTTTTTTCACATTCATATTTTTCAGTTGATTTGTGGCACAGCAAATTCTAGCCAACTTTTCTGCTCGGTGCTAATCTCTGTGTCTGGCTGATATTTCACAACATGTGAGGCCAAAACCCCTGATCTTTGAGAGTATTTACTACACTCTTTACTGTGGGGTGAAATCCTTAAAAGTGTCCAACCTCTGTAGCACTCTTCAGAGCTCCCCACACATCTCCTAGATGATTTAGTAGCAGTTGCATTTCCTGTAGTGTTGTGGCCAGGTGACCTTTTCATAACCCCAAGGTCATTATCTTTTGGTGTTGTCCCAAAGCAGGTTGTGCAACAGGCAGATCCACACACAGAGCCGAGGTATTAGACGAACTTACACTTCTGTCCAGAAATGGAGGCTGGATGGCACCTCCACAAAGCCAGCACAACAACTACTGAAACTCTTCACAATTTATAAAATTTTAGCAAACAGAGGCATTAATGTTCATTGGCTACAAGTCACATAGTTCATATTAATTCTCCTTTTCGTTGATGATTCTTATGTTAATTAGTCCTATGCTCAGTCTTTCTCATCTTTTATGCTGGCTTTCCGGTAGTTTTTCTACAGAAGTCACAAAACCAATTAATCATCTCAAATTTGAGTTAATTACTGATTGCCCAATAGCTTTGTATGATTTCATGCAAAGTGCCAGAGTGATTGCATCAGTCTAAGCTTTTATTAAAAGCATGAAAATATAGACCTCCTGATTTTGGAGAAAAATTTGGAACTCAAGTGTCAACAATGAAAGCTATGGAAAGTTGGAAGCAGGTCATGAGTCACTGTTTTGAGCATGCCAGTTCTTCCACAATGATTGCCAGTAATACATGCAAATAGCCTAAGGTTATTTTCTCTTCTAAGGCTGTAAAAAATCAAATGCATGACAAGCAAATAAGTATTTACACTGAGAATTTCAAATGCACATTCAGCCAGTGTTGTTTTGACTACAGGATTTCCTCAACAGCTCTTAAAAGAATAAAAAAAGCTATTACTCTTGTAGCAAGATGCAGACACAGGATTGAGTGACTAGCAGAAAGCAAGTTTGTTTTGCCATATGGTCATACTAGTGTTTCTGTTATGACTTACCTATTTAAATGCCTTCATCCTTCATGAAAAATAAAACATCTCATGTGTTCTGGAAGCAATTCCGTTAGCTTCCAAAGACAGTGAACATTTTAAAATACAACTATACCAGTGCCCCCTTTAAAGGTATATGTAAGTTTAATATTTTTGCCATTAATTTATCATCTCTTAAATTAACAATTTTATGCTGTTTCTTATATTTATACACAGTCAATAGTGTAGCTATGAAGGTACAAATAAAAAGACAGCAACCTTCTCAATATGGTTTAGTTTCTAAAAACAGGTGTAACACCTAGCCAGATATAGCATATAGATGTATCATCTATGTTGTGTCCCTTACAAGAATTAAAAGCGCAGATAAATTGAAAATATAAATCATAGTAGAATAATCTACTGTTAGGAAAAAAGCTGAGGGATTCCAACCACTAAGAATAAATGTATCATTGTGCACTCTGATTTTTTTGTACAGATTTTTTTCCTTTAAATCTTTAATAATCATTAAAGACTTGAACTATATGATGCTTTGAACTATATGATGCTTGAACTATATGAGCTATCTTTTCTCTTGTTTTCAATGGAGATTATTTATATAAGACAGTCTTTAAAACTGCTGCACAAAAACTAACTTAAGTACACTCTGATATCAGAAGTTTCAGAACAATTTCCAGAGATTGGCTCGAGGTATCACTCTTTGCAGAACAGGCAGGTAGTTACAACATTAGCAGAAATTTAGGAACCAAGGTTCACAGTCTGTTTCCCAGAAATCAGATCAGTCTTCCATTACCAAAATGGCTGAGTAACAGAACCTGTCTGTTGGCCACTTTTTATGAGTTATCTTCACACATCTGAAGAAAAGAGGCCATAAACAAAAAGTTAGGAAGCAGCTGATCCTTGGGAACTTGACAGGGAAGCAAAGGAGATGTTAATCTGTAGGGTCACAAGTAACCCCTCACCCAAGGCACAGAAGAAGCTCCTGCTCAGTGCAAGTCTGTGAGCTGTGGTGCTTTTCTGTGGCTCTAGAAGGTCACTGTTGAGGAGATTGCTGGATGAGTTTCACCTGACATGTTTTTTTAGTATAAACCACTAAACTAACATAGCAATGAGAACAAAATTAAAATAGAGTGAGGAGATGTATGTTTCATCTGGCGTATTTCTTTGCTGATTCTAAGAGCCACTAGTGCAAGCAGGATTTTTCTCCTGTCCATGTTCCATTGACTTCAGTCCTCTGACATCCCCGGCCAAAGCTGGAATCAAGCCTTTTTTGCAAAGCTTATGAAGATGTGTTCTGTCTCCAAGTTTTCCAGATGGTACTGGGAACAAGAGGAAGACCATAAAACAACCATTCCATAACTTATGAAAAACACAATTTTCATCATTGTTGCCAAGGAGAAACGGATGTAACATTTTATGTTCCCTAGCTCCCAAATGAGGATAACAAACAAAGTCTCTTCCATGGGTCATTCTATCTACAGTCTCTTGAGATTCTCCTGCCTGCATATTTTGTCTGGTGACTGAATCACAGGCACAGCAGTGGAGTGATATCATATGAGTGTCCAGCACATATTTGTGAATCACTGTCCTTTCACAGCATTCAGCGGTAATTACCCAAGCCAAGAAATAATACTTTTTTGAATGAAGTTATACTAGGTAAAGTTTATTCAAAGCTTTTTGGTTTTTTTTTTTCCCTGGAGGAAAGAGAGAAAAATGTCACCATGACGACTTACTTTCAAATGAAAGCAAATTCGGGTGGCAGTGTACTAGCACTTTTTTTTGATTAATAAAATCTCCCCCTCTAAATACAATCTAGAAGTTTTACTTCATTCCAAGACAGGTGATTAATTATGTCCTTTCATAGGGAACGTGGGATTTTGTTGGACTGACTACAATCACAATCCCCTAGTGGTTTCAAACAGATATCCTGAGGAGGTTAGACAGCAGTTGAGGGAGGAAAAGACCTCACAGTGGCATTTGTATGTACTGATTTAAGAAAAACAGGTATAGAAATAACAGTTTCTTGGATGAATTCTGTCAGTTATTAAAAAGTAGAGTTTGTATTAAAATATATATTTGTCATGCAATTTTCTACACTCTTTTCTACACTCTCAGACAGCTTCCAACTAAACTTCTAAAGAAAAGGCTGCTATAAATGTAGCTGTTTCTCCTGCAACATGACACAATGCACCAGATTATTTATGTCTCAGAATACTCTTTGCAAAGTAGAGTTATTAACCTTTATATGTCTTGGCTGACTTCTCGTGTGGGTATTTTCCCTCTCTCTTGAATCTTAAGTATGCTTTGCTTCACATCTCCTTGTCTTACATTCAAGCAAACCTTTCAGCAGAGAGCCTTGATTTGCATGATTTGTGCTCTTCTCTTCTCTCTTCTTAATTGCTCTGCAATTTTTCTCATTTAACCAGTTGTTTGTGTTTCCTAGAATCTATTGCTGCATACAAGTAGAGAGACTGCTCTTGTGACTTCCCATTTCCCGCAGAAACAAACCATATAACTGCATGTTTTTCCTTTTTAATTTTGTTTTATTACAATTCCAGACAAACACAGTATTATTTAATGGATTACAGAGTTTTGCCTGCTCCTTTTGTTTTGTACAAAAGAGATATTTCTCACCTCATTATCTTGTTCCACACAGTTAGAGACTAACCCCATTTTCCTGTTCCCCTGCTTCTATTCAGAATGAAGGGCTGTGCTATATTTTACATTATCTTAGAATTTTCAAGCATATTTTGATGGATTCAGTCCTTCAAAGATACAGCTATCTGGGCTACTGAAGAGGCCTGATTTTAAAGTTTTTTGTACTAAATGACGTTAATTTCATTTTGTATCATGACACTAATGCAAAGGGGAGATGATAAAATATCAACATTAAGGTCTGGAATCATGTGAATCAACTACAAAGTTTCTTATTCTATCTGCTGATGATTTGCAGGTAAAAATTGCCCATTTAGCTTGAGAGGTATGCTGTGGTATTTTAGGTGCATGTGTCTTCATGCCCTTGTGACTAGAATAGAGTTAATTTTCTTCCAAGTACCTGGTGCAATGCTGTGTTTTGGAACTGAGACGAGGATAATGTTAATAAAACTCAGGTTTTAGTTGTTGCTAAGTAGAGTTTATGCTGATATGTGAGGACATTTTATCCTAAGATTGACCATTTTTGCTATCTTTGGAGCAGGGTGGTTGTTTGCCTGAAAATCTACATTGGCACTCAAAGAGTGTGGACATAAACCCAGGCTAAAAAACTCTACTATAGGTATCTGTTGTTACCATTTGCGTTGTCTCTAGCTGATTAAAACACCAAGTGTAGCTTTCATTTGTAGCATTTAAATTGAACTTTTCTCATGTCCTACTTTTGAAACAATTCCTTCTCTTTCCTTCTTCTTTTTTTAATTTTTTTTTTTTTGGACAGAACCCTTACTCATCTCCTGTCCTCATGTAACTGAAAATATCTCTCAGATTCATAAGGTTTTATGGTTGCTGTAGATTATTTTGCATAATTTAAATGAAACATGAATATTTCAGGTCTCATTTTAAACTGTGTGCAATTTCAGGATACACAGGTCACAGTGAGGACAAAGTAGTTTCCTAGTAGTTTTTCTCCAGCTAAAGATGAACAACCTGCCAATAATGCAAATTTATGTACTGTGCACTTGTGACAATTTTTAAAAAGAAAACGATTTGACTGAAACTCTGAGCAAGATAAAGTGTTAAGAGTGAACTCAAGCTCTGTATTACCCTTCATAAAAGTGACTTTTCAACAACAACATGGTGCAGTAAATGCTACAAGTCATTCTCTGCCTCAGGTCTTTAGGACCTGAGGGGTTTTGCCAGTACCTTTCCTAAGAGTTCAGTGCTCAAACCATATCAAAAGTATGGAGCATCCAAAAACTGGGACAGAATGATTTATCTCAAAGCAGCCTATGACACCTGTTTTGTCTGGACGTAAATATCAGAAAACAAAATAGCCTTTATTTAAGTAATAAAAACTACTTTTTATTTCTGTTTATACTTTAATTATTTTCTAAAGGATCATTACATCTAATTTATATAACGAATTAAAACTTTTGTAAATAGAAAAATCTTTATTGAAACATCCTACTTGGCATTTCTAACCAGAAAGAAACCAAAATGCCAAATTTTAAGCAATTTTTTTCAGCTACACTCAGATTTTTAGCTGTTACAAAGGTTTTATCCAATAAAATTGTAAACAACAACTTTTTGCTTTCTAGTTTGTTTTGTAATGTACTTACAATTTTTGTCAGTCTGGATGCTAAAGAAATGGGACTGGAAATAACATGATCAAAGAATATTTGAATCTTGTCTTGTGTGAGTTAAATGTCCCTAGGTAAACTACTTCTCACATATAATTAAAAACTGAACATTCTCAAAGCAATAGTTATTCTTTTTGCTCACTGCCCCTCAGATTTTCTGAAGGACAAGGAAGCACCTTTGCAAAAAATATGCTAAGCATTTGAGTAGTATAAATGCTTCACTCTTACTGAAATGAATAGAATAAACTGGTATTTATCATCCCTTCAGCTGACAACAAACTTGGGTTGGTACTTGGGTTGGTGGGGTGCAACTTTGCTACATGCTCTGAAAAATTTTACACATTCCTGCCTTTGTGTAAAAAGTAATCTTGAAAGTAGACTATATTTTCCCAGGTATCTAAAATTAGTAAACAAAAGCCCATGTTTTTTGTTATTCATCATTGAAAACTAAGAGAGAAGAAATTTGTTTTCTCTCAGTTATATTGCTCAGTTTTAAAATGATGAAAATGTTCTCACAGTGCCTGGCAAATTGAAAGAAAATTAAAGAGGTCAAACCCACAAAAAATAAAATACTTGTTTTCAGGAAAAGGGTAGACACCAGCATTTCCTCCATTGTAATGTCTGAAAATAATATGTATTTTTATTCAATTATTTATTCATTGTGACATTGTGACTTTTAGAAAACTTGATCTGAACTAAAAAAAGAAAGCTATGTTCTCTTAGGTTATATATGCGTGTAAAACCAGTGCTCTTCAGGAAACTACATTATGAAGAGGCCTCATTAACGTAATACTTGCCATCATATTTTATGTTTAGAAGTTAACAGTGGCTATAAAAATTGAAATGTAAGCTGAAAATATATTTGCACAGAAGAAAGTTTTACATAAAATTCGAATAAACTAATTCAATAGCAAATAACTATCAATGCTGTAAACAGCAGGGAGAAAAGGGCTAGAGAAGTTATAAACTTGCAAAAGCTAGCCCCAAATTTGACAAGCTTTATAAGCAGTCTCTTTTACTGGAAAACAACGATATATGAGGGAGATATCAATATGCTCTTCCCTTGGTATTCTCAGCTGGAAGTAAATGGAGACATCAGGCTTTGCTTGCAGTCAGCTCTGCTGTTCCTAAATCCTGTGTGCTTCTCTAATTCACATTAGGAGCATGTACCTATTTTAGCCTGTTATGAATATAACCTCATCCTATTACCCATAAGGTGTGTACTACAGGAGGCAAGCACAGGCTAATGAAATGTCATTATATGGAACATAATTCTTCCAGCAGGATTTTCTGCAGGCCTTTGAGTATGCAGAAGCTGTAAAGAAGTTCAAATACGAAACAGGTCATGAGCAAGATGACTCCTGTGGCCATTCTGATGTGAAACTGTTGCTAGCTGTCTATACAGGTATAAAATAAAGATCAATAATGTCCTTCAGGCTCTGAAAGCAAAAGGTAGAAAACCCAGTGGGACAAAAGCAGACACAGCAACTTGCAGGCTCAATGTCCAGGTGTAAAACAAATGATAGCATTAAATGTAGCCTAATCAATTGCAAGAAAAACTTTCTGAGGCAGCATACAGTAATGACATGAATGCATAATGGAAAAATCAAAACATGAATTAGGAAGAACATTTTGTTTCCTGGATCTGAAATGCTGCTGGACCTGTTCTTGCAGAAGCTTGGGAAACTTCAAGGTGTGTTTTCTCAGGAGGAGTAGTCCAGTACAATAGTTCAGAAATTCTGCTGCTGGAGGGTAGGAGCAAAAATGAGTGAGCTTAGAAGCTTAGAAATGTAAAGTTCCTGGTTTTAGGGAAGGAAAGGGTAAAATCCTTCAGCATGCACATTTCAGCCATACTCTGCTATGCTGATTAGCCAGTTTGTGTATCCGATGGTGAGGGCACAAGGATCATTGGAGAAAGTTTGTGCTCTTTTGAGCCTTCAAATAATTATTTTTGTATTATTTGGATGGGCAACAGCTTTTTTTTGTTTTGTTTGGGAGTCGGTGTAATCTATCAAAGTAGCTAGAATGTGCTGATGTGTTCACTCTGACCTGAGACAGATGTAACACAACCACATTTTGTTCTGCTTTTGTTCCCTTCTGGAAATAGACAACCAATGCTATCACTGAAGTTTTTAAAAAACCTCAAAGATTAATGCTTACATGTACAGAGTCATGGTTCCTTGAGGTCCCAACTGAAATGCCCAGAGATTTATTATGAACAGCACGTCATAGAAAATGCAGTCATAAAACTTGTGTATAAAGCTAAGTCTAAACATATTCCAGCATATAGTCAGCAGTGTTTCGATAGCCAGGTGGCAGCCTGGGACTCACCTGTGATAATTCCCATTAATTTTCCCTACTGTCTTCAGCTGCATACTGGCACGAGCCTCTATGTGCACAATGCCTATTATGCTTTTTAGACCAAAAGATGCCAGGTTGTATGTGAATGGCCAGATATTTTTGCCAAGTTTTAAATTTGATTACCGACCAGGAGGACCTTACGTGGTGTTTGGATGGGTATCTGCCAAAACCCAAATTTGTTTGCTGTTCTTTGCAAGACAGCAAAATAAATTGTTTGTAAAGTTGTCCTTCCACTCAGGAGAAATAGGTACCTTGCTCTGGTGGCAGGGAAGCAGTGAGCTGTTGGGAAAGTAAAGAAAAGTCTATATACCACAGCAGAGCTGTACTGCCTTCAGAAAACTGAGTTGTGTTCAGGCACACAGTCTGACACACAGTTATTAATATCACCAGTCACTTTTCTATTTTTAAATAGAGACCATAAGCGTGAGGCAGATAAAACACTGTATCAGCCCTTGCTTAGAATGACATGACTGCTTTCTAGCTCTACTCTTCAAAAGTGATGAAAAAACATGCTTGAAAGAAAATATTATGGGGAAATCTGATCTTTAACTAATCTCTCTAGTATGCTTTACCACAATGTGAATGTTGCACATACTTTACCACTGTATTGCACTCAGCCCCTGTTACATGTAGAAAAAAGTGGGTCAGTGTGCAAGTTCATAATGGCTACATTACACAAAAATACATTCAAAATTTACATGAAAGAGGGAAGTTTCCATAGCACACACACTAGAGCTTTTCCAATAATCACTTCTCCTGTATCCAAAGACAAGAGACTAAGAATGATTGTCCTGTTGCTGTAAGTATGTTGCACTATTATTTATAAATTATTTGTAAAGAACATTAAACAGAAACACTTTGTTTTCCAAATTTTCTTTCCTTTTCTATGCTTATCCTATATTAAATAAATCTGTAATAGAGATACTTTGTTCTTCTTTCTTAGAATCCTGATTCTAGTTTTTTCTGCCTATTCATGTGTTTATAGTGGTCTGTGTGCTGTTTCCTCAGTTGTTCAATGACTTTATTTTTCCCTGGTTAATATTTTGGTCAAATTCTCAACAACTCTGGAAATAAAAATTTCTTTGGTTTCAGGAAAGCTATTGCAATTGTCACATATTAGGATTTATTTCTGCTCTTTAAAGAACATTAGGAGCAGAAAAGAAAGTAGAATGTGTCAAACTGCATAATGCCTCTTTAATTCAGGATCCAGCAAATTCCAGCAAAATTTTCCCTGTAAAATAGGGCCATGGATTATAATCCTTTTTAAAAAAGCTCTGAAAATACTGCCTAACTTCACAATTTTGAGAACTACATTTGCTAATTTTAGTATTTCGTCTATTATAAGCGTGTTACAGATCTCTATCAGTATATGGTCTTACTCACAGTCTTTAAGCTGAATATTTTGCCAAGGATGAGATATTATTTGTCCAGCAGCTGTTCCTGTAACAATTATTTTTATGGTCTCAGAGTTTCCAATGTTATGCATCAATATGACAAAATTTATAATTTTTTTGCTGTTCAAGTTTCCATGTTTAATACTGTTTTAGTTTTTAATATCCTATTCTAAAGGCACAGAAACTTAATCCATAATTGTGTTCTCATTCCCTGTTGGGTATTTGTTACTATGATAAAAATATCACAAATAATATTCACAAGGAGTGCCTAACAGCAAATGTATAGATCAGAACACATTTTGCTAAACGAACCTTAGTTCTGGCTCCATTTTGTGTGGTTTATTAATGCCCTTTACATTTTGAATCCCTTTTTATTCTCACTGCTTATCTGTGAGAACTTATTCTGAAAGGCCTTTTAACTAGCTATTACATATTGCATCCTGAAGGTGTCATTTGGGGATAAATGGTCAAATCTAACCATCTGTGCCATACAAATGATTTTTTTTCTCTGAATTTTTTGTTTACTGTGTATTTGAGCTAAATTATTTTTGTCACTAGCAAAGTTTAGAGAGTCTCTGTGTCAATTGTGTTTGGCAAGCTAACCTAGCATTAATATTACATATCCTTGCATCAAGAAAATATTAAGTTGATCTTTCACAATTTGAGGAATGATTGATACCTTGAAAAGAGACTTCCATTGCATGGAAGGAGGAAAAGAGAAAGAAGCATATATTAGCTTTCTTTCCTGGCTGGATTTTGCTACCTGCCAAATATAAGGTCTGTAGCTATGTACAGGACACATCTTCGCAAGGCAAGAGTCTGAGCTCTGGGCCTCAAGCACATTTTGCAAAAAAAATAAAGGTCAAAAGAAAATATTTAACTTCTTACATTTCATGTTCTGATGTTTAAGGTATGGAATGGAATAGCAATGACTCTGTGACCTTTCAGCAAAATTTTCAAACAGGCATTGCAAACTTTACTCTCTAGCATAAATGCCAATTATCAGGAACGTACAGGAGAAGAAAGGACTGTCAAAGCAAATCAACAACTACTTAAGCAAAGAAAGAACATATAAATACGAAATGTGAGTAAACTGAGAGAGCCTCCTGCCATGCTGATTACTGACAATACTCTTTTGAAGGTTAACACTTCTCTGATACAGGCAGAATAAGCTGTGTAGGAGAGTACTCCACAAGAATGTCACCACTATACAAAAAAACCAAGAAAAGCTGTAGTCCTTGGTGAGAGAGAAGGGAAAGTAACCAAATAGGAATAGTATTTAAAGAATAACCAGTTTTATTGCTGAGGAAAAAATGCTTTAGCCAGCCTAACTCTAGCTAAATACAAAACTGTTAAAAGCACTTCATGTCATAAAACCGTAAACATTTAACAAACCAAGGCATGGTTTGGCTCTCAGCCAGACAAGCATTCAGCCATGTGATTCAGTTTATGACCTAGTAATTCCATCGGCTTCCTTTCTGGTTCAGTAAGTACAAACCAGACAAAAGCATGGAAAGCTCACTCTTTACATTAAAACTTTGAGGAGGAGAGCTGCTGATAACACCTGGTGGAGCTTGAGGGCAGATTTCCAAGGCTTCGGTGCAAAGACTGATAGGAAGGGAGAAGAGGAACTACAATGGATTCAGGCACCATGATAGCGTGGAAGCAACTCTTTAATAGTTGTAGCATCAAATGGTATTCAGAAGTTACCAGAGATGTAAAATAAGTTTTTTTTTGGCAGTGGTTTTGAGGGCTGTATGTGTAGGTAGCATTTGCGACAGTTTCTTATTGTCTCAGAGAAGATTAATGTGGTTCTCTGTGTTTATAAATTTGAATAATTACATTCTGACACTAATTCAAATTTGGGGCTTTTTTTTCTTGCTTTCCCTTTGGTTGTTTCCTATAAGAAGCCTAAAGGAACTTAGGTATGAAAGAGCAGAGGGATTCTTCAGTGAAATTGCTTCTTTTACTTTCAGCATTTACTCTATGAGAAGACACAATGAACGTGTCTTTTCTCTAAAACTTACTCATAATTCATGAAAATTTTATTTCAAAATTACTTAGTTGAGGGCTCAATATGGAAACATCTATCTAGTTCAGAAGTACTGCTTTATCTATGGGCTCCATTCCTCTTCCAGTCACAGTTTATGAAACCTTTACTCTCCATGGCTCCACCCTTGGAAAAAAAATTAGAAAAGAATGCTCTTTTGGTACAAGACTAGGGAAAAAAGTTGATTTTCTTCTCAGTCTTATGGACTCTGACATTTTGTATGTTTCTGAGCAGAGAGAAGGAGCTCAAATATTACACACAATACGAGACCTTGAATAGATGCAGCACTCTAGCTGTGCAATTACTTGGTACTTTGTCCCCTTGAAGGTAATTGCACTAGAGCAAGAGGACAGAACAATTAATTAGTGGAGCCAACAAGCAGAGGATAGCAGAGCAAGAGCCATGGGGTGAGATGTTGTTGGGGGAGGAGGCAGAGTTCACTAAAGGAGGCTCTAATTATTGTGGCAAAAGAAACCCCGAAGAATTGTTGCAACAATGCAAATGAGTGGGTGTAAAACTCAGCTCTACATGATGTAGACAGCACTTGAATACAGATCTAAAAAGACCTCTACTTTATGAATGAGACATTTCTTAATAAAATGCCAAAGGACTGGAGAGAGCTGGAGGTGATGATAAGATTTTAGAGTGAAATTCGCAGCAGTAACAGAGAAAAGAAGATTTAAAGTACTTTGCTGCACAGGAAGCCAGAGAGAAAATGCTGAGGACACATATTTTTAGAACAAGGAGAAGAAGAGACCGACTAAAATAATAATACTAAATAATGTGCAAGAAGTCTAGTGCACTACAGAATGAAGTTGAGAAATGGGAAAATAGATTGTTATGAGAGAGAGGTGTTTGAGAAGGTTGGTTTGCTCATGGGAACCAGGAAGGGGGGACTGATCAAGGAAAAAAGCTGTATGCTAGAAGTCAAGAAGTTACAGAAAATTTGAGAGTATCAAAAATTAAGAAGGTTAGACTTCAGGGCTCTATGGTTTTTTATAGGGTGAGAGTTTTCTGCAAATGGTGAAAGACTCTCAGGACATTCCAGGATTTTGAAAGAAGTGGACATAAAGTTCTGGCAGGGAAACATATTGAGGTCTGAGCCACCAGTCGTGAAGAAAACACTGGCAGTAGTTCTGTTTTTCCCATAGAAAATGAAAATGGCATCACCAGTTTCTAAATCACTCATAAGATCTGACTACATTGCATGCTTCTGGTCACTTGTTTTCAAGAACAAGGAAGCAGATGAGGAATAAGGATATAAATAAAGAATAAAAATACAGTTCAAAAGAAGGAGAAAAAAAGAGAAGACCATTACCAATAGAACCAAATGGCATAGCCTGGAAATAAACTTTCTTATTTATGAATATCTTATCTCAGGGATTCAAGGAGACATTTATAAGCAAATATTAATAAAGAAGTTTAGACATACGGTCTAAACATAGGCAGAAACATGTAATTTTAACTGTTTGTATTTTCCATCACATGTAACTTAAGTACTGTAAAAAGCCACGAATATTTTCTTTTGAGCAACTTAGATTATGTTTCTGTGACAGCCAAACCAGCAAAGTCATTGGCTGTTGCTGCTTTGTTGAAGAAAGGTTTTTTCATTTGCTTGCTTTTAAAGATTTGCTTCTTTAAAGAGAAAACAATACAACTGTACCTTAGATATCACTCAGAGGTAGCTGCTCTTAAAATGCTTAATTTAAGTTCATTATTAAAAACCAGCATTTCTTTCCCAAACCTTGTGTATATCATAATTTATTTTTGGAAGAGCATATATTCATTTCAAAAGGCTTTAATCTTTAGAGTAGCAAGTAATCAGGACACAAGCTACAAGCTACCAGAGATGTAATGAAGACAGAGAGTAATTAGTTAATGATTACATAGAGTAAGAAACCAAAACCAGACATTATCCAAAGAAAATTTTGACATTACAACATTATGTGTTCAAGGCAGGAGAATGATTTGTAAAAGCTTCTAAGCCAACTAGCATGCTTCTGTTGTTGAATAATAGTTTGGATGAAAGAATTAAGAAATTCAAGTAGAAAATGGCCCTGCATTAGGTCTGCAAAGGAGTGTGTTGGGGGATGCAGCTGACATTGAAACCTCTTCATGAACAAATGGAGTACCCTTTAGAATATGCATGTAGTATATTTATCACATATTTATCATCAGTACAAGATTTCTATTACTTCTAAAAACTAAGCATTTATTTTACACTAGCAATTATAATTTTATTACAATAAAGGTTACCTACAATATTTAAGAAAACCAAAGATGCAGGCATTCAATCATTAAGAACACAGTGTTCCAGTGTCATTACAATGAACAATTATTTAAAATAGGAAACAAATTACAAACTAATGATAACCCTGGTCCATTATTCACTAGATATCATAATATATTATTTCCTCACCGTGAAAACTTTGTTCTGCAGCATAAATTTTACAATTCATTTGTCCTGGGCCTCCCTCTCAAATCAATTTTTTAAGGCCCCATAACACTAATTATAAATTATAAAGCTATTATAATTACAAAGCTGGTATGTGCTTATGGACCCATCATAAGTCATTCATATTTTAATTTGTTGGGACCTCATCTCATTTCATAAAAACTAGCTTGTAGAATGATAAAAATGTTTAGCTATTGTAAAATATTTCTAGTATACTTTAAATTATTTTCCTAAAACTTGGGATGAAAACCTGCTTTCTTCAGCTGTATTCACCAACCAGGTTTAAAATTTCTTTAAATACACTTGAAGTTTCCCCTTAAGGCTACTTCTGACTTCACTTAAATAATAATAATACTAAAAAATACCCCAAGCCCAACCAAAATAGAATATTTTCTAAGGATTAGCATATCAAATGAAAGAAGTTAGTACACAGATTTAACAAAACAAATGAACAAAATCCAAACCCAAAAGAAATAACATATCAATTTCAAATCAATGTTAGCTGTGAAAAGGATAAAGCTTTTCTGTTATAGTAAGATGATTTAGCTCTTTTCACATATTCATGCAGTTAATAATTATTTTCCTTTTTTATCCTGTATATTTGAAAACCATACATGAATAAGTACCTTGTATTTTGGGTTTAGTACTTATATTTTCAATTTCCATTTGTTGTGGAAGCAGTGTCAGGTTTAGCCTTGCTTGTAGACTTACTTTGGCTGATCATAACACAGGATTCCATATGGAAATTGTTCAGAAGATGTAGGAGATGTTACCTGCTCTGTCCTTACTGCAATTTAGGTTGTCACAGTGTAATTCACTCATGTAGCTTTTATTTAACAGGTTTTGGACAAGCAAAGAGGATAAAAGGGACTGACACTGTGTCCCATTATTGAATGTGGAAGTTTATGTAAGATTAGGTAACTATGCTATTTCAGCTCCATCTTTGGAGATTGAAAACAAAATAATTGCAATGTATGTAAAGCATTTTCTATTTAAGAGAGTAGCAAGTATTTGTTAAAAATACTTTCTGGAAATCCTGTCACACATGTGGTCATTACTCTACTTTATTGTCTTTAAGCAAGTAAGCTGCAATCCTGACGGTGCATGGACTGACCTCCCATTTGGATATTTTCATTCCTGCACAGCTCTTCTTTTGTTATGTTCTCTGGTCCATTTTCAAATATTTACTTGCAAGTTTGCAGGTAAAGAAACGTCATTTGAGTCAGTTACAGAGTATTGCCTGTTGGATAAGGAATAAACCCTTGGGTCAAAACCACTGCACTGCAGCAGATAATTAACCTAAGCCTGTGAGGGAACTTCATCAGCTAAATCAAAGGGCTTGTGACTTTGGAACAAAGGTTACCAGGCTGTGCACAGGGAAATATTTCCTGATGGACAATGCACAGCTTCTCACAGCTTCTCCTTATTTCCAGTTGCCAAACTCCACTGAGGAAATTCTTAAATGCATCATTGTCCACTATTAGACACACATACACTGTGTAAAGAAATGTAAGTATATACTATAGCTAAATATTTTATTTAACATTTGTACACATAACTATAGTATTTTATGCATTTGATGTAGAGTCTCACATATATGCAACCACAGTATTGGAGTTAAAGTTGTAGGTAATTAATTGAATTTGGATAAAAAATGGTAGCCCGGAGAGAGGTGGAAAACAAAAGTTCTTTAATATTGATTCTGCATTAAATTGCAGCCTGCAGTATGAATTGATAAATAAATAGGGAGCCCAGGATGAGTTCAGGTCTTCACAGTGTGCCTTGAGCATCTGATTTTCTACCAACTGTTTGGTAAAGTGATTATGTATTTCTCCAAGCTACAAATCAGTTGGTCTTTCCAGCTATACACAACAGGGTCTTGTCTTTATTGGAAGTCTTGGAAAATTGGTTAATTAAGTCAGTACTAAAGCAAAATTCTGTGGAATCAAATTGTGACAAGGTATCACCTTGGCTGTGTCTTTCAGAAAACATACCTGAAAAGTATTTGTCTGAGGTATCTGCTTCTGAACAGCCATTGCTTTTGGTTTTTAAAGAATGGGATGGGACTAATCATCTTCTTCCTATGGTAAGTTAATGTCAATCAGAGAGTAACTATAAATTATTTATTTTTACTATCACAGCTGTTACTTGTCTTCAGTCACTTCAGGGAGTGGAGACACTCTTTTACACTTTAAAAGAATTTTAGGTACTTTACATCAGGTAATTGAACCCTTCTCTTGCATTATGTTCTCTAAATCTGGTCTTCAAAAAACCCCACATTTTTTATACTGTGTGTGACATGAGATACAGTTTTTATATATCTATGTGATTTTATGATTTGTCAAGTATGCTTGCTTGCCCCAAACATTTACCATATGTATTTACATGTAAACACTGTGTCTGTAATATCTTACAACGCTGAGTCCTTTTTTTCAGGATAAATGTTGTAGATACCTCCTGTTTAGCCTAATGGTCACCGTGTTTCTTCTGTTCTAGTGCTTATGTACCAAAGACAGAAGCCAGTCACTGCAAGTGGGCAGAAGTTCTGGAAGATTTGGAAAGGATCAAGACATCCAAAGTAAGTTCATAAAACAGTCAGCATTTCATATAATCATAGAAGAAGACTTAATAAAATATTTAGCACTGCACTCAGCTAAGTAATGTTAGTGAGAGGGAGAGGGATGGTGTTTGTTAGCTAATGTTTATAATTCCAACTCTTGTTTTCTTGTAGGATATTGATGTCAGTTTATACACTGCAAATGCAGATGAGGATGTAAGTAAACTTCACATATGACCACAACTAAATGTTTAATGTGGTGGCTTCATAGTTTTACTAAAAATTATCCCCTAAAGTAGACTTGTTCTAATTTGATAAAGGTATCTAAAATCAAATAATTTGCCTTGGAATAAATAGTTCTTCTAATCAATGTGCTTATGATAAATTATGGAAGCAGGTATTAATTATCCTTATTTAGTCATCTACTACTAAAATTAATCAATTGAAAGGGATGATCAAGGCCATGTTGGGTGGGGCTTTGAGCATCCTGGCCTACAGAAAGAAGTCCCTGTGTATAGCAGAGAGGCTGCAAGCACAGGATCTGTAAGGTCCCTTCCAAACCAAACTATTCTGTGATTATGTGATTCAAAATAATTTTTCAAGGCAAACAATGCTAAAATAATTCTGGGATTAATTTTTCATTTTTTAATTCATTTTTCATTTAAGGGAGCATTACCTGCTTCTTCTACTTTCTTACCCATTCTGAATTCAGGTCTCTGAGTTAAAGGGTTAAAACTATTAAGAATTAAATAAATTCTACTATGTTTAGTCATATGTCAGGTTCCTATCCTAATTAATTATTTTCCTATGTTCTTCACTAAGACACTATGTTTCACCCCATCTTAGCAAACTGCTTGGTCTTTTTGTTCTTAGCTCTCACAGCCCATCTCTGCAGATATTCAAATGTATTTGAATAGTAAAAAAAAGATGCCCAGTAAGTAAAAATCAGCCTCTCTTTGGTTGATTTTATCTTAGATTCCTTCTCACTTATATCATACCTGTGTTTAAATTATATAATAAATTATGTCCTACATTTGCTTATTTCTTTTTAATCATAAAACTATTGCAACTTTTTTTTTTCAGGAAGAATGCCAAGAACTTGTAATGAGGTGCTTTTTCTTAGAGACACAGGTGATAATTCAAGAATGTCGTATCAAAAATTGTAGCAAAACACAGGATGTGTGGAACATATGGAAAAATGGAAATGAAAGCTTCGAAAAAAATAAGGTAAGCAACACCAATGGTGCATGGAAAAAAGGCAAATTAAAAATATTACTTCTGTAGCAGAAATACTTCTTTGTTACATAAACGGTGGGATGAAAACTAACGAGATTCCAGTAACCTGTACTTGTAGTAATGAAAAATCAGTGGTATTTAGAAAAACACGTTTAGAATTCCCATCAAAGCAAATACTTTTCTGCATGCATACATATTTCAGGATGTTTGAATGTGTGTGTATAAATGACAGTTTGCAGCTTCAGTACCTGCAGTCAGATAAGTGAGACACGTGCAGAAAAGTGTCTTAACTTTCAGAGGGACAATCATTTGCATCTTTCACTGAAGTGATGTACCTCTCAAAGACAGTCCTATTCAAAAGGCCAGGAAATGCACACACCATGGAAGCCTCCACTTATATATTCCTTAGCCATTACCTGCAGTGGAATTATTACCCAAAACAGGGCAAAAAAAGCTTATTCTCTATCAGAATGAATGGATCAGTATCCTGCTTTACTATTGCGTTTTTTTTTTTCAGTTGACTTCCACAAAATCAGAAAAATGCAAAGAATGTGAAGAATACGAAGAAAAAAATTTTACAGAATTTGTACAAAATTTTGAAAAGGTTATACAAAGGGATTGCAAACACTGACCAAAAGACATAAGCTGGGAAACAAGATTCTTACATGAACACTCTCAGATAAATTAGATAAATAAAACAGAAAAAAAATTACAATCCTCTTGGCTATCTCTTAATATATCTGTTTCCATTGTGGTTTTCAGGTAAGACCAATTGCTTCTTCTACCCAAGAACTCAAAGTCAAAAATTAGAATATTTATGTGAAGACTCTGCTTTGCCTTTTCCCCCTTTTGTACAATACTAGCATAAGGGGATAAAAAATTATCTCCAGTCTTCTCACAGAAGGTAAAGCTGGTGCTTGGTTCTTTTAGCCAACAACATGTTCTGTTCCTTCATTTGTTACCTCTAACATGACTCAATTCCTTACTATAATGACTACAACTTCTTTATTGATTGCCAAAGATTTCAACTGAGATGTCAACCAAAGCAGTGTTAATTTAACTCTCTGAATAAAGGAGCTGACCAAGTCTCTTGCAGTCTTTAAAAAAAAAATAAAAATCTATGAATTAGGTAGAAATCTTGCCTGTGAAGTAGGGTTTGTAACTTTAGTCTCCTTTTGGGGAAGAACTTTGAAGACACGAATCACTTTTGATCAATTATTGGAAATCATAACTATATTTCTAAGATTCAATGTAGTCACCTGTCCTCTGGTATTTCTGTAATGTTGTCCAGTCTCCTTTGGGCTCTTTCTAAACTAACTGCTTTCCTCATGACTCATACTCATGTCATGCCGGCTGCCATCCATAATAAGGAATTCTTTTCTCCAGGCGCCTCCATTTCTCTGTCTTCAGCTGATAAATGGCTGAGTCATTCAGCTCTCCACTTACTGGGAAGGAAGTTTCAATCTCATTATGGCTACAAACACACTGCCTGCTTCCCCTTTATTGTTGGGATGCTCCCAACAGTCAGTCTTTAGCACTCTGAGGAGATGAATCTCCAGTAAACTGCAAGAGGAAGAACATAAATGTGAGCATGAGGGATGTCATCTTCCAGGGGACTTGTAGACAAACAGGTTGGTAAATTCATAAGCACATTGATATCAGCATTAATCACTGGAAGAAATATCACAAAAAAGAAATAAATTGTTTTCCACCATAAAACATCAAAACCAGAAGTGTTTATTACATAGTTTGCATGAAATAAAATGGTCCTAAATTTTAAATTTTTCCTTAATTCAGTGATATGCACTGAATATGATTTTTCGTTACCTAATGTCATGTGCACAGGAAAGGTAACACCAAGGTACAACTTTGGTCTCTAGTCAAAGAGATAAAGGGACTTTCCTTATTTCTGGCTTTGAGAGGGAAGCAGTATAGTGAGTATGGGGGAACCAAAGAGCTGCTTTGCTCAGAATTTTCTTCATCTTGACGATGTGGAAAATCAACTTCCTGATTTTATTTTATTTTTCATTAACTCATTTACCAGTGGCAAGTATGTTAAATACTGTGAATTTGTGTTTCCAAAGAATATTGCTAAGTCTGTGACCACTCAGCTTGTCACTCTGTTAGCCACTTCCTGTTGGACACTGGCCATATCCCTTTTATTTCATTTTGCTTCCACCAGGTCGATGTGTGGGATTTGCTAATCTGGATCTCCAGCATTTGTGTTAGGGCTTACTTTTTCCTGAGAGCTAAGCAGCCAACTGAGAGCTTTACTACATCCTGAATTCAATGGTTATAATAAATTACCTGGTTGGTGTAAAGGAAGGACTAAATTAAGACCAGCTTGTTATTTGGTTGGTTTGTGTGTGGTTTTTGGTTGTGTGTGGGTGGTTTTTTGGTTTTTTTTTGTTTTTTTTTTTTAAGTTAGTGTCATGGTTTGACCTTAGCACAATGCCAGGGCTTCTATGAAGGGTATATTTTAAAAGGGTTGCTGTGAGATGTGACCCGGGAACAGAACAAAGCAGGCTCCCATTCGGGGATGAAGGGAAATAAAACAACACTTTATTTATTACAAATCTAAAAAGGAACACATACTAAGCTAAAAATAAAAACCTTCCAGATACTTTCCTCCTCCCCCTCCTTTTTCTCCACACACTTACTACCCCTCAAATTACTAACCCTTAAATTCATCCGGGAGAGAGGAGTCCCCCCTTGCCTCATAGGTCAACTTTGGGACACCAGTCCCCCCCAAATTTCACCCCCTGGGGCCGAGGGGTCTCATGAGCAGAGATTTTTTTTTCTGTGGAGACAGAGGGCATCTTACACTCTTTTTAGCTGTTTCTGTTCACGCTGCTGTTTTACTCTTGACTCCTTGGTGTTGCCTCCCCCTAAATACAGTCTCTGGGTCACAGGGAAAAAAACACGGGTCTGTCCATGGCTATACAAGAAAGAGTCCAGCCCAAGGCCACTTCATTATTTCTTTCACTCAGGACTCTTCTCTTTTCTTCCAGCTTTTCTCACGCCTGTTTATTTTATCTTTCATTTTTCTCTCTTATTTTATCCTGATTCAAGAGGATTCGGTATTTGTAAGGTTTTTATTAGTCTAAAAAGGGGTTAAATTCTGCCTGCCCAAGGACTCCCACGGCTGGGCGCTTCTCTCGACGCATCCCCCGCTTTTGGTTAGCTGAACTGTTAGCACAATTTCTGTCCCTCTCTCCGGGGGGGCTGCCCAGACATCCCAAGTTTTTTCCACCCCTGCATGTTCTCTTTTACTTTTGCACTTTTTGGGGCTCCCGGCCTCCTCCCTGTCATGGCCTCCCCCTCCCCCACCCAGACGCAGCTGGGCAGGGGAGAGGTCGGACTCTACTCACTAACGCCGGATTTCTAAAGAGATAAAAAAAACTGCCTAACCCCCAACAGATGGCAAAATAGAATACATGCTTATTTTACAAGCCAGGACAGTTAGGAAATTCATATATATTCCAGAGGAAAAGTTTCAATATGACTAAAACATGGACACATCTGATCTGACTTGTTAGTCCTGCAGGCAGAACAATGGCTACTTTTGAAGCAAACATCCCCAGGTTGAAGAAGGTATTTCTTCTACACAGGGTTGAGTTATTTGTGTGGCATTTACTAGCTAATATTTTTCCAAGTGCTGTTGTCAAATATTAAGGAAAAGATTAATATTGTATTTTCTCCAATGAATCCTTGTCAGGGGACCAAGGCAACTCACAGCAGATTGCTTCTATGTATAGAAGGAATAACAACTACCTTTGGACACCAGAAGAGTAGAAAAATGCCCTTCCATCAAAGTTTTGCACTACATAGTTCTGTTTTCCTGACTTTGCAGTAATATAAAATCTGCTTTTCCTTTCCATTCCTAGTACTTAGTATCTACATTTCTTGTCTATATACTAACAGGATAATGCAAGTAACACTAGTGCAGATGATGTCTGACATCCTCTGCCTTCTTGATGTTTTATTGGACCCTGAAGATAAATATGAGTTGTTTATGCATAGAATGTTGCCTCTAGTGGCTCTGAAATGTTTGAGCACCTGTTGATCAGGTACTGTTCAGATGATTTCACAGACATTTTAAATTCTGATCTGCAGATACCTTTCTTGTTAGGACCTTCAGGAAAATATGAGAGGGAATTCTTTGCCTGCAGTGAGATAGCTGGGGGATCAACAGCAATTTCAGATTATCCATCTTGTTCATATGACTATGTGAGCAAAATAATAGTAAAGAAATGTACTTCAACATCCATTCCAGCTCCATGGGGCAAAAGCTCAGACAATGAATATTTGAGTCAGCCAGCCCAACGTACAGAGGCAATACTTACAATGGAGGGAAAACAGCATATTTGATATATCTATATAGATATATATAGAGATATCAACAGGTATTCCCCACGGATAAAGCAGAAATTTCTGTACACCATCAGGAGACTGATCAACACAACACTCAGCCATATTTAAAAGGGACATTCTGTAAAGTCTGAAGGGTTATATCATCTCTAGAGGCAGAGAAGAAACAAACTTTGCTCATATGAATTCTATTGGAATTTTACTCTCATGCACTTAGGGAGGAAAAGAAAGCCATAGATGAGCAAGCTTAGCATTTTTTCAACAAAAAACTCAAATTAGCACCTTGAAACTCTCTCCTTCCAACTATTTTCCTTCAATGCTGGAGAAGTCACCTCTTCTTATCAAAAGGTTTGATTAAGCCAATAATTAACAACTTAAAGACAAAAGGAAATAAATATGTTTCAAAACCTCACTCTCTTCTACATGCTTATTAAATGTATTTTCTTGACCAAGTCAAGCCAACCAGGAATCAAAGGGCTTTGTAAAAATGGGGGGAAAGATGAAGTAGTACAATAAAGAATGAAAAATCTGTTGAGATAAAGGATTATCTGTGCCATGTTATAAGCAGCTCATTACCTCTAAAAGGTAAAAAAAAACATAGGAGAAAAAGGAATGGAGTTGGAACAGAAAAAGAAATCAGGGGGTTTTCTGGGAATTTTCTTGAGAAGTACCAAAGGCTAAAAAAGCTTATTTTAACTTTAACATACAAATTATTATCTTATACTAGTTTTCTTCCTTCTGAGTCCTCAACCATACAAACTTTCCCCCCTTTTTCCTTTTCCTAGAGGGACTCAAAACTCCTCAGGGCTTTTCACTTCACTATATACAGAACTGTTTCTAATGAACTGTTTTTACAAGTTTTAGTAAAGGAAAACAAACAAATGCAACTAACTTCTCCTATGTCAAGATGTTTTCCTGAAATCAAATTATAAAATACATTGACAGTGCTGCTAAAAGGACCTTCACTAAATCCCAATACAGTATTTTGTTGTGAGGTGAACAAAAGCCATCAGTTTTAGCTTTGTTTTATTAATGCCTTTCAGGAGGAAGCAACTGTATTCAGCTTTTCAAGATGAAATACTGAAGGACAGTAATCCTTACAGAACCTTAATGGCTGTTCTACCACACATGACAGACTGAAAGAAACTGATGCAAGAGAATTTAAGAGAAATTTAAAATATACTTATGTCATTGGAATACAACACAAACAACAATAACATTAATTGAAACACTGTACCTGCGCCACAGATAAAACTGAGAAATCATTATTTTTAAAAGTTGTCTTTCCCAGCTCTTCTAAGAGTCACATATATCCTGCAGTTAAAAATATGCTTTTAAAAAAATCTACCTGGAAATCTACAGTCTTGCAGTAATGCAGGCCATATCAGTAACCCCAGTTTGGGGGTCTTTTGAGCCATTAGTTTCCCAATGAGTGAAAATTTTCTTTATGAAGAAAATTTTTCTCTATGAAAAATCTAATATTTCTTATGATTGATAGAATCTACTATTTTTCAATGGAGTATTGAGAAGCCAAACCTTAGTTTTGGTCAATCTTAAGGCATTTAGATGAGTTTATTCAGTAGCACATGGAACTTCCCAATCCTTCTCCTCATTAACCTTAATTGTAGATTTTATATCCTGTTTTCAAAAAATCTTCTTTTTCTTTTTTTAGTTGAAGATATCAAATGAGAGATTATGTTTCCTTTGGTTGCCTTGGCAACTAATTCAAAGAAGATTAGATCATTATGAATAATTCCTTTAACTTTTTTCTGTAACAAGCTTCCTGCTTTCATGAACCATTTGACATTTTAAAGTTTTGCCTGAAATCTTCAGACAACATTTGTCCCTCTTACACTTCCTACTGCAGACCAGTGACCTGGCTTTATTCTACCCCAGACAAGCTTCCCAGCAGTAGGTATCAGTCACTTGGATAAGTTAACTTAACCAAAATCCCTCAGCTGTACTGTAGTTTTATCACATCACATAAATCCTTTTTAGGACTTCATCCTCCAGTGTTTTATACCACTAATAACTTATGAAGATCTACTTGGGACAACTTAGACAAAATTCATTAAATTTCTGAAATTGTTTGTAACTTTTAAGTTATCCAGCTATAACAGATAAGATGCAGATGTTAAGCATTGGCTTAAAGACCTAAAGGGTTTTTTTTGTCAGCTTTATGTCCCCTTTTTTTCCTATAATGACCTTCTGAAAGCACGAATAATCTTGTATAGTCTGTGACTTATTTCAGCATTGGTGAAGGAATCTCAAGCAGAAAAACTTCCATGAAGCAAGCATCAATTGTGTCAGAGCTGGGACATAAGCTTCCCCAGACAGGTGCTTGTGTAGGGTCTCAGTTATCTGTGACTGACAGTAAGCCAAGCCATGGAAATGATTCCTTATCCTCCTCAATGCAAAGGAAAAGCACCATCACCAGCAGCCAGTGGCTCTTTGGAAACATTTCTTGAGAAGCCGTAATTTCTGTCTCTGTGCAGTGGAGCTCCTGGAAATCCCACTAAGAGCTGCATAGGGTGGTGATAGCTGTGAGACTATCTTGGAACGTGGTGGTTAAACAGATAATTTTTTTTTCTAGGAAAGCTGCCTTAAAATAAAAAATTCAAAGTTGTGTTCTCTGGACTTTATCAAAGACCTCTATGCTTATACAAACAACAAGAAAGGGTGGGGAGGTGAACAGGCACAGCACCGGCACACTTTGGGCTTGGCCACATGAATTTATGAGTCTGCATTTAGTCCCAGAAAGTAAGGAGTAATTTTAAGCTGCATTGACAGAAAGGGACAGGACAAAAATTACAGCATTGCTGACAGGTAGATGCTATAAGGAATCACAAGGAAAGGATGAAGGCACAGAAAGCATTCTTTTTCCCTCTGGTCCTTAAAGTTATTCCAACCACTAAATATTAAAGTTGACAATGTTTGGAATGTAACATTCCAAAGAATATGGATATATTCTTTGGAATATATGTGTGGCTCCTCTCACTAAGCTTTTACCTGCATCTTCCAAGCCTGCACACTACACCCAACTCAAGGAGTACTGTATGTTGAAACCAGAGCATCCTTTCTCCCTGAGCAGCTGTAAATAGCATTTCAAATGCAAACCACCTCAGCAATCGTAATCTCTAACACCTGAAGTACTCTAACCACAACAATCATCCAGACCCTGGGAAACTGAGGAAGAATAACATAGAGCTGTTTCCTTAGCTGCATATCATGCCCATGAATGCTGAGACTAGCAAATCTCGAGGTTCTGAGAAGAAGGGAGTAAAAATTTGGTAATATATTCAGTGTTTAAAATGTCAACCCATGCTGGGAATAGTTTGGTTTATCAATGACAGAAAACAAGGTCTGCCTTTACTCTACCTACTTTCTTGTTTCATGATAAAAAGCATTGCATGTGCTTCCTTTACAGCCCCCTTCTCTTTAAGAGAGTTACACTGCACAATACTTAGGACATTGGGGCATATGTTGTGACTTGAACACTGCAGCTGGACAACATTTGTGCAAAGAAAAGATGTTTATTTCAAACAATATTCACTCACAGTTTTTGCTGTAACAAAAATATTTCAAGAGAGCTGAGAAATGTAATCATACTTAAGATCATTATTGGCTGTTTTCTGATTTGTAAGCAGAACTGCAAATTATTTTTTGTACTTGAAAATATTTTCTATCAGAAACTTATTGCATCTTCAGAAACAGTGTGTGAAGTAACTTCTTAAGCTGCTGCTTTATTTTTAGTCTACTGATGTTATTGTAAAAAGAGAATAACAAATATTTGTCAAAAATCACGTAGTGAAGTAGTTTGCATTTTTTGCAATTCCTAGGAAAATACCTTGTGGCATACTAGCACACGTAAAGAGTATATAGATTACATTCTCAAACTTCCTCAGGACGTCAGGGAAATTTACAGTGGTTTTTATTCTGTACTCCAAAAAGGATTATTGGAATTTCCAACTTACACTATTGTCAAACAAACAAAAAAAAAAATGGCAACTTAGAGTAAGTCCAGAGAAATTGGCTCAACAGTAAAAAACTTGGCTATATCTAAAGAATTTAGAATTAAGAATTTTCCATTCCTTATGTAAATGTAAGACTCAATCTCTTTCAATACAAGTGTTTCTTGTATTTTTTTCCAAGATGACTCAAATACTACCTGATATGTACCTTTGGCAATACTTCTACAATGAGTGGTACAAACTCATTTTTGTTTTGCAAATATAATGAGAAAATCCACCTTGTGCTTGAAATTTCTTGTGTTTTTCCTTGATGAAAGAGCTGAAAGTGTTTTTTATTAAAATCAGGAATTTGAGTTGTCCAAAATAATACAAATGCTTTTAGAATCAAAAGAGATTTAACTAATTTTTTTACTCCATATAAAAATACTCAAAAGTTTCTCAGAATATATTCTAACAGGGGAACATTACTGTAAAACATAAGTCTGAATTTTTAGAATTTTAGCCATTTCAACAGTTAGAAATTCAATACATTTCTGGGAAGAAGCACTACAACACCCTTGCTGAGGGTAGAGACTCAAATAAAGAATAACAAGAATTTTTTTTTTAATGATAAGGAAAATAGAGTATTTGAACATTATTCAGATGACTATAATTTAATTTTAATTTTGCATATTATTATTTTTTTTCTCTTATCACCTTCCTCATAGTGTCCCTTCCAGCATTTCTTTGACGCAGGCATCAGGCTTTTAAAGAAATCCCTTAAAGGATTTGGTTACACTTTCAGGGTTAGGTCATGCCTCCAGGATACAGCCTTTCACCTGGGCTGTGAGAATGGCAGTATCCTTAGAACAAGGAAGTTGTGGAGCAATGAGGTGATAATTCCTTGGCATGAGAAGCAGAATTTAGAGAAGTCTGTGCATCATCAACCTTCTGCTGTGGACAGCTGTCAATGCTTATTGTTTAGATGCCTTCATTTTAAGGATTTGAAAGAATTTTATGAAAGTAAAAAGAAAGAAAATGAGAAAGATAACTGAGATGAATCACTGGTAGCAACATCTATGCTGTAAGGGTTACATTTCAGACTGAGATACAACTTTAAACTAAAAGGATGTTCCCATACAGCAAAGTGGTAAACCTCCTCATGGCCAGCCTCTTGATCCCAGGCTCAAAAGAAGGGACAACTAATACTTTCTTTAATTAAATTAGTTCATTTTTCCTTGCTATTTAACCTCAAAGATATTTATAAAGGTCAAAATTAGTCATCTTCTTTCTACACCTGCTGACATAAATATGTAATTTCTCTACTTACCCTACCAGTCCTTCTTTAAACATTGGATTGCTGAGGTGTAAGATATCCAGTATCAAATGGCAGAAAGCAGATAATGCACATACTACATGCTCTTGCCAGCTGTGAACTGTGATCAAACAACAAAGAACCCCTGAGCATCTCTTATCCTCTGCTACTGAAAATATCTAACCAGCTCTCCAACCACTGACCTGTCTTGCAGGCAAACACTTCTGGAAGTCCTCCAGCTGTGGAGGGGAGTGAGTGAAAAGATGGGGATGAGTTTGGTCCAGAGGTCAACCCAGAGTACCCATTCTGTGCACTACAAGTACAGAGCTGTTGTCCTTTGGTGTCTGAGCTCAGAGGCACGCAAATTGCAGCGATCCCTAACCCCACTTCACTGCATAAAAATAACCTCTCAATTTATTATTCCATCCTCAGCATGTACTACTCAGCATTCTCAATGCACTAAACACATTTTGGAGTTAATATGAATTAAAATTAACTGTGACAAACTGAACTTTTCAACCAAGTATCCAAAGGGAAAATACCAACTAAGCAATGCCGCAGTTCCATGCAGACAAAGCATGTGTTCAAGTAACAGCTTTCCAAATCACATGGCCAGGAGTAATTTGTAAGCTTTGCAATCAGGTTAACAAACTGGATATGGATTCTCCTGTGCTCCCATTTCTGTGTCTGTGTGGTTCCAGAGAGGGTCTTATCAAGGCCAGGGTTAATGACAAAATGTGTGCAGTCCTTTCCTCCCTGCAGAGCCATTACACTGCCACAGCATTAAAAACAAATGTGTTTTAACTGTGAATGTCTTCTGACCACCAAGAGGAAACCTACTCTGTAAGATTATTCTGAGCTCTCAAGAGCATTGGAGGCTTAAGCTGAACATTAGTGTTTAGTTTTTCACTAGAACACTTAAAAAACCACCAGATGGAATATCTTGGCTGCGTTCTGGCCCTTCACATGTTGGACAATTTCCCAAATAACTTAAAAGAAATTAAAGGGGATAGGTCACAGTAATAATTTCAGTAAATAGAACCAGATAAGTCTAGTTCAGTGAACTTTGTAACATCTTCTTTTAAGTGTTGAAGTGACACCAAGTTTATTAAAAAAAACTTCTTGAAACACATGCAATTGTGTAACTTCTTTCATGGAACAGACAGCAGATGATAAACTATAACCATTAGCTTAAATCATAACAGTATCTCTGCTTAAACCTTAGACATAAGGTTTATTATTTTCCATAATACACTTACTAGAGTATCTACATAAGAAAGAAAAAAAAAGGGAAAAAAGTAGCACTAACAAAACCAGAAACAAAAAAAGAAGGCATGACTGGGCTGCTGATCTAGCAACAGGATGAAGAAATGCATAATAAAATTCTCTCTTTCAAGAATATTTTTCTAGCAAGCTTGCAAAGCAGACAGCTCATGAGTGCCTAGTTGATTTGGAGGGACTTACATTGTTGGGCATAAATGGACAATTTCTACAAAGGGATCCAAATTATACCTGAACTGACAGCTGTAAATGAAAGACTGAAAATAACCCTTGTGTTTTCAGTGCTCATACACTTTGTCCTTTCCTACTATTTCATTTTTAGCATCTGATTCATATATGTCATGGTGGGCCATGAACACCCAAAAGTGTTTGTAGTGCTGTACTTAGTAGGAGGAGTAACTTCAGAAATTCCATTACTAGAGTGGATTTTTGCAGGATCAAAGTTCTTACGAAAAGTCATTTAAGATAATAAAAAATCTTTATACTTATATTTCTCTAGCAAATTTCAATTAAATTTAATAAAAATATATATGAGATGGGTTTTTTTCAGTTGTAATGGGCAGGTGACATAGTTGCAACAGTTTTTAGTAACATGCAAATCTTATAGTTCTGCAGTGTAAGTAAGGCACAGTCCTGAATCTCTCTCTTTTTTTTAAAAACTTTTTATTGTCTATAGGGAAGCATATAAAGATACTGTCTATCTATTAAAGTATGCAAAGGAATTGGTTAACGGCCAGGAGATTGCACAGGGAAGATTTACACTGTCACTAAAGAATTTGGAAATGCCATGAAACATTTGTCTGTTAGTGTCCAAGCATAACACTTGTCTTGGAATCCATTTAGGTCTTCATAAGCTCTGGTTTGGAAATCACCAGATGATTGAGATTGAAGGGATTTCTAAAGATCATCTGCTAAAACCAGCTCTGGCCAAGCAGAGTCATTTACACGAGGCTGGCAACAACCACATCCAGTTGGCTTTTGAATAACAGTTTTCTTTAACTGTAGAATAACTGATAATAATAATTAGAGCTGCTTATGGATGATGTCATGGTTTTGTTCAGGAAATCAATCTCCTCATGAAGGAGATAAAAGCAATTAGTTAGTGACACTAACTAACTAATTGCCCTGATTCCTATAGCATCCTGGAAACAGCATTCTGATTCATTGTGGTCTTTTAACTTAGCCCACTAAGAACATTATGCCAGTAGTATTTATGACAGTGATAGTGGGATGTGTATAAATAAGATCTGGTTTCTCAGCCTTAAGAAATTATTTGAAAGACAATTTTTTTCATATTGTATTCTATGCATTTTTAACTACATTACACATCTGCTTGATGGTCAATGAAAGATGTAATAAAGAATTTGAGATTTTAACTATCACTCCTGGATTAATATTTTCATAAAATCCAGCAACATTTTAAATGTAAGGATAGATTAGAAGTTTTGCATTTAATTGCCTAGTGTACTCTTTTCAGATTCAGCCAAACCCCTGTGGCTCTCTTAGGTACTTAACAACACTATAGACAATTAAACAAAATGGAAAAACTCAGACAAAACAGCTCACTGTCAATTGAAACACAGCACAAAAATCAGACAGAATTACCTGTAGTTTCAATATCGTTAATTAATATATTGAAACAAACCAACAGCTGATACTTTATACCTGATAATGGAATATTTTACCTTGGTGTATGCTCTTCTAGCTAGGCACTGGAAAGAGTTTCCTTTCAGATCACACTTGACACTGCTCCCTTTTATCAAGTGTTTCCCTTTGAACTAGTAATTGAAAATACTTGAGTGCATGTTATTATAGGATTACTTCCCAGTCACACTCTAATAGAAATATATTTATTGTTCAGCAAAGACTTGTTGAGCAAACAAGAAAAGCCCTTGCCCTTCACTAGTATTCTATTTATTGAAGTCTGATTTAAAGAATTTTGATGGAATGGGCTTCTCCGTGAAACATTATTTTTTCAAGATGCCTGTTAATACTGAACTTGTTCAGTAGTAAAGGTATGTCAATTAGTTACTTTCAATAAGTAACACTAAAACCAAGATGCATTAAACACTGAAACCATGCACACTAAAACCAGGATGATTCCACACTATTGGACTACCTTATAGCACAGAAGACTAGAAGCTACATAGCTATGAAAACAAAATTGAATGTTGCTGTGTCAAAACAGAAAAAAGATTAATATTTTTCGGGGCTGGAGTACATGGCATGGGGAACTGGGGGAGGGAAAAGGCTGGTAGAAGTTGAAAGAGTATAAAAGCTGGTTTAAGTAAGAAGGCCTGGGAGCAAGCTGTCTATGAAAAAAATGGAAGCTTAAGTCTTGTGTCTGAAAGACACTTTGAAAGGTATGGTGAGGAACAGGGATTTTTCATTTCCCCCCCCCCTACATCCTGTCCTTTTTCTGACATGTTTTCTTTCCACCTCATCCCATACCTCACAACCCATCCTAGAGAGAGTACTTCTCCCTCCTCTCCACTGCCTAAGGCATCTTAATATCCATCTTCTATTCTGTGCCTCTGATTAACCTGCTTTTCTTCTCAGCAGCTTCCCTAATAAAGGAAGGGCAAAGAGAAACTCCTGAAAGTGTGAGTTGAAGACAAGACAGCACCAGAAGCAGAACCCAAAGATCTGTGGATCTCAGAGGATGAAGCTTTCTGACCTTTTCCTGGCAGAGCTGAGGCAGATGTGTTGGTGGGACAATATCTGCTTTGGATTTGGGCTGTTTATATGGGCTGCCATTCCCTTCCTCATCTTCACACAAGCAGCAGCAGATGGGGTAGGGATGAACTGTTCAGACCATGGCAATCAATCTCTGTCACCTCAGGCACAAGCTAAACGTGCAGTTTGCAGCACCTACAGACTCATGCTGAAGAAAATTATGACATGGCCTGGCTTGGGCAAGCTGTGTGTATATACAAGATGCTGTTTGCATCCTGCAATCCTGTTAACTGTCCTCATTTCAATTTGGCAGAGGCTGACTACTGAAGCAGTAGTGCTTGGAAATTTTAGAGCAGCTGTATCACATTTCAGGCCTTGAAGGCAAGTGTATATACAAGTGTTGTTATTTTTAGAACACATTATCTTAGAGAGTTCACCTAGGACACATACAGACAGATGTCATACTCATCAAGGTTGCAGAGAATTCCAGGTGAATCCAACCTGTCCCTCAGTTTCTGCTCTATCAGTCTTCCCATCTAAGGAATCAGCTGATTCACCCCAAACACAGGAGGATGTGTAGGTAAAACATGTTGGCTCCTAATTCTCTCAGACCTTGTTTCCCACCTGCTCAGATTTTGAGTCTTGCCCTCCTGTCTCTGGCACTTACAGCTCTGCTTCATAATGCCATTCCCCAGTCTGTCCAAGCACAGTTTCAGGACAGGCAGAGAAAAATCTCATCAAATCTGAAGCAGGAGTTAATCAGGCATTAGCTTGAGAGGCCCTGGAAATTCTCAATATTCATCACTGAACATAACACTTCTCTGAAGGGGAAAAAAGATAGTGAGAAATAAGATATTATTTTAAAAATTAAAAAGTTTTGGGGGGGATAAAAGGGACAAAATTAGCAGTAATGTCTCTATAGCACTTTGAGTATTTAAAATGCAATATACTTCATGCATTTATGAGGTTGATTACAAAAATCACAAGAACAAGTAATGGGAATGTGGTGGGGAGACTAATCCTGAAACTTGGGAGTCAAATTCCAAATGCTTAGAAATGTCTGAGCCTTGATTTCCACCGTCTGCTATGAATTGACCCAGCCCAGTACCAACAGGACTATTTGAACAAAGAAATATTCTCCTATTTAATAGTGATTACATATTATGTGCTGCAGTTCTTGCTGCTCTTACTTCTATAATTATGGAGACATATTCACTAATATAAAATTCACAATTTGTGGTGATGATCTATTTTGAACTAATAGGTTAAATTCAAACATAGCTGTGTCCAGGTTTCCACAATAACCTTCTAAACTTCAATATTAGTAGAACTTACTGTTCATTACCTACAAAAGCCCACAACTCGTTTAACCCACTTAAGTGATACAGATGTTAGACATTACTCTCCTCTATTCAAAGACTGCACTACCTGCCATGGAGTCACATAAATTATAAATCGTAGTTGATCTCTCAATGGTCTTAAATTCTACTTGTATCAGGGGACTTCCTTTCAGAATAAAGAATAGTGCTTCTTGCTGCTGTCAGTTCTGATATTATAGCTAAGAGTCTTGGTGGTGTTATTTTTTGAATTGTGACAGGCCTGAAGATGAGAAGGAAATTCAATAGAATCATAACGATGTTACTTATTTTGTATTGAGACAGCACTCAGAAGGCAAGAAAAAGTAGAGGCATTGCACAAAGACAACAAAGGCAGACAGTGACTGTCCTGAGGAGATTACAGTCTCAGTAAGATTTGCAAAGAGTAGGGAGTAAATGACATCCAGTACTGTGATTCTTTTTTTGGGTTTACTGATAAATGACTGCATATCCGACCTAAATTATTTTATTTGACTAAAAATATTTCAAATCACTAACACAAAGGAACGAATTTTGATAATCCAACAAACCCTAAACTTCAAGCCTCAGGCACCATCTACTAGTAAAAATACTGTTTCCCATACAGAACAGTTACTCTATCTTCTGGCTTACATTCAATGATGAATACCTGGGAGTTGTGCTTAGAACAACTTGTTTAATACTATTAGCCACCTTGCATACCTTCCATGTTTAGCAGACTAAAAGAGGCCCAACGTGAAAAAGTTAATAGCCCATTTCAGGCATGCCTGTCCTAAAGAGACAAAATCAGGCCAAAAGGAACACTGCTAGTCTTAACAATGCACATATATCTGTAAAAAGAACCTTTCTATCCCTTTTCTGTTACCCCTAGTATTATAAACAGCACTGCTAGTCCATTAAAGGCCGTGTTTTTTTCTAAGTGCAAATAGAGAAAGGTCAGATATTTTTTTATACACAAAATTTCATCAATCTCCTGTGTAAAGGAAAATGGCTAATACTGCAGCTGCAGCCAGATTCCAATGCTGTTAAACTTCTTGAAGCTCACAATTACCCCAAGGAAATTTTTGTTTTTCCAGTTTCATGAATGTTTGTTTTCTTTATGAACAATAACCAAACAACAACGTGAGCAGATGGGCCTGAGCATGTGACTTTATGGTCAGCAGCAACTTTTCCAATGCCCTTCGTGATCCCGGGAGGAATAAAACCAAAGCATACATGAACTTCTGTGCTTTTCACTCTTCACCTCTTATATCTCCTTAAATGCTGGACAAATCAAAACCACTGATTTCCCTTAATGCCTAGGTCAGCATCTGTTATGATTTAATTAAAGGCTTGCTCTCTGAGGGGGTTTCTCTCTCTGATATCCTTCCACTCTGTTGTTTCTTGTCTCACTTCTTAAACTGAATGAAGTAGTAAGCTTCAGACTTTAAAAAAAAAAAATTCTATTAATTTCAGCATTATTAAATCAGATTTCATTTTCTACATGTCTTGGTTTATCTCAGATGGTCCAACTCCTTACTGAGGTGTGAGGTTTCTCCCTTTGACTTACCTGCTTCTGATACCTACACACAGCTTAGTCACATTTAAGGGTAATTAAAAATAGTCCAGTCTCATTCTGTGGCACTGAGCAGTTTGTGAAACGTGAAAACTTTCTAATTGGCACTATTTTATCTCTCAACTCAATTGCTGTCTTTATTTTAAAATATTTTTAACCATTTTACTGATATCATCATATCAAAGCATCAAAATCAAAAGAGTGATGAGGCTGTGAATAAGCTGCACTGCTTTGCTTTTCATGTACCCACAGCTGAATTCTTTAGAAGGTCCCACTTTCACAGTCAGGCTTAGCCTCTGCCCTCATTTATGCCATCAAACACAGCTGAGTCAAATTCAACATAAAATCTTTATTTTATCCCTTTTGAAAAAGCAACGTGTGAGAAAAATCAGAGGACTGTTTGAGTTATAACCTAAGATTTCTCATCAAGACAAGCTGCATCAGGAAGCTTTATAGTCAAAGCAAAAATCAAACTTCCAAAATATCTCATACACCTTTATGGAATGTTGTCACCTGAATCAAACACCTACCATGATTTTCAACAGAATAATACTTTAAAAGAAAATACACCAAAATATTTTAAACTGTAACAGGAAATCCACAACATCTCTCTACTCCATTGCCAAATGTTTTAATTAAGGTTTGTAGAACAAATTTGAAAAGGACAGTTTTGTAAAAAAAGGAATTGTTTTCTCTGGAAGTCCTATGAAATTATCTTGAACCAGATACCAATTTCTAGGCTTTGTTGATTCTTTTACTACAAGTGTTAGTTTTTCTCTGTCACTAAATAAAACAAATGGATGAAAGACTATGCTTTCTTAATAAATACTTTTCTCCAGAAAAAACCCCAAAAATGTTCTAAAATAACTTAATTCTTTTGTCATGCCATGGTCTGGGGGTTTTGTTAGTAGTTTATACAGAATATAGCTTTAGTATTCTATAAAGCATCTTAATTGTGTGTGTCTGTGTGTAACTACACACATGTTATGATGTATATAAACCCACCCACATTATAACATGCAGTAGTGTGGCTGTATATGTAATGCACATGGAATACTGTGGATAGGAAAACATGTAAACCACTGCCATGTTTTGAAGTGTTGGGAATTAAGCCTGTTCCTTACAGGAAAAAATTCTATAATATGCAGAGACATGCGTAACTACATAAAAACTAAAATACTTATTGCATTATGGCTCCTATATCTTCAAATGTTCCCAAATATGAAGTCCTTGGGACACAGAAAACGCTCATGACACACCTAGAATATGTCAAAAAGGGAAATCTGCTCAAAATATAGTGTGTAGTCCACTACTAATTTGAGGATTCTTAAGTCACTGGACAGTGTGAAAGAGTTATTCTTATTAACCTTTACCCACTTAATCGAACAAAAAAGTTTTCTAATTACTGTAAATGTAGCTCTCTGACTCTTGCAGAGCTTAAGTTTAACCATGGCCCTATCCACCCAGACTTGGAAAATTGTATCATTAACCACCAGGTCTAGGCAGAGCCTCTTGATCATTCCAGCCTCTCCTGTCCCAGCCAGACTTTACCAGTAGGAACTGGTATCAATACTAACTCAGTCATAACAGCATCCTTAACCATATGAAAACCCCATCGGGAACCATATCCACACCTAACCAGACAGCCTATGTCAGGTCAGCTCAGAATTTAGCCCAGAAGTTACTTGTGGATATAAATTTATCTTTTTTTTTTTTTTTTCTTGGAGTAGTACTCTTATAGGGGTCATGCAAAACAGGCAAAAAAATTTCACGTGAGATGTTCCTAATTATGAAAGTAAGAAAGCTCATATTTTATTCAGTTGTACATGTCAAATCCCTTTTATCCCTTGCCCTTTCTGCTGTGGAAAGAGGCAAAGTATTTTAAAGAGAAAAGCAGTGCTTTGAAAAAGTTGAAGGACCGCTAAAGTACCTTCTTGGGAATTATGCAATTATAGTTTATCACAGCAAAAAGAGATGATGATGAAAAATTAGGTCATTGGTCAATCAAGTGAAGAGGAAATACTGTAAATCAGCCTAAATTTTTCTAAGGGGAGAAGCTAAAGAACGCAGTTACAGCAGGAGACAGAACTTCAAAAGTTGGTTTGGCCTGTTCTCTGAGCCCTTGGGATCACAAGGGGATGGGACAACACAAAGTCTCATTTCCAGCACAGCTGTTGCTGCATTTTTTTTTTTTTCACTCCTGCAATATGACTCTGAGCAGAAGCTACTGCCATGCTTTGTCACAAAAAGAGCAGATAGGTCATTTCACATTTAAAACATGACTGCAGACAAAGAAGTGTATGTGAATGCATCTTGATATCGCTTAATTTCTTCCAACATTTTTTCCAATAAACTGAGCAAGAACAAACTGAAGCTTCATAGACAAGTAGTCTCACTTAAAGAATTTTTCAAGCTGACATTTGAAACTTTAGATCTAGTCCAAATTTCCAAACAAAATTTATTTTGTCAAAAATATATTTAATGCTGCTATTTTTTGCCAAAAATATTTTTGAGAAAAAATTATCTTCTGGGTTGTTTTTAAAAACTTATTTACAATATTTCAATGTATGAAACCACACTATACAACTGCACTTCAAATGCTTTACAGGGAAACTTAAAGCACACATATATGAGAACCATCCATCACTGGAATGTATTAAAATGAAATCAAGATTAGTATTGTGCAATTTTATTTAATTCAAAGCATGTTTGGTTGCTCAAATCATGAATGTAATGTAGTGGATCTGTTCTGATCTATTTCAATGAGCCTTACACTGGATCTCATATACTGTGGAATTATGAGATGTTTTAATTGCCCAAACGTAAAAAACCCTGAAAGAGTTTCATTTACTTCATTTGAAGGTTTAATTTTCTGCCATAGATAATTCAAAGCATAGCCTAATTTTAGTTGTTCTGTGACTGAATAGAAATTGTAATTTTGTAATTCACATATTCTATGCTTCATAAGTACAACCCTTGGCACATTTTCAAATTAATGGACTTGTTCTCATTGGTATTTATAAGATAAGAACAGACCTTTTTTGCACTGCATTTATATTCTATGGAGACTGCTTACAATTTTTTAAATAGCAAAAATAAGAACATTTTGTTTCCTAGTATTGTCCAAATTCCTCTGCGTCTGTAACAAATTATTTTCAATAATGACGTTTAAAAAAAACCCCTCCCAACACAAAAATCCCCACATCAACATGTGAGCAGGAGGGCCCTGATTTAGCTCTCATTCTCCCAGAAATGGTAGTCCCTCTTGTGATAATGGTATTTGCCTGCCTGCAGCTGCATATCAAGACATCGGTAGATCAAAAAAGTGAGTCGTAAACTACATTAACTGTGCATTTCCTCTCTTTTTTTAAAAAATTTAAACACATAGTGAGACACAGCCTTCCATCCCTAAGAAAATGGCAAGGAACATACGTACATTAGTAGAAAAATGTTATTATTCATCTTGCATTCTTTTATGAGACAGTAATTGCTCCCCTGAGTTATTGCCAAATGCTGCTGGTAAACATTGGCTATTTCATCTCTGAAGTGTTCACAGACTTGCATCCACAGGCCTCTTTGACTGAGCTCCTGATCAAATTCTTCCACTGGATCCCTGCTAAAATACAAGATTTGCCCCCACATCAGAGAGGGGAGTGAATGGCAAGCCCAGGTTTCTTTAGTTGTGTATCAGATCTCAGAGGAGAAGCAGTAACTCCTACAGGAGGGGCAGTTAAATTTTATTCAGAGGAAACAGTTTGCATGGACTACATGAGATCACTCAAAGGAAAGGGAGTCTTTGCAGCCTGATGCCAGCTTTAGAAACCTTGTATAAGAGAGGATCAAGAATGTGTCCAGCACACCAGTCTTTCTTATCCCCAGAGCAGGAAATCTGTTTTCAGGCAGATGGCTAATAGCACCCAAATGTCTTTCTCCTCCAGTACTCATTGAAGTGCCTGTGCTCCCTGGGTATTGAGACAGCAGAACACAGGGTCCATTTGTCTGCCAGGAACTGCAGTTCTTTATGCTCTGTCTTCAGGATCACAATATGTTCTGGGCTAAAGTTTTCAAACCCCCTGAGTCCTTTGACTCTTCCTTGCCCAGATGCTGGGAAGAATATCACATTACAGAGAAATCTGATGTTGAAGAGCAGATTGTCATAGATCATACATTGACTCTGCAAATCCTGCTTCTAACAAAGGCGGTGCTGATTCTGTACTGCCTTTCAAGTAGAAGAGTGACAGCATTCCAAAAATAACGTAATTTCACTCTTCTGAATGAATGACAAAAACCCTCATGGAAACCAGATGCCTTAGATTAAGATAATCTGAATTATTTGTAGGCCATTTTTATCCTTTGCAGATTTCCAAGATAAAGAAAGTAGGTCTGAGACCCACACAGCCTCAGACACTTTATCCTGCTTACACTGATCTTCTGTGCCTCTGAGAATCTGGAGCTCCATCTCTTTTGACTGCCTTTAAAAATAAAATATTGATTTTATCTCACGAGGAAGATAATGTATACAATTATTTATGTCCTTTAGGGATCTAGCACAACATTTTTGACTATAAAGTTCACTTAGTTCTGACATGTTTGAAAACACCGTCAATTTAAATTAGCTCTCATTCTCCTGGTTCTTTCACTGTTCAATATATTTTCCCATGAAGCTATTATTTTGGTGTGTGGATATTTTTTCTTCATTTTTCAACTGAGTTCTTGCCAATAGAAAAATATTTCTTCCATTTGGTGAGAACCTCAGGAATCTATAGGCAGTAATGAAGACAAGGGTCACAATCTTATGCAACAATTTTATTTTTAAGAAAATATTTCTCCTGGAGTTGTCTTCTAAAAATTAATACATATCAAATATGATTACTGAGGGAAATAGTGAACATTTCTTGAATAACACCAGTTTCTTCTCATTTTTGTTTTACCCTTAAATGTAATGCCCTCTGACACTATTGGCTTTGAACTGTATTTCTGTAGTGTATGGTAGAAAAGTAATTTTATGATGAAAGTTTAAGCTGCCTTGTGAAAAAAAACAAAAGACTATTTTCATGAAATTGAAGGGGGTCTTTAAAACTGAAGGTTAGAAGGACATTTTGTTATGCTCCAGAATAATCTTAATAATCTTAATTCTTACCATTTTAGCGCAGATCTTGAGAATTTTACACTTTCCTCCCCATTCCCTCTTCTCAAAATTACTCCTTCCTGTGACTTGAAAGTCTTGTTGTGCTTTATCTTCTACACTATGTATTTTCCCCACAAAATTCTGTCCCAGCATTTACTTCAAATTGATAAGCTTATTTTCAGAGCATAATTAATAAAATCAGGATGACAACTAATGGATCTCAGCAAGACATACTGTACCAAAACTGCCCATCAGAAACCTTATCTAATTTTCCAAATTACATTTACCTTTACTTTCCATAAAAGTAAAAACCTTGATGCACTGAGGACATGAAAACTCCGCGATTTTCACTCCCAGAAAGAAGAATAGCCTATGTCCTGCTTAAATAATTCTTTAAAGGACTTAGTATTTAATCTACACCAGTCAGATCCTTTCCTAAGATAACTACAATATTCCATCCAGGAGGATGACTTGGGAACACCTCTCCAGTTCTCCTTGCATGAAAATATCTTCATTTATTCCTTGCAATTTCAGAAGGCAAGGAGCAGCTTTTCTGAAAGATACCTGGTATCTGTTCCTCTTGGGTCCCCAGATGGTGGGGTTTTTACAAAATTTCTCCATTTCAAGAGTAGCATTGTCAGCAGAGGGAAGAAAGATAAGTCTGAAGCTGCACCTCAGATCCCTTCATTGTACTTGAAGAAAATTCTCTTAAACATGGAAAGGAGATGTAGCAACTGCTTAATTTGCCACCTAAAGCTAGAATAAAATGAAAGGCAAATTCCCAAATCTGAGTCTTAATTACAGTGATACGAGCTGTAATTCAAGTCTCCTGAAGACCTTACTGGAAGCACTGCAACATTGATTTCCTACCTAGATGGCAGAGAGATCTAAGAGCAGAAAAGTTAACAATGTGTCATATATCAGATATAAAATGGATATTGACACTGTGACTTCTTGTATTATGAAAAACCTCCAAACCTCAATAAGAATAATTTTCATATTAATTTATATTACAGCTGGTTATGTTAGGCTTCCAGCAAAGACCAAAGCTTTGCTTGGGCTATTTTTCACTGTCTTTATTTACAATCTAAGCAGACATTAATGGAGCTGCTACAGCAATATGACAACATCCTGACAATCTCATGCTGTCAGCCAATTCTAAGAAAAAACTTTACCTCCAATTTATGGCTAAAAGCCTACAACCATTATCTTATAATTTGTGGCAAGTCTCTTCTCTTTTGGATGGTCTCAACTTCTGACCTCCTACCTGCTCCATTAAACTTCTAACTGAAGCAGTCATTGTCACTTTCTGACAAGAAGGGGTTCATGGAGCCAGTAAGGCATTCCATGGTGACCTAAATAGAAAACCAGCAGAGCTGGAATAAGGGCACAGCGGAATGCCCTGAGATGTCAGCTCTTGTAAAGGAATTCCTGGAGTTACCACTTCACATGGAGTTAATGTTTTGCAGGAGAAAAGGTGCACACACTGTGCAGAATTTCTGTGGTGAATTATTATGGTTCACCTTTGCTTGCCTTCCCTGAAAATCCTTGCTTGATGGCCTGCTGGCACCTACACAGAAAAAGAATGTAGGGCAAGACCTAATTCAGCCATCCCTTTTTAGAATCAGGAGTGCTTGAGGTGGTTGGGAAGACCAGACCTCTGTCGACAGCTACAGAAAACCAAATAGAATCTTTAGTGGCCCTTTTTCTGACAGGCACACAGGAATGCTAGAGCAGGCTCTTCTTTTCCAGTGAAGTTATTTGTGAGACACTTCTCCAGCTGTCAGCTTCTCATGTGTCAGAGGTAGTACCATACATGCATGGGCTATACATTGGTGTAGGATTTGGGCTGCCCTCTTTGATTTAATGCTTTTCAAGAATGGCTATTTATTTTTGGAGAAGATCCAAAACTGTCAGTGCCTTCAACATCTATACAGAAATACTGCTTTCCTCTTGTAATCTAGTTTCTACATGAAAACATCTGATGAAACTGAAAACACTCAAATCCTGAAAAAACATACTAAAACCTGAAACACATATCACAAATTGAAAGGAGATTTTTTTTTTTGTTTTGTTTTGTTATCCTGTTATTGATTACCAAACTTCATCATTAACCTAATTTAGACAATTCTTGTCTTACTCTGAAGGCCACCAGAAGAATTTTTTGGGCAGTCATAACTACTAACTACTCCTGAAAATCTGTGGTGAAATCATGCTGGGAAAAGAGCTTACCCATAAAATAAAAATACTATATCTACTCCTTGAGGTAATGAAAGACGGATTTTTATGCCATGGGATTCTTTCTAAAATCAGTGTGTGTTGGAGAAACACAAGAGATTTTGTTGCATGGATTTAATATCAAAAGAGGGTCCCAAGGCTCCACTTGAGCAAGGAAAACACTTTTTTTCTGAATGTTGCTCCACCTTGAGTCCCTATTAATTAGTAAGGAGAAATGCAGCACTTTTCATATATGTTTCATTAAAAATTGTTACCAAGATTTCTGGAGGGATGTTTTTTTCTCTACTTATTACATCAGTAGCTTTTGTATCCAATGTGCTGTATTGATCTTCTCCCGAGAATATTTATGGTAGGTTTGGTATGACGTTGCACAGATTTTGAAGATAATATGTAAATAAATTGTCAATGATTTGTTTTGTCTGGGAACCAGGGTTGAACACTTGATGGTCATACTAGGATTCAGAGATAATCTGTTTTAATGTGCTTAGTGATAATTTTCACCATATTACCTAACAATTTCTCAACCATGTTTTTTGATAAAAAGAAAATAATATTTTTGAGGCAATGAAAATCAGATTTTCTGTATCAGTTTAGCGTGTTTTGTGAAACTAGAAAGATTCAAAAGTTATCAATCTAATAAGCAATAATAATCAATTAATTTAATCCAGAAAGATAACTGGTAACATTCAAAGAGCAGTTAACACAATGAAAACAAATTTAAATAAAGATTTGAATAGCCAAAATTGCCATTATAGAGTTGGCTGCAGAAAAAAGGATGAATGGGTAAAATAAGTATGTATAAAATATAATAGAACCACAAGGTAAATTTGAAAACTGTATTGAAAAGACTAGAGAAACACAGTCAGTGAATAAGACAGATTTTATATAAACCTGCTTCTTTTTACTTTGTTTTTGCACATAAACCCCACAGTTCTTTAAGAAATTAGTTTTAATTTGATGATCAAAAGCAGTACCTTGTATGACTTTCACAGTGATTTTGTCCTCTCAGTTGTAGACACGGTACTAAGTGATGTTTTTAGCTCTTATAAGGGAATTTGCCTTGATAGATCCAAGCCTTTTTAGTGTAGCACATATTCTTTTCAAGCATGACAACCTTTGAGAATGACAGAATATTTTCCATTAAACAAAAACAAACAAAGGAACCCAAACAAAACCCAGACCACATTCTTCTTTGGGAAGATGGATTTTTATGTTTACTGTACTTCAGGACCACCAGGTGGATATTGCACCAAGAACTGGCTTTGTTACCCTTATGAGAAAGTTCCAGTGGTGCACTGCCAGGGTAAACTGCATAGGAGAGCTTTTTCTTCAAGTTAAATAAAGCTGGAGGACAATGTCAGGCCATCAGGGCTGATCCCTTCACTTGCCAGTGAATTACCCATCGAAGAAATGATCAGTGACCTAAATCTTCCAGCTAAAGTAAGAAAGTCACTTCTTTAAAAGAAGGCCTGTCAGTGCTGTTGATAGACCAGGAAAGATGAAACCTGAAAGCCAAAAAAGACTAGGAGTTCACTAGTCTTGAGACACGCCAAGATAATCTCGGAAAAGCTACTGCATAAAAGCCAAGAAGAAATGTGTAGCTCCCTGGACATTCCAAAGATTCTTAGATATGCATCTGTTGTATGTATTCCTCAGTGTCTGCTCCAGTGTCTTTCACAGAGCAAGTTCTCACTGCTGAACACACCTTCTGCCATGGCATTAACCCTGTTGCCTCAAACCCATGGAAGATTAGTACCTTTAACACTATAATTTTTCCTGCCATTTCACTAAAATTAGCCAACAGTTTCTGAGATTATTGGAGGAAAAGAACCAGACATGATTATATGAAGCCTGCTTTCTTAGGAAAGTGGATTAAAACAATTTTAAAGGTGCCTTACACTCTGACCTGCAGGAAGAATCATAGCTTAGGCATCCAGTATCACTGTGAACATATTTGTAAGGCATGACAAGTGGAGAGGTGCCTCTGTCCCACCTCCAGTCTCACTTGGGATTCACTGTGTAATCTTGGGTGTTTCAGAGAAAGAAAAACATAAATAAAAATGCCAGAAACAAAGTTAGCACGAGAGGAAGGACTGAAGTCCTGACGCATGACAATTAATTGCAGTCATTATTTCAGTGTGGAGACATTACTCTGCAGCCCCAAGATACTGATGGGTTCTTGCTGAGATCAAACCACCACCATTCTCCCTTGTCCTATTATCTTTATAAATAAAGACATTTAGCTACAATAAAACTCTCTACAGCCTTATTGACTGATCTATTGAAATATAATACAAATGGACTTCTATAAATCCACATAGCTTGTTTTCTGCCTAATCTATGCAGCCCATTGTTTAAACTCCCTACTTTCTATACATTTCCATTTCATACAGAAACCAGAACTGAACACTGTTTCTCTCTAAAAATTCCATATGTGTTCATTCCAGGATGGCAACCAATCTTTTCCCCTGAGCATTTTGCTGAAAGCAAATGTTGATGTAATTACCTACAATTTATTTAAAAAAAAAAAAAAGTTACAAAAAAGCACAGCCAAAACCAGACTAATATTCCACACACCCTTTTGCACAGTTTAACACTGCAGTTTTATAAGCTGGTTTAAGTAATCCACGTAGGACATTCTTGTTCAGACAAGCCCTTCTCAGGATCATGATTTCAGAAAAATATAAGTGAAAGTGAACAAATAACAAACTGAAGCAAGATTTAAAGGATGTCTGCTAGCATCAATCCATTTATTACCACCAGCTTCCCCTCCAAGTCAGCATATCCAATTTTTAGTTATGGAATACCATCATCTTTACAGCACCTACCAGATCCTGAATCCCACTAGAGAGCCTGAACTTTATTCTGCCATGTGTTTTGCTGAAATCAATCAGTTTCCAGGACATACACTTTCAAGAAGAAAATGTACTGAAATGAAATTAAAGGAATGAAATAGATGTTGCATACTTTTGTACTCAACAAAGTATTTCTATATGAGAAAATTTTGTAGTATTTTTTAAACTTTCATTTCTCTGTTTGGAATCTATCCCAGCTACTTGTACACATTTGCTATTTCAGTATCTGGGAGTCTGCCCCACTCCAAGAGCTTTCATCTTAAAAGCCCTCTGAGAGTAAAAGGAGAGTGATGCCAATGGGACTGCTGGCACAGAAAAGGCTGCCTGGTATAAACTTGCAAAACATTTCAGCCCAATGCTTGAGCTGGGGCCACAGTAGCAGGACAGAGGAAAGAAAATCAAGGTGCAGTGTGCACAGCAGCACACCAGATGTGTCTGTGAATGAAGTATAATGCTGTACTGCTGCAGATTTCTTATAGCTTTGGAGGCCACACATTGGGAAATGCTCTTTCTTCTCAGGTCAGTTAGAGCAACACTGAATAGTGTAATTGTCTGAGTTGTAAAGCAGTCCTTTTGTTTAAACCACTCTCCATTAATTGCTGCCAAAAATGCATTGCTCATTCTGTCCTTTGCCAGATGTAATTGAGGCAAATTCGGATGTATACCAAAGTATTTGTTGCATATATTTTGTCACATCGCAGTTTGACAGCATACTATTAAATAATGTGCTGTTGTGTAGAAAGAATTCATAACTTTTATATAAACTTACAATTTCTGATGTCTTATATTTAAGAGGATGTGAAAGTTGTCTTCTTTCCACTTCCCCCCAGCAAAGAGATGTCTGAGCCAGGTAAGTCAAATCCCTGCTGTGCCTTATCGAGAGGCTAATGGACTCCAGGGCACAGGGCTGGCTCCCTGCCCTCAGCTGGCTGTGCTGCGGGGGCTGTCACCTGGGGAGTGAGCTCAGTGCTCCAGGGCACTGGGGCAGTGATCACTCCACGCTTGGCTGGGGATTGCTGCACTCCTCAGAGCAGGCTGGGCACACTTCCTAGACTGCCCTGCCTTTCTCTCTGTCATCACTCTGGGACTAGCCTGCCCTTTTTATTTTTAGGTCTGTTCTTAGGCTCTCTGTAGCTTTTCCTGTCCCATGATTTCAAACCTTAACCTTTTTTGCCCACATTTGATTTTAAAAAGTTGTACTTGGCGCTTGCCATCTTTTGAAGAATTCTCACCTGCACTGCCTAGAGCCTTCTCATGCCTGTTTTATTTTATGCATCACCTTCCACTCCAGAGAGTAATATCATTAGTACACTGTCTGCATAAAGCTTCACTTTGACATCAAATACAATGTTTTATTATACTGTAATTTTTTCAATTTCTCTAAGGCACTTAACAGTTAAGAGGTATCTTTTTTTAAATCTCAGTTTTGGCTGAACCATCAGAGCTTATCAAGTCCCCTGAGTGCCAACATGGATCTTTTTAATGCTGTTATTTCTTGGCCGAGTAATTTCAATTTTTTTATATATTTTCCTAGTTGCAGTCACTTGATCTTCTTGACACTTATAGTAAGTATAGCAATCCAACTACATGGATTTACTGTCCAAGTTGAATCTAGTTTTCTAAGAATTATCACAACCAATTAAATATGTCCTCCACTCATACTCAGGGATTGTCCAGCTTTGGTAGCTGGAATACAAGGCTAGAAAGAGAGGAGACTGCAAGCTGAGTTCCTTGCTGGTGGAGGGATTTCATGCAGTGAGGCCTGAGAATGTGGTAAAACACAGAGTTATACACTTTACTTTAGAAAAAGAGGGTGTACACACGCCCAATAAATAGAACAGCTCTGCTGTTACCAGTAAAAAGAATGTCTATGCAAACAGAGTTCAATATGTTGTAATAATGTAATAGAGATTTATTAGTTCATCCAGTGCTCTAACTCACCCACATTTTTCTCTACCCACTTGGAAAATCCAGGTTCTAATATCAGTGAAAATCCAATATCCTATCAGGTAAGATTATATCACATCAAACTTTTCAGGTCTTAATTGATTTTCCCCTTTGTGGTGGCCCTGCAGTTATTTCTTATATCTTCTGTATAGTAGTAGTGATCTTATGCAGAAAACACACCACTGCATTGTTAGTTCCATAACAGTTCCCTCTTGATTTGAAGAGCATCTAGGGAATCCCTAAGGACAACCAATACCTTTATCTTCATTCTCACTTTTAATCTTATTCAGATCATGGTTCTGCACTGTCTCAACACCTTCCCACTCATTAAAAATAATAACTACTTAATAATAACATTCCTATATTTTTACAATATTAGTACTGAACTATAAATACAGATACCTGTGTAATTTGCAACACAGAAACACTTTTTGCAGTTAGTACAAATTTTGCTTTTATTTTATGCTATCCACTTCTGCTTCCTGATTTTTACCTTTTTTATTTCCTGAATCCCTAATACCTTTTTCCAAAGGTGTTATATTTGCTGTAGTCTAATAGCAAGGTTCCATCCCTGCAATTCATCAGCCTCCATCAGACACTCATAATTTGGGCTTCTGGTTTCATCACAGGAAGCAGTGATGAAGGAGTAAAACCTTTGAGGAGAAGGAATAAAACCAAAACCACAAGCAGGTACATATAAGGCAGTGCTTTGCCCATATGTTTCTAAGCAGCTTTTAAAAATTCATGTGCTGTGTTCTTGCTGTGTATCAGCTTTGACAGAGCAGACTCTTTGGTTTCTTTGGAGTTTTGTACAACATCTGAAGAACTTTCATTGCCTCAGGAACGCTCTTTATCTGTTATTTGCAAACTTTCTTCCCCAATTGCTTCCTGTGCTATATTTTGTGATGGACCACACGTTTTTATAACAAGGCATGTGTTGAGGGCAATGAGTGAGGCTTTAACAAGTTAATACTCATAATGTCTGTGTCCTGCTGGAGACTTAACAAGCATCTCCTCTGTCAGGGAGGCTGTGCAGACGCTGAACTGAGGCTGGAAGGTGATGAGCCACACCCTACATGGAGCGGAGAGCGGAAGCTGAAGAGAATTTGGAACCTCCTGGCTTCCAGCTGCCTGTTCTGATAAGGCACAGGGCTTTCCAGCAGTACTGGAGCACTGTAAATGGATGCTATAAATGACCTTAAAACAATACTCTAGGGAGAATGAATGGCATTGTTAAATTGTGTGCAGTTGAAGCAACCACGGGTCAATTACCCTCAGCTGCCAAATCTCCCCATAGAGCACTTCCTATCAGCATCAGTGCTCACTTTAGCCAGTTCCCAGGAATAAATCTCATGACACATTAAGCCCTAAAAGAGAAAGAGGGGTGGGGACTTAGGGCACTCTGTGTACCTCACTTATCTGATAAAACACCTCAAAATTTAATGTGAAAAGCAAGGTTGTTAAAGTAATTTTGACCCTTGAAGAATACAGGCTGTCAGAATAATCACTTCTAAGTGATAGCATCAAAAATAGTTTATATCAGAAATTGTAATTCCATTTCACAAAGTTTTATCTCCCAGCAATGCAAAATGGACAAGTAATTAACCTGTCATTTTAAAAATTGAAAAAATATGTACTAGGCAATGGCTTCATTTAATTTAAAACTACAATGTTTAAAAAAAAAAAAAAGAAAATAATTTGTCTTAAAAGTGTGAGGTTATTCATTGAACACCTGTTACCACCACCCCCAAAAAAAATAAACCTGAACATGAGATCAACCAGAATTTAATTTTATATTTAAGACAGAGCAGTTGTAGTAGAAATTAGTATAAGTGTTGGTTCAAGACATGGGCAGAAAGTCTACAACAAGCATAAACATGATTTTCTCCAACAACATCCCCAGAGATACTTTCAAACAAATGCATTGATTAATCTTTTGTGAATTCTATATGAAAATTAACAGTGACAGAAGCCTGAAAGAGTCTTACTTGCCACTGATTTTTCATCAAACAAAATGAAGGAAAGTAGAAACAATTTTACCCACTGCTGTGTTGTTTCTCATCATAAAGGTCCACACATAAAAAGAGGTTTCCTGTGAAACAACTACAATGTGTAAAAAGGATAATCTGCTGAGTGGACACTGCCAACAAAAGCAGTTTGCTTAAAGTAACAACAATCTCAGGAAACCATAATTAACATAAACTGTCTAGACTTAAATACAGCCTGATCAACACTGCATCTCCCCACATATTTAATTAAGAGAAAATACTTGCTCATTATATTAACTTCAGGTTATTATTTTTTGCAGAGCAGTCAGCCAGGAAGTCCAAAGAGCCACATTTCTCATAAGGAAAAATCCACCTTTTTTATTCTTGCCTTTTGAAGCTCTGCTTCCTTTTTGGTTTAGATAGGCTGGGTAGAGATGGAGGAAACTACATGAGGAGTGTCAGGGATGAACTTCCAAGTTGTTTATGCAGAAGTTACCTCAAGAAGAGGTAACTTCTCAGCTGGCTCTTGTTGAGACAGAACACTTGTGTGTCAAAGAGAGCATTATGGTACTGAACAGTTTCTGAGATGCAGAGAAAGATAATGGAAACCTTCTGCGCATTTAACGAAGTAAAAACTAACACTCACTGCTGGAAAGATGATAGACCGTTGCTTTCTCCCGTGCTACAAAGAAGATAAGACAGTTTTTACTACTCATTGACTGAGTAAAAAAGGCCAGTGCAGCAATTAATCTACTACCTGTCCTATGTTGCCCAAGAAGCTGTGTCAGGGGGGTTTAGGTTGAATATCAGGAAAAGGTTCTTCACCCAGCGGGTGGTTAGGCACTGGAACAGGCTCCCCAGGGAAGTGCATGGCAACAGTGCTGTTGCATGGAAACAGTGTCCCTCAAGTGAAGGCCAGCTCTGACACCACTTACTGTCAGCTAGACATGAGGCCTTGGCCAGCGCAGGACGTTTGCACTCTGACACTCTCAGTCTTTAATTTCTGCATGTCCTCCTCAGATCTCATGAAAGGAAACAGAAATTGGTTCTATCTGGGAGCATGTTTAAGTTTGCACTCACACTAACAACATAACTCGTGAAGGAAACTTTTGTTCCACAAACAACTCACTGCTCTGACAAGATGGTAGGTTCCTATTTTATCTTGTCCTGAAATCTGATTTTTTTTTCCTCTGGCATGTGTAGGTGCTAAAAATGGCTTGATTGCTTTGTGCCATGCTAGGTTTGTGTACTGACCTCCCTCAGTGTAGACCAACAGGGAGGGGGAATCAGGTGCACCCAGAGAAGAAGTTGCATTTGCATTCTACAAGGAAACATTGCCATTTGCTGATTATAGGGCTTATGCACTGAGGAGTAATAAAAAAAAACACATCAAGAAGGCAGTCGGATCACATTTAAAACAGCTTAACTGGTGCAAACAAATTCAACTTAAATTGTTTATTCAGAAAAGCTGTCAGGAAATAAAACATTTAGCAGTGTGCACCATTAACAAATATCTTTTTACCAGCTCCAGATGCCAGCAGCTATAGAATACCAGGGGTATTTTTGCTGCCATTGTTTACTCCTTTAAGGGAACCAGTAAGCTCAGAATACATCCTGTCCCAGTCTTTTTCCTTTTATCCTCCAGAAAACCAGAGTTTGCAATATATTTTTTTAGCTTTGGGTATCTGTATAGCAACGTGGAATATGACCTCCAATGATATATTTTCCCTCCAAAGATCTTTCCCAAACCATTCTGCTGTAGCTTATTTGTTTCCTGAAAGATTCACTGTCCAGAGCATTCCTGGAAGATTCAGGCAGATATTAGGAAACCTTTCCAAGATTAAACATTGAAAGCCACAGGGAAAATTTGACTGAATTTTTTTGGCAGGGGCAGAGGAAGAGGAAGGATGCACTATTTTTCCTTCTGTCTGAGATCAGTGGTGTGCCAGCAAGTTAAATATGACTCAGGAGTGAAAGGAGGGAGATGGGCTCTGTAAGCCCCCAGTTTTCTATGATTCAGTATGCTCTCTCATCAAAATGAGAAGTTATTTAAGGATAATTCACAGTTGCTTAAGAAGAATAAAACCTGGTTATATCTGCAAAACTCAGATCCATGATTTACATACTGCAATAGCTAAAATGGACAAAGATTCAGAAATCTTTTCTGGGATCTTGCCCTAGGACAACTTTGTTGTTATATAATAAGAACTCTTACAAATACTGGTATCAGTTCAGTGAAAAACCTGAAAGTTGCAGGTAGTGGATGTATATTTATGGCCCAGAACCAAGTAGGTAGAAAAATCAAACCATTCCCAGTGGTCCTAGATATAAACAATGAATGAGCCGTACTAATTAGCTTTCATTTATAAGTGCAAAGCAGGTTAATTAAAAATAAACTTTACTACCTTACAGCACTGAAGACATGCCTCTCCCTAATTCAAGTACAGAGGAATGGATATAGCAAATTTGACCTATATGTGTTCACTGGGTTAATTAAAAATCAGGCATGCATCTGCATAACCAGACAGAATATTTTATTTCTACAACGGCTGTTGGCAACTTGGGATTAAGAAAAAGATGAAGAAAAAAGGCAACTGGCATCTGTTGAAGTTGTAAGATTCTTTACACCAGGAAATCTAAAACACTGCTGACATGAGAAATAATGAGTCTCAAAGCCTTCTAAACCCTGTCCTCTGCACTGCCTTTTTTTTTCCAATGGAGACTGCTGTGTCTATAGTATGATAAAAGCCTGAAGGCATGAACTCATTCTGAATTAGTTTATTGTCAACCTCTTATTTAGAAATGTCAGCAGCACTGAAAGCAAAATGACTAAGAAAATCTCTGTCTAATTCTTAAGATGATCTTGTTGGCAGAGGCTTTAAATACATTTTCAGAAGTACTGGATTCTCTCTCACCTTTCCTGGAATATTCTTTTAAGAGATCACAAACTTCATATTCCATAATGTGGTACATAATCTCTTCATATGGGAACTGTATGTCAGGAGAAAATGTTAAGCAGATCTCTTCTGTGTGGGGAAGCCCATAAATGACCTCATTCATCAAGATTTTAAGCACAGCCATGTCTTAACCTGCCTCACAGAGGCAGCAATTTTATTGTACTTTATATTCCTCCTCCTTCCCCCTTCAGTGGCACGAAATAATAATTTAGATGCAAGAAAACACAATGTGTATGAGGAAATTAGTTTCAAGAATGCTTCCTCCAATACACTTTTGACAAACAAATGGTTGTGCTCCCACACTGGTGGCCTCCAAGGCAGCACCAAGCAGGATATTGGAATATCAGCATTGCAGGACAAAGAGTTTGAAGATGGGAGGACAAACATTTCTACTGTGCAGGGACCCCACAGTCACCTTCAGTCCACGGAACTCAAGGCAACACCAAAATGGCAACATTCACTCACAGAACTGGACAAGATCAATTCTTGCTGGATTTCTGCCATCACAATGCGAAAGGATGTTCAAAGTACATGAGAACTGCAGGAGGTGAATCTAGTCCAAGAGCAAGAAGCTGGAACTTGTGCCAACTCTGTGCCAACCTTGATTATTACAGTGAACTATGAAATACAGATGATGAGGCTTTTCTTCCAACAAAGCTAAAAAGTCTATGCTGGCTTATTCATAAAGCTGAGATATTTAAGCAATAATTCCACTTGTATTTCAGCTATTACTTTTCCTGTAAAACCCCAGAATGAAATAAAACCCAACAAACAGTGAAAAACATGTTCCTTTAAAGTTGCACTCTTCACTTAAAAGAAAACTGTTGGAGAGTGTAACACTAATTCTAAGTACTATCCCAAGTATAAGAGAAGAGTAAACTTTATCTCACTGTTATAGTTTTCAAAAAAGATTTATTAGCAATCAGTTCCAAATAACAGCAGTACAGCAGTTTGAAATCTTTCAATGCTGAACTTAGGATGAGGAAATATAAAATCTATTTGATTCCAAGGGGAAGAGATATTTTTAAACAAAACCATAGGTGCAAAATACCCTGCATAGCCACAAGAAGAATCTTTCTGAAATAAAATAATAATAAAAAAGGCATTTACAAAACAAAATAATCTAAATACAAGTGCCTTAATCATGTACTTTATGTATTTACCATTAGCAACCTAAGGTTGGCTTATTAACCTCAAGAAAAAATAATACATGCTTTTCCAGCACCTCTTTTGAGGAAGAGTCAAACTTTCTGCATTTAAGCTTTACCATATTTGGAAAACAGATCAGACCACAGCATCAGATAAAATCTTTCTATATCAGAAAGCACCTGACATTCCAAATCAACTTTGTCTCAGATTACAGCAACTCAGCATTCAGTGCTGAATTTTGAGTTGAACAGAACTCATTACTTTAATGCCAAAACAAAATCACCCTGCTGGCTTCCTACTTACAAGCAAATGAGCAAGGCTGAAACCGTTCTGAAATTTCACTGTCAGCATATTTTGGTATTAACAGACATCTCTTGTTGAAGACACTCCGATTTCCCTCCTCTCTTGATTTTATGTCAGATGAAGAAATATACCACTGAGGTAGTCAGATCAGTAAAAGCAACTTTGTTTTAAGTGAATGTCCCTAAAATCAGAGTAAAATGCTTCATTTTCCTTCACATCAAGTGCGCTTCTAACAGACGGAGAAGCTGCAGGAAGCTATATTGTCTAGCCACCCTACCTGAAAAATCTATAAGGAAGAAAATGTTGCCATTTTTTCAGGTGGCAGAGTTACAAATATGTGAGAAGTGAGCTATTTTGCCCTGCTTTACTGTAAACAGCTTCTTATTTACCTTTGGATATGAAATCATTTGGAACTGAAAGATGGAAGAGTTTCACTCAGCTTGGCTATGGTGCACTAGCTGAGATCTGATTACGAGTAGGAGAAAACTAGGAGGGAATTATATAGCAATATGTTCTCCTCCTCCATCTTTTGGAAGTTTGAACACATTTTAACACTTGCATAAAATTTTACTCTGCTTTTATTATACTTGAATGCTTACTTGCAGTGCTGTGCTGAGCAGTTTCATCTGAATATTCCATAAACGGTGTTACCTCTCAAAGTATCACCAAGGATTTTGCTAATATTAAGACTCTAGAAAAAGGTTCAGTATGATCTCAGATAGCTGGTTGGGAAAAGCAAAAGGAAATTTATTTTTAACTCCTCCCATTACTGTCTCTTTCCCAAATGATTTGATCTTACTGAAAGGCTGGAGTTGTCCTCCTAAATCTTCTGCTGAAGACAATGTCATAAGGTCAAATGAGAATCAGTTATAGGAAAAAAATCTTTCTTGCACTCATCTCCCTAACTGCAACACACAGACCCACCTGGTACCTCAGCTCTGCTGCAGCACTTGGTGGAAAGATTGGGGTGTGCTTTTGGATGGCAGAATAGCAGAGATTCAGCACACCTCATCAGAATTGCCCTTACAGAGCCACTGCTGGAGTGGAAAAGACAGACAGACATACAAGCAGCACTGCCCTCCTTTGAAAAGGAAACAGTCAAGAAAAAGGCAGAGAACAAACAGGCAGTGAAAATCAGGGACAAGAAATGGATATCCATTACACCAGCTGCACCAGTGTAGCAGGAAAACTCTTCCTAGAGTGGGGGCAAAATCACTTGAACAATATCCTCTCTGCAAAGCTAACTGTGCTGGATGGAGGAGCGGGTGTTATGCTGCTTTTGGTGCTGAACAGTGCTGAGACCTGCCTGACTCATCAGTCCCAAAGTTCAACATCCTGGCAGTGAGGTGAACATGTGGCCTATCTCATAAAGGCACAAACAAGTGACACTTCTGGTAACTTATCTAAAGATGCTAAGCTGACACTGCTGGCTCAAACATCTATGATTGATAGAAAATCACTTCATATTGCCATTATTATTATTATTATTATACATATATATATAGTATATATACCCCTACATGTACACACTTAAAAATATGTTACAGCAATATGTATATGTATCACTATAAAAACCCAGTCCTACCATTTAACAGGAAGGTTTACTAACAACCCCCTTCTCAAAGTATACGTGGAGATTGCTCCCTTGAGTGGGGGCATCCCTCAAAGTTACTCCTTGAGGCTGA